>NC_139011.1:52160370-52877870 GCF_964374135.1 Grampus griseus
CAACAAAATAAATTTTTTAAAAAAACACAAACTGACTACCAATGGAGCACCTTTTAAATAAACACTGCATTATCGATGTTTTTGATGGCACTGAAGATGATATTGTATTGAAAACACACCTGTCAATAGCTCTAAGTTGAAAAATGATTCCGAAGAATAGGATTCTATTATTAAGCTCATTTTAAAATATTTTAATCAATTTATGTTTTATATTATTTCAAGTACAGAAAGGAGTTATATATGATATTTTTCAATTATGTTTAAATGAATCTAAAAGTGCTCTTTCTATAAATATAAAATAAAGGGTCTAAGTGCTAAGGCATTGTGTCATGACTGGCAGAGATTTTTTCCTTAGTACTACAGTACATTTTTTCTCGATAACAGTGTCCTAGATTTGATAAAGTACAGCATAATGACAGTCAAATATCTTATTCACCTCCATTTCCACAAGCAAGCGTGCACACACACACATGCACATTCAAAGTATACTTTGAACATAAAATGAAAGTATAGAAAATCAACATGAAATAAATTAGAATAGTTTTCTGTAAAAATCATCATCATCATCATCCACCCTAAAAAACAACCTATAAACTGGTGACTGGGGAGTTAGATAAATTTCAGATTGTATTCATTGAGATTAGTATATAGCCTCAGCAGACAAGGACTATTAGAACATATAATAAAACAAATTTCGTTGTCTCCATTAAGAAGAGAAAATATATTAATAAAAAGTGAATGATCAAAAGGCAGAATAGGATGGGGACTCTAAAGAGAAAGCAACCAGGATGATCCAGAGAAGGGCATATCCTGATTTTAGAAATAAGTACCAGTTCCCCTCATAAACATACCCCAAGTGAAAGAAAGATATAATAGACATTTATCATTCAATTCTTTCCCTCTGGACTGGCTCCTTGCTCACCAAACATCCTTCTAATTACAATTTGTCTTTTCTTGTAGCTTTGCTGAGAGGAAAGCGAATTCACCCTACCCTGCCTGAAAGTTAAATATTTAAAATGATAAGTTAATAAGTTAGAACTCTGGACAACACACTAGTCTCTTAGAAATTTGGTGTGGTAAGAATGCCCAGAGGATGTCACCAAAGGGCAGGCTTGAAAAATTAATTTCTCAGCCTGCAGAGCTAAGAACCAGACCTGGTAATGTGGTGACTTTATCAAATAATAATTCCCACCTTGTCTAAGCCACGAGCTAACTTCCCAAGTGTTTATCTTCCTAACTGCAACAATTACTATAATTCACATAACAAAAAAATTCAGAAAAGTAACAGGAGACTAGATTTTATATACTTGTTTTTACCTCCTGACTTATTCCCCAGAGGTATTTTCTTAATCAAAGCTATCCTGTTTTCCTACATTTTAGGTTAATTAACTAAAATATTATCAGCCTATTGGTAGATGATTAATTATTCATAATTCCCATGTGCGTTTCATCAAGGGAAAATGTAGTATAACACTTAAGATGATGCAGTCTTGTCCAAAACCAAATCTATTAGCGTGAATTTACAAGGGACATATTGAGAACTTATCTAATAATGTAGAAAATTAGATGGGTAAAATACAGAAATAAATACAAAATGTAACCTAACAATACTACTTTGCAAAAAAGGGGGAAAATCATTTGGGCAATCTAATATTTAACATCAATGACTTCAAAATAAAACTTATATACAAATGAGTTTTGGTAATTGCCTAAGATCAGTGGTTCTCAAACTATAACATGCCTCAGAATTACCAATTGAAACACAGATTACTGGGCCCCATTCAGGAGTTTCTGATTTAGTAAGCCTGGGTAGTGTCAAAGTATTTCCATTTCTAGCAAGTTTCCAGTACTGCTGATGCAGTCAGTGGTCCATACTTTGAGAACCACTAACTTAATCATTCAAGGTGTATTTAACTTAGTGGAAAAAGTCTTGTTAAGACAGCAATTGTGAACACTGACTGCAAATTGGAATCCTCTGGGGAAATTTTGAAAAATAGATCTCCTGAGAAGTACCCCAAACTAATTAAATCATGATTTCTGAGGGGCGGAGTCCCATTTTTCATATTTTTTTTAAATTTATTTTTGGCTGCATATGGTCTTAGCTGCAGCACCTTTCCATGCAGCACATGGGCTTCTCTCTAGTTACGGTGTGTGGGCTTCTCTCTAGTTGTACCATGTTGCCCCGCAGCATGTGGGATCTTAGTTCCCTGACCAGGGATCAAATCCCTGTCCCCTGCATTGGAAGACAGATTCTTAGCCACTGGATCACAAGGGAAGTCCCATCTTTCATACATTTTAAGATTTTTTAAACCTTTTTTTAATAAAAGTTCAGTTTGCAGAGTTTGGGCAACAGTGATGGACCTAGCTCAATACCTGAATGTAGTCCATCACTGGATGCTGCATCTATAAATGACTTTGAGGTTCCTGAGTTCTTTATGTGAATTCATGAATCTCACTGCAGCGTGGTGTTTAACAGCATAGACTCAGACCTCACTTCAGCCTCCCTTTGCCTCATAAATGCCTCATCTGTAAAATAACACCTACCTCATAAAGTGGCGTGGAGATTATATGGGTTCAAATACATATAAACATCTAGGGCAGCCCCTCGCATGTGGCAAATGCCACATAAACGTTTGCTATTAGTAGTATGTCAACTGTATAACACTCAAGTGTCCCCTCTAGTGTCACAGCAGCATCTCAGCCCCTCTCAAAGGCCTTTCCTTGATCTCTGATTGTCCCAAAAGTGGTACATCATAATCAAGACTGTCAACAGAAGTAATTCAGCCTACTCCTTATAAGTTATCTCCTGCTCTGGCTTGCCCTTTCCCCTATGCACTGTTACAAAAACTGCCTATTTCTTCTTATTGCTTCACTCTGCCATTGCATTTCATGACAACTGCATTGTCCATGCCTCAGATATGGATGGACTCTGGATTCTCAAGGTGAAAGAGCTCATATGTGGAATCAAGCAGACTTTGTTCCCTGGGTCCCAGCATAGCCCTCTTTGTACCGGTCCCACAGAACCTCCTGCACAGAGCAGGTTCTGTCCCTCCCAGCCAACAACAGATGATCATCTCTACTTCATATGGCCAGACCAAGAGGCATTTCCACAACTTCCCCATTTTTCTACTTTTCCTTTCCCTTTTATCATTGCAGAGTGGAGGTAGGGGGAGCGCTTTCTCTCAACCAAAATCTCTTCTGTCTTTATTCAGCTAAAAAATAAAATCCCTTATGAACCTTCTTATCCATCTGAACAGAAGCTAAGTTAACAAATGGCAGGGGTTACGTCTGGGGGTCTACACTAGGAATTACTCCAAAAGCTTGAAAAATATATTTTTTTGTTAATATGTTGTCTCATAATTGTTACAACATTGTAAAAGTGCTATTATAGTTCTCATTTTAGTTCTCATTTTATATGAGAGAAAACTGAAGGTAAGTGAGCAAACCCTACCAAATGAATTTGACCAGGGATGCTGATTAGCGTATGAAAAGTACTCTGTTGGAAGTATTGAAAAATAGCTGACAAATAGTGGGAAATTGTCAGGCCAAGGTTGAGGAGAAAATGGGAATCTAGAAGAGTAAACAAACTCAGAAGATACCTTTACCTTGAAGGTATTTGTCTATGCAAGAAAATTTGAAATTTCATTTGGATGGCTTCTCTGGGAGGTCAAGATCAGAACCCAGGAACCACAATAAACTGGGACACAGAGAACATGCCTTGGTGTAAAGGTGAACTGTTAGAGAAAAAAATTACTCATGACACTGTTAAAATTGTAAATTAGACTTTGTTCAAAGGAACTGTCATGATAGGTAGAGTTTTGTAGTAGGGGAGAGACTTTGGGCTCAGTTCCAAATATAACAAGGAAAAGTGGGGATTGTATAGTCAAGGACCAGGCTGGGGGAGTCAATGGATGGAAAATTACTAAGAGGGTAAGATAATTCTTGCTAATTGATTTAACAGGATTATTGCTGAAGGAAAGCCAGAGTGATCAGATACTACCTGGAGGACAGTGAGGGATGAGGAAGATGATCAGATATAAAGATGATCAGATATTGGAGGTGGGGGGATTCTGGCTAAAGTGACGTAGCAGGATTCTTGCTAAAATTGGGCTCTTGAGAACGTGCCTAAGGCCTAGGCCTACTTAAAAAAGAGCTCAAAGGAGACTGACTAAAATTTGGTCAAGGAGAGAATCTTTGTCGGTACGAGAAGTAGAATAGCTCTTCTTCTCAGGTTCCAGTCACCAGAGTCATCCAAAGAATTCAAGGTTTGAGTTTAGTTTAAGATGGTCCAGGACAGAAGCAAAGCAAAAGCAAGTCTTTTCTAAAAGAAGTAATTTCATCATGGGCCTCAAATTAGTCCTACAATGTACTCTTCAAAAACAATAAGAAACTCACAGATAACCAGGAACAGCAAAAAGATAACCAGGAAACTAGATCCCATGAGCAAGAAGCAGCAAAATCAAGAAACAGTTTACCTAAAATAATACACAAAGTCTTCAGAGATTGAGTACACGCAAAAAATAGTTAACATAGCAGGCCTGAGTGCAATTCTCTGAAGACCTGCTTACAAGGTTGGCTTTTGGATCCTGTCCAGGAATTTGGATTTTAGAAGGGTTCCCACCACCATTAATTTATAAGAGGAACTCACTGTGCCTAAACTGTTTGTGTAAACAATATGGTTTATGCCAAACTCCTGTTCTTCTAGGAGTGTGATTATTTGCCAACAGAAGGTGCCCATATGATCAGCCTCCAATAAAAGACCTGGGAATGGAATCCTTAATGAGCCCCCCTTGTTGGCAACATTTCACATGTGTTGTCACAACTCATTGTTGGGAGAATTAATCTCGTCTTGTGTTTCTCCACTGGGAGAGGATCCATGGAAGCTTGAGCTTATTTTTCTCCAGACTACCCAATACACCTTTTCCCTTTGCTGATTTTGCTTTTTATCTTTTTACTGTAATAAATATTAGCTATGAATACAACTATATGATGAGTTCTGAGAGTCCTTCTAGTGAATTACTGAACCTGGGGGTGGTTCAATGAACCTCCAGCACAGACTATAAAATAGTTTTGCTTATAATAATACATATATACTAATAGCACAAATAAAATACAAAATTAAAGATATCTACAGTGGGCTTCCCTGGTGGCGCAGTGGTTGAGAGTCTGCCTGCCAATGTTGGGGACACGGGTTCGTGCCCCAGTCCGGGAGGATCCCACGTGCCATGGAGCGGCTGGGCCAGTGAGCCATGGCCGCTGGGCCTGTGCATCCGGAGTCTGTGCTCCGCAGCGGGAGAGGCCACAACAGTGAGAGGCCCGTGTACTGCAAAAAAAAAAAAAAAAAAAAAAAAAGATATCTACAGAAAAAAAGGATATATAACAAGTGACCTAGCATACTTGAAAATAGAATAATATAAAACTTCTAAAATTAAAATTTAATAAGCAAAATTAATATTTTGATCATTCAGTTTAAAAACAGATGAAACACAGCTAAAAATGGAATTTGTGAACTTAATGTTGACATACTTTATTTTTTTAATGGAGTTATGTTTTATTTTTTTATTGAAGTGTTGTATTAATTTCTACTGTACATCAAAGTGATTCAGTTATACATACATGATATTTGTCTTTCTCTTTCTGACTTACTTCACTTAGTATTATAATCTCTAGTTGCATCCATGTTGCTGCAAATGGCATTATTTCATTCTTTTTTATGGCTGAGTAGTATTCCATTTTATATATGTACCATTAATCTGTCAATGGACATTTAGGCTGTTTCCATGTCTTGACTATTAGGAATAGTGCTTCTATGAACATAGGGATGCATGTAACTTTTTGGATTGTAGTTTTGTCCAGATATATGCAGGGGAGAGGAATTGCTTGATCATATAGTAATTCTATTTTTAGTTTTTTGAGGAACCCCATAGTGAGAATGGGCACTTTTGTTCCAAATTTTAGCAGAAAGGCTTTCAGCTTTTCACCATTGAGTATTATATTGGCTGTAGGTTTGTCATAAATTAGCTTTTATTATGTTGAGATATGTTCCCTTTGCACTCATTTTCATAAAAGTTTTTATCATGAATGGATATTGAATTTTGTCAAATGCTTTTTCTGCATTTGACAAAATTTCTATTGAGGTGATCATGTGGTTTTTGTCTTTTGTTGATGTTGTTTATCACATTGATTGATTTGCATATGTTGAACCATCCTTGTGAACTTGGGATGAATCACACTTGGTCATGGTGTATGATCTTTTTTATGTGTTGTTGGATTTGGTTTGCTAATATTTTGTTGAGAATTTTGCAGTATATTCATCAAAAAAAGAAAATTATAGGCTAATTTTAAAATAAATACTTTCCACTTCAATATCTTTGAAACTGTATATACATTTCATCAATGTGATAAGAAAACATTTTGTCAGACTTTCTTTTAAAATCAATGGTGTCAGATTTCATGAGGTACAGTAAGTCAGAAGAAATTATCTAGAATGCAGCACGAGACAAAACAAAATGGAAAATAAAGAGGGAAAGAAACAGATTTTTAAATGAGAGGATCAAAAGAGGCAAAAGAACAGAGCAAAACAGGAATATTAGAAGAGATATGGTTGGGAATTTTCCAGAAATTATGAAAAATACTGTACTAGTTATCTATTGCTGTATAACAAATCACTCCAAAATTTGGTGGCTTAAACAACAAACATTTACTATGTCACAAAGACAAGATCAGGAATCCAAAAGTGTCTTAGATGGATAGTTCTGGCTCACAACATGTCATGAGGTTATAATCAAGGTGTCTGTTGGAGCTGCAGGCATCTGAAAACTTGATTGGGGTGGAGACTCTGTTTCCAAGATCATCAGCATGGCTGTTGATGAAAGGCTTCAATTCTTCATCACATGGATCTATCAGGAGGACTACTCACAATATGGTAGCTGACTTCCCCAGAGAAGATGATCCAAGAGTGAGAAAGAATGATATGGAGAGAGGGGATAAGACATAATCTCAGAAGTAACATACCATCACTTCTGCCATATTCTATTGGCCAACACAAGCCAACCTGGTAAATGTGGTAGAGGACTAAATAAGTGCATGAATACAAGGAGGCAGGGGCCACTGGGACTCATCTTGGATGTTGTCTGTCACAGACACTAATCCATAGATTCAAGATGCCCAAACAATCTCATAAAAATAAATAAAAAGGTGCACCTAGATACCACATGGTGAAGCTGCAGAATAACAATATGAGATAGAAGATCTTTAAAGATTATCTTCAAAGGGCAAGATTTAGAGTAAGAATTTACTTCTCAGAAGCAATACTGGAAGCCAGGGCATAATAACCTGTCAATGTGCTGAAAGAATATATCTAGAAAATTTTTTCTCAAAAATGAAGGTGAAATAAAGACATTTTCAAATAAAGAAATGAGAGAATTTGCCTTTAGCAAACTCTCATGAAAGAAACTTCAATAAATGTACTTCAGAAAAAAAGAAAATTATGTCAGATGAAAAATCTAAGATGTAGGAAAACTTGAAGGGCCAAACATGATAAATAATGTGTGTAAATTAAAAAGAACTTTGACTATGCAAAATAATAACATGAATAATGTTTCATGGGGTTTTAATATAAAGATGAGAGCTAAAACAACAATAACATTTATGTCATGAAGAGAGTAATTGTAGTTAAATATTCTAAGGTCGTTGTTTGTCTTAGAGAGGAGTGAAAGCATTGTGTAACAAAGTTTGGTAGATTGAGGATAAATGCAGGAATGTTTAGGGTAACCATAAAATGAATAGAAACACAGTGAATATCATCCACACCATTAGTGGAAAAAAAAGAAAGAAGGAGAAGAATGTAATTTAAAAATAGTACTAAAAAATATTACAAGGTAAATGGATGTATCAAGGAGGAAGAGGTGATACAAGTTGACAATCTCTTATGGGAACAAGAGGGCTGTATTGTCTTTAGATAATTAAATAATAATAATTTTATTTTTATCATATACTGACAATGCTAAATAATAATCTATAAGGTCCTCACCAGCAGAGCAAACTGCTCCTGCTACTCTCCTTCTCCTTGGCAAAGAAATAGGTAAATAAACAAAATAGGACAAATAGAAAGCACAAAATAAGATGGTGCATTTCAAACTAGTATGTTGCTAATTTACATTAAATATAAATACACTAAATGGTTCAGATAAAAATTGTTAAGACTGGATAAAAAATAATATCCAGCTACTGTATATGTTGTTCATGGGAGACACATCTAAAACATAATGATTCAGATAGTTGGATGTATATGAAAGGAAAATATATATTATACAAAGCAAAAAAAAGAAAGAAAGAGGATAAGAGAAGAGAGGAGATCAAGATGGCAGAATAGGAAGATGCTGAGCTCACCGACACACACACACACACCCACCGTGGACACATCAAACAGACATCTCCATGTGGATCAATTCTCACTGAAAACAAATGGTAGACTGGCAGAAAGACTCTTAACAACCAAGGCTATAAGAAGATCCACAGAGAGTCAGGTAGGAAAAGAAGAGAAATGATCAGGTCAGGACCTGTGTCCCTAGAAGGGGACACAGAAGAGGAGGGGGATTACATGGGCTCAGAGATTCCCTGGGAGCGAGCAGTTCGAACCATATGTTGGGTTGGGGACCTGGGGTCCAACGCCAGGAGGATGAGTCCTCTTATCTGGTTTAAAAACCAGTGGGACTGACAGTGGGGCTTTAGAAAACCTAGGCTACACTCATGAAGAGTACACACGTGCTGGTTTACTCCCCCCAAAAACATAGAGGAAACAGATTAAAACTGCTCTGTGGCCCTGGGCAGTTTCCTGCAATTGCCCTAGCACCCACCGTAGCCCAAGGCAAGCATCTAGTCTGGCCCCTCCACAATGCAACTCCACACTAGGGTGAAGGCTACCATGGACAAAGAGAGTGCACAGTTGTGAGGGACGGAGACATCTTGGACCTGGCATAGCATCCAAATGGTACAAGGACGGACATCATTGGTGCTCATGGAAGCAGCAGACAGGGGGCAGCCTGGAATTCTGACTGCTGTTCTAGGAATACCCCAACATGCACTGCAGCCTGTACAGGGCACCTGCTCTGGCCTCTCTTGCTCCAGCACTACTCTACACTGGGGCAAATGTGCCAATGCTCAAAGCGGGGAAATACACACCTTAGAGGGAACAAAGTCAGCTCAGACTCAAACTTCAGGGCTTCTGCTCCAGCAACTTGGGACCTGACCTCACCCCTGACAGGATGGTATTGCCACTGAGCAAAGGAGAAGCCCAGGCTCATACCCGGCTCTGGCTCTAGCCACTCTATCTCTAGCCACATCGCCTGCCTAGAAGATAGCTGGCAGCACACCCTGGGGGAAGACACGACTCATGCTCACATCAGATCCAGCTCTCCCACCAAAGCCAATGGGCACATGCAGAATGCATAAGGATGCTCCCAAACAAGGACAATCCTCCAAGACCAGGATAGGTAATGGTTTCACCTAATTTCACCAAAACAGAAAAAATTAAGAAAAATGAGAAGACAGAGGAGTTTGTTTCAAAACAACAACAAAAAAAAAAACTGGGAAAAAAACTAATGAAACAAGAGATAAATAATTTACCATATAAAGAGTTCAAAGCCTTAGTAAGAAGAATGCTAACTGAACTAGGGAAAACAATAGATGAATGCATTGAGAATTTTAAAAAGGAAATAGAAAATACAAAATAGAACCAGTCAGAGCTGAAGAATAAGATAGCTGAAATGAAAAACATACTAGAAAGAATTAATAGCAGACTAGGTGATATAGAAGAATGCATAAGTGATCTGGAAGATAGAAGAATGGAAACCACCCAATCAGAACAGCAAAAAGAAAAACAAATTTTTAAGAATAAGAACAGTTTAAGGGACTTCTGGAACAACATCAAGCATACCAACATTAATATTATAGGGGTCCCAGAAGGAGAAGAGAGATAAAAAGGGGTCAAAATGTACAATATTCGATGAAATTATGGCTGAAAAATTCTTGAACCTGAATAAGGAAACAAATACTGAGATGCAGGAAGCACAGAGGGTCCCACACAAGATGAACCCCAAAAGACCCACATGAAGACATATCATAATCATAATTGCAAAAGTTAAATATAAAGAAAGGATTCTAAAGGCAGAAAGAGAAAAACAGTCACATACAAAGGAAGTCCTATAAGGCTATCAGCTGATTTTTCTGCACAAACTTTGCAGGCCAGAAAGGATTGGCATCATATATATGACATGCTGAAAGTGAAAAATCTACCAACTAGGATACTCTACCCAGGGGGATCATCATTCAGAATTGAAGGAGAGATCAACAATTTCACAGACAAGCAAAAACAAGGAGTTCATCAATTAAACTGACCCTAAAAGAAATGTTAAAGAGTTTCTCTAGGAAAAGAAAAAGATACAACCAGAAGTAAGAATCTATAGGAAAGGAAAAATCCTACTAGTAAAGGCAAATATATAGTAAAGGTTGTTAATCAACCACTTAAATAAAATAGTACAAAGATTAAAAGACAAAAGAATATAAAATCAAATATAACTACAATAAACAATTAAGGGATAAATATGAAGATGTGAAATATGACATCAAAAACACAAAATGTGGGAGAGGGAAGTAAAATATGTAGATCTCTTAGAATGTGTTTAAACTTAAATGACTCTTAATTTTAAATGAGTAGATATAGTTATAATTTAACTTAGATGAACCCCACGGTAACAACAAATCAAAAACCTACAACAAATAAACAAAAACTAGACAGAAAGAAACATAAGCATACCACTAAAGAAAATCATCAAACCATAAGGGAAGAAACTAAAAGAAGAATAAAAAGAGAAGAACTACAAAAGCAACCAGAAAACAAATAGCAAAATGTCAGTAAATACATACCTATCGATAATCACTTTAAATATCAATGAACTAAATGATCCAGTCAAAAGACATATAGTGGCTGACTGCATGAAAATACAAGTCCTAACTATATGCTGCTTACAAGAAACTCACTCCAGAGCTAAAGACACACACAGAGTGAAAGTGGAGAATGACAGGGCACATGCAAGAGAATCAAGGGAGCCTGATCAACATCCTACCAACCATCAGACTAAATCCACCAGCTGCCAGGGCCAGCTGACCACCTGCTGACCATAGATGCATGAAAGAGCCCAGAGATCAGTCAAACCAGCCCACAGAATTGTGAGATAATTAAATGATTGTGGTTTTAAGGCACTAAGTGCTAAGGTGATTTTTGTATCACCTTAAAAAGGTAACTAATTCAGAGATTTAATCTGCTTTCCTTAATAGGACCAAAAAACAAATAGGAAATTTAGCCCAGAAACACATATTCTAGAGGGTAGCTTGGTCTAATCTTCATTTGTATTCAGCTCAGTCCCTCACAATTCATAATCATCCCTCTTCTGCCTGGAATGCTCCCCCTCAATACCTCCATACAATAGAATCTCTCTTTACATCTCTTCCTTGCCCCTACTTGACCTCCCCACAAGTTTTTATTCAGCCATCTAGAATCAGCTTCTGGGAAACCTTCTGAAAACATCATGTAACAAATAAGTAAATCGTTCCATCCTTGTGCTGTCCCTGTACAGTATACATCCCACCATTGAAGGATTAGTATAATTGAATATCTACAGCTGCTTCTTCACTCTCCACCTCCACTAGGATGTGACCAGAGTGCAGGAGTTTATCTGATTAATCCAGACAGAAATGTTGCCTCAAAGAAAAAAGCACTCAATATAGATATAAATGTAGCTCATAGTACTTTATTGAACTATAATTAATATATAATAAAATGCATAAATATTAAAAGTAGACCGCTAAATTTTGACAAATACAATAGCCCCATGTAAACATCACCCGGATCAAGATAGAGAACATTTCTGTCACCCCAGAAAGCTCCCTCCTGCTCCTTTCCAGTCAACTTCCCCCCAACCCCCAATCCCACTCCACCAACTAAAGGCAACTGCTCTTCTAAATTGTATCAGCATAGATTAGCTTTGTCTCTTCTTTCACTTCATATAAATGAAATCATTAATTACGCTATTATTTTGAATACAATGGTTTTAAGATACATTTGTGTTATTGTATACATCAGTTGTCTGTTCCTTTTGACTGCTTTGAGATATTTTCTTGTATGACTAGGCCACAATTTTAACTATTTTCTCAATAATCGACATTTAAGTTATTTCCAGTTTTGAGCTAATTATGAATAAAGGGACTCTGAACGTTACCACACAAGTCTTTATGTGGACACTAGCACTCACTTCTCTTGGGTGTTTTCCTAGGAGTAGACTTGCTGAGGCACAGAGTAGATATGTAACTCAGTTTTCTAAAGTGGTTGTAACATTTACACTCTCATCAGTAATATATGAGTGTCCACAGCTTCACAGCAATTCTGGTGAATATGTAGTGGTAACTCACTGTGGTCTCAATATGTATTTGTAGAATAAGCTACTGTTCTTCAATAAATACTGAGCAAACCTTGGTGAAAATTATGTTAAAGTAGTTATCTTGATGTACTATAATAACAAGGGTTAACAAGATTATCCATTAATCAGTATATATATATATACCAGAATAACTTATTTTTAGTGTTCCTGATATAAGGTGCTCAATATTGTGCTAATTTTTATTTTTAACCTATTGTTTACAATTACCATTAAAACTTCTATTGTCAAGCATTTTCAAAGTTGCAGATTATTATCACAAACATATTATTTAATTAAATATCAAAATATTTAATTATGGATGGAAATATTATGAAGGAGGCACACTTATGTACTTTATACAGAGGAGAAAATTACAGTTCATATAAGCTGTGAGTTGCCAAAATCCACACAGTAACTGCTCAAACTGGCTCTTTAATCCACGTTCTCTAACTTCAAATACTCTATTTTTCCTGTTAGGTTAGGTTGCCTCTTTCTAATGATTCATGATGGTGTTTCAACTTTATGAAAATAATATGTACTGAATATCAAAATGTTAAGATAAAACGAGATAGATTTACAGATTTCCACAATAATACAGACAAGTTTCTTTTGGTATGCAGCCTAGGAAGAAAGGAATAGACTAATTGACATTCATAAACCCTTTAGTTACACCTATTCTGTGAAATCAGAAATGGGCATAACAGAAACTTCACATAAATTTACATAACTGAAATTACATAGCTGGTATTACTGTATAGAAATAGAGTGAGGAGTAGAATTTGGAAAGTATTTTATGAATTAAATGCAATAATTTAACTCAATATAGACTCCCACAAGAGGATTCATTTAATAATTTATTATACAAATTTACTAGTAATAACCAAAATTCTTTACATTTGTCTGCCTGTGTAGAAACAGTTTGCAACTACTCATAAAAGCATCAATTGTTTCAAAATTACATACAGTTTTAAATGTAGGCTATTTTCACTGAATATTGAAATTAAAATATACTTCAAGTTAAAATGGATTTGCAAATCTTAGGTATAATTAAGTAACTAAGCAGGGTGTTTTTTAACCTCTTCCCATTAATGCATTTATTTATTTACCTGGGTATACTGGATGCCTTCATATTAGAAAGTACTGCCAGGGCTCAAAAATGGATGAATTATATTCCCCACATCTAAATACTTACATTATTCATCTGCATGCCTGTGTCCTCCACTAAGCTGCAAGATTTTGGAGAAGAGTGTGTCTCAATTTCTACAGCTCCAATGCTCAGTAAATACATTTTTGAAAGCATTATAGCTTTGGCATCAGAGTCCCAGCTTTACTGTTTATTAACTATGTGACTTTGGGCAAATTACTTGATTCTTGTAAGTTTCATTTTTATTTTTTTATCTGATTATTGGGGCCAATAATAAAACCTATCTGATAAGGTATCCTAAACATTAAGTAAAATAACACATGTAAAGTGACTGGCCTTCAATGTCTCTATTGCATTTACTGAATCATTTAATGACTGAATAAATGAATCCATATATCAGCAAGGGGATGAAAACAAGCATAATTTGTGGTGATATCTAATAAATGACATGAGTTACAAAAGCAACATTTGGAAACTCTTTGACCTCCAAACTCAACTGTAAGCATAAGAGAGGAAGTGTTTGGATTTGGACTGGTATTATCTGAGAGATTTGATTAAACTTTTTAGAAATACTAATTGGACACTGTTGTATAAAATAGATGGTGCCATTCTATGGAAAGACAAGCTGGTACTTCTGTAAACTGTCAAGGCCATGAAAGACAGGAAAAGACAGAGAACTCATTCCAGATATAAAGAGACTAAAGAGGCATGACAATTTTTTTTAAATAAACTTATTTATTTATTTGGCTGCATAGGTTTTTCTTTTTTTTTTTTTTAACATTTTTATTGGAGTATAATTGCTTTACAATGGTGTGTTAGTTTCTGCTTTATAACAAAGTGAATCACTTATACATATACATATATACCCATATCTCTTCCCTCTTGCTTCTCCCTCCCTCCCAATCTCCCTATCCCACTCTTTTGGCTGGTCACAAAGCACTTAGCTGATCTCCCTGTGCTATGCGACTGCTTCCCACTAGCTATCTATTTTACATTTGGTAGTATACCTATGTCCACATATACACTACCACTCTCTCACTTTGTCCGAGCTTACCCTTCCCCATCCCAGTGTCCTCAAGTCCATTCTCTAGTAGGTCTGTGTATTTATTCCTGACTTGCTCCTAAGTTCTTCATGAACACTTTTTTTAAAAATTTTTTTTTTGGTTCCATATATATGTGTTAGCATACGGTATTTGTTATCCTCTTTCTGACTTACTTCACTCGGTATGACAGACTCTAGGTCTATCCACCTCACTAAAAATGACTCAATTTCATTTATTTTTATGTCTGGGTAATATTCCATTGTATATATGTGCTGCATCTTCTTTATCCATTCATCTGTCGATGAATGGCTGCTTCCAAGTCCTTAGGCTGCTTCCAAGTCCTGGCTACTGTAAATAGAGCTGCAGTGAACATTGTGGTACATGACTCCTTTTGAATTACGGTTTTCTCAGGGTATATGCCCAGTAATGGGATTGCTGTGTCGTGTGGTAGTTCTATTTGTAGATTTTTAAGGAACCTCCATACTGTTCTCCATAGTGGCGGTATCAATTTACATTCCCACCAACAGTGCAAGAGGGCTCCCTTTTTGTCCCAACCTCTCCAGCATTTATTGTTTGTAGATTTTTTGATGATGGCTTTTATGACCGGTGTGAGATGATATTAAATTGTAGTTTTGATTTGCATTTCTCTAATGATTAATGATGTTGAGCATTCTTTCATGTGTTTGTTGGCAATCTGTATAATTACTTTGGAGAAATGTTTATTTAGGTCTTCTGCCCATTTTTGGATTGGGTTGTTTGTTTTTCTGATATTGAGTCACATGAGCTGCTTATAAATTTTTGAGATTGATCCTTTGTTAGTTGTTTCATTTGCAAATATTTTCTCCCATTCTGAGGGTTGTCATTTCATCTTGTTTATGGCTTCCTTTGTTATGCAAAAGCTTTGAAGTTTCATTAGGTCCCATTTGTTTATTTTTCTTTTTATTTCCATTTCTCTAGGAGGTGGGTCAAAAAGGATCTTGTTGTGATTTAAGTCATAGAGTATTCTGCCTAGGTTTTCCTCTAAGAGCTTGATAGTGTCTGGCCTTACATTTAGGTCTTTAATCCATTTCGAGTTTATTTTTGTGTATGGTGTTAGGGAGCATTCTAATTTCATTCTTTTATGTGTAGCTGTCCAGTTTTCCCAGCACCACTTATTAAAGAGGCTTTCTTTTCTCCATTGTATATTCTTGCCTCCTTTATCAAAGATAAGGTGACAATATGTGCGTGGGTATACCTCTGGGCTTTCTATCCTGTTCCATTGATCTATATTTCTTCTTCTGTGCCAGTCCCATACTGTCTTGATTACTGTAGCTTTGTAGTATAGTCTGAAGTCAGGGAGCCTGATTCCTCCAGCTCCATTTTTCTTTCTCAAGATTGCTTTGGCTATTCGGGGTCTTTTGTGTTTCCATACAAATTGTGAAATTTTTTGTTCTAGTTCTGTGAAAAATGCCAGTGGTACTTTGATAGGGATTGCATTGAATCTGTAGATTGCTTTGGGTAGTCGAGTCATTTTCATAACATTGATACTTCCAATCCAAAAATATGGTATATCTCTCCAACTATTTGTATCATCTTTAATTTCATTCACCAGTGTCTTATAATTATCTGCATACAGATCTTTTATCTCCTTAGGTAGGTTTATTCCTAGATATTTTATTCATTTTGTTGCAATGGTAAATGGGAGTGTTTTTGTAATTTCACTTTCGGATTTTTCATCATTAGTGTATAGGAATGCAAGAGATTTCTGTGCATTAATTTTGTATCCTGCTACTTTACCAAATTCATTGATTAGCTCTAGTAGTTTTCTGGTAGCATCTTTAGGATTCTCTATGCATAGTATCATGTCATCTGCAAACAGTGACAGCTTTACTTCTTCTTTTCCTACTTGGATTCCTTTTATTTCTTTTTCTTCTCTGATTGCTGTGGCTAAAACTTCAAAAACTATATTGAATAATAGTGATAGTGGGCAACCTTGTCTCATTCCTGATCTTAGTGGAAATGCTTTCAGTTTCTCACCATTGAGGATGATGTTGGCTGTGGGTTTGTAATATATGGCATTTATCATGTTGGTAAGCCCCCTCTCTGCCTACTTTCTGGAGGGTTTTTATCATAAATTGGTGTTGAATTTTGTCAAAAGCTTTCTCTGCATCTATTGAGATGATCATATGGTTTTTCTCCTTCAATTTGTTAATATGGTGTATCACATTGATTGATTTGTGTATATTGAAGAATCCTTGCATTTCTGGGATAAACCCCACTTGATCATGGTGTATGATCCTTTTAATATGCTGTTGGATTCTGTTTGCTAGTATTTTGTTGAGGATTTTTGCACCTATATTTATCAGTGATATTGGCCTGTAGTTTTCTTTCTTTGTGACATCTTTGTCTGGTTTTGGTATCAGGGAGATGGTGGCCTTGTAGAATGAGTTTGGGAGTGTTCCTCCCTCTGCTATACTTTGGAAGAGTTTGTGAAGAATAGGTGTTAACTTTTCTCTAAATATTTGACCGAATTTCCTGTGAAGCCATCTGGTCCTGGGCTTTTGTTTGTTGGAAGATTTTTAATCACAGTTTCAATTTCAGTGCTTGTGATTGGTCTGTTCATGTTTTCTATTTTTTCCTGGTTCAGTCTCGGAGGGTTGTGCATTTCTAAGAATTTGTCCATTTCTTCCAGGTTGTCCATTTTATTGGCATATAGTTGCTTGGAGTAATCTCTCATGATCCTTTGTATTTCTGCAGTGTCAGTTGTTACTTCTCCTTTTTCATTTCTAATTCTATTGATTTGAGTCTTCTCCGTTTTTTCCTTCATGATTCTGGCTAATGGTTTATTAAGTTTGTTTATCTTCTCAAAGAACCAGCTTTTAGTTTTATTGATATTTGCTATCGTTTCCTTCATTTCTTTTTCATTTATTTCTGATCTGGTCTTTATGATTTCTTTCCTTCTGCTAACTTTGGGGTTTTTTTTGTTCTTCTTTCTCTAATTTCTTTCAGTGTTAGGTTAGTTTGTTTATTTGAGATGTTTCTTGTTTCTCAAAGTAGGATTGTATTGCTATACACTTCCCTCTTAGAACTGCTTTTGCTGCGTTCCATAGGTTTGGGGTCATCATGTTTTCATTGTCATTTGTTTCTAGGTAGTTTTTGATTTCCTGTCTGATTTTTTCAGTGATCTCGTGGTTAGTTAGTAGTGTATTGTTTAGTCTCCATGTGTTTGTTTTTTTTTTTTACAGTTTTGTTCCTCTAATTGATATTTACTCTCAGAGCATTGTGGTCAGAGAAGATACTTGATATGATTTCAATTTTCTTAAATTTACCAAGGCTTGATTTGTGACCAAGTTATGATCTATCCTGGGGAATGTTCCATGAGCACTTGAGAAGAAAGTGTATTCTGTTGTTTTGGGATGGAATGTCCTATAAATATCAATTAAGTCCATCTTGTTTAATGTATCATTTAAAGCTTGTGTTTCCTTATTTATTTTCATTTTGGATGATCTGTCCATTGGTGAAAGTGGGGTGTTAAAATCCCCTACTATGTTTGTGTTACTGTCGATTTCCCCTTTTATGGCTGTTAGTATTTGCCTTATGTATTGAGGTGCTCCTCTGTTGGGTGCTTAAATATTTACAATTGTTATATCTTCTTCTTGGATTGATCCCTTGATCATTATGTAGTGTCCTTCCTTGTCTCTTGTAATAGTCTTTGTTTTAAAGTCTATTTTGTCTGATATGAGTATTGATACTCCAGCTTTCTTTTGATTTCCATTTGCATGGAATATCTTGTTCCATCCCTTCACTTTCAGTCTGTATGTGTCCCTAGGTCTGAAGTGGGTTTCTTGTAGACAGCATATACATGGGTCTTGTTTTTGTATACATTCAGCCAGACTATGTCTTTTGGTTGGAGCATTTAATCCCTTTACATTTAAGGTAATTATCGATATATACGTTTCTATTACCATTTTCTTAACTGTTTTGGGTTTGTGATTGTAGGTCTTTTCTTTCTCTTGCATTTCCTGACTAGAGAAGTTCCTTTAGCATTTGTTGTAAAGCTGGTTGTTTGTGCTGTATTCTCTTAACTTTTGCTTGTCTGTAAAGATTTTAATTTCTCTGTGAAATCTGAATGAAATCCTTGTTGGATAGAGTAATATTGGTTGTAGTGTTTCCCCCTTCATCACTTTAAATATGTCCTGCCATGCCCTTCTGGCTTGCAGTGTTTCTGCTGAAAGATCAGCTGTTAACTTTATGGGGATTCCCTTATATGTTACTTGTTGTTTCTCCTTTGCTGCTTTTAATATTTTTTCTTGGTATTTAATTTTTGATTGTTTGAATATTATATGTCTTGGTGTGTTTCTCCTTGCATTTATTCTGTATGCGACACTCTGTGCTTCCTGGACTTGATTAAATATTTCCTTTCCCATATTAAGGAAGTTTTCAACTATAATCTCTACAAATATTTTCTCAGTCCCTTTCTTTTTCTCTTCTTCTTTCTGGACCCCTATAATTCGAATGTTGGTGTGTTTAATATTGTCCCAGAGATCTCTTAGACTGTCCTCAGTTCTTTTCACTTTTCTTTCTTTATTCTGCTCTGCAGTAGTTATTTCCACTGTTTTATCTTCCAGGTCACTTATCTGTTCTTATGCCTCAGTTATTCTGCTATTGATCCCTTCTAGAGAATTTTTAACTTAATTTGTTGTGTTGTTCATCATTGTTTGTTTGCTCTTTAGTTCTTCTAGGTCCTTTTAAATGTTTCTTGTATTTTTTCCATTCTATTTCCCAGAATTTGGATCATCTTTACTATCATTATTCTGAATTCTTTTTCAGGTAGACTGCCTATTTCCTCTTCATTTTTTAGGTCTGGTGGGTTTTTGCCTTGCTCCTTCATCTGCTGTGTGTTTTTTGTCTTCTCATTTTGCTTAACTTGCTGTTTTCAGGGTCTCCTTTTCACAGGCTGCAGGTTCATAGTTCCCGTTGTTTTTGGTGTCTGCCCCCAGTGGCTAAGGTTTGTTTAGTGGATTGTGTAGGCTTCCTGGTGGAGGGGACTAGTGCCTGTGTTCTGGTGGATGAGGCTGGATCTTTTCTTTCTGGTGGGCAGGTCCACGTCTGGTTGTGTGTTTTGGGGTGCTTGTGACCTTATTATGACTTTAGGCAGCCTCTCTGTTAATGAATGGAGTTGTGTTCCTGTCTTGCACATAGGGTGTCCAGCACTGGAGCTTGCTGGTTTCTGAGTGGAGCTGGGTCTTGGTGTTGAGATGGAAATCTCTGGGAGATTTTCACCATTTGATATTACATGGAGCTGGGAGGTCTCTGGTGGACCAATGTCCTGAACTTGGCTCTCCCTCCCCAGAGGTACAGTCCTGATGCCTGGCTGGAGCACCAAGAGCCTTTCATCCACACAGCTCAGAATAAAAGGGAGAAAGAAGGAAAGAAAGAAAGAAAGAAAGAAAGAAAGAAAGAAAGAAAGAAAAAGAAAGAACGAACGAACGAACGACAAGGAAATGAAGTTATTAAACTAAAAAACAAAAAATTATTTTAAAAATATTTTTAGGGCTTCCCTGGTGTTGCAGTGGTTGAGAGTCTGCCTGCTGATGCGGGGGACACAGGTTCGTGCCCCGGTCTGGGAAGATCCCACATGCCGCGAAGCAGCTGGGCCCATGGGTCATAGCCACTGGGCCTGCGCGTCCGGAGCCTGTGTTCCACAACGGGAGAGGCCACGGCAGTGACAGGCCCGCATACTGGGGAAAAAAAAAAAATATATATATATATATATATATATAAAGTAATTTTAAAAGAAAGAAAGAAAGAACAACCAAACCAAAAAACAAATTCACCAATCATAACAAGCGCTGAAAACTACACTAAAAAAAAACCAAAAACGGACAGACAGAACCCTTGGACAAATGGTAAAAGCAAAGCTATACAGACAAAATCACACACAGAAGCATACACATATACACTCACAAAAAGAGAAAAAGGGAAGAAAAAAAAAAATATATATATATATATATATATATATATATATATATATATATATATATATATATATATATATATATCTCGTTGCTCCCTAAGTCCACGTCCTCAATTTGGGATGATTCGTTGTCTATTCAGGTATTCCACGGACGCAGGGTACATCAAGTTGATTGTTGAGATTTAATCCACTGCTTCTGAGGTTGCTGGGAGAGATTTCCTTTTCTCTTCTTTGTTCGCATAGCTCCTGGGATTCAGCTTTGGATTTGGCCCTGCCTCTGCATGTAGGTCACCTGAGGGAGTCTGTTCTTCGCTCAGACAGGACAGAGTTAAAGGAGCAGCTGATTTGGGGGCTCTGGCTCACTCAGGCCGGGGGGAGGGAGGGGCACGGAGTGCTGGGCGAGCCTGCGGTGGCAGAGGCCGGCGTGACGTTGCACCAGCCTGAGGCGCACCGTGCGTTCTCCCGGGGAAGTTGTCCCTGGATCCCGGGACCCTGGCAGTGGCAGTCTGCACAGGCTCCCGGGAGGGGCGGTGTGGATAGTGACCTGTGCTCGCACACAGGCTTCTTGGTGGCGGCAGCAGCAGCCTTAGCGTCTCATGCCTGTCTCTGGGGCCTGCGCTGTTAGCCACGGCTCGTGCCCGTCTCTGGAGCTCCTTTAAGCAGCGCTCTTAATCTCCTCTCCTCGCTCACCAGGAAACAAAGGGGGAAGAAAAAGTCTCTTGCCTCTTTGGCAGGTCCAGACTTTTTCCCAGACTCCCTCCCGGCTAGCCGTGGCGCACTAGTCCCTTCAGGCTGTGTTCACACCGCCAACCCCAGTCCTCTCCCTGCGATCCGACCGAAGCCCGAGCCTCAGCTCCCGGCCCCCGCCCAACCCGGCTGGTGAGCAGACAAGCCTCTCGGGCTGGTGAGTGCCAGTCGGCACCGCTCCTCTGTGCGGGAATCTCTCCGCTTTGCCCTCCGCACCCCTGTCGCTGTGCTCTCCTCCACGGCCCCGAAGCTCCCCTCCTCCGCCACGCGCACTCTCCTCCCACGAAGGGGCTTCCTAGTGTGTGGAAACCTTTCCTCCTTCACAGCTCCCTCCCACTGGTGCAGGTCCCGTCCCTATTCTTTTGTCACTGTTTTTTTCTTTTTTCTTTTGCCCTACCCAGGTACGTGGGGGGTTTCTTGCCTTTTGAGAGGTCTGAGGTCTTCTGCCAGTGTTCAATAGGTGTTTTGTAGGAGTTGTTCCACCTGTAGATGCATTTCTGATGTATTTGTGGGGAGGAAGGTGATCTCCACGTCTTACTCTTCTGTCATCTTGAAGCTCCTCCGAGGTATGACAATTAATTGCAACACATTATCCTGTATGGACCCTGGACCAGGAAGGGAAGGGGAAATGGTTGAGACAGTTGGCAAAATTTAAATAGTCTGTGGATCGGATGGCAATGTTATATCAATGTCGAATCCCTGATCTGGAGGTCTGAACTGTGGTCATGTAGGGGAGAATCTCTGGGAAACATGCATTGAAGACTGAGGAGTGATAAGGTATCATGTTTGCAGCTTTCACTCAAATGGTTTAGGAAAAGAATGTGATAATTAGTATATATACAGAGAAACACTGAGACAGAGAGGGAACAAATGCAGTAAAATATATTCCAGTTGGGGAATGTTAATGAGGCAGATACTGATTTACCTGTAGTGTCCCTGTAACTTTTCTGTAAATTTTAAATTATTTCAAAATAAGTTCATTTTTAAATTTCTACTGATTGCATTGGGAGATTCAATGAGATATATTTATAAATCAATTTTAGAACTTATATTCAAAGAAACCAGTGACTTCTTTGAAATTACAGAAAAATATGGACAACATTGCTCCAATAACTGCTCTACGGGACTCCTCATTACCTTTCAGCGGTGAGATTCTCCCTCCTCCACATACACAAGCTAACCATCTGGATTCCAAATGCATTACTCACAGCTTCCACTGGCCAACCCAGAAGTTATTATAATAATAAAGCAATCTCTAAGTGCTTAGATAGAATGGTGAAAATGGGAATGAAGTAGAAAGGATAAGAGCAGAAATTGTAAAGGAGGAATTAAAGAAATAAATAAATAATTCACATAATTAGGATAAGGGAGGAACTAAAATAATGATACTGCCTTTAATAAAACAGGAAATCAGAAGAAGCTTTGGTGGTAAAGAAGATAATTTCGTTTTTTAAGTTGGTTGATCATGAAGTGCGTATAGGCATTTCAAATTAAACATCCAGCAGACTGTAGGAACCATAAGGCTAAGACCCAACCGTGAAATGGATTCTGGCTTCTAAATTAAGAACTAATAATCATTCTCAGAAGATTTTCAAATTGCTATATATTACATTCATCCCTCACACCTAAGCAATCAATGAAGTTTTCACTGTCGGTAAGTTCGAGTGTTGAAAAGTAATAACATCTTCATGTTGGGTCAAGGATTAATATATTTGCTTTTATTATTGAGGTAATCAACAGCTATTATTCATAAACCAACCTCCACCTCACTAGTAGCTGGATGTATTTTTTATTAGAATTAAGAACATCCTAGTACAGCTTGAAAATTCCTAAAACATTCGGTTTAGATCACCAATAAATTTAGAATATAAAAAAAACAAAAAATCCAGTTAAAACCAGCTTAGCTAGGGAGCTAATTGTATATAGACAATCTTCTTTACGAAATGCACTATTAATCTCCTTACATAACAGTAGATCATTATGTTCAATCAACTGAAGTGCTTTCAGTTAGCTCACTTGATGATAAAAAATAAATAAGTAAGCAATGATAGTCCATAATTAGAACCAAATACTGAAACAGGCTAATCAACTTTGTAAAAGACTGTAAAAGAATGAGGAAACTTCACATAGTTACTCCATCCATATCCACATAACAAATACATCATGACCTGATTACTGTTTATAAAATACTAACAATAAGGATTTTTTTCAAAATATTTATTCTATTAGTCACAGTCTAAACCAATATAGCATTCAATAGTCACAGATGCCACTAGTTATGAACAATTTCCTGAAGGTATTTTTACCCTTAATATTTGTTACATTTGCTGCTCATGCATTTTAATTATAAATTAGAAGCAATGAAAATACTATAATCAGAGAAACAGAGAGCATTTCTACTCACTGAAATACTATATTTAAAATCACTTAAGTTGGAGAAATTCTTCATGTCAGCTGAGTCGCATTAAACCCACAGGTGATCAAGAAAAATACCTACTCTAAATTTGTCATCACATAAAATCACACTGGCAAATATTTCTAAATAGTGTTATATATATTTTTTATGATGGAAAATTTTCTCTAAATTAAGTTGTTATAAATATATTTCGTAAGATCATTAAATAGTCAATGTCATCAACTCAAGAAAAAACATTTGGAAGTTTTCTTTGGATATTTATTTTTTTAACTTAACATTTTGCTAACCCTACAAAAATGAAAAGAACATAAAATCAGTGTCTTTGGTCCCCCTTGGAAATAATATGGACTATGGCTAATATTTAATGTAAAAAAATGTATACTGTCATATTTATTGTTAATATTCACCAGTAGTTTAATAAAGCTTTGTTACGTGTCTACTAAGGGCAATGTGCTGGCTACATTAACTGCCATTTACTGTAAACCTTCATTAATTGATGCTGTCTCTACGTCTGGAGTGTCTCATCTTTCCACTTCTAGTCAGTGAATTCCTCCTCCTTTAAACCCATTGTGAGCATTAACTCCTCTGAAAAGATTTACTCTCCAGATTATTGCCCACTTACACCTAGGCAGACTCGGTCACCTGCTATTCTGTGCTACTATAACATGACTCACATTCATCCATTAGAGAAGGCGAATTGACATTGTTCATATATCTCTCAAGAATCTCTGTATGTCACAGGGTATATGTGAGTCATCTCTATATACCCCACAGCAGCTAGCAGAGTACCTGAAACACAGAAAGAACTCAAATGTTTATTGCACAGTAAAATTATATATTTTAGTAAGCAGAGCATTTTAAATCTTAGTGCTCTCCAGAAACACGATTTGTTTTATTCAATTAACAAATATTTGTTGAGCACTTTAATTTTTACCAGGTACCTTTTATATGTCATCATATTCATTATCTTTTGTAATCTTCCCCAAATCCTTAAGAGCTTGTTGTTCTATCTTCTGTTTTGTGGATGAGGGCCAAAACCGGCTTCACAGGTGACCTGACAATGTGCCCAATACTTTTTCCTCTAAAGTCTTATAAGTGAAAAAAATGCTCATAACTTATCTACTTCCCTGCCTTACTAAATATGATGCATTCAGTGCAGTGAATTTTTCAGGACTTAGTCAAAGTTCAGACTTATTATCAATTTATGATCCTATCCTAAAAATAGAACAGCCCCAAAACCTGGAAAGAAAAAATCTATTGTTTCCATTCAAGTTATTGCTTGAGGTTATCTACTGTAAACCAGTCATTCCCTTTATAATTTAGTGGCTACTATTCTCCTATTGCAATAATACTCAGATTATTTAAATTTAATTCAGAATGATCTCAGAAAAATATCTAAATGTTACTTTCTTTGGTAGACATAATGGAAAATATAACCTTAGCTGTTTGGGGGTTTTTTTAATGTTGTTTTTTATATTGGAGTATATCTGATAAACAATGTTGTGATAGTTTCAGGTGCACAACAAAGGGACTCAACCATACAACCTTAGCTGATTTTGTAGTTTATTTCCAATAGTCTGCCGAAAGAAAGGAAGGAAGGAAGGGAGGGAGGGAGGGAGGGAGGAAGGAAGGTCCAATCCATCCCCCTCTCAGGAGCAAAGGAAGCTGTGACCTTAGAACTACTAGGAATGCCTCCTCATTCAAAATCACTCTTCAGTGGGAATGTCTGAAATCTGATCAATAAAGATTCCAAAGAAAGTTAGAACTCAAACTTGATATCTATTAAGTGGAAACTTTATTATGGATGTTCCATCGCTTATTTGAATAATTTTATAGGAATAAGATGTAAATATGTTCAAACCTGGAACTAGATATAGACTCCATTTGCCTGTATATTTTCTATAACCATAAAGCTAAAACCTATTTGTAAACTTAACATAAAACTCAAAAATCAGTAAGATTAATGCAAACAACATTGTTATGATGGATAATGTTCTGTTGAAACTAAACAGACCGGGACACGAACACGTGTCCCCTGCATCGGCAGGCGGACTCTCAATCACTGCGCCACCAGGGAAGCCCCTGATGATTCTTTTTATTTTAGTATGGCTTTGTTACCATCTGTATGCATGTTTATAATTACATATATTTGTATAGATATATACAAATATACATGTGCAGAACAACACAAAACCATAGAAGTTAAAGTTATATATAAAATATTACTGTGTGCCACTTATAAACCATATTCATCGAATCTAAAACACCATTTATTGTAAAATCCACCATTATTTTATGCATGCTTCTCTTAACCCACCCCATTCTCAGCCTAAAACGAAGTCTTGCATACAATGACTACTGATAAAAGTTAACAAGACCATAACATCTCTGTCCTCCAGAGAAGTTTTCTCCACTTCTTACATGCTGCCTCTGCCACAGAGAATCTCTTTATTATTAATCCTGAACTAAAAGATTGTCTAAACCATCATTCTCTCATCATTAATTCAACCAATATGCATGGAGTACCTAGAACCAGACAAAGGGGATATGAAGGTGACCAAAGCATAGTCTCAGCCTGAAGAAGCTTACTCTCTGATAGGAAAAAGAGATCTGGAAATGGTCTAAAAATGAGAATTGATAAAATTCAGGTGTGCATATGGCACAAGCTACAATCAGGACAACAAAGAAGGGATTAAATACACACCTGTTGAGAGGAAAGGGGGAAAAGGTGGGAGAAGAAAATACCCAGCTTAAGCTAGATACACAAGGCGTGGAACAGCATTTTAGGCAGGAGAAGTACTTATGAGCAAAGACATAGATAGAGGTAAGACAAAGTAGAGTAATTCAAGTTACCACAAGTTAATTTCATTATGGTAAGAGCTGAGAGTGGGAAGAAGTGGGGGTTATAAATGAAAACAGAGAGTTAGGCAAGGATCAATTATAAAGGGCCTGAAATGTCATGGTAGGAGTTTGGACATGATGCCAAAAGCAAGAGGAGTCACTGAGGGCCTTCATCTAGCCACATGATCAGATTTATATTGGAGAATGATTGCTTTTATTCATGTTGGCAGTCACTACTGCAGCAATGTAGTAACTTTGCACAAAAACTTAGAGGACAATTGGTGAAATTCTAGTAGCCACTTCACCCAGCAAAGAAACCCTCTTCTTTCCCTTGTCTTCTTCTTGCTCACTGGAAAGCCTCTCTGTAGAACACAGAATCACAGAATTTAGAGTTAGAAGGAAGCTTAAATATTATTTTGCCCACCTTATATCCAGATTAAGGCAAGAGATTCGATTTAGCTCACACATCCATCCAGTGAAAAAGAATGAGCCAAAATTCACATCTCTCATTCTAGAATTCTTTCCAGTTGCCCATTTTCTGAACTTTCAGGCCCTTGATCTAGACAATGTGAAAGTATTCATCTGTAATTTTAATGCCCATGTTGATACCAATCTACTGACAAAAATCAAGATGTTGGAAGTATTTTAAGTCATTGATAAAGATGATTGAATTAATATCTGTATCATTTTTCTTATGACCTGTGATAAATCCTAAGGGATGAGTTGTCAAAGCAGACTCCCCCAAAATCATAGAGCTTACCTCACACCAAACTTCATTAATGATTCAATTGATACAGGCCACTGTCAGACAGAGATAAAATATCCTTTTTGGGAAAAACCCAAAACCATCAGACACAGCATTTAAAACTGTCCACCTTCTCCTGCATTTTGGCACACTTTGATTTCAGATGTACAAGGAGTTTTTGAGCATAGTAGGCAAAGGTATTTCTCACAAAAGGAAAGCAGTTTGGATTGAGGACATCTCCATTTTACATGTCCTTGCAAAGCTTACATACTATTTCCTTCACCCATCTCCAGCCACCATGCCACATAAATAAGTAAATTACAGGCTTATTTGCAATAACCAATCTAGACAGACCAAAAATGTCCTACTGAACACATTTCATATGTAGGGACTCCCTGGTATCTTTCCATGAGTAAATACCATGATCAGATTTACAAAGAGGTCTGATGAGGCCTTTTATTCCTCTGAGGGTCCCAGGAAGGGAGAGAATCAGTCACAATCCTGCTGCTAACTTTTCCTTTGATGTTTATATCCTAAATTTGAAAATATAATCAACTATAGGCTTAGAGAATTATCTGAGAAGTTCCTAAAATGACCCCATACATATCTGATAATTCATTCAGAATTATTTCTGAAGCAACAATGTAACAAAAAAGAAAACTTTGCCTTTTAAAACAATGAACACCCATATTTTAACAAAAGTAATTTTGTATTTTCAAGACATACAAATTAAGTCATATTCATAATCAATCAAGTTATTTATTATATGTTTCTTTTTGATGAAAAGATTGAATCTAAAATTAAAACTTCTAATTTCTTTTAAAAATCAGTAAAGGACTTATGATTTTGGTAATATGAAAAACTAAATTAAAATTCTTCCTTAAAATTTTTTCCTCTGTATTTTTTCTACAACAAATATACTTTAAAATGCATAATTATTTTTTAAATTTTATTGAAGTATAGTTGATTTACAACGTTGTATTAATTTCTGCTGTACAGCAAAGAGATTCAGTTATATACATATATATTCTTTTTTGTATTCTTTTCCTAAAATGCATAACTATTATCTTAAGGAAATCCCCAGGTTGCAGAAATACAGAGGGAAGAAGTATTAGATGAGTTAACTCAGGCTGCCCTGGTGTGGAGGGTGTGGAGGGTGGTCTTGGTGCTGAAAGTCTTTAGTTTTACTTGGAAAGTGCACAAGAGAAGAGGTCCCATTAAAAAAACAAACAAAAACAAAGACAAGACCCCCTTAAAAAAGTGCATCCTTGTTGGACTGAAAAAGAAACTCTGTCCAATGTCACAAAGCATCAAGGAAGTTTGTCCAGGCTCTGGGTAGGAAAATAAAGTTATCCTTAACAATTCTTAATGTTGAACTTGTGCCTCACACAGGTTTGGGGTCTAAATTTACACACACAAAAAGAGTAGAATAAGCAGAGTTTTTTAACAATGTAGAAAGAACCACCAAAAGTAACTATAGTTAACAATACTGTATTGTTAAGCTGCTACGAGAGTAGGGCTTAAACGTTCACACCATATAACACAACAAAATGATAATTATGTGAGGTGAAGGATGTGTTGTCTAAGTTTATTGTGATAGTCATTTTGCAGTATATATGTGTATCAAATCATCATATTGCACACCTTAAACTTACACAATGGTGCATGTCAATTATATCTCAATAAAGTTGGGGAAAAACAGGAGTAATTCAAGTCAGTTTTACTTTTTAAAATAAGGCAAGTTAAGGAGTAAGATTCCACCAATTAATAGGGCCAAACATTGACAATTCTTGTCAAAATATGCAAGTATTTTTATGCCCCCAACTGGAAGCCTGGACTTTTTTTTAAGTAACTTTTTTACATTTCTATAAAATATTTATTATCCATAAAAACAGGTAAGATGTAGTTAATTCATTAGTATTTTAATGTCCTTGGAACTCCATGTAGTAAGCAAGATCTCACTTTAAAAAATTTTCATTTCATGGAAAGAGCATTTTCTATTATGTAAATTGCTTCAATTATTTTTTAAAAGAGCAGAATAAATTTCTACAATTGAAATACTCATTTTATCTTTTTTTTTTTTTTTTTTTTTTTGCGGTACGCGGGCCTCTCACTGTTGTGGCCTCTCCTGTTGCAGAGCACAGGCTCCGGACGCGCAGGCTCAGCGGCCATGGCTCACGGGTCCAGCCGCTCCGCGGCATGTGGGATCCTCCCGGACTGGGGCACGAACCCGTGTCCCCAGCATCGGCAGGTGGACTCTCAACCACTGTGCCACCAGGAAAGCCCCTGATAACTGTATTTTAATAATCAAAATGCTGTTAAGGTCTCACACTGGAGTCTCCTTGCATCTAGTAGATATGTCACTACCAGGATGGAAATGAGAGCTCCATGGCTCTCTTAGAGACTGTGATCCTACCCTCCTCTACTCCTCCCTTGATCTTGAGCTTCCAAAAAGAAAAAGAAGAGTTCTTCACTGCAATTTCATAGACTTCTGCTGTAGACTCTGGTGACTTGGACCTTTTACAAGATTTTGAGTTTCTCAGAACTCTAATATTTTTTTCAAAAACAGCTAAATGTTAGCCAGTCAAATTGTGAAAGAAGTATTAGAATATTCTGCATACCTGTTTAAAATGATACAGATACAATGAAAGGATACTATAGTAGATGACAAGGTGATACTAAGAGAAATGACAGAACAAAGTTCTGATGGTAATGATCTTTCCATCTATTTAGGGAGAAGACACAGATATAGGAAAACATTAGTGAAAGAAATGGCATATTGTGGTGCCAAGTATTAAGAAATGCATAAACTTAAATGCTGCAAGTGTAATATATTTAATTAGTTTTGAATTAAAGCAGAGATATAAGTGAGGACTAGAGTTGTCAGATCTCTTAAAGCGCTTTCAACTAAATTCTATTCAGAAGAGGCTTGAGTTTCTACTCCGTATAAAGGATCTGTGGTGGTAAAATAAGTGATGCATGATGTCCTCCTTCAAGGAGTTTAGGCTTATTGGTTAAAGTGTGAATCGGAGAAAAAAATTCATCTTGGAGAAAGATACATATTTTTTTTACAATTTATGAAATTAATAATCCAACAGAATTATCTAGACTTAGAAAACTAGTAATCACATAGATAGCTTTCATAATATTTCAGCAATTTGTAAGAAAATAGTAAACTTGTAAGAAATTTTGGAACAAATTGCTTCTGAGCAATGAATTACATTTCCTCAAAGTGATATTCATCAAACATACTGTCTCTCTGTTATGGGCTGAATAGTATCTCCTCAAAAATTCACGTTGAAGTTCTGATCCCCCTACCTCAAAATGTGACCTTATTTGGAGATAGAGTCTTTAAAGAGGTAAGTTAAAACAAGATCACTGAGGTGGGCCTTAATCTAATATAACTGGTGTCCTTACAAGAAGAGGAAATTTGGACACAAACATGAACAGAGTAAAGACACTGTGAAGACACAGGAAGAGGAAGACCATCCACAAGCCAAGAAGAGAGACTGTTCCTTTACGCACAGCTTACAGAAGAAACTACCCTTGCTGGCATCTTGATATCAGACATCTAGCCTCCAGTATAAATTTATGTTGTTTAAGTCACCCAGTCTGTGGTACTTTGTTATGGCAGCCCTAGCAAACTAATATACTCTCTCTGCTTAATTCTAATGTATTTATCATTATGAATCTGAGGTGGATGTTTAGGCTATTGGGAATGCAAAGCATTATGTCTCATTTTTCACTATATTTTCCAAGAACATCATTAATCTAATCAAATAGTAAAATACTAATTAAAAAAAGAATCACCAGAAGAACAGAAAAAGGAAAAAGTAGTTACTTCACAGTACAGAACTACATGTGAGGACTTTGGGAGAGTTGCTTTATATTATAAGCCTTTATGCACATTTTGTTTTTTCATCATTTGCCTGTAGTACTTTGACAAATGTTAGATAGAAGAGATAGGTGGGTGGGTAATTAGAAAGAAAGAAAAATAAACAAACCAATGGGTAATGTGATCACATTTAAACAATCATTTAAACAATTTAAATCAACAATGAAGTTTTGTTTAATTCTCACTTATAAGTTATTCACAGGGGTATTTTGACTCTCTAAAGTTCATAAACAGAATTCAAATCATCCAAGCAGAAGTAATTTGCTGCTTTTAAGCCAAAGCCCTGACTAGCTAGAGAGTTGCCTCTAGGAATTAACCAGAACGAAATCCTGATTAAGCAACTAATTGGCTTGTCTACTAATGAAAAGAAAAACAAAGTACATTTCTCTACCTCCAGACACAGAGTCATAAAAACAGAAGTTTTCAGAACCACCTTAAAGATGTTTAAATCCCTGACAATAAGATTCAACAAGGTGAAGCCTAGTGATGGGAGCGATGAGAATAAAAAAGGTTCTGATCCAAGCAGCGAGTCACAGCAACCCACGAGACAGGTATGCTCCCCACATCCCTAAATCAGTCTTGATTCTCATCATTTCTTGTCTGGGGAGGAATTTGAATAAACACTATGATGTGTGATTTCTCTGCAGTTTTACTTGCTACCATCTGGGTCATGGACTGTTTGTCTTTGGGGTTTATCCTTATCATTTTATACATACTGCATATATTGGCTTTAGAATGGAATAATAAATGTTTAGAAGACCCTATTATGATTTGGAAAAGCAAAGTAAGACTTCTCCTTGCTGATTTTCACTTCTACCATCATCCAAAATGAAATCATTTCTCAAATATTAAACTGGTTATATGATCTAGTTCCAACAGAGAATGTCAAACATCCCGGTCTTAGGAAACTGCATTTTAACAGTAATTTCTCTAGACCAGGAGTTCTCAATAGGGAGTAGTTTGCACTCAGGACAATCAGCAACGTCTGAAGATATTTTTGGTTGTCACAGCCCAGGGGTAGGGAAGTTACTGTCATCTAAAGGGGAAAGGCCAGAAATGCTGTTAAATGTCCTAGAATGAACAGGAGAGCCCTTTACAACATAGAATTATCCAGTTCAAACTTTTAATATTGCCAAAGTGGAGGAACCCTTCTCTGGACAAATATTTGCACAAGTTCTAAGTCTGTTCATCTATAAAATGAGGATGATACCTGCTTTGTAGCCTTGGTATACAAACTAGAGACAGTATAGATAAAGCATATAGTAGGGAATTCCTAAGTGGTAATTATTATCATCATCATTATTAATAATTTGTGTTCTTATGACAGATTTAAGTCCAAATGGTAATTATATGATCAATATTCACTTACAGCTATTTATAGAACAATTTTCATGAATTGCTCACTAGATTTACCTAAAAGCACTATGTAAGATTTTTAGAGCAAGAATTATTTTCACATCTAGGAGAACTGGATGAGAGATGTCAAATACAAACAGGAAGGTACCTCAGGGACTAGCATAGCATGGTCTAATGATTCAGGTTTAAATGAGCCTAGAGTATAAAAAATACCGAGATTACCTAATGTTGGCCCTAGAAAATTTGCCTTCCTTTTCTGATTAACATTGACTGTTTCTGCAGTGGAAAGAAGTGGAGAATGTTCTTTATGAGAGTGCCCTTGACTTTTCTAATACTTGTGTCAAAATAAATAATCTCATACTTTAAAAGTTACTTATATGTTTAAAAACTTATAGACTATCACAAATGTTGAGCTGGGTACTTCCCTTCAACTAGCCTTGTGTTTTTCTCTGGGAAAGTCATTACAGTGATGTATGCCAACTTACCATCATGATTATTTTCCTGCAGAGCACATAAAAATAGCTAATACATTATTCTCTTGGAGAACATAGTAGCTAACAGCAATTACTATGTACCAAGCAAGGTGCTATCCCTTTCCAAGCACTGCTGTATTGAATTCTCATGGGCCCTGTTATAATTTGCTACTTACGCACAACTTACAAATTGCAGAGTCTGGATCAGAACACTGTTCTATCTGACTTTAGTTCCTGAGAGCTAAATCACTAGGTTATATTGATACAAAACAGAAGGCAAAATGAGCAGAAACTCCTTAGAGAGTTGTCTTTCCTTCAGAAACATTAATATTGGAGAGCTACTCAGACTAGACACAAGTAGGGCAGCTCTTAGACACATCCTGTGCCATTCCTGACAGCCATAATTTGTGGATGTTAATCTGGAAGTCTGCTGGCATCACATATCTTAAAAGTCATACTGGGGAATTATTTGCAACTACTCTTTCCAGTAACATGTTGGTAAAAGAAAAATAGTTTTTCTCCAGTTTCAAATATGCTAAATGTTAAAAATGACACAAAGTTAAAACCCTCTTTTCATCTACAGAATATAACCTTTTAAAATGACATTTAAACAACATATTTCTGAAATACAAATCGATTATTTGAGTCCTATAAAAATCTATGAATGAAAAAATCAATTTACATTGTATTTTAAGTGTCATTTAAATAGTTAATTCTCAAACCAAAATATCATATGTAATTCAAATTTGTCAATAACCATGAAATCAAAAATTGCAAACTCAGACTAGTACAAACTCTCTCTCATACTCCAGAATAAGACACTATTCACATAAAACTACATTTATGTACAATAAAACTATGATGGAAATGTTTCTGAATAGCATGATGTAAAAGTATTTGATTGAAGTCAGAAGGCTTTATCACTACTTCATAATCTATCCAGGGATCCATACTTTTCTAACCACTTAATCAATTTCCTATTCAATAATATAAGAATAATAATACCTGCCTTGCCTAACACATATGAGTCTTAAATTAAATCATCTGATCAATTTGCTTTCCAGTTTAAAATGTTTCTGACATACAGTGTCTGAAAATAATGTCAAACTTCACATCAAGGCTTAAAAGACTCTCAAAATCCCTTCCTACTTCACTAGCCTCATCTTCTCACCCTTTTTCCCTTCCAAGCACTTCTGTAGTCTCCCTTCACCTACATACATCTTAGGCTTTTGCTAAACATACGTCCACTGCCTGTAATATTTCCCATGCCTTGTCCATCTGGAAAACAAAAATCTCATCTTGATTTGTAAATTCAGGAGTCACTTCCTTTTGAATAGTGTCCTTCCTTTACCTTCAACTCCAGAAGAACTGACCACTCCCCTTTATGCCCCACCCCTAGCATCTACTAACATTGTGTCATCACTGATAACATTTCATGTCAGTTGCACTGTTGTGTGTTTGTTCCCCCTATGCAGCTGTGAGCAGCTTGGGAGCCAAACTTTCTATACTCTAACCTTATATCTTATTTTACCCTGTCCCCATGGGAAAATCTTCAGGTATACACTGGCCACATCCAGTGAGATATACTTACATTTCAAAGGAAAGCTTAAATGTTAAGATAAATGATGAGATAGATGCAAATGAAATCATGGAATGTAAAAGGAAGAGAGCTATGAGTAAAGACACCAAGGTACTTTCTTCTTTCCATCATTTTACATTCTACCTCTAAAGACCTAGACTGGGACCAATGCTATGGCTGTAGGAAGTTAGAACCAGGCTGTAGGAAGTTAGAACCAGAACTGGGAGAAACATGTGCCTGGGAGATGCAGCAACCACAGTGAAAAAAACAGACTGTGGTCAACAAACTGTGGAGATTGAAGTTGATTATTCAATAATAGAGCCAAGAACATTCATTTAAGTGCAAGAATTATCATTTTTATTATATCATAAACAAATGATCAATTTTAATGACTGGCTTGATTATGGAATGAAAAACTCTTATATTTTACATTCAACTTCATTTTATGTAAAATCACATGTACTATCTCTATTTTTTTCTCAAAGGGAGAAAACAAAAATGAAAAGAAATCTCTCAAAACCAAGATGCCTCCAGTTTCAGCTGAAGAGTCATACACCAAAATTCAAGGTAAGAACCCAAATCTGCAGAAAAAAAACCTAAAAAGTAAAATGTATATTTCTCTGAAATGTATTGTCTGATGAAACACCTGTCCTTGACTAGGTAAATTATGTAGGGTCACACTTGAGATTATTTGAAGATCTGGATATTTATAAAAATTATTTCTTCATTCAGTCAGTTATTCAATAGACGCTTTTTTGTCACCTACCACATGCCAGGCCCTGTTCTGTGGGTTGGAGATACAGTGGTAAAGAATATGGGCCAAATTTGTGTTAACATAAGTGTATAGCGAACAATGAAATTTCAGGTAAGTGTTATAAAAACATTAAAATAGATGTGGGTTATACATGTTTAAAGGTTCTTTTCTCTTCGCCCTTGAAACTCCATTAGAAATCTTATCTACTCCTAGGGCTACCACATTCACTTCTACATTGATGATTCCAAATTCATATCAGACCAATTTCTTTTTTAAGACCCTGTCCAATATTTTCCAAGTAACCACTGGACAAATATACCTGTATGTTCTGCTGCCATCCTAAAGAAAGCATGTCCAAAATTTAATTCCTTATCTTCCCCTTCAACTAAGCGCCCTCTCCTGATTTATTTCTATTCCTGGTTCTATTATTTTTTCAGTCTCTCAAAACCTAATTCATGTTTATTCCTCTATCTAGGCTGTTCTATAAAGGAAATTAGTCACCAGATCTCCTTTCATAATGGCCCTCAAACCCACTTCATTCCTTTCCAATTCCACCACTAATGCCATCCTTATTAGTAACTCATGCTTACATGACTCCCAGGCTCTAAGTGATCTCTTCTGATTAGGACTCTTTCACCCAATCTCTCCCCTTTTCATCCAGCCCCAACAGTATTAGCAGATTAGTTTCCATTAATCATTATTTTGATCTCACGTCTCTGTTAGTCTCTTCTAAAGAGCCTTAAGTGCCCAATATTGCCTGCAGGACAAAATCTAAATTACTTCATCTGATTTGGTAGGATCTAATGAAATCTATTACCAGCTCCTCTCCTATTTCTCCTGAGTATTAACACTACATTATCACCAATAAAACATAAAAATGATAGAAGAATCACTAGAACAGAATATGCTACTGTTAAATAATGCAAACATACAATTATTGTTACAAAACTAGAGTAAATGTTTTTGCTTTTCATCTATTAGACAAAGGTAGATGTATGATAATTTTTACTAGAACAAATTTTGGAGCTGAAGCACAATTGAGTTTTTGCTAGCCAGAATTTCTATCTCTAAGGAGGAAAAATAAGAAACACGTGAAAATTACAGGCAAGATTGTAAATAAAGAAGCAAATCACAAGAAAGGTTGTAAGTAAACAAATTCCTCTATAGGAATATCCCTACGATCAAATGCTGAAGAAATGGTCCCATTGTCATTATACTTGACTGCTCTTATTTAAAAGAAAAACAAAGAATCTATGTGAAGAAAATAACAATTTAGCAGAGAAATGTAGAATAATCTTGAATAACTGGAGGAAAATAATATGTTCCCAGTTTGGAGGGTAACATTATAAAGATACAGATATAGTTTTGTAAATAATTCATACTTCTATTTTCATGATCTCCTCTCTACCCGCTTTCAACAATATATTTTTAAAAACAAGGGAAGAAAATTCACTTTAGTTTTCTTGATTTTATTTATTTATTTACTTATTTATTTGGAAGTACAAATCTAGGTTTTTATTGTTCTGATTAGAATATAGAGAATACTTACTGTGTCTATAGAGATCAGCTGGGTTTTTTCACTTTCTTTTGCATTTTCATCTCAGCCAAGAAGACAGCAAAATAGTGTCTTCTAAACAGTCATCATTTACTTACTTGAGGAGAAAGAAAAACAAAGTAAATGTTCTGCAATGTTTTTCAACATGAATGCAGTTTAATACTACCTCCTAACTGATTACTAAAGCTAGGCTCTTCAATTGTTAGATTATCTGATTTAAAATGTTTACAATGATGTATCACCGAAAGAGAAGCATTTAATAATCATAAAGCCTCCATTTCTGATAAAAGTTCACACACATATGTTACTTCCACAGATAGTAAGACTCCTATACCAAGAGGATATAATAAAAAAAATGTGTTCTTGACATTTTTTTCCCTCCCACCTCAACAAAAACAAAACATCAACCAAAAGACACCTCTCTTGATTCCACTTCCTCTTTGGCTATTGCCTCATTCCCATATTCTCCTTTAGAGTAAGACTGCTTGAAATAGCTATCTATACTTGTAGTCTCTGATTCCTGTTGTCTCTTTCTCTTTTTTATTTTTTTATTGGAGTATAGTTGATTTACAATGTTGTGTTAATTACTGCTGTACGGCAAAGTGACTCAGATATATATATATATATATACATGTATATATATATACATATATATACATTCTTTTTCATATTATTTTCCTTTATGGTTTATAAGATGTTGAATATAGTTCCCCGTGCTATGCAGTAGGACCTTGTTTATCCATTCTATATATACCAGTTTGCATCTGCTAATCCCAAACTCCCAATCCATCCCTCTCCCATTCCCTCCCCATTGGCAACCACCAGTCTATTCTCTATGTCTCTGATTCTGTTTCTGTTTCATAGATAGGCTCATTTGTGTCATACTTTAGATTTCACATATAAGTGATATCATATGCTATTTGTCTTTCTCTTTCTGACTTACTTCACTAAGTAAGATAATGTCTAGGTCCCTCCATGTTGCTATAAATGGCATTATTTGGTTCTTTTTATGGCTGAGTAGTATTCCATTGTATATATGTACTACATCTTCCTTATCCATTCATCTGTCAATGGACATTTAGGTTTTTTTCATGTCTTGGCTATTGTGAATAATGTTATAAACATAGGGGTGCATATATATTTTTGAATTATAGTTTTGTCTGGATATATGCCCAGGAGTGGGATTGCTGAATCAAATGGTAATTCTATTTTTAGTTTGCTGAGGAATCTTCATACTGTTTTGTACAGTGGCTGCACCAACTGACATTCCCACCAACAGTGTAGGAGGTTCCCTTTTCTCCACACCCTCTCCAGCTCTTGACATCTTTTTATCAATAGCATTATTTAATCTTCAAATTTTTCAAAAGGAGTAGAAGGTTCTTCTGTAGATCATATAAGAATTTTCATTGCATACAATGAACTGTTGGTTAACAAATGGAGGTATTGAGGAAGAGAGAAACACCCTACAGTAGAAATCAACTCTGCATATCCAAAGGAAGAAAAAAGCACAGAATTGTCAAGATAATTCAAACTATAATTCTGTTTTATTTTGAGTTATTTTAATTTTTTTATTGACATATAGTCGATTTACAATGTAGTGTTAGTTGCTAGTGTACAGAAAAGTGATACAGTTATACATATTTATACAAAAATAAAGAATATTTCATATTCTTATCCATTATGGTTTATCACAGGATGTTGAATATAGTTCCCTGTGCTATACAGTAGGACCTTGTTATATATCGATTTTATATACAGTATTTTATATCTGCTAATCCTGAACACCTAATTTATCCCTCCCACAGCCCTTTACCCCTTTGGTAACCATAAGTTTGTTTTCTGAGTCTGTAAGTCTGTTTCTGTTTTGTAAGTAAGTTTATTTATGTCATATTTTAGATTCCACATATAAGTGATACCATATGGTATTTGTCTTTCTCTTTCTGACTTACTTCACTTAATATGGTAATCTCTAGGTCCCTCCATATTGCTGCAAATGACATTATTTCATTCTTTTTTATGGCTGAGCTGTATTCCATTGTGTATATATACCACATCTTCTTTATCCATTCATCTGTAGACATTTAAGTTGCTTCCATGTCTTGGCTACTGTTAAAAGTGCTGCTGTGAACATTAGGGCGTGCATGTATCTTTTTGAATTAGTGTTTTCATTATTTCCAGAATTGCTGGATCATATGGTCATTCTATTTTTAGTTTTCTAAGGAACCTCCATACTGGTCTCGATAGTGGCTGCATCAATTTACATTCCCACCAACAGTGTAGGAGGGTTTTCCCTTTTCTCTACACCCTCTCCAGCATTTGTTATTTGTAGACCTTTAAATGGTGGCCATTCTAACTTGTGTGAGGTGATACCTCATTGTATTTTGATTTGCATTTCTCTAATAATTAACAATGTTGAGCATCTTTCTGTGTGTCTATTGGCTATCTGTATGCCTTCTTTGGTGAAATGTCTATTTAGGTCTTCTGCCTATTTTTTGATTGGGTTGTTTGTTTTTTCATTATTGAGTTGTATGAGCTGTTTGTATATTTTTGAAATTAAGCCCTTGTCAGTCACATTGTTTACAAGTATTTTCTCCCAGTCTTGTAGGTTGTCCTTTTGTTTTGTTTATGGTTTCCTTTGCTGTATAAAAGTTTGATTTGGTTCCATTTGTTTATTTTTGTTATTTCTATTGCCTTGGGAGCCTGACCAAAGAAAACATTGGTACGATTTTTGTCAGAGAATGTTTTGCCTATGTTCTATTCTAGGAGTTTTAAAGTGTTGTGTCTATATTTAACTCTTTAAACCATTTTGAGTTTATTTTTGTGCATGGTGTGATGTTACGTTCTAACTTCACTGATTTACATACAGCTGTCCAATTTTCCCAATATTACTAGCTGAAGAGACTGTCTTTTCTCCAGTGTATATTCTTGTCTCCTTTGTGGATGATTAATTGATTGTAGGTGTGTGAGTTTATTTCTGGGCTCTCTTCTGTTCCATTGATTCATATGTCTGTTTTTGTACCAATACCACACTGTTTTGATTACTGTAGCTTTGTAGTATTGTCTAAAGTCTGGGAGGGTTATGCCTCCTGCTTTGTTCTTTTTCCTCAAGATTGCTTTGGCTCTTCTGGGTCTTTTATGGTTCCATATAAATTTTAGGATTATTTGTTCTAGTTCTGTGAAAAATGTCATGAGTAATTTGATAGTGATCACACTAAATCTGTAGGTTGCTTTGGGTAATATGGCCATTTTAACAATGTTAATTCTTCCAGTCCAAGAGGATGATATATCTTTCCATTTCTTTAAATCATTTTCAATTTCATATATCAATGTTTTATAGTTCTCAGCATATAAGTCTTTCACCCCCTTGATCAGGTTCATTCCTAAGTACTTTATTTTTTGATGAGATTTTAATATTATGAGTTATTTTATAATAGTGATGGTTTCAAATCTGTAGTTCTCACATAAAAATACAACCTTGACGACATGAAACCAAGAATCACATCTTTGGGATTACAAGTTTATTCTTATTCTTGTTATACTCTATTCAAAGTGTGTTTGTAATCTTAATATTTCCTGGCTGGTAATAAAAGCTCTTTCATGGAAACTTCATTTAATAGAGGAGCTATTTGAGTGGGAAGGAAAAAAAAATAGTTTCATTTAAATTTGCAGACTTAGCATGTCTTCAGAAACTTTAATAGGAATAACAGTTATATTTGAGATATTTTGTTTTGAAAAAGCAAAATTATTACTGTTTAAATATAGCCTCTTATACATGGTTGGTATTTCTGTGTTCTTCACTTCAAAACATGCAGGTGCATGTCATAATATCTGCAGATGTTGATTTCTGATTATAGAACTCTTATCTTCTGCAGAGCCTGGTTTAATTTATATCTGCCATAGAAATGAAGAGCGCAACATATTTTTGATTCAAATAAAGATAACTTACTAAAGTCCTCTTTTGATTACAATCATTTTTCTTAGGCTTCCACTTCACTTATATTACATTAAATGTTTCTTTAAATTAATGTTTTGGTACCAGCATAGGATATGTAAATGACTTACCTAGTGATTTATGATGCCATAAAGTGACTCTATTTGTGTGGAAGTGGATCAAAGTTTGGTGCCCATAACTTGTATGGCTTGGTAAGCTCAATAATGCCCCTCAAGGTATCCATACCCCAACTCCCCAAACCTATGAATTTGTTACCTTACATGGGAAAAAATTGCTGATGTGATTATATTAAAGATCTCGAGATGGTAAGATTATTCTGCATTATCCAGGGGCCCTCAATGTAGTCAAAGGGTCTTTATAAGAAGAAGACAAAAGGGCCAAAGGCAGAAGAAGGAGATGGGATGATGGAAGCAGAGGTTGGATTGATGCATTCTGAAGATGGGGGAAGGGACCATGAACCAAGGAATTCAGGCAGCCTCTACAAGCTGGAAAAGATGAGGAAACAGATTCTCTCCTAAAGCCTCCAGAAGGAATGCAGCCTGTCTTAGACTTCTGACTTACAGAACTGTAAGTGAATAAATCTGTGTTGCTTTAAGCCATTAAATTTGTGGTAATTTGCTACAGAAATAGAAAACTAACATATATGGCTTTAAAATACTCCACACTTTCAAAGTCACAATTAAGAAAATGACATTTTCAGTCCAAACAATCATACAATTAATACTAAAGGCAGTATTTTGTACTAGAGAAAACAGAGTTTGACACCCCTGAATTCAAATTATTACTCTGCTACTTAACTAGTTTTGTGTGACCTTAGTTGGTCAAGATATTTAACATCTCTGACTCTTAGCTTGCTTGTGTATAAAATAAGGATAATACTGTCATCACTAGGTTGTGGGTATGAATTTAATTAATATACATAAAGCATTTAGCATCGAGGTTGGTAAATTCCAATGTTGATAGAAATCAGATAGCTTAAACGAGGATCACGTATGCCCTGTCTAAAGAGCCAGAGGTCACTCGGCTCCGACCAATAGCTGTCATGCGGGGAAGAGGGTTAAGTGCTGCCAGACATTTCATCTTCAGTCTAGAGAGACTGCAAATACAAATCTTAACTTGAAATTTCCCAGTTTTTAAACATTGACTTTTTAGTGTTTAAATATTCCCTTATTTTACATCATTGAAAGAAAACTGAATTCTTGTCAAATGTAGCCCATACTACCATTCTGTGGCCTCTAACCTACCACATGTAGGTACTCCATGTAGTTAAAACCTGTGGACATTGACAACACTCGACAAGATGTTTTTAGTTATCCTCTTAGTCTTCCCTTCTTTTCCAGTCATGCTCTCCAGCCCAGACTTTATGTTTCAAACAGACTACAAGTGTGGGGTCCTCCCTGCACCTTCTGAGCCAAATCGCTCTCCACAACCAAGATCCCAGCGTGCCAGTTTCAGCACAGTTCCAGGTCTGCAGAGGCATCCCAGGCCTTGCCAGTCCCCCACCATCTATCCAAACTGACCTAGCCTGCATCTCAGCCAACTCAGTTTGAACAGACATCCAGAGAGCTAAAAAACAACCAAACAAAAAACGGCTCTAGGGCTTCCCTGGTGGCGCAGTGGTTGAGAGTCTGCCTGCCAATGCAGGAGACACGGGTTCGTGACCCGGTCTGGGAAGATCCCACATGCTGCGGAGCGGCTGGGCCTGTGAAACATGGCCGCTGAGCCTGTGCGTCCGGAGCCTGTGCTCCGCAACGGGAGAGGCCACAACAGTGAGAGGCCCGCTTACCGCAAAAAAAACAAAAACAAATAAACCAAAAAAAAAAAAAAAAAAAAAGGCTCTAGAACTAAAACTGCTCTAAAAAATAAATATTATATTTTAAAATATAGAGAGAAAAAAGGAGGGAAAATCTTAGCTTGTTTAAACAAGAGACCACTCTTTAGTCCTTGGTAGTAACAATTAACTTATTCAACTTAACTTGTCTTATGTAGAATAGGAAAATAGGCAGACTGTCTACTGAAATTTAATTTACAAGTATCAGTAAAGGCTTCCCTATATAAACAGACTGGCAGGCATGAGAGGAACTACTATGGCTAATTTTAGCAGTATAGTCCACTTTGTGACTATTGGTCCTATTCACCAGCCAAGGGCTAAGGTGGGAATATAGAAACTACATCAGCAAAAAAAAGAATGAAACTTTTTATCAAAATTACTCAAGCATGTTTCTCTGCTTCATCCCAAAAGAAAGTCTTATACAGTATACAATTAGAATTATAGAACTCAATAAGAAATATTCATTCAAAACTAATACCTAATATGATGATGAACAAAAGAAATGAGAAATGAATAAACTTGGCATGTGAAATTTCTGAAAACTTAGTCTAGAAAAAAGATAAGTAACATGGGCTTTGCAGTTTGAAACGATGAAGAAAATTCCCAACCATGCTGAGGACATGCTGGGACATAGGCATAATCAGGGCACCTTGGGTGGCAAGGGCTCATCGTAAGAAAACTTGTGGATAACTGGAACTGAAAAAGTGTTCAGGGGATGGAAGCAACTGTAGGAACTAATTACTGTCTCTGACTCTTGTTCACAGTCAACATGGCTTCGTTTCTCAAGACTGTTGTGTTTCTCTGTATATATCTACTCTGGACTGCTCTCTTTCCATCTACTCTTTTCCCAGTCCATATTCCAGAGAGAGCAGTCTACCTGACTTAGATAACGACCATTGTTCCCACGGGGCAGAGCCTTCAAGGTGACCATATATATGGGTCACCAGCCAGCATGGATCGCTACCTTCTTCAGGTCAGGTGCCCAGCTGTGTGCACAATCAGGAACCATTCCTGCATGTGATACAGCAGAGATGGAGAGAGCAATAACAGCTAAAAGGAGAAGTTAGGCAGAGAAATCATACACTGTTTTAAATATCAAACAGAAGAGGAGACTATGATAAAATACCTCAGTGTCCACTTATTTTTTAAACTAAAAACTTGAGACTCACCAAAGTGGGTGTTTTCACTTTTTTTTCTTTTTTCTTTTTTTTTGGATAAAATGCCATTTTTTTTTTTGCAGTTTTCATGATTTAAATATATTTGCATAATTCAATTACATCAAACTCTGTGTTTTTAGTCTTCTTTCTGCTAAAGAATATATCTGATTTGTAGGAAATCGCATTCTGCTTTCCTGATCCCTGGAACTCTTTTAAGTAAATAGAAGTTCCTGTATGCCCCACATACATCAATACTGTGTAGACCTGAAGGAGTTAATGTATATTTTTTGAAAAAAAGATCATTTTAATTTACCCTAGTCTGGCTGGTGGAATACTTTGTATTTATATTGCATTTTTCTCGAACGGAGTCTTTATCTACTCCTCACAGAAATCCCCATGACAAAAGTATTCCTCATTTTATGGATGAGGAAACTGTTACAGAAAAGCGACTTATCCAGAGTCCCCCAGAGAATTAGCGATGTTAGGATTAGAGCTCTCTCTTCCGTACCCAGTACCAATAACTCACCACATTCCTTAATACCTGTATGTAAAATGCATTTTCTAGATGAATTAATCCCAACAAAAGGTCTCTGAAAACAAGCATGCCATTGAGAGAGGACAGGATTCCTTGATCCTGACACAGTACCAAAGTTACCTTAGATGGATCTGTATTCTTTTTGCTTTGCAGTTATTCATTTCTTTACTTGTGATGATGTACCTTAAAGCAAAATCTGCCTAAATGTAAAAATTCCTTCAGGACGTTTTAGCATGTTAAGGCTGCCTGGAGGAACTCTAACCTCTGAGTAGGTTCAAGGATCCCATCCTAGCTCTCTTGGCATAGGCTTCTGCCTGTACACCTCCAGCAATGGGATTTTTGCTGCCTCACAAAAATGTATGTTTCACTGTTAGACAAGTTGAGTTGTTAGAATGTTTGGGGTTTTGTTTGTTTTTCCATTTTGTAAATCCCATTGATGGATCCCTCTTATGCCTTCTGGAATACATGAAATAATTTTGTTTTCCTGTCTACGTAACAGCCCTTCAAAGAATTGCAAATAACTGCTAGGTCACTAGCTAGTCTTCAATACCTTAGCTAAAGAATATAAGTTCTTCAACCATTCTTCTAATAGGATAGTTTCCAGAACTCTCACCTACTCTGATTCCTTCTAGATTTTTATAGATTGCATGAGCACTTCTTAGTATAAAGTATTCCATTTTTCTATGCTATGGCATTTAAGGCACTCCATCAGATTCCATTGTGTATGCACTGCTACAACATTTGTCAACTTCCTCCATGTCATTTGACAATCTACAAAGATGTAATAAAATTTCAAGTGTGATCAAGGTGCTGTAATTAAAATTATTCTAAGAAAACATATATTCTAGCAACTACAAAATTAATCACAAGCTGAGACAAAAATACAATCTTGGGTGCCAGAAAATAATCATTAATCATACACTTCTTAAAACTGTGTTATTCATTTTTAACTCCAAATGTTCATTCATTAAGATGAAAATAATAGTATCATTTATGCATCTAATGAAAGTACTCAGACTTAGTCTTTAATAATTCATCTAACATCTAGCACTCAGGTATTGTTGGTGTCTAATAAAAGGAGATTTGTTTCTGAGACAGAGCCCACAATGCATTTGGTGTTTTAAGAATTAGAAATTTAACTAAGTGATATTATCACCTGCACGAGGTATTCCAACCAATGAAAGCATTTTTAGGTCTTCTTTTTACATTCATCCAAAAAAGGGCCAATTGAACCAATGCATAATTAACAACCTTATTCCCAAATTAATTTCTTTCTTTGAATCCCTCCTTTTTCAGCAATTATTTAGTGACAGTGATAAAATGTGGAAGGTTAATGGCTTTCTGTATCAATTATTTCCTCTCTTAAAGAGGAAAGCATGCGTTTCACACCTGTGCAGACCTCCACCATGCGCAGTACCAGGGGGTCAAACAGTCTGAAAGTGTATTACAGAGGCCCAGAGTGAGATGCTGCCAGGCTGGAGACAGAATCAGCCAGGTGTGTGGAGAGCAAACTCAGTACTCACTCTTGCACATTCAATAAAAGCAACCATATCAGAACCCTTTGATATCTGCCACGGGCACACAGTCCAGGGAAGAATTTGACCAAGTGCACTGATGTGATCTGGCAATTGCTACACAATGTGCAAAGAGTACAGTTGGCAGAAAGACTTATTCTATTCATTTGGGCAGCTGCAAAAAAGGGAATCCTGCTGTCCATGTGTGAAGCTGGGGAGTACCATGCGTAGTTCACAAAACTTTACCCAGATACCAAAGCAAGATTTGCCACGTATTTTAGATTTCTCTTTCATGATGAGGATGATGCAAACAATCTGACCATCTGTTTCCACAAACAAATAACATGCTGCATGGATAAAAAGACACCCATACTGACTATAGTTGATGGAGATCCTTTTGTTTTAGGTCCTCATGGGTACTTTTTCAGGTTGTTCTGCCTTGAATCCAAGAATGGAAATAACTGGTTTCTCATCTTCATGGGAGTTTTTAACTTCATGGGAGAATCACAGATTGGAATCTGCCTACCAGAATCGCCTAATTCTGAAAGTGTTTGTTAGTGTTCAACTTTTTAAATTGCTTTGCCTCACTCTTCTACATTGCCTTTGTCCTGAGGGATATGAAGCTTTTGCGTCAGAGCTTGGCTACTCTCCTGATTACCTCTCAAATCCTTAACCAAATTGTAGAATCTCTTCTTTCTTACTGGTTCCAAAAGAAGCAGCATGTGCAGGTGAAGAGGAAGGTGCAGGCTTTAAAGGCAGACATAGATGCTACATTATATGAACAGGTCCTTCTGGAAAAGGAAATGGGAACTTACTCGGGCACCTTTGATGATTACTTGGAGTTATTCCTGCAGTTTGGTTATGTGAGCCTTTTCTCCTGTGTTTACCCACTGGCAGCTGCCTTCGCTGTGCTAAATAATCTCACTGAAGTTAATTCAGTTGCCTTAAAAATGTGCAGGGTCTTCAAACACCCATTCTCAGAACCTTCAGCCAATATTGGTGTATGGCAGGTAATTATTTGAGAAAAAATTATTTCTTTAAAAAAAAACAGAATGAGGTATTGTGATTTTTTTAAAAAAGCTATGATAGAAGATTTATTTTATAATAAAATGCTTATCCACAAAGCAAATTAGGCTATAATTAACTTCTAAAATAGCCTAGATTTGTCATAATAGAGCATCATTTTAGAAGGGCTTGGTAATGTCTAGAAGAGACCTGGTAAGGTGTGAAGATCTACTCAAAGTTAGTTTAATCCAAATGTTATGAGAATAAACAAAGATTACTTATTAGAATGGAAGAAAAGAACTATTGCAAAACAATTGGTCATGTAATTGGTACTAGCAGAAAAGTAACAGCAAATGTAATACCTATGCTGTGGCTTGAATGAGCGATGGAAGAGGACGATGCAGCTTATGCTCATATGCCTCTATAAGAAACAGTCACTAAAAGCCTCTTAAGGAATACTCTGTTTTACAGATTCTGCCTGTTTTATATTCAGGAGGGTTTTTTCTGAATTATTTTACTCATTTTTTCATGCTCTATTTAAATCCTAATATTCTTTGGAGGACAGGTGTCCCTAGAAATGTATACATGCACAAAATGGCTCATAGCCTTTTTTTTGGTCAGACTCCTTTAAGGAGCTCATGTTAACCCTAGATCTTCTCCATGGAAAAAAATGCATATACAACATACAGTCTCAAAGGTTCCAATCCATGATTGTACAGGACATCCATGGCCAGAGGTTAAGAACTCTCTGCTTTAAAATATCGTACAGTGATTGCCCCCAATATTTGTAGATATAGGAAAAAGATTTGGCTATCACTTTCTTAGGCAGCAATACATGGAACAATGTCAAAAATCTGAAAAGTGATTGGGGGGGTAGATAAAAAGAAATGGAAAAATATAGTTTGATCCAAATACACAGGGAAAATTCTCTCATTTCTATCAAAAGCCTCTTAGTAAAAAATGACATATGGAAAGTGTGTGTTTCCTATCTTCCAGCCAAAATTAGTATAATTCCAAAATAAAGGTAGATAAGAGATGCAAAATGAAGAAAACTGTCTTGGGAAATTCAGGGGTTTATTCTTTCTTATTCATAAATTTTTTTTAATGGTAAGTAATGGCTTGACTTTATGATTCATTTTATTCTTGAAACATGTTCCTGAACAGTTCAGTATATTGAAAACTTTTAGATGGATCATAGAAATTTTCATATTAAAGGACTTGTACGGTGAAAACTTTTGTAAAGTAAGGGATCATACCCTGATTTATCAGTTTTGTAAGCCCAGACTTTCGATACTGTGTGGGCTTAAGTTTTAAAAATTATAATGTACTACAATAAAATAAGAATTATGATTTGGGCCTTCATTTCAACTTTCTAAGCACAGTACATCCAATTAAAAATAAATTAGAAACTGTGGATAATGGATTAAATTGTGTTCATTGTATTTCTTTGCTCCCTCTATATTTTCTTTTTATATTAATTTATTTATTTTCATTAAAATCTTCTCTAAAATCCAAATATTTAGCAGTGAATTGATTATTCTCTGGGTACATTATAATTTAAACTATATTAATTGGAAATTGTATTTGTAGGTTTGAAGGAAAAAATTTAATCCTTGTACTGAAAATGAAGCTAGTACATATTAGTTTGCATTGCTTTTTCAGAAAAGATGTCACAGCTGAAGATGATCAAAGGAAAAATAAAGATTTTTATCAAAAAACAAAATTAGAATGCAAAATTTGAAAATAATGTCAATGACATCATTTCTGCCTATTTTATTTTTCTGAATTTTATGATACATCAATTTCAGCCATAAATTATACTTTAGCAGAATCAAAAATGCCTTATGAATAATGGCTCCTTATTAATCTCAGCCTTGCTAATGTCAAAAAGAAATATACCACGTGAGACTTCTGTTGCACAATACACCAAATTTAAGCATATTTTTTCATCAGTGTGAAGGTGTCTGCAGGTTAACTCCTCCTGCATAAGGTCATACTTTGTTTAGAGGAATCCTAGGGGAGGTGTTCCTGCGAAAACTATTCTGGAAAAACAAGCAGCATCTCTGTAACTTATGTTGTCCAATATAGCTGTATTAAGAGTGGCATATAGGGATTTCCCTGGTGGCACCGTGGTTGGGAATCCGCCTGCCAATGCAGGAGACAGGGGTTCTATCCCTGGTCCACAAAGATCCCACATGCCGCGGAGCAGCTAACCCCATGTGCCACAACTACTGAAGCCCGCGCACCTAGAGCCCGTACTCTGTAACAAGAGAAGCCACCGCAATGAGAAGCCTGTGCAGGGCAACAGAGAGTAGCCCTTGCTTGTACAACTAGAGAAAGCCCGCTCACAGCAATGAGGCCACAATGCAGCCAAAAATAAATTAATTAATTATTTTTTTTTAAGTGGCATATATTCTTCTATCTATATGTTGTTTCTTTCCCATAGATAAAATCTGTGAGAAAAATACACTTGAAGACAAGACCACAAACCCTGACTCTCAAAATCCAGCAGAATCAACTGGAACAAAGCCAGAGCAGAAGGAAATGGGGACTGGGAAAGAAGCCCTGGTCAGGTGAGAACTCAATAAAACACATAATACTGCACTCAAAAATTCAAACACCTATCCCCCACTTTAGCTGAGCAAAGGTCAGGAGAACTACAATAGTCACATAACACAAGGGACCTGGGCCGGAACTAAAAGGTTGTTTCTGTCCAGTTCATTATTCCTTACCAGCCTGCCATGGCCACTAACCAGGATCTCTAGGCAGCCATTTGTCCATAGGCCATAGCACACCAACAAAAACATTGTAGTCACATGTCTGAGTCATTAGTATCAGCTTGAAAACAGCTTACATATTTACTAGGCATGAATTTTTTAAAAAGGACTTGAAGAGAATGTATGATTCTTCTCTGAATTCATAAAGAAATGGCTATTCCAAGTCTGTAAACATTTTATTGTTCCAGAAGATTGATTATTATTTCCTTTCATCTGCTAAAGAAAGTGTGGTATGATAACCAAGAATAATTACAGAAGCAGATAATCTTTTTGCCACTGAAGGAATACAGTTATATAAATACTTCCTACAAAATTACTGGAAATACCACAAAGGAGATGGCAATGTCAGTGTGAATCAGTGAATCCACAATAAAGCCCAACGAGAAGCTCCTTCATCTGGCCACTTCTTAGCATGTTTATGTGCCTGCTGATCCAATTTGAATTGCTTGACTATAGTTAACGTAATTGCAATAAGTATACCCTTCTTATTTAACAGGCAAGAAGAGTTGTCATTTATAAAGAAGTTAAAAGTACTTATTCCTCCCCCTGACCCCCCATTCCCACTTCTCTCTCAGCAGCTCTACTGTATTAAACTGTGTGCTGCCAATAGGTGTCACCATGATAATCTAGGACCCGGTGTATTAGGTTGAACAATAGGCATCAGAAAGAGTGCATTTTCAATAAACATATATTTGACTATATATGAAAATAAACACAAGCTCACTCTACCGCACATACAAAAAAAAAAGTTTGACAAAAATTAAGCCTGACATATTATTTAGGCAGAGGGAAGTTACTTAAACTCTGAAGCAAAGATTAGACTCTCACAACTGGGATAAGTAATTATATTATTTCTATAACTGTTGGTGTTTACAGATGATTTACGGTCCTGTTAGTGAGTCATTGTTATCTTTACTCCACAGATAAGCAGCCAAGGCACAAAAAGGTTAATTAGTTTGCCTGTAATCATAGGTCAGCTCTGCCAAGATCAGACTGCAAAAGACTCAGATCCCTGAGTGGAACTTTTTCCTCGCTCCCACCAATACACTCATTTTTAATCAACATCTTAACCTTCTGAACTGATCTCTCTTTCTAGCGTTTATTTTAGTATATTTAATTTTTTGTAACAACCAGGGTGATACATAAGTTTTCAAAGGACTGAAGTGGAAGTCATAACTAACATTTTTAGGGATGTATTCTTCTTAACCCAGTATAGTACTTTCACTCTTCTGAAATACGAAAATGCAAACATTTCAATTACACAGAAAATGGGTCATATCTCAAAAACACAAAACTCCTTGACACAGCCTTGTATACTTCCCACCTGTTTTACTTTGTCTTCCCCAACACACAGTTCCTTCCCTGTTGTCCCATCTCCCTGTTCCAGTCATACCTGTCCTATTTCAGACTCTTGTACTCAGGAATTGATTATTCTGTGGAATGTTTGATTATTCATTTTGCAATATAGTTAGCAAAGTCGCTTGAGAATTATTGACAAACTGAGTAGACCCAAGTTAGTTTAAAGCTCTGGCTTTATGGCTGGCCACACTTCTCCTCAAGATTGAGGGAGAACCAGCTGTATTGAAGGAGCAACTTAAAAGGGTCACTGGGAGTTCCAGTGTCACTTTTGACTAATATTACTGGGAATCTTAATTTCCAATACCATGGAGGACTTACCAAAGCCTTTCTGTTTTGATTTCATGGGTATCAGTGGTACCACACCTTGAATCCTAGAGAGCAGAGTTTCTATACATAGCTAGAAAATATCAATGATAAAATAACTTTCTATTAAAAGTGTTATTTCACAATACTCTCAATGAGTAAAGATGATTTTGGTATTTGCAGTTATTAAAAATAAACAGTTTTAAACTTGGGCAAGGCCAGGTTTTAAAAAGCTCTTTCTCCTTGAAAAACATTAAGGATTTGATTGATTACAGGCACTAAATACAGATGCTGTGTGAGCGACTGACTCTCACTTCAACTTTTTGAAGTAACAAAAAAAGTTAATTATTAATAAATAAAATTTAAAGGTAGATTTTTTATTCTAAGTGCATTTACATTATCCTCTGACCTGAGCCATGGCTTGAATAGGAATTATGTGTTTAGGATGATCAATATCATCCTATTGTATTGGGGAGAATGCATGCTGTGGATTTTGCAGTCTCTGTGTGTGAAGTGCAGTGTGATATTATTGATTATACCTTTAGTTTCTGTCACACTCAACAGAAGACAGGCAGAGGTAGATACCAGGAGAACCAACAGGATACAGATATAGATAGATATAGATATAGATATAGATATCACAACAGGATACATTTTTTTAACAAGATTATATATATAAAGAGATTTATTATAAGGAATTGGCTCACATGATTGTGGAGGCTGGGAAGTTCCTAAGATCTCCAGTCAGTGAGCTAGAAACCCAAGAGAGCCAATGATATAGTTCCAATCTGAGGCTGCAAGTCTCAGAATCAGGAGGCCTGATGCTATTAATTCCAGTGTGAAAGCTGCAAGCTGAAGACCCAAGAAGAGGCAATGTTTCAGTTCAAGTCTGAAGGCAGGAAGAGCTCATGTCCCTGCCCAGTCAGGCAGGAGGAATCCCTCTCATTCATGGGAGGGTCAGCCTTTTTGTTCTATTCAGGCAGGCTTTCAACTGATTGGGTGATGACCACTTACATTAGAGAGGGCAATCGGTTTTACTTAGTGTACAGGTTCAAATGTTAATGTCATCCAAAAGCACCCTCACAGACACACCTAGAATAGTTGGGTTTTTGGGGGTTTTTTTGTTTTTTGTTTTTTTTTTACATATCTGTTGTATTTTATTGCTTTGGCACAAAGACCATTGCAAAGTGCACAAGGAAAGATTAGCTATGATGTAATTTTCAGTTAAAATGAGTTTCTTCTTATAACATAGACAATTTCTAGAGGATGTTAAAAAAAAACAATTATCTGAGTCATGTAAAAGCATTTAACTTTTTTTTAAATATCTTTATTGGAGTATAATTGCTTTACAATGTTGTGTTAGTTTCTGTTGTACAACAAAGTGAATCAGCTATAAGTGTACATATATCCCCAAATCCCCTCCCTCTTGAGCCTCCCTCCCATCCTCCCTATCCCCTCCCTCTAGGTCGTCACAAAGTACTGAGCTGATCTCCCTATACTATGCAGCAGCTTCCCACTAGCCATCCATTTTACATTTGGTAGTGTATATATGTCAGTGCTACTCTCTCACTTCATCCCAACTTCCCTTTCCTCCCTTGTGCCCTCAAGTCCATTCTCTACAACTGTGTCTTTATCCCTGCCCTGTCACTAGGTTCATCAGTACCGTTTTTTTAGATTCCATATATGTGCTTTAGCATACGGTATTTTTTTTCTCTTTCAGACTTACTTCACTCTGTATGACAGACTCTAGGTCCATCCACCTCATTACAAATAACTCAATTTCGTTCCTTTTTATGGCTGAGTAATATTCCATTATATATATGTGCCATCTCTTCTTTATCCATTCATCTGTCAATGAACACTTAGGTTGCTTCCATGTCCTGGCTATTATAAATAGTGCTGCAATGAATATTGTGGTTCATGTACCTTTTTGAATTATGGTTTTCTCAGGGTATATGCCCAGTAGTGGGATTGCTGGGTCATGTGGTAGTTCTATTTGTAGTTTTTTAAGGAATCTCCATACTGTTCTCCATAGTGGCGGTATCAATTTACATTCCCACCAACAGTGCAAGAGGGTTCCCTTTTCTTCACAGCCTATCCAGAATTTAGTGTTTGTAGATTTTTTGATGATGGCCATTCTGACCAGTGTGAGGTGATACCTCACTGTGGTTTTGATTTGCATTTCTCTAATGATTAGTGATGTTGAGCATCCTTTCATGTGTTTGTTGGCAATCTGTATGTCTTCTTTGGAAAAATGTCTATTTAGGTCTTCTGCCCATTTTTGGATTGGGTTGTTTGTTTTTCTGATATTGAGCTGCATGAGCCCAGAATAGCTTTTGACCAAATACCTGGGGACCCTGTGGCCCAGTCAAGTTGACACATAAAATCAATTACCACACCACCTCCATTACTCACATAAAGGAACTGAAAGTTTTTCTGATGCTAAAATGCAGTCTTTTCTCACCATTTCACAGTCCTCTCATCTCACCTGCAATGGACTGAATGTTTGTGTTCCCTCAAAATTCACGTTTTGAAGCCCTAATCCCCAATGTGGCATTATCAGAAGATGGGATCTTTAGGAGGTGGACCCCATCATGCATGGAGTTCGTGCCCTTATAAAGAGAACCTAGAGAACTCTCTTGTTCTCTTTCCACCATGTGAGAATACAGCAAGAATCCTGCAAAACAGAAGACAGCTCTCACCAGAACCCAGCTCTGCTGGCACAGTGATCTCAGACTTCCAACTTCCAGAATGATGAGAAATGAATTTCTGTTGTTTATATGCCACCAGTCCATTGTATTTGTTATAGCAGTCTAAACAAGTAAAACATCACCCAACCCAGCCTTACCCAAAACTCTAACATAGAGCCTCAGTACCCTTGGGCATACATAATAATGACCTTCTTCTTCATCATGCCACATAACAGAAATTCTAATGTTAACTATTTACAAAGTTGGGTATCCTGTTTATAAAATATTTCCTTGTCTCAAATATTGTTTTGTAAGTATACAAGAGTATGGTTATATGCCTAAGCCAAATTCACATGTTATGTCTATTTAGCTCTTTATATAAACACAAAAAGAAGGGGTCAGTAAAGTTGACATTATTATTATAAAGATGTGAATTTCATAAAACAAAATCACTTCTGTGATTCTGTGATTTTTTTTCATCCAACTCTCAATAAGATTCTAAATAGAACCTAAAACTAATTTTCTGGCCACAGTAATAATACTTATCTCAAATACATGTCAGCCCAGGAGGAGATTTCTTTTCAAGATATCCAAGTATTACATATCCACATTTCTGACTGGAATACATTTGTGTTAAACTAGATTATTTATTTATTCTTTTTTTATATCCTTTCAGAATGTTCTCTAAGTTGTTTATCCAGGGGAAAAATAGTCTTTGCACATCTTCCCAGAAAAAAGCAACCAATTCATTATCTTGTCAGATGAATCATTTAGCTTCTGAAAGACATGGGGTTCACCCTGGAAAGTCCCATTGATGCCATTTGTCCATTACCGAGAAAAACAGCCTGTTTCTGGCATTCCATCTCAGCACATTCTTATTTTTTAATATAAAAAAGTGCATTTTGATGGACACTAATGAATAGCAAGCAAAAGATGTGTTTTGCCTGGAAATGTCAAATAGCTGTGTCTGAAAAGGAGACAGAGCTGAACGCCTGATAGGTTAAGTGGTTAAATGATGAACAAGCGAGTGAAAAGTTCAATGCCCATGACTGGGGTGCACTGCAAGACTGACTTTTACAGTTATAGTATATGGCTTTTCATCACCGTTGCTACCCATAATGCCAAGAAGGAAGGTTATTTCTATGAATAGCCTTCTTTGTTCATAATAGCAATCAGTCTCTATTTGGGTGGTTTTAAAATAAGCAGTCATATCACAGCAGGAACAATGAGAGCAGAATAGAATTCAGAATCTTATCAGCACTCATAAACACAGACGTGTATTGTCTTGTAGCTAGAAAAAGCAAGAATCACTGCCGTAAAAATGCTTAAAAATCCATATGTGACTTTATAGTTGAAATAGAAAAGGAACGTCAGCTATCAACTTTATAAAAATAAAATACTATTTATACTACAATAATTTATAAGCATGTAAAAAAATAAAATCAGCTACACATGTGCTAATTCTGTGGGATGCATAATAAAAAAATGAAGCACTATTATTTTTAGCCCCAAATTAGAATTTTCCTCTATGGTAAGCAATACTTTTATAATTAGGCATTGCAAACAATTTTAACAACAGATTGGCATCTCATTTTAATAATGATTGCTAACTTATATTTCTAGCAATATGGCAGACTAAACATTTGTAGAAAACTCTTTGGGGAGAATGTAATTAAAACTACTAGGTAAATGGGGCTTCCCTGGTGGCACAGTGGTTGAGAGTCCGCCTGCCGATGCAGGGGACGCAGGTTCGTGCCCCGGTCCAGGAAGATCCCACATGCCGCGGAGCGGCTGGGCCCGTGAGCTATGGCCGCTGACCCTGCACGTCTGGAGCCTGTGCTCCGCAACGGGAGAGGCCACAACAGTGAGAGGCCCATGTACCACAAAAAAAAAAACAAAAAAAGAACAAAAACTACTAAGTAAATATAAAACCTACATTTGAATCCATGCCTGAGCTAGTGAAAAATAAATTCTACTGATAGAAAGTTTCAAGAACTGGTGTTTGCCCCGAGGATTTTTCCAAACTCTACAGCCTAGATCTGAGTTGAAATGTGTCATTAGTGAAACAAAACCTGGGATTAAACTGGATGCAAAACACAGGTTAGAAACTCTTTCATAAAACTAGGATTCCACAGGGTAACCCACTGGAGGGTAAACTACTTCTCAGAGGGAAACAGCTTGAGTAATACTTGCTTTTGTCCTGGCTTTGAGTTGGAAAAATGGAAGAAATTTAAAATTGGGGGCGAGGCAGGGGGTGTGGAATGAAGGAGGAGAGGACAGGGTAGGGAAGGGGCAGAGAAGAAAGGGAAGGGGAGAAGAGGAAGGGGAAGAAAAACAATTCTTAGCCATAAGCCAATATTCAAATAGACCTAGAACCAGAATTCTTATACTATCTATATTCTGAATAAAAAATGAGGCTAAAAAAATTTAAAACAATTAAACTTGAGAGCCCATACATCTGCCAAAAACCAACACAATCTGGAAGAAAACAAACTTTAAAACCACATCTCAAAATATCCCTATTGATAAAGTTTTGATTAACATGAACTCACAGTCAAAAATTACTAAACACATGAGGAAATAAATCGCTGTGAACAAGACAACAGAAACCAAAAACTGCAGACTCTTGAAAACCTACAGATGATGAATTTATCAAAAACAGTATTCTGTATAAGTATGTGATGTATATTAAAAGAAATAAAAGAGAAGATTGAAAATAAGATAAGAAACAACAAACCAGAAATCGTCAGAATTGACAAGGTATTTCTGCAAGTTAACTGAGAAGAACATCTAGAAATGAAAAGTATAATCTCTAAAATTAGAAAGTCAGTGAGTTAGACAGCAGATTAGACAGAGTTGAAGAGTTAGCAAAGTGGATGACAAATCTGAAGAAATCACCCCAACTTCCACCATAAAGAAAAAAGATGGAAAATATAAGAGATTAAAATTAAGAAGTGTGGAGGAAAGTATGAAAAGGTACAAAATGCAGATAATCAGAATTCCAGAAAAAGATAATAAATAGAATGGTGGAGAATCAATATTCAAAGAGATAATGCAATTGATAAAACATAGTAGCCCTCAAATTCAGTAAGGCAAATAAATCCAAATCAGCATAAATAAAATGAATTAACCCTAAATATATTCTAATAAAACTTAAAAGTACAAAAGAAAAAGATTTTTTAATTAGCCAGAAAGTAAATACAGACCACATAAAATAGGAGAAGTAAACTAACAAACATCTGACTTCTCAACAGCAACAATGGAAACCAGTAAACAGTAGAATGGCATTATCAAGATTCTAAAAGTAATAGTCAACCTGGAATTCTATACCAGGTGAAATTATTGTTCAAAAAAGAGGGTAAAGTGTAGATATTTTCAGTCAAGCAAAACTGAAGGGAGCTTAGAAGTTTTTTAACGTATACTTCAGGAAAAGAAAAATTATCTGAGGAGGAAAGACTCAAATTGGGGTAGTCAGGGATCAGTCAGGAAAAAAGAATTTATTCTAAATATTTCAATGAGAAGTAATTAAATACAAGGGACTCTGTAGTTTAAAAATTTTTGTAAGAGGTAGGAGAGCAAAGTTCAAGGGTGGAGACTGCAACACAGAAATTAGAAAAGTGCAGAAAGTAGCTACCAAAGCCACAGCTGCCCCTTAATTTCAAAGCTGGAGACAGGCAGTAGAATATAAAGTCTGAAGAAAGTTCAGGAGATCTGCTGCTTCTGCTTCTATGCTCTGGTCTTCTGCCAGATGACAACTGAACTGTGCCTTCCTTTTAACTTTCAAATCACCTACAAATGTGTCTCATTGGTGGAATTTAAATCAGAACCCTCCTGGCAAGGGATTCTTAAAAATAAGGTTCCCAGGCTTTCAGCCACTGTAATAACATGGGAAAGTATAAAAAGGAACAGAAATGCCACTGATTGCAAATAGACAATCCAGCACAGAGATTCAAGAAGAAATGAGTGGAGAAAATGGCAAGCATGTGGATAAATAGAAATATACATTAACACCATGAAATAATTATAATAATGTCTAAATTGAGGGTAAAAAGTGAGATGGAACTAAACTATTCCCTCTACAGTAGGGTGATTGGCATAAAAAAGAATTAAGAATTTGATCAATTTTAGAACTTCTTAATTAAACATGCATGTTAAAATATATTTGAAGAACACTAATTTAATTAAAATAGAGTATTTAACCTCCATACAGTAAACGAGAGACAGAGAGAGCACAGAGCAATTCTGTCAATTACAAAATGAAACTGATGATTCCATGCTCCTAGATGGGTGATATTAAAATGCTTCTTTTTGTTTTTTCATAGACTTAACATTTAAAAATTCATTAAGGATATATTATATTTGAACAACACAACTGACAATTTAAATCTGAAAGAAATTTAGAGAACCCTTATATCCAGTAACTGAAGAATAAACAGTTATTTCAAGTTTACTTAGAACATTACAAAAATTAGAACATTACAAGAGCTTAATACATTTTACTATGTAAAACAAAAAAAGCAAACAAACAAGGTACACTGTAAAATCTCCCAGGAGCTCTTCAAAAATACAAATGTTTGTGTTCTACCCCCAGTGATACTGATTTCATTGGTCTGGGGTGGGTTCTAGGCCTTAGTGTGTCTGAAAATCACTCCTCAAGTGATTCCAAGGTCCATCTAGGACAGAGAACCATTTCACTAGGAGTGACCATTTCATAAATTGAAACCTAAAGTAGGTCTTAATAAATTTTAAAGATTTCACATTGAATATATTTCTAATCACTATGCAATAAAGTTAGAAGTTAATTTTTTTAAAACTAAATTTTTGAAAAATCTCACATAATTAAAATTTAAATCACACTTTTAAGTGGCCCTTGCGTCAACAAATACATCATTAGTGAAATTAGAAAATATTCAGAAAGGAAACACAATGAAAATATTGCACACCAAACTTATAGAATAATAAAGATACTAACAGGTATTTGTGTTTTTTTCCTTTTATTTTTTTTCTTTTCCTTTTTTGTTTTTAACTAGAAAAGTTGGTTATAAAATTTCTTGGAAGAACAAACAAGCAAACATAACAAGGAAAACGCTGAAAATGGAGTTTTTAGAGTAATGTAGGTGGTATAAGTCCTACCAAATATTAAAACCTATTTAAAAACCTTTGTAATAAAAAAAAATAGTGTGGCATTGGCACATGAATAGCTAAACCAATAGTATAGAGAATACAGAAATAGACCTAACTGCATATAAAAATGTAGTGTATGATAAAGTTGGCATCTAAAATCAGTACAAAAAATGTAGATTTAAATAAGTGGTATTAGAGTAACTGGATAGCCATATAGAAAAAAAGTAAAATTGGATCTGTCCCTCATGCAGCACACAAGGATAAATTCCCAATGAATCAGAGATTTAAATGTAAAATAGTGAAACAGCACAAGTACTAGGAAAAGAGGTTCAAACCCCTTCATAACCTGGAAAGGTACATTAATCCCCAAATTCAAAATTCAGAAGCAAAAAAGCAAGAGCTTAATACATTTTACTATGTAAAACAAAAGCAAAGCAAACAAACAAAAAACTTTTCATTACAAAAAAATTATAAGCAACAAAAAAAAAGAGACAAAATAAGCAAAATATCCAGGTATGAAAATTCTCACTGCTATTTTCTTTGGGGATTGATTATTTTATTTGGGGATTAACAGACATTTAAATTTTTTCATTAAGATAGTTTACAACTGTTAATGACTCAATCAAGTTGATATCTTTGTGATATGTTACTACGACAATTTTATTTTCCTCTTTTTAAAATCTAATACCAGAAGTACAATGTACTTACCTAATAGCATAGAGCAAAACCACTATGTCATGTAATCCCAGGAGTAAAATAATAATCCTGACACTCAATACAGCGCAATCTGAAAGTCCATCTTGACCTCAAAAAAAAGTAATTATTAGTAGTGTATATATTTGCATATATTATATATAATATAATATTCATATCTTATGTATACATTATTCATATACATATAATATATGAGTATATTTGGTGACAAATTACCTGCTAAAGTCTCCACCTGTGCTTTCTACTCTTAAAAGTCATTAATATTGTGCCAGAAATTATATGTGGCACATGAAGATGAAACAGACCAGTATCAGAAACATCAAGAGTGATTTACTAGTAGGCAGTTAGACATGAGTCAGCAGACAGAAGACAAAAATTTTATGAATATGCGTAGTTGCCTTGAGAGAGGAACGAGCCTACAGACACAGTTTGTGACCCTATTTAAATCACTTCTGACATGTCAGTTGCCTGTTGCCATAGAAAACCAGAGCAGACAGAATTTGTGTCTACTTTCTATTTTGGGGGGGGGGGCATAGAGAGAAGGAAAACAGACAAATTTTGTATTATTTTATGGCACCTAAATTGTGACTTCTAAAAAAAATAGATCTACTTATTTACCTAGTACAGTGAAGGGAACCATAGAATAATTGGTGGATTTTTTGAAAGTTTTTAAAAATTATGCAAGTGGACAAATTCAGATTACTATGAGGCAGGCAAATAATACCCATGTATAAAGCACATGGGATATGGAAACAACAGAGCGAGCAAGATGATAAGAGACAGGAGAAGAGGGGATACTGAGGTGAACTGGAGTGCATCCAGGGATTCCTCCTTCCCTTAAAGAGCCAGTCCAGCTGAGAGATGCCATAGGGAAAAATGAGTCCAGTGATGCCAATATTATCTGATTCTTTTAAGAAAACCCCACAATGAATACTACTAAAATAATTTGAAATTCTTTTAAACTATAGGCCAAACAAAACACAGCTACCATCTCTGCCTTAAAAGGGTAGGCTAGGGCTTCCGTGGTGGCACAGTGGTTGAGAGTCTGCCTGCCGATGCAGGGGACACGGGTTCGTGCCCCGGTCCGGGAAGATCCCACATGCCGCGGAGCGGCTGGACACGTGAGCCATGGCCGCTGAGCCTGCGCGTCCAGAGCCTGTGCTCCGCAACGGGAGAGGCCACAACAGTGAGAGGCCCGCGTACCACGAAAAAAAAAAAAAGGGTAGGCTAGTTCTAAACAAGTTGACTGTTAAAAAATATAATTCCATTATAAAATTAGAGATGTGGTCCACAGGAAAAATATTCATTATTGCTGTTCCCAATGTGAAGCACATATAGAGAACAAAATCAAAACTATACGAATATTTTGTGGATTATAATTAATAACTGTACGTTTCCTTTCAGTGTTTTTGTTATTTTTAGGATTTGGGTTTATACTATATTATTTTTTTAGATATTATATTTTAGTTATTTTAGATATCTTTTGTCTGATATTACTTAATAAGCAGTCTTCCATTTGAACAGCATGTTTTTATAGCCAGTCTCTTTAATGCATTCATAATAGTCCAAATAGCATAAATAGCAAGAGCCTAGAAAAGAGGTTTTGTTGATTCTATTTGAAAGTTCATTGACTGATGGAAGTTGGAAGATTTGGTTAAAAAAAAAAAAAAAAGGTAAAATGGAAGCTCCCTAATGTGAGAGAATAACTAGATGAGTCATTGTGTTTTTTTAAATCTTTATCTCCTTGGGAAGAGGAAAATGATGGGTCTGCCTAGGACTGGCATTAGCAGGAGACAAGAGCATGATGAGGCAAAGGAGTAGAGATGAAGGAGGGGGTACCTCCCTACCTGGTGACAGCAGCAGACAAAAGAGCTGAATCACCTGAGAAAGGGAAAAAAAAGAGTTTCCCACATAGTGAGAGACAATTTCAGCCATGGGGAACAGCAAAACTAGCACAGTGATTTGCAGCATATCGGTTCTAAAAAGCAGCAAAAATGCTATGCAGATAAGCTGAGGGGAGCAACCCCATAAGCAACCAAGTAAGCTGGCCTGTGGGAATCAGGATGGGAAATGGAAGCTTATCAGACACCCTCACACTCTCTCCACCCTTCTTGAGGAAGGAAGGTACTTGAATGTTTCAGCAAGTCAGCAAAGTTATGGGGAATTGCTCATTTACTAGAGTGGGGCAATTGCCAGAGAGGTTGACAATTTTATCTCAAATGTTTAGCACAGGGTCTGGCACTTATTATATGCAGCTGAAGATAATTGCTTTGTGAATAAAACATTGTATATTTTACTCTGCTCCAAGTAGATTTCAAGAAGAGGGATCACAAAGTGAAACATATATATATATTTTTTAAATTTCTGATAGAAATTTTATGAGTACATATAGTTTAATGCCTGAAAACTGTTCTCATTTTAAATATAGGAATCTTTTCAAATATGGCTATTTTCACTAATCATAATATGTCTTGCCAGTTTTTCCTTTATCTTTATATGAAAGGTAATGTTTTCGTTTATTGTTACCCTTTTCCAGCATCCCATAATATCCAGTTTGTTATATAATGTGGTAAAAAATGCAACGGAGAGCTTAAATGTCTAATAATTCTATTCCAATAAATGTTCACCCTAATTCTGCTGAAGCAAGGAATAGTTTCACAACTAGTTTATGTGCCAACCATCAGCTAGGTAAATCGCTTCTACCTAGCCTAATGATTCATTTTATTCCAACTTTTTTTATGCAACTGTTTACCAGAGCCCTTATCTGGGCATCCAGCTCACAAAAACAGGCCTGTTTTGAGCCCTCCCAAACGCTGGTCATGGTAAGGCATTGACAGACAGTAGAAAAACAACCGTGCCAAAAGGAAAAAGCAGCAAGAGGACAAGCCAACAAAACAGAAGCCACCATAAGTTCCACATGCTTCCACCACCAAGTGTAATGTGTGTCTGGATCTGTACACTTTACACGGGCCTCTCACTGTTACGGCCTCTCCCGTTGCGGAGCACAGACTCCAGATGCGCAGGCTCAACGGCTGTGGCTCATGGGCCCAGCGGCTCTGCGGCATGTGGGATCTTCCCGGACCTGGGCACGAACCCGTGTCCCCTGCATCGGCAGGCGGACTCTCAACCACTGTGCCACCAGGGAAGCTCTGGGCCTGTACCCTTTTAATTAGCTTTTGCTCCTATTACAGTGGATGAGCTGAACACACCATGTTTCAAGGGGGATTCCTCCAGGAGTGCCCATCACCCTCATCTACTCAGGACATCACTCGGGCACTGTTCCCTTTTTCTCCCTCACCACCTCTCTGTTGGATCATTTCTATAAGCATCTAAACATGTTGTAGCAGTTCTCGCATTTAAACAACAGCAACAAAATGCCCCCCTTAGTTCCACGTGAGCATCAGCTATTGTCCTATTTGTCTGCTCCTCTTACAGCAAATCTCTTCAAACCAATTACCTATATTCACTTTTTCTATTTCCCCTCCTCCCATGTCTTCGTGACCCTGTTTCAACCAGGATTTTATTCCTTCATTCCACCAGTTTTTTTCCCACTTTTATGAACGTTTTTATTGGCTTTGTCTACTTTTACCAAAGTCAGCACTACCTCCTATGTTGCCAAAGCCAATGGCCGGGCCTCAGTTCCGCTTTTTTCCACCCATCAGAAGCAATTCAGGGTTGATCCCTCACTCCCTTCTTGAAATACTATCTTCATTTGGTTTGCCAGCTGCCTCTCTCTCTGATTTATGCCCTATCTCAGTGGACATTCTCCTCACCATTCATTGATGGCTCCATCTCATCTCCCCAACCTCTAAACTTGGAAAGCTCCAAGCACAATCTTCAGACCCCTCCTCTGCTCTTCCTACATTCTCTTAGTATGTGATTTTATCTGGTCCTATGGTTTTAAGCAACATTGATACCCTGATGATTCCCAAATTTATATCTCCAGTCCAGATCTCTCCCCAGAACCTCAGTTTCACATACCAATTGCCTACTTAATATTTCCACTGTGGTGTCTATTTGACATGTCCCTTAATTCCCTCACTTCTTCCAAATCTGTTCCTCCTACGTCTTCCCCTTCTCAGTAGAAGGCACCTTCGTTCTTCCATTTGCTCAAAAATTCACCTTCCTTTTTCTCTCATTCAGAACAGCCAATCCAATAGCAAATTCTGTTGGCTGTTCCTTTGGGACATATTCAGAATCTGACCACATCTCAACATCTCACACACAGCTGCTACAATGTCTCCTCACTGGTCACCTAGCTTCCACTGTTTGCCCCCTATAATCTGTGTTCAACAGAACAGCCTGGGTGATTGTGTTGAAATGCAAATCATCCCTTTCTCCTCCAGATTCTCCAGTGGCTTCCCATTTCATTCTGAGTGAAAGCTGAAGTCCTCATAATGGCCCACAGGGCCCTACGTTATCTCCCCTGCCACCAACCTCTCCACTGCTCCTCTGACCTTAGCTCCCACCACTTTCACTCTCTCACTCTGACCCAGCCACACCCGAACAGGCTTCCCTCAGATCTCCACATAACTTCCTCCCTCACTTCTTTCACAGTCTCTGCTTAAATTTCACCTTACTGGAGGGACCTTCCCTGACCACCCGATAGAAAATAGCAGTGTCTTTCACTCCTCCAACTCCATTACCCTGATTTTTTTTTCTTTGTTGCATTTACCATCACCTGACATAGTCTGTATTTTTTAAATGTCTATGTTGTCTGTCTCTCCCTACCAGAAAGTAAGGACTTCATTATGTTTACTTCTATATTCCCAATATAGAAGACTCCTGGCATATAGTAGACATACAATAAGTGAATGAATGAATAATTGAATGATTGAGATCCACAAATTATATAATTTTGGAGGGAAGATAATGCTTTTCCCATAAATATTTACTTCACTCTTAAAATTCTTAAATCTAAACTATTGTCAAGTTAATTTCTCTTAAGTAACTGCACATCTTCCTCCATGAATATATTTGATCAAGCTCCATGTCTGATTTCACAAAATTTTTATCACAAAATACCACCAAGTTTTTTACAATGTCTCATAGCAAATTCACAATTTAATGTGCTTTTAAGCTATTTGGGGTCAAAAACAAAATTGGACCCTCATGCTTTAACTGATTCCACAAGTATAAGAAGTAGAAGTTATGCATTTGATTTCCTCTCTACAATTGTTGGTTTCAACTGCAATCATTCTAATGACTCATGTGACAACCAGATTTTGAGAAGGCACGGTAATCCGGAGGTGATTGCACTCGGTAGTCACCTCCAGAGTCTAGGACATGAGTTAAGACTCAAATGAAAGGAAAACAATGGTTAAAGTCTGGACTTCGGTAGGCATCTCTCTGTGTAACAAAAGCACCAGGCTATGGGACACAGTAAGCTTTCTACTCAGGGCAAAACTAATTGGAAAAAGGTGTGCTTCTCGCAGGATTAAGATACAAATGGTGGCCACATGAAAGAGCTCTCAAGGCTGTTACACTTTTCCCCACTTGGAGCTCAATGCAGTGTTTTTCTCCCACTAATGAGCAATGCATTTACTCACATGCTTTTAAAATTAGAATCAGGGGATATTTTTTAAAGTAATGAATGTTTTGCTTAAACCGTACCAACATGTGTTTTGAAAGGAACTGGAAATGTAACATATGGTTCATGTAGACTGAAACAGGCCTTGTTCAGACATTAATCTGAGGGGAAGAGGGGCTGTTTGCCTAGTTGGCCCCCTTAGGCACAGCAATCATTACTCGATCATCAATGTATTCTTCTTAGATCAAATATTTGGTTTTAATGGAACCTGACAAAGTACTTCACTCCCGACTTAGAAAGACAATTTTGAAAAGATTCACTGAGGAATATAAACTACAATATGGAAGGAACTGTGTTCTGATTAACAGGCCATTTATGCAGGCAGCTACAATTAAATTACCGTACTTAGCTCACTATTAATAGAGGGCTTCAATAAAGTTCTGAAGTTAACAACTCTTGCTCATCAATAACTTGGTGAAATTTTAGCCAGGTTTAACAACCAGCTTCTGTTTTGATTTCTTCAGATCAGCTCATCAATAACTTGGTGCTCATCAATAACTTGGTGAAAATTTAGCCGCGTTGAACAGCCAGCTTCTGTTTGGTTTCTTCAGGTCAGCATCTGGTTCTGCATCTGCCTGTTCCTATTCCATGTCTCACTATGTCCACAGCATTTGGATCAACTCCATGCATTGGGACAAATACAAATTTAGCAGGCCTAGCATTTCACCATCTCACTGCCCACTGGAGGCCAAAACCTTTGGTACCATATGTAAACCATCTGCAGCTTCATCCCAGAAACTCAGGCTGTAATTTTTCTCTGAATCCTCATACGCTCATGTCAGGTATGTCCCTGATATCAACGCAGCCCTCAGTATTTGGATTTGACAGTCTCTTCTGCTTGCAATCAGAGAAGTTTTTCTGCTTTTAAGGGCTTATGTGATTAGACTGGGCCCACCCAAATAATCTCCCATTTTAAAATCTGTAAGCTGCCAAATTCCTTTTGCCATTAACATAACATATTCCCAGGTTCCAAAGATGAAAGCACGGACAACTTTGGAAGGGCCACCTTTTCTTTTACTCACACCTGAGGTTTATCCACTCTGGAGAATTCAAAAAATTTACAGACCCTCAGCATAATTTTGGAGGGCAAATAGAGTAAAAGACTGAACAAAAATTAAACAATGACAATGAAATCTTTCCAAGACCTGAGTTTTAACTGGCCAAAGAAAAAAGCTGCCTACTCACTGACAGAAATACATATGAGAATTCTACTCAAAGCAAAATACTGGCAAACAACTTCAGATAATTAGAATTCCTAGGCAATTTGCTTCTTCCAAGATGCTTTTCGAGAGATATGGGGAGGAGTTTATCGTCTGTGGCTTTAAATGCTTAGACATGGGCTGGTTTAAATTAATTCCATTTAAATCTAATATGTCCTTAAATGCAGCTGCTGATACCATATTTCTAGTTCCTGGAATGCTAGTGACCTCTGAATTAAGGAGACTTATTACCCTTGTCATTTGCTCATACAAATGATCCCCCAAATTTAAAAAAAAAAAGATGGTGTTTTGAAAGTCCTAATGCATTTTTCCATTGTAACAATGTTAAAAGTAACACATGGAAGGTAGACCTACAGAATTCAATTTAGATCATCATTTATTTAAGACCAGTGCTACTTGAAAAGGACTGTAGAACTAATCATGAGAAATTGTATTCTGAGTTCCAACTTGGAACACATCACTGCTAGGGTGCCCCCGATGCAGAGCTCCTGTCTCAACTCCCCACAGTGGATCAAATCACCTAGAGAGTAGCCTCCAGGTCCCTGATGTGGTTCCAAAGCCTGGGCAGAAAGTCCTTCAGAGCAATACCTTCAAGGAAGTGGCAAAAGCGACAAAGCTTTCGTCTTTTGGCGGAAGGCAGAACTTCCCACCTGGGCAGCTTCAAATAAGCCTAATTTCCAGTGATTTATATTTTTCTTTTCTTCTCTACCAACACTTTCCTTGGCTCAGTGCCTGAGCCAAGTTTTCAGTATCCCTGCTTAACAATATAGGAAAATACAGCTTGATTGACGATGTTTTCCCCTCTCTCTATCATTAAAGCACAATCTTTTAATAACTGACAGTAAGTTTTCACTGCTAGAAACAGTAAGGCGTCTTAATTTTTATAACATTTATTCTTTCTCATATTTTATACATTTCCACTGCTGGAAATCTGAAAAATAGCACAAACTAAAAGTAAAAACCACTCATAATCACAAGAGTCAGATATAACACCAGAACTACTCACTCTTTGTTGAAAAATACAAATGAATGAATGAACAAGTTCATAGTGTAAGACCAAAAGGAGGTTTTACTCCATTATACAAGGTCCGTGGCAGTCGGCAATAGTCTGCCTAGCACTGGCTCCTACTGTACTGTAGGCTGCTGGACCAAAGCATGGATTGTTAAGAAAAAGAGGCACAGCAGCAATCAATCACAACAAAGCTTGAACTTTCCTCAGAACTGCCTTTGAGCAGCATCAAGGTTTGCACCCAAAAACATGCACATACACTGCCCTCTAGTGCCCATCCACCAGATGTAATGCAGCAACATGCGTTATTGGAATAATTGCAAAGCTGAAAAAAGATCAAAGTAAAGCAATGACTAAGGGGTAGAAGAAAATGATTAGAAAAGAAATTAAATCGTGTGCACTCAGCGAACTTCTATTATGGAAAAATAAATGATCAAAAGCTCTCGTTTTTCTCCTCCTCCTCTCCACCCCATCCCCACCCCCATCTCTCTTTACCAACCCAATACACACATACACACTGTTTTTCATTCTGACCATGGCTGTAAGTAGAAGGAAAAGGATCCTGCAATAAAGCTATGAATTAAGAATTATATTTTATTTATACATATTTGATGTATGTGAAGGATTAAGTAGCCTTGCTTAAAATAGAAATCTGATTAATAGAAAAAAAATGACACATTAATGGAAAATGAAGATGACATCATAAATCACAAGAAAAATGAAAGATTATTCAAAGAATTGTGGTAGGTGGTGTGCTATTCTGAAGAAAGGGAGGTGTATTTAGATCCTTACATCAGTCCAAGGAGCCAACTAGATTTCAGATGCATGAAATTTAAACCAAAATCAATTTTCAAAAATTATGAGAAAATTAAAGAGAACTTTCATCAAATACATGGAGAACTTTCTATGCTGGAAGAAATGACAAAGGAAAATGTGGATAATTTAACTATCAAAATTAAAACTTCATTGTTTAAAAAAACTAGCAGGGGGGCTTCCCTGGTGGCGCAGTGGTTGAGAGTCCGCCTGCCGATGCAGGGGACATCGGTTCGTGCCCCGGTCCGGGAAGATACCACATGCCGCGGAGCGGCTAGGCCCATGAGCCATGGCCGCTGAGCCTGCGCGTCTGGAGCCTGTGCTCCGCAACGGGAGAGGCCACAACAGTGAGAGGCCCGCGTACCACAAAAAAAAAAAAAAAAAAAAAAAAAAAAAAACTAGCAGGGACACAATAAGCAGAGAAAATGTTTACATTTATATAACATATGAAAAGCTCATACGAAATATAAGAAACATAATATGACTTCAAAACTGGCAACTAACAAGTAAAAAAATGACTTAAAAGTAAATGTGAAAGCATTCACCTTGAGAGTAATCAAAAAAGTGCTAAAATATGGTCTGTTGGAAATAGTTCACATATGCAATATTTTGACATTAAATAGACTTAATTCTATTGTTTATTTTTTAATAAGAGCCAATTAATTTATACTTAACTTATTAACACAGTAATGTAAAATCATGATGAAGATGATTTTTAAATTCTGTTATAATTTCCAATATGACACTAAAGTGCAATAGTTGGAACAGGAAAAGAGGTTCAACTTGAGAGGAACTTAAAACATGCTTTCAGATAAACAAATTAATTACAGGAGTATTCTACTTCACTAACCTTCAAAATGCAAAGCTGTACCCAAATGATCACCTCCCCTGTCATTGATTACTTATTTTTAAAAAACTAATATTAGCTGAGAAAAATAAACCCAGCACCCAGGACAGTAAATTATATGCCAAAGTAGATGAGGAGACCATAAATAAGGACTGTGGGGGGGAGGGCAGGGAACACAGAAGAGCCCAGAATGAGAAAGTTTGAGAGAGGAAAAGAAGTAAGAGAGAAGAGAGAAATACCTTCAATGACAAACTATCTTTATCACCTTAGTTGTAAACTTGCTATGGTCCAGAGTGACCCCGTGTTAAACTGTGAAGTAGCTGAAATTTATCATCATGGTCCATAGAGGCTCTTGACTTCACCCTGGTAGTGCTTTTTAAACTTATTTTCACCCTCTTCACCACAGTGAAAATCCCAAGCTCTTAATACTCTCTCCATCTAACACCCTACCCCTTCCCACTAACCACTAACACTCACCCCATCAGCTACACCCCCATGCCTAAGTCTACTTCAGGAGATAAAACAATCTTGGTAATTTATATCTTAACATAAATTATATAATTCTTTTCCAAAAAAAAAACAAGTTGACCCTAATTCTAATTGTGGAATGGAAAGATTTTCCCCTATTAAGAAATTTTGAATATCATTGAACATGAGGGGAAGCGCTAGGAAGGGAAGGGGACAAAGGAATCAAACAATAGGCAATTTTTTCCTCTCTTTCTAAAAAGATGTCCTTGACTCAATCAAAGCCTCCACCCAGAACAAGCTTGAAGTATGCTTTCTATTCCACTCACTAAAGAGAATTACTTACCCTTGACTATAAGGTCATAATAATGCTCACACACAGGTAGATTCAGAAGTATCATTTGCCCTGATAAAAATTATATTTATATTTAATTTCCGAGGAACATCTAAATAACAAATAACATTCAGAAGAATCTTCAACTATAACTGATTTGAATCTGCTATATAAAAATATGCACATGGGGCTTCCCTGGTGGTGCAGTGGTTGAGAGTCCGCCTGCCGATGCAGGGGACATGGGTTCGTGCCCTGGTCCGGAAAGATCCCACATGCCGCGGAGCGGCTGGGCCCGTGAGCCATGGCCGCTGAGCCTGCGCGTCGAGAGCCTGTGCTCTGCAACGGGAGAGGCCACAACAGTGAGAGGCCCGTGTACCACAAAAAAAAAAAAAAAAAAAAAAATGCACATGTATTAATTTTCAAAGAAGGGTATGATGTAGAATGTGGAAGCTATAGACCACACAGTTCTATGTTGGTCCCTGGCAGAACTCTAGAATGGATTGTTAAATATGAGTTTTAGCACTTAGAAAATAAATGACGCTCCTTAGATAGCAAATGTGGGTTGCTAAAACTCAAGTCCCATTAACCTCATTTTAAAAAAGAATTTGACAGTCTCTTTTTATATCTTCTCAAGCAAGATAGGGAAATGTGTTCAGTGAATTCATAGTTCTCTGAAAAAGTATACCTGCTAAATTTTAATAAATGAGCCAGTATAAATCTGATCTCTAATAACATAACTACAGACTCCATGTGTTATATTGTGCTGCTCAACATTTTTTTTCAGTGATTAGGAAAAAGCCATAAATGATACAAGTCCCAAATCTATAAATGAAACAAAATAAGACAGGATGGCAGATACAATTGTGATTGGGTTAAAAAAATAAATAACAGATTGGAATAATAGATTAAAACAAATGAAACTAAAGGAACTTGATTCTTCTCTTCAAACTTTCACTTACTGTTCTTACAGACTTGAACAAATCTCTTAGTTTGCTAGAACCTCAGTTTCCTCATCTGAAAAGGAGGATAATCACAAGTAGCTTCATTCATGGGGTTGTTGTGAGATTCAAATGAGGAAAAAAATCATAAAAACCATTTTAAAATCATGAACTGCAATTCAAATATTCTTTTGAAATATACCAGAAAGAAATGCAGAGTTCCTAGTAGAAGTTTTAAACATTCAACCGCTTGAACACAGATTGAGGGAGAGCCCCTTAGGGTGGGAGGAGAGGCAAGACAGGTGAAGAAGATTAAGAGGTACAAACTATTAGTTAGAAAATACATAAGTTACAAGGATGTAATGTACAGCACAGGGAGTATAGTCAACATTTTATAATAATTTTATATGGAGTATAATCTATAAAAATATTAAGTCACTATTATGTACACCTGAAACTAATATTATATTAAATCAACTATGCTTTAATAAAAAAAAAACTCAATAATAACAGAACAACCAACTCAATTATAAAAAAACAATGGGCAAAAGATCTGGACAGACACCTCATCAAAGATAAACAGATGGAAAGTACGCGACATCATTTGTCATTAGGGAAATACAAATTAAAACAGAGATACCACTACACACCTATTAGAATGGCTAGAATTCAAAATATTGGCAACACCAAATGCTACAATGAGGTGGAACAATAAGAACTCTCGTTCACTGCTAGTGGGAATGAAAAATGGTGCAGTCACTATGGAAGACAGTTCAGCAGTTTCTTACAAAGCTAATCATAGTCTGAATATATGATCCAGCAAACACACTTCTTACCCAAATTTACCTGAATGAGTTGAAAACGTATGTCCACACAAAAACCTGCATACAGGGGTTTATGGCAGCTTTATTTATTCATAATTGCCAAATTTTGGAAGCAAACAAGATGTCTTTCATTAGATAAATGGATAAACTGTGTATATCCACACAATAGAATATTATTCAGTGATAAAGAGAAATGTGTAGTCACTAAAAGTCATAGAGGACAATTTAATGAATATTGCTAAGTAAAAGAAGCCAGTCTGAAAAGCTACATACTGTATGATTCCAACTATACAACATTCTTCAAGGCAAACTATAGAGACATAAAAAGATCAGTGTTTTCCAAGGATTTGTGGGAGGGATGTAGGGATAAACAGGTAGAGTACAGGGGAGTTATAGGACAATGAAATTACTCTATATGATATCGTGATGATAGATTCATATCATTATGCATTTGTCAAAACCCACATAACTGTATAGCACAAAGAGTAAATCTTAATGTAAAATATAGACTTTAGTTCATAATAATATTTATTCATCATTGTAACAGATGTACCGCACTAATGCAAGATGTTAATAATAGGGGAAACGGAGGGTGGAGGGTGGGGGAGAGGGATAGAAGGCAGGAGCTCTTTGTACTTTCTGCTCAATTTTTCCGTAAACCTAAAACTGCTCTAAAATATGGAGTCTTTATTAAAAAATAATGATAATAAAATCTACTAATTAAAAAGTCTTCCCTTTTTGTTGTAGATAAAACTACAGTAAACTTAACCCCAGTAAGCCAGAACTTCTGGCTCTATGAAGAACAAGAGTTCCTAACGTGTGAAAAGAAGAATAGTGTTTGCTAGCAATTTTTTTAGCAACATGTGAACTTTGCTAAATCCTAACAGTTGAGGTGCTACCCTTTGAAAATCTACTAAAAATACATAGACATTTTCTCCAGAAAAGTATGTATGCACATTTTTAAATTGTATGCAATTTCAGGGCTTCAAGGAATTTCTGAAACCAAAAGAAGAACCTTTAAATAATCAGTGAAGACTAAGTTAAGAACTTTTACAGGAGTATACTGAGCACATAACTCCATAGTTCCCACCTCCATACTTTTTCTCATGCTATTTCTTCCACTAAAATGCCCTCACCACCTCCCTTCTGCTAGGTCAACAATTCTATTATCTAACCCCATAGTAACTAACAAACGTTACACCCAAGTGCCACCCAAAACATTTCTCTGCTGGTCTTCTCTTTAGCTCCCATGAGACCCACACTCATTCATATCTTCATGCTTCTGCTCACTCTTTTACCCCCTTAGTTTCCTCCATTACTTAAACCACATACTCTTCAAAATCATCTCAAGCCTATCTGCTTTCAAAGCCTTGTCTAATCATTTCTTTATCACACATTGTTAATGTCACACAATTCTGTAAATATGTTAACAATTATAGTTTTTTTTAATTTTTATACTAACTTATTTAAGAACAAGTAATGTGACTTACTTTTGAGCATATCACGATACCTATTTCATAATAGGGACCCCATAAGCATTCAATCAGTTCTCCTTGGAGCTTGGCACACTGTAATAGAAGGTAATATTGTAAAGTTACAACACTAGTAACAATTAGTTACTGAGTCATTGAATGAATTGTGGACTTTTTTAAAAAAAATGATTGTGGTGAAATTCATACAACATAAAATTAACCATTTTAAAGTAAACAACTGAGTAGTATTTAGTACATTCACAATGTTGTTCAACCTCGACCTCTATCTAGTTTCAAAATATTCTCATCACTTTAAAGTAAATTTTTTACCCATTAAACAGTTTCTCTCCATTTTTTTTTTCTCCCTCAAGTTCCTAGCATCCACCAGTCTGTGTTCTGTCTCCATGGATTTATCTGTTCTGGATATTTTGTCTAAATGGAGTCACATAATATGTGACCTTTTGTTCCCGGCTTCTTTCACTTAGCATAATGTTCTCAACGTTCATCCTTGTTGTGACATGTATCAGTACTTCACTGTTTTTCATGGCCAAATAATATTCCATTGTATGTATATATACTATAATTTGTTTATCCACTCATTCACTGATGGACATTTGGGCTATTTCCATCTTTTGGCTCTTGTGAATAGGGCTATTATACAGGCTTGTACATGTATTTGTTTAACTAACTGTTTTCCACTATTTGAGGCATATACCTAAGTGTGGAGTTATGAGCTCATGTAATAATTCTGTGATTAACTTTTTGAGGAACTGTCAAACTACTTTCCACAGCAACTGAACCATCTTATATGTCCAATAACGTATGAGGTACAAGGGTTCCAATTTCTCCATAACCTTGCTAACACTTATTTTTCATTTTTTTAATTAAAACCACTCTACTGGATTTGAAGTGGTACCTCTGGATGGTGACTTTAAAACATTGGACGGTTTTGAACACATTTTTAACATCTGTAGAGGTAAATTTACTGTGAAGCTAATAAATCTTACGTTTCAGTGTCCCTCACTGAAGACTGTGTTGAAATTAGAATTCAATTTTCTATTCTTTTTCATTAAAAGGGGCCTATAAATTATATGTTTACAGCCCCACAAAACTTGAATTCTCCCTGCACACAAGCAAATAAGAATATCTACTGTTCAAGAGTATAACAAAAATATCCTTATCTCCAGCTATGGTGGTGTATTCTTTTGCTTTCAAAGTCACCGTGCTTGACTTAAACCTTTTTGACAAATAATCTTACCACCTGAGAAAGATGTTTAAGAACCTAGTATTACAGGTAGCATGACAGAAATCATGATAATCCCAGCCACTTATCAATTTCAGGACACCCTGAGTCCAGCTTATTGCTAGAAAGCCAAACATAAATTTCTGTTTCCAAAAGGATACATACACAGTTCTGCTGACAATTACCTCTTCTTCTCAAATATCAAATTAAAAAGAACAGAGCCATAGGGAGTCTGCAATATTTTAAAGCCATAATCTCTTTTACATTACTTCTGCATTTTGCTTGTAGCCAATAAGGTGATTCTGTCACATTCACTAAGAGGAATCAAATTTATATGACTATTGATGTCCCTGATTTACATAAAAATCTGTGATGCACATCCAAGATCTGTACTGACTACAAATAGATCAAATGGCGAGCTCCCTCAACCATGCACATATGATTTATGAGTAAGATTTTCTGCTGTGTGCTGTTATACCCTTCAGAAACTAGGTTATTTGAATTGAATATTCAGTGTAGTACAGTATGTGACAGACTATGCAAATTATTTGCACAAGACATGCCATGGTAAGTAATTTTGACTGTAAAGCTTGATTACAATGTTCATCAGGAGAGTGGGCTGCCTCTCCAAAAAGCCTTGGAAATTTATGTTATTGTCCCATATGGTGTTCTTTGTTTTCCACATTTTCCTCTTAAAGATCCAAATGTATTCCCATAGTTTATCATTTATTCTCCCCTGTAAAATAGTCCCTTTACCTTACATATAAGCGAACTAACTTTAAGTTAGTGTCATTCAATTTTAACAAGTTCACCTTCCAGTTCATTTTGCTAAAATAGGACCAAATGACTAGATTCTTACTCAGTTATGTTGATGTACTCTGAATATTCTCCACTTTTTAAGAGAAGTAACTCACTATAAGACTAGTTTGGCTTCTTAAAATCAAAATACTTACCTTTCACAGATCACCAAACATTGAGTTCTAATTATTTCCTTTTTTCTTCTACAGTTCTGTCAAAATTTGTTAAGAACCTTCTATCCCTTATCTTCATACATGGTTTTTTAATCATATAGGCTGGGCCTCAGTTAGTTCATCAGGAAAGGGGTATAATAAAGTCCATCTCATTGAGTTTTGTGAGAAACATGTGTGATATTGACACAGCTAGCATTCAAGAAAAGTTAGGACTTTTCCCCCTTCCCTTCAAGAAGAGAAAATGGGTGCTTAAGCAAAAGAAAAAGTGTGATTTCTGCCAACATTTACAGATTTAAGCTTGAAAGACTACTCTCATGGAACAATATTTCTCAAACTTTACTGTGCATACAAATTATCTGAGGAGCTAGTCAAAATGCAGATTCTTTTTCAATAGATCTGGGGTGGGGCTTGATATTCTGGGTTTCTGAAAAGTTCTCAGGGGATGCCAATACTACAGGTCCGCAGACCACCCTTTGAGTGACAAGGTTATAAAACTCCATGTTTCTACCTAAGTATGCTAAATGTAACTGAGCAGGTAACTTGCTGTTTTTTTATTTAATGAATCTTTTAATTTGGGATAACAGTAGATTTATATACAGTTATAAGAAATAATATAAAAACCTCCCATATAACTTTCACTCAATGATAACATCTTGCAAGCTATAGAACAATAACACAACTGGTATATTAACATTGAGAATCCACTGATCTTACTCAGATTTCCCCGGTATTACTTGTACTCATTTGTGTGTGTGCATGTGTGTTTTATGTAATTTTATCACATGTGTAAGTTCACATATCCATCATGAATGAAGATACAAAAGAGTTCTATCAAGGATCTCTCCTGTTGCCCTTTATAACCACAAGCATCTCTCTCCCTACCCAGCACCCTCTCCCTTCCCTGCCCCCTGACAATCACTAATCTGTTTTCCAACTCTATAATTTTGTCATTTCAAGAATGTTATATAAATGGAACTGTCAACATCTAACCTTTGGAGACTGGTTTCTAATCAGTATAATTCCTAGAGATTCATGCAAGTTATTGTGTGCATCAATAATGCATTCCTCAGAGTATATTGCACCACTATTTACAATAGCCAGGACATGGAAACAACCTAAACATCCAATGACAGATGAATGGATAAAGAGGATGCGGCACATATATACAATGGAATATTACTCAGCTAAAAACGAATGAAATTGGGTCATTTGTTGAGACGTGGATGGATCTAGAGTCTGTCATACAGAGTGAAGTAAGCCAGAAAGAGAAAAACAAATACTATATATTAACGCATATGTGTGTAATCTAGAAAACTGGTACAGATGAACTTATTTGCAGGGCAGGAATAGCGACGAAGACATAGAGAATGGAGATGTGGACACGGGGGGGATGGGGAGGGTGGGACGAAGTGGGAGATTAGGTTTGACATAAATACACTACCATGTGTAAAATAGCTAGTGGGAACCTGCTGTATAGCACAGGGAGCTCAGCTTGGTGCTCTGTGATGACCTAGATGGGTGAGATGAAGGGTGGGAGAGAGGTGCAAGAGGGAGGAGATATAGGTATACATATAGCTGATTCACTTCATTGTACAGCAGAAACTAATACAGCATTGTAAAGCAATTTTACTCCAATCAAAAAAAAAAAGAAATTAAAAAAAATAATGCATTCCTTTTTTTACCCATTATATGGCTGTACCATAGTTTAATCATTCAGTCACTGAAGAACATCTAAGTTCTTTTCTGTTTGGGCTTATGACCCCAAAAAATCTGCTATTGAACATCTGTGTACAGGCTTTTGTGTGAACACAAGTTTTTAGTTCTCTGGGATAAATGCTCAAGTGTGCAATTGTTGGTCCATATGATAATCACGTTTAGTTTTATAAGAAATGATGCAGTTTCTCCATATTATTGCCAACATTTGGCGATGTTGCTTTTTTTATTTTAGCCATTTTGATAGATGTGTAGTGATAGATCACAGCAGTTTTAATTTGTATTTCATAATGGTCAGTGATGTTCTAGATGTTTCATGTGCTTATTTGCCATCTGTATATCTTATTTTGTGAAATGTCTGTTCATGTCTTTTGCTCAATGTATACTTGGATTCTTTTGATTTTTCGCTAGTAAGTTTTGAGAGTTTTTTATGTACTCTAGGTACTAGACCTCTGTCAGATATGTAGCTTGCAAGTATTTTCTCCCACTCTGTTGTTTGCCTTTCATCCTTCTAACAGGATCTTCCACAGAGCAAAAGTTTTTAATTTCAATCAGGTACAATTTACCCATTTGTTTCTTTTATGGACTATGCTTTTGCTGTCAAAGTTAAGAATTCTTTGCCTAGTCCTAGACACAGAAGAATTTCTCCTTTTATTTCTAAGAGTTTTATAGTTTTATATTCAACACACAGTTTATGATCCATTTTGAGTTAATTTTTATATAAAGTATGAGGTTTAGGATTAAGTTCATTTTTTTGTCTTGGATGTCCAGTTGTGGCAGAATGTTGTGCTGAAAGGGCTGTTCTTCCTCCTGTGAATTGCTTTCATACCTTTGTCAAAAATCAGTTGGTGTATTTTTAATGGTAGCATTAATGTTTTGTCCCCAAACATGAAGGTCTGTCCCCTGCAATAGATAACTGATAGCAATCAAGACTAGGGCAGTGGGAATTTCCTGGCAGTCTAGTGGTTAAGACTCAGTGCTTTCATTGCCATGGGCCCAGGTTCAATCCCTGGTCAGGAAACTAAGATCCCACAAGCCGCTCAGCATGGCCAAAATAAATAAATAAATAAATAAGATTATGGCAGTAAAACAGTCAGTACAAATTTCCTTATGAAAATATAATTACTAGAAGAGAAGGAAAATTATTATGGCCTGCTTTCATCCTAAGGAAAGTTTCAATATAGAGCCAGACTACTGGCACAGTTCTTTCACTGAGTTTCAGCAGTTATCTGCAACTTGTTTAGTTTCATCTTGCTCTTTATTAATCTACTTCTAATAGCCACTTTATCTTTTCATTTAGTGGTTTAAAGGTCAAAAATTATTTAAGTTTTAGCCACATGCTAAAATTATTTAAGTTAAAGCCTCCTGCTTTAACATGTTTAGTTTGGCTTTTTAGTGCTTCAGTTCAACTTGATGTCTCTTTTAGCATTTAGAAGAAGAAGGGGAAGAAGAAACAATGAATTGGACATTCAGAGTATCTCTTAAATACATGCACCACTCTCTCCTTTATTTCAACATTAAACTGAATACTCATTTTTTACTCTTTCATTATTAGATACTATTAATTATATACCTGGGATATAATTGATGTATCTCTATACTTTCAGAGAAAAGAAGCTGGGCAAATATTTTCCAATCAAGGAAATGTATCTCTGCTAACATTTACTACTCAATCACTCTTAAGGAAGAATCTATCCCAGAAGTTTGCCTAGCCAGACACTGAACTGCCAAACTTCTAAATGGGCAGGGATGGGTAACCTGGTGCTCCAGGGCTTTAAAGGCTGACCACAGGACAGGGATCAAGATAGCAGAGTAAAAAGATCCTGAGCTCACCTCCTCAAATGGACACACCAAAACTATAACTACACATAGAATAGCTATCCTCTGAGAATGACCTGAAAACTAACAGAACAGCTCTTCTACAACTATGGATATAAAGAAAAAACAACATTGAGATGGATAGGAGTCAGGACTCACACCTCCAGGGTGGTGACCCACAAGCAGGAGGGGTATCACAAACGTGAAGGTCCTCCTTCAGGAGTGAGAGGTCTGAGCCCCACCTTGGGCACCCCAGCTCTGGGGACCTTCACCAAGTAGACAAGCTCCCATAATATCTGGCTTTGAAAACCAGCAGGGCTTTCATCTAGAAGAGCCAGTGGGCTATGGAAAACCAAGACTCTGCTCTTGAAGGGCTCACATGCAAACTCACTACAAATCTGAGCATAGAGGCAGCAGTTTGAAAAGCACCTGACCATAAGTGAAGATTTATTGACTAACTTTAGGGCAAGTGCCAAAAAGGCAAGGGTCTGCTGGAAATTTATCTGGGGACCAAAGTGTTGGTGGATGCCATTTTTATTCTCCTCTACCTAGCTGGCCTGGCACTGGCATGCTCCACTTCTGACATTCACCATCTATATTGCTAGCACCCCTTGCCCCACCTTGGCATTCCCCTCCTGACCTGCCCTACCCAACCAGCCTGCCCTAGTCAGCACCTTTCCAATGCAGCTCCCACCTTGCCACATTTTGTTGGTGGCCCAGAACCAGACTAGCACCCCTCAAATTAGCTACTCCCTCTCCACACTCAGCCAGTGGCCTCTGCCAGGATAGGTGCCCCTCCTAGAGTGGCTTCCAACTTACCACACCCAGTTAGCATCCTTGGATCAGACAGGCACCTCTCCAAAGTGGCTCCTAACCCAGGGGCAACCCTACCCACCAGTGCACCCCCAACAATCATGGCACCACCAAAATAAAGGCCACATACAGGCTACATGGGGGACACATCTGGAACACCAGGATCTACTAACAAGAAGGGATTGCTTTTCTAGGCCCCAACTTTCTACATAAGGCCACTCCTTCAAGACCAGGAGACACAGATGATCTACCTAACACGTAAGCACAGAGAGGTAGGATAAATGAGGAAACAGAGAAATATGGTCAAAACAAAAGAACAAGACAAAACCTCAGAAAAAGGATGAAATGAAATTGAGATAATCTATCTAATAAAGAGTTAAAAGTTATGGTCATAAAGATGCTCACCAAAATCAGGAGAAAACTGAATTAACACAGTGAGAATTTCAACAATGTAATAGAAAATATAAAAAAGAACCACTTAGAGGTGAAGAATACTATAACTAGAATGAAAGAAAAATACACTAACTTAACAGCAGATGAGCTGATTCAGAAGGACAGATCAGTGAACTGGAAGACAGAGTAGTGAAAATCCCCTAATCAGAACAGCAAATTAGTTAATTAATTAATTTAAAAAGAATTTTAAAAAGACAGGGTAGTTTAAGAAATTTCTGGGACAACTTCAAGCATACTAACATCCACATTATATGGGTCCCAGCAGGAGAAGAGGGACAGAAAGGGACAGAAAACTTATACAAAGAAATAATGGCTAAAAACTTTCCTAACCTGAAGAAAGAAATAGATGTCCAGGTACAGGAAGCAGAGTCCCAAATAAGATGAACCAAAGAGACACACTCCAAGACACATTATAATGAAAATGTCAAAAGTTAAACACACAATCTTAAAGGCAATAAGAAGAAAACAACTAGTAATGTATAAGGAAATTTTCTGCAGGAACATTATAGGCCATAAAGAACTGGAACAATATATTTAAAGTATTGAAAAGAAAAAACTTACAAGAATATGCTAACTGCAAGGTTATTATTCAGATTTGGAGAGATAAAGGGTTTCCCAGAGAGGCAAAAGCTAAAGGTGTTCATCACCACTAACCTGCCTGTAGAAGAAAGGTTAAAAGAACTTTCAGCAAAAAAGAAAATGCCATAACTACCAATAAGAAAATACATGAAACAAACAATTTCACTGGTAAACACAAAAATATAGTGCAGATAGTGGATCAATGACTTACAAAGTTAGTATGAACGTTAAAAAACAAAGGTAGTAAAATCAACTATGTCTACAATAATTAGTTAAGGGATACACAAAATAAAAAGATGTAAGATATGCTATCAAAACTCAGAAACCTATAAGAGATACACAAAAAATAAAGAGAAAAGAATCCAAGTGTAACACTAAAGATAGTCATAAAATCACAATGGGAGAAAACAAGAGAAGAAGAAAGGAACAGAGAGGAATTATAAAAACAAGAAAACAACAAAATGGCAATAAGTACATATGTATCATTACTTTAAATGAACTAAATGCTCTAATAAAAATACATAGAGCTTCCCTGGTGGTGCAGTAGTTGAGAGTCCGCCTGCCAATGCAGGGGACATGGGTTCATGCCCCGGTCCGGGAAGATCCCACATGCCGCGGAGTGGCTGCGTCTGTGAGCCATGGCCACTGAGCCTGCGCGTCCAGAGCCTGTGCTCCGCAGTGGGAGAGGCCACAACAGTGAGAGGCCCGTGTACTGCACAAAAAAAACACAAAAAAACAAAACACATAGAATCGCTGAATGAACACAAAAACAAGACCCATCTATATAATGCCTGCAGGAGACACACTTCAGATCTGAAGATACACAAAGTCTGAAAGTGAGGGAAAGGAAAAGGTATTATACACAAATGGAAGCAAAAAGAAAGCTGGGGTAGCAATACTTATGTCAGACAAAACAGACATAAAAACAAGGTTCTAAAAGAGATTTTTAAAAGGATATTGCATAATGATATAGGGATCAATCCAACAAGAGGATATAACACTTTAAAATACTAATGCACCCAAAATAGCAGACCTAAATATATAAAAGAATATTAACAGACATAGAAAGAGAAATTGACAATAAAACAATATAGTAAGGGACTCTAATACACCACTTACAGCAAAGGATAAATCATTCAGACAGAAAATCAATAAGGAAACACTGGCCTTGAATGATATATTAGACCAGTAAACTTAATAGATATATAGAGAACATTCCATCCAAAACAGCAAAGTACACATTGTTTTCAAGTGTATATGGAACATTCTCCAGGATACAACACATGTTAGACCACAAAACAAATCTCAATAATTTGAAGAAGATTTAAATCATGTGAAACATCACTTCCAACCACAACAGTATGAGACTAGAAATCAACTACTATTATTTTTAAAACTGAAAAAAAAAAAAACAGATGGAGTCTAAACAATATGCTACACAACAACCAATGGGTCACTAAAAATATCAAAGTGGCAATAAAAAAAAATACCTGGGACAAATGAAAATGGAAACATAACATTACAAAATCAATGTGAGGCAGCAAAAGCAGTTCTAAGAGGGAAGTTTATAGTAATACAGACCTACCACAAAAAGCAAGAAAAATATCAAAAAACAACATTATATTCTTATACCTAAAGGAACTACAAAAAGAAAAAGAAGAAACAAAGCTCAAAGTTAGAAGGAAGGAAATAAAAAGATCAGAGAAGAAATAAATGAAACAGAGACAAAAAAAAAACAATAAAAATGATCAATGAAACTAAGAGCTGGTTCTTTGAAATGATAAACAAAATTGATAAACCTTTAGCCAGACTCATCAAGAGATAGAGAGAACCCAAATAAATAAAATCAGAAATGAAAGAGAAGTTGCCTCTGACACCGCAGAAATACAAACGATCATAAGAAATTACCAAAATGGACAATCTGGATGAAATGGATAAATTCCTAGAAATGTACAATCTTCCAAGACTGAATCAGGAAGAAATAGATAATATGAACAGACCAATTATCAGTAAAGAAAGTGAATCAGTGCTAAAAAAAAAAAAAAAAACTCTCAACAAACAAAAGTCCAGAACAAGACAGCTGTGCACATAAATTTTACCAATCATTTAAAGAAAAGTTAACACTTAGCCTTCTCAAACTATTCCAAAATATTTAAGAAGAAGGAACGCTTCCAAACTCTTTCAACAAGGTCGGCATCATCCTGATACCAAAACCAGATAAAAACATCACACAAAAAAAGAAAATTACAGTCTAATATACTTGATGAACATAGATGCAAAAATCCTCAATGAAATATGAGCAAACCAAAGTCAGCAATACATTAAAAGGATCATACACTATGATCAAGTGGGATTTCTTCCAGGGACTCAAGGAGGGTTCAGAAAGGCTATCATCAAAAAGACAAAATATAACAGGTGTTGGTGAGAATGTGGAGAAAAGGAAACCCTTGTTCACTGTTGGTAGGAGTATAAACTGGTACAGCCACTATGGAAAACAGTATGGAAATTTCTCAAAAAATTAGAAATAGAACTACCATATGATCCAGCAACTCCACTTCTGGGTATTTACACAAAGAAAATAAAAACACTAATTGGAAAAGATATATGCACCTCAATGTGTATTGCAGCACTATTTACAGTAGCCAAGATATGGAAGCGACCTAAGTGTCTATTGATAGATGAATAGATAAAGAAGATGTAATATACATGTATATCACATATATACAGTGGAATATTGCTCAGCCATAAGAAATAATGAAATCTTGCCATTTGGGACAAACTGGGTGAGCCTAGAGGGTTTTATGCTAACTGGATTAAGTCAGATAGAGAAAGACAAATACCTTATGATTTCACTTACAAAACTAACTAAACTAAACTAAAACAGACTCATAGATACAGAGAACAAATGGATGGTTGCCAGAGAGAAGAGGAGTAAGGGGATAGGCAAAATAATTGAAGGGGATTAAGAGGTACAAACTTTCTGTTATAAAATAGATAAGTCATGGGGATGTAATACACAGAATAAGGAATATATTGTATTAAAAATATACAATAGGGCTTCCCTGGTGGCGCAGTGGTTGAGAGTCCGCCTGCCGATGCAGGGGACGCGGGTTTGTGCCCCAGTCCGGGAAGATCTCACATGCCACGGAGCGGCTGGGCCCGTGAGCCATGGCCACTGAGCCTGCGCATCTGGAGCCTGTGCTCCGCAACAGGAGAGGCCGCAACAGGAGAGGCCTCAACAGTGAGAGGCCTGCGTACCGCAAAAAAAATAAATAAATAAAAATATAAAATAAAAATATAAAAGTATACAATAATATTGTATTAATTTTAAATGATGACATCTGGTAACTAGACTTATCATGGTGATCATCTCATAATATATGTAAATGTTGAATCACTATGTTGTACAACTGAAGCTAATATAATATTGTATGTCAATTACACTTTAATTTTTAAAAAGCTGATTGAAACTACACACTAGCCACCAGAGTTCAGACTTCTGTTCAACAGTCCTGTGCCCCAGTGTGCAGAATCATAACCTAACTCCACTTATTTGATGATCAGCACCCTGAATTCTCCTCCCTAGTCTGCCTAGTCTGATTTATTTCTGTGCTATTTTCAGTTTCTCTGAGGCTCTCTTGTGATTTTGCTTCATTGACTCAGACAGTCTTGGTTTCTCTCTTTCTATAAATTACCTTTCTTCACACTTAAATTATTGAATTGCTCCAAAGGGAAGCCCTTCCTGCCAGGAGCTCTCCACTGGCATCCTTATGGAGGAAATCAATCTCTGCATCATGAGCTTCTGTTCCATCCTCAGGCCACAGCAACATGAACTGCTGCTAAAACAATTACAAATATGCCTCAAGATAATTGACATTTTTGAGGGGGGAGTTGAAATTGTTCTACACTATCTTTGTCACACCTGCCTCTTGCTATCCACGGTCTCATTCCCAATTTACTCATAGCAGAAGAAGTCAGAACCCAAAACATTCATCTTCCATTGTTTAGTAATGATTGGGATTACTGTGCCTTAAGGAAAGGAAACCAAGCCTTGTCCTTTCTCTAGATTTTGTCCTCTCTGATGCAGTAAAACTAACTGGGTGCAGATTTCTACTTAGGGAATATTTTCACTTAAGATTAGTAGGTGGATGAGTAGATCCACAGTCTGCCCTGAAGAAATAGCATATCTCTCTTCAGCATGTGGCTTCAATTTAGATTCAGGGAAAAGTTGGAGAATGTACTTTAGTCTCAAGGCCTGAACTGAATTTCTCAACATAGTTTTTAATCGGAGCTCTATATTCTCCACCAGGAAAAAATCCCAACTCCTTCATCTGCTTCCTCTTTTTAAACTATTTTACCTTTTAAATTATATTCCTAGCATCAGAGGAAGAAGCCTCCATACAACACCTGATATGAATATTGAATTTACTGCTTTATAAGCAAGTCAGAGCTATGCTTGGAAGGTTAAGTCTTCCTGAGCAAAGCAAAGAGCTGGTCTTACATAAGGTTTGACACCATGGAGTTCAAGAAAAATTCATTTTCCCTTAGAAATTGCTAAGTCTTCTAATATTTTCTAGAAATTTCTAGTATCCAGTAGTGCCAATAAGAAATCTCATGCCAATCTAATGCTTCTTTATTTATAGGTAATTTTTTCCACCTCTGGAAGCTTTTAGTATTTTTCTCTTTAATCTTAGTGTTCTGAGATTTAAACAGTTTGCTAGGTTTGGGTTTTCTCTTACTTATCTCACTCACATTTGGTGACCTTTTTAAATCTAAAGACTTGTGCATTTCTTCAGCTCTATAAAAAAGGTTTCTCTATAGTTTTAATTAATTTATCTCCTTCTTTTTCTCTATTCTCTCCTTTGGGAACTTAACTAGCTTTTGTTAGAACTTCTAGATCTATCTTTCATGTCTTACTTACCTTTTTCACCATCAATCCTCTTACCACGTCTTGCATGCTTTTATATTTCCTGTCCTTCTGTGTTATATTCTGGGAGAATTCTTCAGCTTACTAATTCTCTCTTCAGTTTTGTCCATTCTGTAATTTAGCTAATCTCATAAATTTTTTTGTTTTTATTGTTGTTGTTATTTTATTTTTGATTTTTGGATGGTTAAAATTTTTATCTCCAAGTCTCTAGTTGATTGTCTTTCACAATTAACATTCTAAGTAACATAAAATAGATTCCCTCTCTTATCTCCATGAAGATATAAATCTTTTATTAAAATTATTGTCTGTTTTGTTCATTTCCTCAGGTATTAGTTTTTGTTTTCTTTAATGCTTCTCATAGTGCTGATTTTGCACAATTGTTTGACAATCTTTGGCTTGTGTGATCATCATTGTATTGAAATTCTCTATAACTTCAGTAGATCAGCTGTATACAAAGGGAGATAATAGATGTGGTCTACCTTAGGGATGGAAGTATTTTATAATCAACATTGTTTACTATCAGCACATAGTGACAATAAAAAGACTGACTTTTAGTTACGTATATTTTTTTTAATTCTCTGCAGACATTGCCCCCCTTAATTGCTGTCACCTGGGGAAGATCAGTCCCACTAAACCCTCTCTCACTCTACCTCCTCAATTCATCCCACCACGTGATAAGCCATTGCTATGGATTCTGTTCCATTTACTGTCTTCTTTCTACAGTGATTGTGGGGGAAAACATTGCTAAGAAAAAAATAGATAAGCAACAAGGATTACAGTAAAACACTATGAATTATACCCAATATCTTGTAATAACCTATAATGGAATATCTGAAATTACACCAGCCAAAAACCTGTATCACTATGCTGTACACCTGAAGCTAACACAATTTTGTAAATAAACTATACTTTAATTTAAAAATTGCTAAGGGTATAACACTAACTCATTGTCTGGGCATATAGTCCCCTATTCCCTCTGAGTTTTGCCAAACACCTGGGATACAGCTCTGCTTCTCCAGTCCAAAGCCCATATTACTGCCCCACCCTAGAGACAATTGCTTCTGCTTTCATCCACTCCATGCACACTTGGTGAGAAAGAAGTCAACCTACTTCACTTACTGTGAACATTGTTCCTCATATAATCACCCTAATCGTAGACTGCGGCTCTTGAACCACCCTCTTCAAGGGTAGAGTACTTCCAGAACCCGTCTCACTTTGCAAGAAACATCTGTGAGTGTTTTAGGTAGTGGTTTTCTTCATTAATAATAACAACAGTGGCCTGTTCTAAGAGCTTCACAATTTGTGAGAATTTTTGAGAATTAAATTGAGTTAATGAGTACATGAAGCCATGTACCTTCTGTCACTAAGAAACTTCTCACATTTCCTATTTTCCAGCTAACAATTTCCTGTTTTCCATCACTGTAGATTTTCTTAATTATCTTTTCTGTCATTTATAGAGATTTATGGCATTCAGCCTATTTTCTTGATCTAATTTTTTATCTGCTTTTTAAAATAGCTTTACCCTTTTTTTTTTCTAGACATGTAAGCATTCTGTAATAGTCTGCTCAGGCTGTCATAACAAAATACCACAGACTGGGCAGCTTAAACAACAGAAATTTATTTTCTTACAGTTCTGGAAGCTAGAAGTCCAGATCAAAGGACTGTCATAGTTTGTAAAGACTTCTTTTCTTGGCTTGTAGACAGCTACCTTCTTATTATGTCCTCACTTGGCCTTTCTTCTGTAAATGTACAGAGAGAGAGAGAGAGCTCTCTGGTGTCTCTTCCTCTTCTTATAAGGACACCAATCCTGTTGGATTAGGATCTCACTCTTATGACCCTATTTAACTTTAATTACCTTCCTAAAGGTCCCATCTCCAAATAGTCACATTTGGGGTTATGATATCAACATATGAATTTGGGGGGGACAATATTCAGTCCATAGCACATTCTAACAGATCAATTCTTAAAGAAAAGAGAAATTTACTCAGAGGAAGCTAATAAGTAAGAACAAATGTAAGGGCACATGTAAAATGAAAGAGAGGGCTATTAACTAAAGAATCTTCAAAGTGAATACAGAGTATGGTATCTTTCCTGATGAAAACTAGTGTGCAAAAATATCTGTAGCATAAATGAATGTGACATTCAAAATGCATCTCAACTTCCCCAAGACACCAATTTTCAGGAACATTTGGGAACATATTCTTTGACTCATTCAGTCTGGTATTGTATAAAATAAATTATATAGTTGTTGCTTACTTTACTCTCAAACCTGAAATTCTTTAGGGAATTTAAGATGTTTATTAAAATGAAATGTATTAGTATTAAGACTATTTCATGTTGATATTGATATGCTATAAAAGAAACCCAAATTCTCTTTCTAATTGGGTAAAGGTTTGGAAAGGGTTACTCTTCTTATGTTGTTGATGTGTTTGTATGTGTATATGTGTGCATATACGTGTACATATGGGACTTACGGATATAAATTTAAAATCTATGTGGCAATATTTTTGTAACTTTTTGGTGACTTTAGTCTTAAGTAGTCACTTAACTTTTAACAAACTTAGGCACCACCACACTTATTATGGACCATTAGAATGTGATTCATAACAATAAAAATAAGTGTTATGTACACAACCTCCAGCACTTACAGATTAACAGAAGAAGAGATCTAGAGAGTAGACTGCTGGAAGAGGTTTGCAAACAATATTTGTAGCCATAAATGTATCATAGGCTGTCCTACACAGATCAAGAATAATTTAGGTTAGGAACTTGTGGATCGTAATATCCATATGTACATTATCATATGTACAAATTAATGTTTACAAACTATACCATATGTAGAAATGAAATATGACAAGCAACTCAAAGTTTTCACAGTATTTAGAGGTAAATGTGAGAAGACAGCAAAGTGAGAATTGGTTAAGTTATATATTAATGACCCAAGTTTTTGCTTAAAATTTGTAGGTTTTATGATAGAGCACAAGATACATTGATAAAAATCAGAATTTTGTGCAAATTTCAAGTATTTTTGTTCAGAAATTTAATCCTACAAAAATTTTCACTTATTCAAATCAGATTTCTTTTCTTCAAATGTAACTTTTGAGGACATCTCTCTGAATTTATCATTAATTAATACAAATACAAGACTGAAAAAACTGACCTGCTCCTCTCCCCATCCCAAACTTCCCAAATTAGAAAATAATATTCTTTTTTATTGAAATATAGTTGATGTACAATATTATGTTATTTTTAAGTATACTACATGGAGATTTGACATTTTCATAAATTATGAAATGATCACCACCATAAGTGTGGTAGCCATCTGTCCCCTGATAAAGTTATTAAATATTATTGACCATATTTATTATGATGTATATTACATCATATGTCTTATTTATATTATAACTGGAAGTCTGTACCTCTTAATCCCTTTCATCAGTTTTACCTACCCCTACCTTTTCCCTTCTGGCAACCACCCATTTGTTCTATGTATCTATAGACTGTTATACTTTTGTTTTATTTATTTGTTTTTAGAATCCACATATAATTGGGATCATACATTATTTGTCTTCTTCTAACTGATTTATCTCACTTAGGGTAATGCTCTAGATCCATCCATGTTGTAAAAAATGCCAATATTTTATTATTTTTAAGGCTGAATAATATTATATTTTATATATATATGCCACATCTTCTTTATCCATTTGTCTACCAATGGACACTTAGGTTGCTTCAATATCTTGGCTACTGTAAATAGTGCTACAATATACATTGTTGTGCATATACCTTTTCCAATTAGTGTTTTATTTTCTTTGGGCAAATACCCAGAAGTGGATTCTCTTGATCATATGGTAGTTCTATTTTTAACTTTTTGAGAAACCTCTTACTGTTTTCCATAGTGGCTGCATCAATTTACACTTTCACGAACAGTGCATGAGGTTTCCCTTTTCTCCACATCCTCACATACTCCTGTAATTTTTTAATAGCCATTGTGATGGGTGTGAGGTGATATCTCATTGTGGATTTGATTTGGAGTTCCCTGATGATTACTAACGTTGAGCAACTTTTCATGTGTCTTTTGGTTATCTGTATGTCTTCTTTAGAAAAATGTCTATTCAGATCCTACACCCATTTCTTAATCAGGTTTTTTTGTTTTTATGATGTGGAGCTGTATGAGCTCATTGTATAGTTTGGATATTAATCCCTTATTGCATATATTGTTTGCAAATATATTCTCCCCGTCAGTAAGCTGAATTTTTATTTTGTAGCTAGTTTCCTTTCCTGTGCAAAAGCTTTATAGTTCAATGTAATCACATCTGTTTATTTTTGCTTTTGTTCTCCTTGCCTGAGGAGACAGATCCAAAAAATATTGCTAAAACCAATGTCAAAGGGCATGCTGCTTATGTTTTCTTCCAGGAGTTTTGTAGTTTCAGGTCTTACATTTAATTCTTTAATACATTATGAGTTTATTTTTGTATATGGTGTGGGGAAGTAGTGCAGTTTGATTCTTTTGCATGTAGCTGTCCAGTTTTCCCGACACCATTTATGGAAGAGTTTTCCATTGTATAGTCTTGTTTCCGTTGTCATATTTAATTGACCATATACGTGTGGGTTTATTTCTGGGGTCTTTATTTCGTTCCATTGTTCTATGTGTGTGTTTTTGGTCAGTACCATAATGTTTTTATTACACTAGCTTTGTTACAAAGTTTGAAATCAGAAAGCATGATAAATTCATCATTTCTCTTTTTCAGGATTGCTTTGGCTGTTAGAGATCTTTTGTGTTTCCATACAAATTTTAGAATGATTTCTTCAAGTTCTGTGAAAAATGACATTGATATTTTGAGTACCAGATTTTTGCCTCCTTGGTAGGATTTTTTTCATGGGTATTTTTTTTTTTTTTTTGGATGCAGTAGTGACTGGGATTGTTTTCTTAATTCTCTTTCTGTTAGTTCATTATTAGTGTTTAGAAATGCAACAGATTTTTGTATATTAATTATGTATCCTACAACTTTACTGAATTCATTCATTAGTTCTAATAGTTTTTTGCTGGTGTCAAAGATTTTCTATATATATTACCATGTCATTTTCAAATAGTGACAGTTTTACTTCTTCTTTTCAAATTTGAAAGCTTTTAATTTATTTCTTGTCTGATTGCTGTGACTAAGACTTCCAATACTATGTTGAATAAAAGTGGCAAGAGTATACTTATCGTGTTCCTGAACTTAGAGGAAAGGCTTTCAGCTTTTCACCATTGAGTAAGATGTTGGCTGTGGATTTGTCATACATGGCCTTTTTCATGTTGAGGTATGTTCCTTCTTTACCCACTTTGTTGAGAGTTTTTATCATAAATATCTTGTCCTGGACAAGATGGGATCATTGGGATTTTTTAGTACAGACTCACTTTCATTATTGATAATTGGTCTGTTCATATTTATCTATTTCTTCTTGATACACTTTTGGAAGATCGTACATTTCTAGGAATTTATCCATTTCTTCCAGATTTTTCATTTTATTGGTGTATAATTGCTCATGTTATGATCCTTTGTATTTCTGTAGTATCAAAGGAAACTTCTTTCATTTCTGATTTTATTTATTTATTTTATTTTATTTTATTTATTCTGATTTTATTTATTTATTTCTCTTTATTTCTTGATGAGTCTGGCTAAAGGTTTGTCAATTTTGTTTATTTTTTCAAAGAACCAGCTCTTAGTTTCATTGATCTTTTCTATTTATTTTATTTATTTATTTATTTATTTATTTATTTATTTATTTATTTTTGGTCTCTCATTTATTTCTGCTTGGAACTTTATTATTCCCTTCATTCTAACTTTGAGTTTTGGTTGTTCTTGTTTTTTCTAGTTCTTTAGATTTAAGGATAGAGTGTTATTTGAGATTTTTCTTGCTTTCTGAGGTAGGTCTGTATCTCTATAAACTTCCCTCTTAGAACTTGCTTTTGCTGCCTCCCATTAATTTTGGAATGTTGTGTTTTCATTTACATTTGTCTTCAGGTATTTTTTTATTTTCTCTTGGATATTTTTATTGACCCATTGGTTGTTTAGTAGCATATTGTTTCGACTACAAGTGTTTGTGTGTTTTGCATTTTTTAAAATTGTAGTTGATTTCTAGTCTTATACTGTTGTGGTCACCAGAGATATATGCTCTAAGCGTGCCCCATGTGGGCTGTGAGCCCCCGTCTGTTGTGGTAGGTCTGACTTCTGTGGGCACGCTGTTAAGCAAGACTTTCCCCAGCCCACTTGACTGCAAGGCCTTGCTTCATGCAGTGACTGTGGCCCAGTGGTAGGTGGGGCGCGTCCCCACATGCCTGGCTGCTAAGCCTGGGGTCGTGGGGCCACAAGACTAGTACCAGCCTGCCAGTGGTCACAGCCAGATCCGTTCATGGATAAGAGGCAGTGGGTCTGGTGCCAGTCCACTGGTAGGCAGGTAAGCCCCCAGTGCTAATATGCTAGAGGGAGGATCCTAAATGACACTTTCCAGCACCAGTGTCCACACAGTGCAACAAGCTCCCAAAACTGGCTGCAGCCAGCATTTCCATCCCCAGGGGGAGACCCAGTTGCCTCCTGCCTCTCCAGGAGGCTTTTCAAGATGAGCAAGGGGATCTGACCCACGTTCCTCTTAAACTATTGCCTCTGTGCTAAGACACGTAGAGAGTGAGATTTTACATGCACCTGTTTAGAGCAGAGTCATTGTTTCCTGTAGTCTTCTGGCTCTCCCAAACATAAGCCCCACTGGTTTTCAAAGCTGGACACTACAGGGGTTCATCTCCCCAATGCGGGACCACCAGTCTGAAGAGCCCAATTTGGGGTTCAGATCCCTCACTCCTTGGGGAGGACCTCTGTGACTGTGATATTCCTCCCATTTGTGGATCACTGACCCAGGAATGTGGGTCCTGAATATACCATGTCTCCACCCCTCTTACCCATCTTGTTGTGGTCCCATCTTTATATCTTTCATTGTAAAATTATTTCTGCTAGTCTTCAGGTCTTTCTCATACGTAGTTGCTCTGTTAGATAGTTGCTCATAGATAGTTGTAATTTGGATGTACCTGTGGGAGGAGGTGAATTCAGGGTCTCCCTACTCCTCCATTTTGGTCACACCTTTCCTGGAGTATAATTTTCTTTACCTAATTCCTGTCTGTTATTCAAGAAAGAAATAGCAGGTTTTAAAGATTTTGACCAACTGGAATTTTTTAAATGAGTTAAGTCATTGAAAAATGAATTAATTCTTAATTAGGCATTAATTAAGAAGAATCTAGCAAAGTTTGCAAAAACCAAAAATTATTCAAGAAGATCTTATTATAAGAAATAAATACTTCTTTTAAATGAATTTAGGAACTAATGAATGGAAATCTAAAATATTATTTAGAGAACAAAGGCAGGTTCTAAGTACTTCTTTTACAAAATACTTGTTAAGACAAATGAAGAGAAAAATGACAAAATTTGATGACATTACACTTTTCCCCAACGAATTTTCTTAAAAATGAAATCTTACTTGCTAAATTAAAGTCTTCCCCTAGTCCCCATCTTACTCACTTTGTGTACTGACTTCTTTTGTCAAACTCTTACCTTCCCCAACTTCTGCGATATTTTTCTCTCTCAGCTTTACCTCTCTCACTGCTACTTCTCGGTTCCTTTACTTGTGCTACTCCTTAAATGTCAGCAAATTCCAAGGTTGTGGCCTCGGAACACAGTATATAATATTGGATTATTGTTACTTTTCCAAAACTTCTATCTGCTCGTACCCCTCATTTGCTTAATATTCTCTATTGGTTCCCTTTAGCCCATAGGTCAATGTTTAAACTACTAAGCAGATCATACAGGAACCATCATAAGCTGACCCCACTCACCTTTCCAGACCTAACCACCATCACTTCAGACACACCCCACCACCTGGTGCCCTCCACATACACACTGTCTTCCAGTCACGCCAAAATACTTGCTGAACATGTCATATTTTTTTCACATCTTTGAACATATTGTTCTAAAGGCCTGGAATGCCCTTATTTCATTTTTCTGTCAAAGACCTTCTAATCCCTCCAGACTTAGGATGCTTTCTCTGTGAAGCCACTCCTTGATACCCCAGGCCAAGTTCAGTGTGAGCATAGCATTTTGTACATATTTTTATTACTTATTATTAGCTACTTATTTACATCCTTGTCTCCCCCATTAAACTATGAACATCCATAGAGCTAGTATCTGTTTAACTTATCTTTCTATTTCCAGTACAATAACTGATTTGATGGATGAATAAACTTCTAAGCAGACTAAGATTTTTAAGCAGAAATTTATTAAATGATATAAATGACAACACATCTTACTCAGAAAAAAAGGTTTTCTTGGTTTTGTAGACTGAATGTCCTCCTATTTCTGTATTGTGTACAATGTATCAGATTTTCTTCCACTGCAGCTCCATCTTCTCCATTCTTGAATAGTTTATAGAGGTCTTAGTGGGACACACTTGAAGAATCTTGATGCTGAAGCAGGGCTTTAGACATTTGAAAGAGGTATAAGTTATACTATGATAATTATAAGGAGAGAGAGAAAGACACCAATGGTTGGGGAATTTGTAAACAACTAGATTTATGATATATTTGTGGACCTGGTGGAAAATGGCTATTAGTGGAGAGGGGCTCTTTAAATGGAATCCACAGGTTATCCATTTCCAATGTGAACCGCATGGGTTCCAGTTTGGAAGTGAGGTGGAAAGGGCAAATATGGATTTGAGGACGTGAGAACGTATAGAACTTATGGGGGCCTGTGTAGACCCAGTGTCATACTCAGAAGGAAGGTAGAGAGTGAGTTAGAGCTTTGAGGAAAAGCTGTGAGGAAACTTAGATCATTATGAAGTATACTAGTTTATACAGTAAGTCCCCTACCTATGAACTTTCAAGTTGCAAACTTTCAAAGACATGAACATACATTCACATGTCCAATCATTTAAGTTAGTTCATGTGTCTGGCGTACATTGTCACATGCATGCATTCTCTACAAGTGGTTGTGCTTTTGTGTATTTTAGTATACAGTATTATATAGAGTACAGTAGTACAGTATCTTTATTTCAAGCCCAGGATGTCTGGAAGCAAACGTAAAAGCAGCAGTGATGTAGCTGTTACTGCTAAGAAGTACCAAGCAATAATGATGGAAACAAAAGTGAAAATAACTGAGAGAGGAGAGTGAGGTGAAAAGATGGTAGACATCACTCACTTTTATAACATAAATCATTCAACCATCGGCATGATTCTAAAGAACAAGGACAAGGTCATGGAACATGTGAAGTCTGCTGTGCCAATGATGCTGACAATAATATTGAAGAATCGTGGAAAAGTGATGGAGGAGATGGAGAAACTTCTCCATCCTGTGGACACAGGATCAGCATCAGCATTGAGTCCTGCTCCGCTTAATGCTGTTTCAAGAGAAAGCTAAAACCCTTTATGAAGACTTGAAGAAGAAACACAGTGAAGTATCAGAGGGCACATCTTTTAATACCAGCCATGGCTGGTTTTATCGATTCAAGACTAGAGCCAACATTTACAACATAAAAGTAAGTGGCAAAAAAAAAAAAAAGTAAGTGGCAAGGCAGTGAGTGCAGATACGGTAGCTGCCCAGGAATTTCCTGAAATGCTTCAAGAAATTATTGATGAATGCACGTATTTGCCCAAGCAGGTTTTTAATGTGAATGTGGCAGGACTGTGCCAGAAGGGGATACCAGACCAAAGTTACATCAATAAGGAGGAAAAGTTGATGCCACCCTATAAAGCAGCAAAGGATAGGCTAATTCTGTTGTTTGGTGGCAATACTTCTGGTGATATGAAGCTGAAGCCTCTCTTAGTTTATCATTCAGAGAACCCAGGAGCCCTTAAAAACACAGCCAAGGGCTCTCTTCCTGTTGTGTGGAAGAGTAACTCCAAAGTCCAGGTTGCACAGGCCATTTTCCAGGATTAGTTTTTCCACCCTTTATCCCGGAGGTAGAGTAATATTGCTTGGAGAAGGATGTCCCATTCAAAATTCTTTTGCTGCTGGACAATGCTCCGGGCCACCTCCCATTCATGGACGACTTTCATCCCAGCGTCAAAGTAGTGAATCTGCCACTGAATATTTCATCGTTCATCCAACCCATGGAGCAGGGAGTTATAGGGACTTTCAAGAAATATTTATGTCACACTTTTCATCAGGCAGTAAAGGTGAGTGACAAATCAGGAACAATCTTGTGACAATTTTGGAAGGACAATAACATCTACGAGGCCATAAAAAAAAAACATTGACTTTGCTTGGCATGAGGTTACAGCCGTCACCATGAATGGGGTTTGGAAGAACCTTTGCCCACAGTTTGGTCGTGATTTTTGTGGATTTGAGAAGGTGGATGCGGAATCCAAAGAGGTCTTCAGCAACTTAGTGACTCTCAGTGAGAAGCTGGAGCTAGATCTGCAAGAGGACAATTTCACTGAGCTCCTTGCTGTGCAACACAAGGAGCTTACTAATGAAGACCTGGTGGAATTGGAGGCTCAGAGGAAGGACAAAGAGAGACAAGAGGAAGAAGAAGTAACTGAAGAATGAAAGAGATTCACGATGCAGGGAATGGCAAGGGGATTTTCTTTATTTGAGGAGTCACTGTTAGTTTTTGAGGCACAGGACCCAAACATAAACGGTACATGAAGGTTGCAGCAGCCATTCAGAATGCAATCCAGTGCTACCGTGTCATTTATGATGAGAAAAAGAGCTACTACCCAGACATCACTGGATAATTTTTTCAAAAGGGTAGATAGAATTGAATCCAGCAAGGAACCAGAACATGTGCCATCAATGGCAGGCATGAGTGAAACTGCAGCTTGCCCTCTGTCTCCTGTTGCTGATGATCCTTCATCTCTACCATCTCCCACCTCCTCTCCCTCCTCCAGTCAGTAACTCTTCTTGCCTGTTCACTCGATGCCAGCCCCTGGATGCCAGCTGATGTACTGTACTACTGTACTTTTCAAGGTACTGTACTGTAAAACTGTAAATGTTTTCTTTATTTTTTGTTTGTTTTTAATGTATTATTTGTGTGAAAAAAAAGTATTATAAACCTAATACAGGACAGTACTATATAGCCAATTGTGTTAGTTGAGTACCTAGGCTAACTTTGTTGGACTTATGAACAAATTGGACTTACGAACATGCTCTTGGACTGGAACTCGTTCGTATGTAGGTGACTTACTTTATGTTATGCTTTATGTGTTTTCTTAGAAGGGAAGTTCATTAAAGCACACTAGATATATTAGTTTTCTACTGCTGAATAACAAATTATGGCAATTTTAGAGACCTAAAACAACACCCATTTACAAGCTCACAGTTCCATAGATCAGAAGTCTGGGTGGGCTTGGCTGGGTTCCCTCCTTAAGGTCTTACACAGCTGATATCAAGGTGTCAGCCAGGCCTGGCTGGGTTCTTACCTGGAGGCACCAAAGAAGAATCTCCTTCTAATCTCATTCAAATTATTGGCAAAATGCAGTTTTTTATGGTTGCAGGACTGAGGTCCTTGTTTCCTTGTTAACTAGCCAGGGATCACTCTCAGCTCCTAGAGGCCTCATGCAATTCTTATCAGGGGACCCTTTTCTCCTTCAAAGCCCAAAATGGAGAATTTCTCTTAAGTAAAGTTCCGCTTGTGCTTCAAATCTCTGACTTTTTCTTCTGTCACCATCTGGAGAAACTCTCTGCTTTTAAAGGGCTCATTTGGTTACATCAGGCCCAGCTATATAATTTCCTTATCTTAAAATCAACTGAGCCACATAACACAACTAATTATGGAGTAAAATCCACCATATTGATTTTCCCTGGGATCATGCAGGACATGTACACAAAGGAGCCATCTTACAACTCTGCCTATTTTGTCAACTATAGCTTTTTTTCTTCTCACTATACAGTCTAATGGCAGAACCACAGTCAAGAATACTCCTTTGTTATTTCTGGATTCTAATTTTTCAATGGAAAATCTTATTGCATGAGCACTATTTCCATCAAATTTAATGCTTAAGTTGTTCTATCCAATTGCAGAAAGGAGCAGTTAATAATCTTGGGTATATAAGGAAGGTGAAGAGACTTAATCCCTTCCCTGTATGTTTCTCCTCATGGGTCCAACTCGGTCACCTTTTTTTTCTTCTCATTTAGTCCAAAAAGCAAACCACTTGGAGCCCCTGTTATTAATGAGTATGCCGATGCCCAGCTACACAACCTAGTGAGGAGATTGCGTCAAAGAACAGATTTCTACAAGAGAAAGTTGGTGGAAGATGATATGTCCTCACCTGAAGGCAGCCCCCAAACTGGTGAGCAGTGTGAACTCAAAGTACCAGGAAGAAGGAGGTTATGAGTGGACATGTATTTTGCAAATGTTTTAGTTTGGGGTTCCCCAAAAGCCAACCCCAAGACAATGATTTAGCTATAAATATTTTATATTGAGGGTGCTCCAGGAGGTGAGGGTGGGCAAGAGAGACAGAGAAGGGAGTTAAGACAATAAAGGTGTGTTAATAAAGCGTTACTGCTGTGGGCCACTGGGACTTAAGCCAGCTGAAAATCTGTGTGGATGACACATCAGAATTATCCTGAAGGAAGAGGAAGCTGGGGTATCAACCCATCAACTCCTGTCCTTCGTTGGCTGAGGGTTGCTGCTGGGGAATGTTGCTAATACTCCAGCATTTTAAGCAAGGCAGCTGGGAGAAATCCCCAAGGCAGAGAGATGCAGGAGCCTTCTGCACATGACCTCTGGCCCACAGAATATGCACAGGCCAACAACAATATCTGTTATAGAAAGTTTTATTGTAAATATTAATTAATAATACCCATAATAAACAAAGCACTTATAATAAGAATACAAGAATACTACCTGAGTACACAACACAGCAAAGGACATCAGTGAACTAGTCACATAAGGAGAGAGACAATTATCAGTCTATCTAATAATTACAGAAATGTGCTTATGAAAAATTAATAAGTACAATAAAGTAGAGCGCAAAAGTGATATATACATCATATATACATAGATACATGGTGTATATATGTATATATAGTATATATACATATATATACCATAATTACATCTATATAAAATGTTTATAGCCCGCGCACCGTGATGAAGAGTGGCCCCCACTCGCCGCAACTAGAGAAAGCCCTTGCACAGAAACGAAGACCCTACACAGCCAAAAATAAATAAATTAATTAATTAATTTGTAAAAAATCTTTAATAAAATAATGTTTATAAATGTATAGAAAAAGTAGAGAAGAAAGTGTGTTGTTTAATAACAGATAAATAAAAACAAAATTGTTAATTACATAGGATGGAGTTGAAGATTTCCTTATAATTCTGTAGGAAGAAAGTTGGATTTTCAAAATAAACTATGTATTATATATAGTTTCTTTTTAAAAAGAAGGGTCTAACATATAGTCATTATAGCTTGATAAAGATTTGTTGAAAAGAATATTTTGAGCTTTACTTACCCATAACTGGAAGGATATAAATGAAGCTAAAGAAGCAAGAAACTAGGGGACTTCCCTGGTGGTCCAGTGGTTAAGGTTCTGCCTTCCAATGCAGGGGGTGCCGGTTCAATCCCTGGTCAGGAAGCTGAGTCCCACATGCTTTGCGGCCAAAAAACCAAAACATAAAACAGAAGCAATATTGTAACAAATTCAATAAAGACTTAAAATAAAAAGAAGCATGAAACTGAAACCTGTGGAATGGTGCACATTTGTAATGTTTCTGTTCAATGTAAATCCAAAGCACTAACTATTTATGTTCCAAAATATGTGGGAATGAAACTTGTATTTAAAATATCCTATTTGTAACATCTTTAGGACACTTAATTTAAACTTTAACCTGCTATTTATTTCCAACTTTTGATGTTTTCATTACTTGGATATTTTCACAAATGGCAATATTTTAAATGTCATGAAATGCCTCATCTGCCTGTATTGAGAGGGGAAGATTTTGGAATGTTTTGATTCCAAGAAATCCAAGCTTTTTTCTCATTAAGCTAACCTAACCTCTTAAAAATGTTTTCATCTCTTTTTTCCTATAAAGCAAAGCCCACAGTTGTATCATCAACACAAGAAAGCAGTGCTAAGCTAAAAGAAGAACATTATCAGAAGGTGCCTCTAACAGAGTACCTAAAGCGAATCAGACTTCCAAAAAGCATAGATTCGTACACAGGTACCATCAAATGGTGGATTATCTCAGTGGGAGGGCTGGCTGTTACCAAGAACCCCCGAAACCCAAAGTCACAGACAGCTTCCATTTTCTCTAGCCAGTGATCTGAACCTATCTAGAAAGCAGAATTTAAACTGTATTATCTGCAATGGGTTGTTTTCCCCTTTCCAGTGAAGATAAGAGATAAAAATATTCTTGTGTGTTTTTAAAATAGTCCAGGGCCTGTCCTGTCCCTAATTAACTTCTAAAAGAAGTCCCAAAGCATTAAGTAATATGTTCACTGAACACCCCCCAAAAAAAATCATTATAAAATGGTTGTCTTCTTCCATGGCTTCACATTGTTAATTAATCCAATTGAACAAATCCCCTCCTACAGCTTCCCTTGGGCAGAGGAAAGCTCTGTGTACAGGGTCATGGACTGCCTTCACTGGCTGATTTGCCCCCTCCCCACTTCAGTCATACCCCTGTGGGCAAGGATGTGGCCTTTGGCTCACAAGCCCTGGGTGACCCTGCAGCTTAATTACCAACCAGCATAAAGCCCTTTGAGTCAGTTCTCCTGGACACGGTACCTCTGACTTTTCCCTGGGTTCCCCTTTCCTCATCTAAATAGTACAGTCACTCATGGGAACAGACTCAGTGGCCATTTTCTGGGAGACAGGAAGAACACTCTTTAATGTCAGAAAAGCTGATAAGGTGACTTATCCCTCGTAAACCCCAGTGCCTCGGCTCTAGGGGCAGAATTGTGCTGAATGTTTTAAACAGAGTCTCTTATACAAATTGCTTATCTCCAGTAGGTAGTGCCCCAACTTTACCAAACTAAGCAACAGAATTATTTTAATGTTTTTTACCTACCATGTGGATTACTCCAGTCTCTATTTTTCTAGATCGATTCTATCTCCTGTGGCTCTTGCTTGTCACCATTGCCTTTAACTGGAACTGCTGGCTTATACCGTTGCGCATCATCTTCCCATATCAAACACCAAACAACGCACGCTACTGGCTTATTATGGACATCATATGTGATGCCATCTACCTTTTCGATTTGCTGTTAATCCAGCCCAGACTCCAGTTTATTAGAAGAGGAGACATAATAGTAAGTAGGGTTTGGGAGAAGCACAAACTGACAAAGGAATATCAGATTGAACTACAAAAAAACAAATTAACAGCATTGTGTTACTTAATGTCTGACTGATTGTCTGCATGTATGAGTCTCTAACCACTGGAACCACCAGTATAATAACAATAATAATAACAACAACTATAACAAAACAACCACTGAGCACTCACCACGTGCTGGGGACCATGCATCTCCCTGTACCTTAGTTTCCTCATTTTAAAAATGGGAATAACAATATTACCTTCATAATACTGATGAGAAGACTGAATGAATTAATGCAGGTAGGGTGCCTAGAACTGTGTCTGGTGCCTATCTTCTTTTCACTCTTCACTTTCCAGATTCATCACACCTCATTCCTCATCAACAAATGCAGTGTTTGGTCCACTTCAGAAATATCATTCTTACCCTTAGGAGAAATCATCTTCCCCTGGATTTATTCTCACTGTTGAGGGAATTTCAGAGCCAATCCAATCAATCTAAGACAGAAAGAGAAGACTATGTTTTCACAAGTACACATCCAAATCATACAGCCTCTTATACCCTGCACCCCACCCCCGGGCCCTTCCCCAGCTAACTAGAACAATGCTTCCTTTCCAACTGATGTCCACTGTGATATCCTCATCACAGTCGCAGTGAGGGCTGCATGGAACAGTTCCTCCAATGTCAAAGTAGGAAGAGCAGAGCAACCAAGTGTATGACACCTTGGGTTCATATATGTTTTTGAAGAAGAGAGGTAGTCTCCTTAATCTCCTGAATATTTTCTTTTGAATTTCCAGATGATTTTAAGTTATCAAAAAGCTAAAAGGAGTTTGGGTTATTTTTTTCTTTAAAAAATACTATTTGTGGGCTTCCCTGCTGGCGCAGTGGTTGAGAGTCCGCCTGCCGATGCAGGGGACACGGGTTCGTGCCCCGGTCCAGGAAGATCCCACATGCCGCAGAGCGGCTGGGCCCGTGAGGCATGGCCGCTGAGCCTGTGCATCCAGAGCCTGTGCTCCACAACGGGAGAGACCACAACAGTGAGAGGCCTGCGTACCACAAAAAAAAAAAAAATAATATATATATATATATATATATATATATATATATATATATATAAAATTTGTTGAGGAATGCCCCCTATATTTGAAATCTTTTCTAGGAAGAAATTCTAAAGGCAAGAGCTAAAGCTATAGCAAAAATCTATTCAAAATATTCCTTGTGTGGACTTCAGAGCATTAGTTAACTCACCAGCATGATCCCCTAAGTTCACTGGCAGTTTGATGAATAAAGATGATGTGTACAAATAAGAAATAACACCCAAAAAAGGGGGCACTAATTTCAACCTCCATTAGATGCACAAAGGAGGGAGAAAATCAATATTTGACAAATGGAAAATGACAAAATCTGTAAGGAGAGACTTTTATTTTCAATTTTATAAGAGGTCTTTGCACACATGGAGTGTTAAAACCAAGAAAAATAACCAATAAAAACACACTCAATGGTCTCTATTTAAAATGCATTATCACAAGCTACAAATATAGAGCAGGAACTAATTGCTTTGTTTGTTCAAATGAAGTTTAATGGTTTCTTTAATGTAGAGTAGATAGTTTTAGCCTTTAAACTTGATTACATTTTGCTAAAAGGACTATGCAAGTTGAGTATCCAACCTGAAAGTCTCACTACATTTAGCTATCTATGCAAACTTTGTTTTACACCATCAACTTATTCATTCATTCATTCAACAAACATTTATTAAATACCTATAGTTGACAGATATTCCAGAACTGGAGGATGGAAATATCAATTCCCCAAGGGCTTGAGGGAAAACAGATACCAGATCGAGGTACTAGAGGCCACAACAGAGGGAATTGGGAGGGTTTACAAGTTTTCCACAGCATTTATGTGCAGTATCTTTCTTCTGAGAACGGTGCTGCACAGAGAACAGAACTTTGATTCAAGGGCCAACAAAAGGAGTCTCTTATTTAAAATGTCCTTTATAGACAGCAGGAATAGAGCTGGGAATGACACCATGGACGTTATGTAGATATGAGACTTGCACCCACAACACTTTGCTAAGACTTCCAATCACAATGATCCATGGAAACGCTCAGAGCCTTCTAGTGACCACGTCTATCAGGCCTGTCATTATAGTCAACTGCTTTTGGTCCTTTAGCTACTATTTATAAACTGATCTAGAGAAAATTAACAACTCCCTTCTCTGTGCTCTGCACATTTTACTCACACTTCTGTTATTTAATTGTTAAATAACAATTAAGTTCACTATGATGTAGCAGAAACAAATAGCCCAGGGTCAAATTTCGCCTCTGAAATTAACTTACAGCAATACTTGAGAAAAAAAAATTTACCCTTTCATTGTGTACTATCTTTGTCATCCGTAAAATAGAACTAGTACCACCCACCTCATAAACTTATTGTGAAGATTAAGTAAGACAATGTGAACACCTAGCCTAGGGTCTGGCTTCTAGAAGATGAGCAGTGAATTGCTGACTGAATCAAATGAATGAATGTCCACACACTAACTTCCTCTTGTCTCCTATTTGCATAGGTAGCTCACTTTGCTACCTGATAGTAAGTTTCTTGAGAGTAGGGACAGTATTCAATTTATTTCCCTATTTATCCTAGGAATTCAGAGGGTACACTAAAGAATGTTTAAAGGCGTGAATGAATGGCAGTCTTGGTTCAAGATTTTCTTCCCTTGAATAACAGTTTAGTTTACCTCGTAGTAGTATTATATAGTATTATTATTTTGAAACATTTTTATCTGTTCTATGTGAAATTATGGATTTTCTATGAATTATTTAAAAGAAGAGGTAAACAATAAATAAATATAATAATACCTTAGATGAGGGTCTTCAAAGACTATCTGTTTGAAAAAGATTTAAGTGCAATTATCATACCCTTTCTAAAGTAAACTTCCTCAGAATAAGTGTTGCCTGCATAATAATGAGACTTAAAAGAGACAGAGAGAATTAAATAGGGTTACATACTAAAAATAAGTGCCTACAGAGAGACCTTCAAGATGGCAGAGGAGTAAGAAGTGGAGACCACCTTCCTCCCCACAAATACATCAGAAATACATCTACATGTGGAACAACTCCTACAGAACACCTACTGAACTCTGGCATAAGACCTCAGACCTCCCAAAAGGCAAGAAACTCCCCACATACCTGGGTAGGGCAAAAGAAAAAAGAAAAAACACAGACAAAAGAATAGGGACGGGGGCTTCCCTGGTGGCGCAGTGGTTGAGAGACAGCCTGCCGGTGCAGGGGACACAGGTTCATGCCCCAGTCCGGGAAGATCCCACATGCCGCGGAGTGGCTGGGCCCGTGAGCCATGGCCACTGAGCCTGCGCGTCCGGAACCTGTGCTCCGCAACGGGAGAGGCCACAACAGTGAGAGGCCCGCGTACCACAAAAAAAAAAAAGAATAGGGACGGGACCTGCACCAGTGGGAGGGAGCTGTGAAGGAGGAAAGGTTTCCACACACTAGGAAGCCCCTTCACCGGCAGAGACAGGGAGTGGAAGATGGGGGAAGCTTCAGAGCCACGGAGGAAAGAACAGCAACAGGGGTGCGGGGGGCAAAGCGGAGAGATTCCCGCACAGAGGATCGGTGCTGACCAGCACTCACCAGCCCAAGAGGCTTGTCTGCTCACCTGCTGGGGTGGGTGGGGGCTGGGAGCTGAGGCTCAGGCTTCAGAGGTCAGATCCCAGGGAGAGGACTGGGGTTGCCTGCGTGAACACAGCCTGAAGGGGGCTAGTGTGCCACAGCTAGCTGGGAGGGAGTCCAGGAAAGAGACCATTGTTTCGGGGTGCGTGAGGAGAGGGGATTCAGAACACTGCCTAAACAAGCTCCAGAGATGGGCACAAGCTGCAGCTATCAGCGCGGACACCAGAGACGGGCATGAAAAGCTAAGGCTGCTGCTGCAGCCACCAAGAAGTGCAAGCACGAGTCACTATCGACACCTCCCCTCCTGGGAGCCTGTGCAGTCCGCCACTGCCAGGGTCCTGTGGTCCAGGGACAACCTCCCCGGGAGAACACACTGCGTGCCTCAGGCTGTTGCAATGTCATGCCGGCCTCTGCCACCACAGACTCACCCCGCATTCCATATCCCTCCCTCCTCCCAGCCTTAGTGCTCCAGAGTCCCCTAATCAGCTTCTACTTTAACCCCGTCCTGTCTTAGTGAAGAACAGATGCCCTCAGACAACCTACAGTCAGAGGCAGGGCCAAATCCAAAGCTGAACCCCAGGAGCTGTGCAAACAAAGAAGAGAAAGGGAAATTTCTCCCAGCAGCCTCAGGAGCAGCGGATTAAATCTTCACAGTCAACTTGATGTACCCTGCATCTCTGGAATAACTGAATAGACGATGAATCATCCCAAAATTGAGGCAATGGACTTCGGGAGCAATTGTAGACTTGGGGTTTGCTGTCTGCATCTAATTTGTTTCTGGTTTTATGTGTATCTTAGTTTAGTATTTACAGTTTGTTATCATTGGTAGATTTGTTTATTCATTTGGTTGCTCTCTTCCTTTTTTTATATATACTTTTTTTTTTCCTTTTTCTCTTTTTCTGAGTGTGTATGTGTATGCTTTTTGTGTGTTCATCTGTATGGCTTTGCTTCCACCATTTTTCCTAGGGTTCTGTTGGTCCATTTTTGTTTTTTGGGGTTTTCTTTTTTTTATTTTAATATAGTTTTTAGCACTTGTTATCATTGGTGGATTTGTTTTTTGGTTTCATTGCTCATTCTTTCTTTTTCTCTTTTTTATTAATTTTTAAATTTTTTATTTTTACTAACTTTTTTATTCTTCTTTTAATACCTTTATTTTATTTTATTTTTTCTTTCTTTCTTTCTTTTTCACTCCATTTTCTTCTGAGCTGTGTGGCTGACAGGGTCTTGGTGGTCCAGCCAGGTGTCAGGCCTGTGCCTCTGAGGTGGGAAAGCCAAGTTCAGGACACTGGTCCACAAGAAACCTCCCAGCTCCACGTAATATCAAGTGGCAAAAGCTCTCCCGGAGATCTCCATCTCAATGCTAATACCCAGCTCCACTCAAGGGATAAATATGCTAAGAACATTCTTCCAGAGTTGGAGGATGGGGTCATACTTCAACTTAACGTCTTAGCACTTGATACGTCTGTCTGTTCCATATGTCTGTTCCGTATAAGCTTTGAAGGAGCACTTGATATGTGCACTTGATATGTCTGTCTGTTCCATATAAGCTTTGAAGGAGCTGACTCATTATACTCAAGCTTGGTGCATGATTCAGCGTAAACTTGTACATATACCTATATCTGCCTGTGGCTCAGTAAGACATTTTGTTTAAGGGAAAAGAATCATTAAATAAGCATGTCATATATATTCTAATGTATTTCTGTAAAATTTAGTATGTGCACGTGGGTAGAAATTATAGCCAAAAAAATGGGGTGGTGGGGCAGGAATTGGGAACTTGGCTAATAAATCTTAAACATTGTTCAACAGCAATTTAAAATTTTTGAACATGGACAGCCTGGATAATAATTATTAGAAGATGCTGCTTCCATGTGTCCAAGTTATAATACTTTGGTCAAATAATTAATAGTACACAGACAATTTCCTCCTACCTATAAGTGAAATAGAAAAGTATAATCCCAATATTAGCATTAATTCTGAATGTTAACAAATACCTTCCTATTCCTCTATCTCTTACCACACATTTACTGAGCACATGTTGTGTGTTAGACATTGTGTTAGGAACTGAGAAACACAGGATAAATATATTGTCCCTACCCTTTTAAGTAGCTCAGAGTATGAAGCATGGACAGACAAAAGAAAAATGGTGCAATTTTGTGATGTAAGTCATGACAGAGGTAAGCCCTTGGTGCTATTTGATGCAGAGAAAACCAGATAAAGGAGGGAACACCTGGTCCAAATTTTGATGGATTAATTGAGATTATCTGCACACTTTTGTCCCCATAAAAAAGGGAAAAATATGTCCTAAATTCTGGGAACAGCATAGGTAAAGGCATCAAGGTAAGAAACTCTGCTATGCACTGCTAAACAGAATAAGTATAAGATGCTTCAGGAGGTGAGTGAGACAGAGAAAATAGAGCTTTGTATATCATGAAAGGGAGCTTGGATTTTTTTTCTTTAAGTCATGTGAAGTCATAGAATTTGACATAAATAGAATTGTTAATGATCTGATCTAGAGAGACCATCTCACTGCCATTGTAGAACTGATCAAGGAAAGCAAGAATAAAGGCAAGGAAACCAAAGCCAAAAGGAGAAAATAGGCATGAGAAAATTTTAGAAAGGAGAATCAGTAGAACTTGGTTGCTGGTTGGATGAAGGCTAAGGGAGAATGAGTGGTGTAGGATCACTGACTAGTGTAGATGAGGATCCTCATATGATACTCAATAAGAGGAGGAGCATGGATGGCTTTAGGGGAAATGGAGAATGATGATGAATTCAGGTTTGTTGTAGGTTAAATTTGAGATGAGCAGAACTGCTAAGTGAGGGAGACAATAATCAGTTGTTGGACAGGTCAACAGCTCCAGATACTAATATTAAGTGGAGGTAGAGGTTTGGTAGCATCCACATACATGGTGATCTTTGAAATAATGAAAGTGAATGAAATTTCCCAGGAAGTAAATATGAAGAGAAAAGAGAAGAGGGCTGAATCCTGGGAAATATTGATTTTAAATGGCTAGCCATAGGATGCAAGAAGGACCCTGAAGGGCTTCCCTAGTGGCGCAGTGGTTGAGAGTCCGCCTGCTGATGCAGGGGACACGGGTTCGTGCCCCGGTCTGGGAAGATCCCACATGCCACGGAGCGGCTGGGCCCGTGAGGCATGGCCGCTGAGCCTGCGCATCCGGAGCCTGTGCTCCACAAAAGGAGAGGCCACAACAGTGAGAGGCCCGCGTACCACAAAAAAAAAAAAAAAAAAAAAAAAAGAAGGACCCTGAAAACTGGAACTGAAGAAGTAAAGTAAACCAAGAATGGCATTACAGATTCTTTGGAAAGAGAAAGTTCCAAGGACAAAATTGTCCCCCAAAAGTCAAATGCTTCAAAAGTTTTACTCATCTCTTCATGCCTTTACCTATTCATCCACTCAAATATTTATTGGGCTTTTAATATATTATAGTCACTAGTTATATACAGTTGCTAAACAAAATCAACCCTGTCCTGAGATAGATTACCATTTCATGGAATAGACTGATCTTAAATAAATGGGGCAAGACATATATGTATGATTTCAAAATGTGGTGAGTGCCATAAAAGAATGTTAGTATATAAAGGATTCCCTGGGTATGATCATTAGGAGGTTATTGGTGGCTTTCACAATGGTAGTCCTGATGGAATAAGAGAAGTGAGCAAAAGTCAAATCACCACCAAAATTGCCATGAGTTGAAGAATAAATATGAAGAAAGGATGTGGAGCAAAGCAAGGTAGATAACTCTCTTAAGAAGCGTTAGTGTGACAATTAGAGCAATACAAAAAGAAAACAAAGCCAAGGAAGGTTTTTAAATTTATGATATGGGAAGATAGAGCATATTTATAGGCTGACGTTAGAAGGAACTAATAGAAAGGAATAGCTATAAATATTTTTAAAGTGAGAAAATGTTTAATGAAATTGGCTAAAATTAATATGAATTATAAATATAACATATTTCAGGTGGATTCAAATGAACTAAAGAGACACTACTGGAGTTCTACAAAATTTCAGGTAGGTGACTTACAATTCCAAAATTGTTCAACTAATCCATTACAATTTTGACTTTAAGTTCCATCTATAAATTTCTACCAAAAAAAAATCTATTTCCTTTAAAAATTGTAGCCCTTGTAACAAAGTTTATACAGGTGAAGTTTTATTAGGCAGAGTTTTTCTTCTCAATAATTATACAATATACTTCCTAGTATGTGCAAATGTGTAATTCAATATATGGGTCTTTACTAGGCAGAAAAAAATCTTAGCGCCCACATTTAAATTCCAATTTAAATGTCAACAAAGGAGTATGGGGTGTACTTTGTCTTGTCCATATATAATTCTAGCCTCCAATTCATGTAGCATGATGATGTAAAAGTCTACAAAATTGTTTCTACTCCTATTTCTTTCTTGTTCATATAAGCAAAATATATGCTATGGTATAGCACAGGGAACTCTGCTAAATATTCTGTAATAACCTAAATGGGAAAAGAATTAGAAAAAGAATAGACACATGTATATGTATAACTGAATCACTTTGCTATACACCTGAAACTAACACAACATTGTTAATCAACTATACTCCAATATGTAATTTTTTAAAAATTTTTAATAAAATAATTTTAAAAATAAAACCACTGGAAATTGTTAGAATGGCATACAGCAAAAAAAAAAAAAGAAGCAATTATTTAGATAACATGGCATCTTCCTTTTCTCAAATAACAGTATAATATTATTTTTTCACCCATGTGTAGTTTTTTCACCCATAATTATTTGCAAAGTACTTTATTATCTTTTATTGTTCCTCCTAACCCCGAGAAATAGGCAGAGATTTGAGGGTGTTCCAAGGTTACCTAATCTGTATGAGTGAACTCCAACCTCACATTTCAAGGACAACACTTTAGTGGCCTCAAATTTTGTTAAAAATACAAATCTCGGTTTAGGTGCCAAATTGTCCCTACTGGCGATCTATGGTGATTAAAATTTCTTTCAATTCGTTTTTATCTCCAATTAATTTTCTCTGTAAAAAACTACCACATACTTAGACATATTCATAAAAGATCTAAACTACTTTGATGAACTCTACAAAGAGGATGAATAGTTTTGTAAGTGCCACAGAACTTATTCCAAACAATCACTTTCTTGAATTTGAATAAGGGCAACTTAACTCATATATTTAATTTGGGTTCATAAATGTAAACTTTTAAATTTATTTAATTGAAGTCATGCCTTTTGAATTTCCTTAGCACATCCTGTATGTCTTATGGCATTGTATTACACTATTTCTGCGCTTGATTATTCCACCATTAGATTGTTAACTTCTTGTGGACAGAAACAATATCTTACTGCTATTTCAACCCCAACATGCCTTTGCAAAGTTCCTTGTACAGAGTACAGTGTTGGTCAGTACTTAATTCAATTTTCTACAATTCATTGAGAAATAAATCATCTCTATCTATACAAATCCACATTAATGTATTAATATCACACATGATTAATAACTCTCTGCATAGAAAAGTCAAGTGAGTATGTGAGCAATTGGATCCTGAAATAGCACTAGACAAATCAACAGTTCTGTGCTCCTGCTTCCTTATTTATAAGACATTATTTTAGTAACTGCTCTGTGTACCTCTCAACTTGTTATATGGCTCAATATCTGTAGGGTAAAATCAATGAGGTTTGATGATATTATGCAATTTTTAAGCCAATTATTTTAGTAAGTAATTTGTTTATAGTAGCCAATGTGTGTTCATTTAAACTGAAAGTCCCATTCCTTTTCAATAGCACTAGGCTTTGAAATTGTAGTACACAATTAATTATCTCAACTTTCCATTTCATACGTATGGCCTTACACAAAACTCTTAACTCCTCTTAATTGTCTTAAATAAATTAAACTTTTTTTAATGTACTCTGTTTTTCAAGATGACGTAAAAAATAATGAAAATGAATAATTGTCTTATGTAAAAGACTTTTTAATTGTTATCATTGCAATCAGGAAAGTATGCAAATGTTATGCTGTCATTTCACAATTACCAGGTTAATGGAAGGCCATAATAATTTAAATACATCACAAATTTAAGATATATTATCTTTAGCTATAATAGTACTTTCAATACCTTCTCCCATCGGAACTGATAATTGTAAATGGGACTGACTTCTTTCCTCTCCTCTCTGTTAGCCTGTACAGTCTCTGATAGATATGTTCACAGCAGTTTATTGTTAGCAATATGATACAAAGTAGACAGTAGTAGAAAGAACTGAAGAGTCTGGATGAACCACCAACAATATAATTAGCCCTCAACACTGGAGAATTGCCTGAAACATAAAAATATATCACTACAATGAATGCCCAATTGTTTCACATAAAATCAAGAATGGGCTTGAGTTTCAGTCCAAAAGCCCCAAGTTTAAAACACTATTAAAATGTATTTTAACAGTAGCAACCATGCCATCTCTTAAATATATGTGACAGCTCAACAAAATCCCAGAAAATGCAGTGCTGAACCCGAGATCAGATGAAGGAAGCTGGAAATGAAATTCATTGGAAGTAGGCTATGAAGTAGTGTTCTTGTTTTCAGGGCGCTAATACACCTTTCAGTGACACCATGCATATGAAACTGAAGGCAATTTTGTATTAAGCAACAAATAAATCATGGTGACTGGTCAGCCTTTACATACATTGGTATAAATCAATTCATGTCCTAAAAAGCATGTAAACACAACATAATTGTGAATGTGTTCTTCCAACAGTTGGATGTGGCATCAATAATGCCATTTGATGTTTTCTACCTCTTCTTTGGGTTTAATCCAATATTTAGGACAAATAGGATGTTAAAGGTAAGATAACTATACTTAACTGTCTTCTTATAATAATGGAAATCTCAAAGTACTTTAAAATATCCTAAAAGTATCATATTCTTAATTTTTCGTAAACTATCCTCCATTTTTATGCCCTCATCAATGCTAAGAATTTTAAAAGCTGAATGAAGGAAAAATATCCCTATTTCTACTAATGGAAGTTGCTTTTGGTTGTTTTGAGTCTATATCTCATAACAGCTATTTTTATAACTTAAAATAGGAATGCTTTTATATTTTGAAATACAGCTATAATTACAAATGAATATTTTATAATTTTATTCTATTCCACTTGTCACTATTTATTACATAGTCACTGAATGCCTGCAATACTGGCTGTAAAATGAGGGTATTAGTTTAGCTGACCTCTAAGTTATCTCACTCATCAAAAATTCTATAATTATAGAAAAATGTAAGCACAGTTTTGCATAACAAAATTATTTATATACTTAGATACAACTCAAATGTCCATCAAGAGGGAAATAGTTAAATACATTGCAGTATATCTATAGAGTACTTTGTAATGCAAAAATAAAGAGGAAGTTTTCTATGAAAGACCTCCAAGACAAACTGCTCAGTTAAAAAAAAAAAAGCTAGTTACAGAACAGTTTATAGAACAATACTAACTTTTGTAACAGAAAGGGGAAAATATTCTATTTTTCTATATTACATAAACAGTGGAAGACTACCCAAAAAATCTAATAAAAATGGTTAACTGAGGTAAGGATGGGAAGCTGGAGGGAAAAGCAGGATGGGTAGGGGCAGGAATAGGAGAAAAGGCTATGAAGGTATATATTTCCTATTGTTTTTGAACTATGTGAATGTATTACCTATTCAAAAAGGTTCTAAGACATAAATATTTTATAACTCATAGCTTTATCAGATACCTAAGAGGAATCTGAGGAGAGTCAGGATGTGAAATTTCATATAAATTTTTAATAATAGCAACGATAGCTTGTATTTCCAAAGACAGCGTTCTTAAAAGGAACACCAAAGATTTTATCAGTTTTAGGTGGTTATCGCTTTGACACCTTGGGTAAACAAGATGACATAATCTGGAGACTCGGGTGGATCCTAACACAGCTGCAGCTGATATCTGTTGAATACATACTTGTAGCTACATACTTTGTTAAACTTCGTATTCTTTATCTCATTTATTCCTCCAAACAACCTCATTATAGAGATGAGGGAAATGAGAATTAGCAGAGTAAAAAAATCTGTCCAGACACACTCTGGTGAGTGGCAGTATCTGGATTCTATCACATATTTTTTCTGACTCCAAATTCCTTACTATAATCAGATGGGCAAATAAACTTCAGGCTGAAGGAGCTTTCCTTCCACACCCATGATTTTTCCAAGTCAAGAGGGACCTTACTCTATATTCTCGTCCATCCAAGACAACTCTAGAGACTTCTGTTTTGACCACAGAATGTAGGTCTAGATTGAGCAGAACTTAACGTTCCCAGCAGCTTGGTGGGCTGGCTATCTATTATCAAATTTCTAGTGCAGAATGGATGTTTCTGGAGGCCACTGCTCAGAGGTAACCAACTTTGAGAGAGACTCAGGTTCCTATGGATTTGAGTGTTTGTCTGGCATTATAATAAAAATTTATAAAATGCTAACTCTTCAAACCCCATCTCTGTGTCCCTTCAGTGTCCAAAAACCTACTCACTATATTAGGTAGTTTTTTTATAATATAGGAGATCCTGAAAGCCAACATTAATCTTCTTTACATAACCCCACAGTCCAGTCATCTTCACATAAGTGTGTCATTTTAATGTGCAGTTCTCTAGGGAAAATATCATTTACCTATCTCCAAATTATATATGAGAAAACAAATTAAGAATATAAATTTTCTCTACAGTGAACACTTAAGCTAAATTTTAAAATGTGCCTTTGTGAAAACTTCTGTTAAGACCACAATAAACAAGTTACCACAAATTGAAATTATCTTAATCTGAATGCTTAATGGATGTTTCCTACTCAGGAATTCTGGATAAAGAAATCATTTGTGTATATTTCTAGTTAAATAGTCATTGCTATTATAGCTGTTTTCTAATTCCAAATGTGCTATTACAGTCTTATCTACATTGGATGAAATTTTGAACTAAATAATCTTTGAACTAAATAATCTCTAACAGCCCTTCCTATCTGTAAGATCCTATGAGTCTAAGTACATTCTCTTATTGTCCCCAATTTACAGATGAGGAAACCAAAGTACAGAAATATTAAGTGACTTTTCCAAGGTCGCACAGTTAATAAATGGCAGAGAGGAGATTGGTGTTTGGCTCTGGATTTCATGCTCTTGCTCTTGCATTTTACAGCCTATAGATTAAAAAGAGAAAGTAGGGGGTAAGAGTGCATGTAGGGAGTATCTGTTGCTATAGAAGTGGGTGTAAGCAGAAGAAAACCTTGAGGCAAATAACAACTGTTTGGATTAAATGCATATAAACTCTCTATGTCTTTGAACAATGTCAAGAATAGATAACAAATGCTAATATTAATTGAACTTTAAATTTTGTTGAAATAAATACACATTTAATGCAACTTGCTTAAAAACAATGCTAGTGTTGAGCAACAGGCCTTCACACCTATTTATGATTTCAGTGTATTTTATTATGCTTTTACTATCTTACTTATGTTTTGGGGGGAGGTATGATTTTTAATTATTGTAAAATAAAGTTCTACCACATGCTTTAAAAAAGAAAAAAAAGGAAAGAAATGTTTTTAAGCTTGATTTTCAACAAGCATTACAAACAAGACTGTAACTAGAGGGTAGAAATAAAGTAAAGCAAGAAGCTCTGAAAGTTTGGCACCTTGTTAAAATGTACTACCCGAAGGAAAATACCACTGACAGACCTTAGTTTTTTTAAGACATGAATAGAATTATTTTCAGTAGCAAATAAAGTCTATTTTATATTGTTTTATTTAAATATAATAGATGTATTTAAGACTAATGCACTTTTGGATTTCTTTTGATTGTTTTCTACATAGTACACTTCATTTTTTGAGTTTAATCATCACCTAGAGTCTATAATGAACAAGGCATATATCTACAGGTAAAGTATAACTCAATGTACTTCAGGGCTGGGAGAGAGAGCAATGGTGAAATATTTTAGACAGGACTTGGGAAGAATATGGCCTCCCTGCAAAAGAGAAGGGAATAATCTCAGATTTGGGGCTATGTAAAATATTGGACTGTGTTCTAAAGTAGATTTGAACATTTTGAAGTGAGATAAAAGTATGAAAATTATATTAGATTTTAGAAGAATACAAGACTGAAAAAGAGGATGTATTACCTGCTTCAGTCAGAACAAAGACAGAGAAACGTGCTCTTTCACAAGTTTTTACATCTCTCTCATGACAATTCATTCGAGTCTGAATTTTCATTCATTTGCTGTTCTGAACTTAACTTGCCCAGAGACCTCTAGTCAGTTAATTGTAGCATAAAATCCCATGAGCTTTTCAGAGATATCCAGTGAAATCAGCAAACTGTATTTTATGGGACTCAAAGTGGAGAGGTGACCCTGGAGGCGTATCTTTCAGGGAGTTGACTCATACCATTTGTGAAAAGAGAGGATTTTTTTTTTTCTACTCTTGTCAGTCCCAGTCAAGACACTGCAGTCAGAAAACATGTGAAGGCACCATGATTTTATATTGTACTAATGAGAGTTAACAGTTCACAAATTTAAAGCAAGGAGATTCAGCAGAGACTTTAAGGAAAATAAAATGTTAAAATAGGCTGTATTCCAGAAACAACATGAGTCTTACTTTGCATTTATTCTCCTTGCCAGAGGCATTCGAACAACTGGATACTTGCTCTTTACTCTGCACATTAATGCCTGTATGTATTATTGGGCTTCAAACTATGAAGGAATTGGAACTACCAGATGGGTGTATGATGGTGAAGGAAACAAGTAAGTTTTAATTTTGAAGGAAACGTTTATTGATTATTCTTAATTTTATGTTTCAGTTTGAGCTTTCTTAAGCTAGTGTTTTTTGAAACTGTAAATCACAATCCATTAACTCTTTATTAGTAGGTCAGTATGTTTTTAAGTGAAAGAGGATAGAATAGAGGAGGACAGAATAGAAAATATCCAAGTCTGTCGTACCGAGTAGGGTGCGTGGGTGGGTGTGTGTGTGTGTGTGTGTGTGTGTGTGTGTCCTGGATTAACCTGTAGAATGCATTTCTTACTCAGGATCATGAACAAAAAAGTTTGAAAGCCTGTGTTTAGACAGCTGAGTGGTAAGGTAACTTTTAATAACTCCTATGATGATTGTTAGTAATGAAGAATGTTAATTATTTGGAGGGCAGATGCAGTGGCTAATTAGTTTACCACTGAAGAGCTTTATGGGTTTATGAGTCAGCTATAACCACTAACTCAATTAAACACAAAGTAACAAGGATCATATACTAAACTTGGCAATTAGATATGCAAGTACCCTGAGAATAAGAGATTGTCTGAAAATTTTAGTACAGTAGAATCAGGGCTCAATAATGGCAACTGAGTTATTTAATAGTGAAATTTCCTTTTGGTAGATACAAAGGCCTGGCATAAAGTAGATTCCACTAACTTTCTGCTCCAGTGAAATGACATTGAACCTATTATAAAGCAATGTCCTTACTGGAAAATAACAGGTCCCAGCATGACTTTGAAGGGCAACTCACAGCAGCCTTGGGAAGGAAAGCAATTATAGGATAGAGCAAAAACAGTAAAGATACCTCACAAAATTACACCCTAGCTAGAGTGAGCAGGATCTGAATGAGGGATTATAACATTTTTTGAACTTTTAACCAGAACTAATTTTAAAAATTTAAAGTCAGAAGGCCCACTGATCGGGGAAATACACACACAAACACAAACACACACACACACACACAAACACACACAACAAGAAGAAAGTGTATAACCAAATCTATAAGTAATTCCCTTTAGAATGTGAATTAAATATGTATTTAGTTTAATATAAGTAACTACAAAGAAAACTGAGTAAGATACCAACTATATTAAATATTGCCTAGAAGTATGTAATTCAACATCATTAGACCCATAGGTCTGATAAGTGTTTTTATCAAATTAGCAAAATAATATACAGTTGCCATCCAGAAAAAGTGGAGCTATTTCTCTTTTCATACCTGGATGCCTTTCTGCAGCATTTCTAGAGAATATATCTTGTTCCCAGTGCCTAGAACATTGTTAAGTATATAACATACACTCAGTATATGTTAGGTATTTAAAGAAGGCAAGAAGGAAGTTTCTTTACTCTCTCTTCCTACTTGCCTTCTTTAAATACTTAACATATAGTGAGTGTGTGAGAGAGAGTAAAGAAAAAAGGAAGGAATGACCAAATCCGTATTATAACAAGAAGAAAGAAACCTCAGTTTCAACCCATAAGAAACTGAAGCTACATTGGTCTAATATTATAGACGTCTTATTCCAGCTACAGTGCAGACCAGATATTCAAAGTCCTCTCACTAAAATACAAGAAGATAAACTACTTGAAATTTTTGTTGTATTAGTTATTGCAATTACTTGTTATAAGATACATTTCTACATAAATTATAATCACAACAGTTTTCAATGATTGCTAAACTCTCTAGAAAGTAAAAGGAATCTCCAAAGTCTAAAAAACAAATGTGGGTACTGAAGCTGGAGTAGAGTGGTAAGATAATCACTAAGGAACAGAAATAGAGAAGATAACTTCTGAATCAGTAGAATAAAAAAAAGATAAGATTGTAGAAACAACTTAAAATATATCAGTAAGCAGAATAAGTTAACATGAATTAAATTCACCACCTAAAAGAGACTGTCAAATAATATTAGTCAAAATAGACTTTAAAACAAAAATTATTTTAGGGAAAAATAAGGTTACCATATAATGGTAAAAGTTTCAATTCACTATCAATATTTACCAGTTCTAAATGTGCATGCACCTAATGCAAAGTACTTATGATGAATCAAAGAAATTCATAAAGCAAAAATTATTAGAAGGAAGAGAAATTTGCAAATACACCATCAAAGTGTGAAACATCAACACACAACTATTGACTGATCAAGCAACCACAGACAATCAGTAAAGATATAAAAGATTTGAGAACCCATTAAAAAGCTTGATTTAACAAATACAAATGGAACTTTGTACCCAAGAATTAGAAACCACTCATTAATTTTTTAAATTTTTTTATTGAGTTATTGTTGCTGTACAATATTATATGTTACAGCTGTACAATATAATGAGTCACAATTTTTAAAGGTTATGCTCCATTTATAGTTATTGTAAAATATTGGGTATATTCCCTGTGTTGTACAATATATCCTTGTAGCTTATTTTACACATAATAATTTGTACCTCTCAATTCCCTATCCCTATAACATCCCTCCCTCCTCCCCTCTCCCCACGGGTAACCACTAGTTTGCTCTCTATATTTGTGAGTCTGCTTCTTTTTTGTTGTATTTACTAGTTTGTTGTATTTTTTAGATTTCACATATCATACAGTATTTGTCGTTCTCTGTCTGGCTTATTTCACTTAGCATAATGCCCTCCAAGTCCATCTATGTTGTTGCAAATGGCAAGATTTCATTCTTTATAATGGCTTAGTATTCCAGTGTGTATGTGTGTGTGTGTGTGTGTGTGTGTGTGTGTGTGTGTGTGTGTGTATCACATCTTCTGTTTCCATTCATCTGTTAATGGACACTTAGACTGCTTTCATATCTTGGCAATTGTAAACAACACTACTATGAACATTGGGGTGCAGGTATCTTTTTGAATTAGTGTTTTAGTTTTTGTTTTTGATATATGCCCAAGAGTGGAACTGCTGAGTCATATGGTAGTTCTATTTTTAACTTTTTGAGAAACCTCCATACTGTTTTCCACAATGGCTATACCAACTTACTTTACCACCAACAGTGTACAAGGGTTCCCTTTTCTCCACATCCTCGCCAACATTTGTTATTTGTGCTCTTTTTGATGATAGCCATTCTGACAGGTGTGAGGTGATATCTCATTGTGGTTTTGATTTACATTTCCCTGATGATTAGCAATGTTGTGCATCTTTTCATATATCTATAGGCCATCTGCATTTTCTCCTTGGAAAAAGAAACCACTCATTCTTCTTAATTACTCATGGAAAGATTACAAAAAGTAGTCATTTTCTAGGCCAAAAAGCAAGCCTCAATACATTTCACAGCACTGGTATGATACAGCCCCCATTCTCTGCTGCTTTAGATAGGAGGGTTCTCACCCAAAACCAAAGGTCCAATAATCCTGTTACCAGCTGTCAGGGACACATCCTTACAAATAAAATGTCTTTAAAAGCAGCATTTATATGTATTTTAAGATAATTTGCAAATGGCAGTTATTAACATACTTACATTTTCCCACAGTTTTTAAGCATCACCTGCCCCTTCTATTATTCCATATTACCCTTTGACCATGTAAGCTTAAAGCATTTTTTTAGTTAACCCTCGTGATGGTTTCTGATGACCTATAAATTGAAGGTTGCTTATGAAGTCACTGGACTTGTAAACTTTCTCCTAGTTAGAATTATGCAGCAACTGTGGGGCATAAGTGGAGCATTGTGAGCATTTAAAATGAGTCATTTATTACTATTTTATTAATCCTCATCAGAATAACAATGTCTGTTCATTTCAATAGAAGACAAGAAGTCATTTCCATTTATACTAAGTAGATGGCATCCTTCATTTGACTGTGGAATTTGACAAAGTAGGAAATGGCTTACTTAGCTCAAAAGGAAAACATAAGTAGTTAAGGTTATTTGGTACCCAGAAATGTTCCCAATGTCCCTTAATCCATATATACCCCAATTTATTTATTTTCTGACATAAATTTCCCAGCGTGCACAAACCTCTTAGCAAATACCTAGCCTCAATCCCTAACACATAGACCGTCAAAAGAAAGAGTAAAAATAGCAAGCAAGTTTGTCATGGGAATCATGACTTTAGATGGGATGGAGAAAGAGTCAGAATCTCTATATCTTAGTGTTAGGGAAAATTAGGATAACTTACTCCCTTCTTTTTACACAGGAGGAAGATGAGACCAGGGTAGATGAAGGTATTAACTCAGGGTTCCCTAGATACTTCAGTTCAGACACTGACAAAAAAAAAAAAAAGAAGAATGGTCTTTACACTAGACACTTAGAAAAATGTAACAAAACCTCCAGAACAGCAGAATTCAGTTGACCAGAAGGGAGATGAAAGGCAGCTGGCAGCATGTATAGAAGGGGACTGCATAGATGTGCTCACGGATACAGCCTTCCTATGTTCTTAAGTCTAAGTATGCATAACCTTTCACTTATTCTTTCAGGTCATTTAACAAATATATTACACTCCTATTGTGTAATACCTGTCTTTGAGGAGTTTATCTTCTAATGAGACCGTTCTCCTCCATATTCGATGCCTTCAGTGATAAATTTACAGAAACCTAGAACTAAGGTGGATTGGGGTAGTTTAAAAGTCCAGTCATAAAGTATCAAATTGGGTACTTTTAAAAGTTGCATGTCCCACTACACATCCACCACAATGGCTAAAATTAAAACGACTGACAGTACCAAGTCTTGGGGTAAGAATATGAAGGAACTGGAACTCATACATTGTTGAAGGGATAAAATCTGACAGTTTCTTTTACAACTAAATATAACACCTACCTTAAAAACAAAAATTGCAAGCCTAAATATTTACCCAAGAGAACTGAAAATATATGTCTAAAAAAATTATATGAGTATATTCATAGAATGTCTATTCACAAGAACCAAAAACTTGAAACAGCCTAGGTGTTCATCCACAGGAAGATGGATAAACATACTGTGCCATAGTCATTCAAGGGATAGTGCTTAGCAATAAAAAGGAATAAAGTACTGATACACACAAAAACACAGCTAAATCTCAAAAACATTATTTTGAGTGAAAGACATCTTACACAACCGTGTATATACTGTGTAATTTCATTGTGTGAAATTCTAAAGCAGGCAAAACTCATCTGAGACAGAAAAAAATTAGAACAGTAGTTGCCTGTGTGGGCAGGGATTGACTGGGAAAAGAGAGCTTTTTGGAGTGATGGAAATGTTCTCTGTCTTGATGGGTTTCTGGGTTATACAGGTGTACGGGTTTGTCAAAATTCATCAAATAGTATCAGATAGTATACTTAAGATTTGTGCTTTCAATGTATGTTCAAAATTTTAAAATAACTCTTTACCAATAATTAACTCTAGTACATATATTTTTTTTCTGAAGTATATTCTAACATATATATATTCTGAAGTATATTCTGAGTTTTATATATATGTAAATATTCTGAAGTACTGTATTTAGGAAGAAGTGTCTACTGTCTGCAAATTACTTTGAAATGCATCCAAAAAATAAGATGGATTGATGGATGGAAAATGGAGGAATATGTGACAAAGAAGGTAGAGTAAAATATTCATAATAGAGTCTAGGTCATGGATATACGGTGCTCACTGTGAAATTCTTTCAGTTTTTCTGTTTGTTTGAAATATTTCAAAACAAAATGTTGGGGGAAAAGTTTAATGCTGCATTTGTTTCACAGAGGAAGAATTTCTATTTTCACACTAAATTTTTTTTATGGTTTTATGTCAAGTTCTGCCTTAGTGCTTTAACTTGGGGCTGTATATATAGAGCCTGTAAGACAGCTCATGTATTAAATCGGCCAGATAGAATCTCCTTGAAAAGATCTATCTGCCCAGGATGTAAATATTAGAGGTGGATACACTTGACTAATTAAGCTAATCCTAGAAAATCAATAAGATGCCATCTAATTAAATTACAAATCTTACCTTTGGTTGTGCATGTCTGGCTGTAAGACATGACTGAGAAAAGAATCCCAAAATAAACCTCAAAGCATCCGGGCAGAAAACTTCCAATTAACATAGCAGACTGTTTCAGTATGAAAAAATAGTTTGAGGCTAACCCTTCAGATTTGGAAAATCAATGCCTAAGTTCTACATTTAATTGCTATTTTCTAACATCCATAAATAAGAAAATGAGAGAAAGTAATTCATGTGTTTGCTCCTCTTAACACTGGAGGGACTTTGTAGGGGATAGTAATCTCAACACTTGAAATGGAATTGCCATGTAGGGAGAGAATCTGGTCCCTGTCTCACTCTTGGGCTGTATTGGGGTCAATAAATTTCCTTAATTCAAAGAGACCCACAGGTCCAGGACCTGTGATAACACTACATCAGGTAACAGGAAATTATAAGTTGGAATTGAAAAGTTAAAATGCAATCCAGGGCTTCCCTGGTGGCGCAGTGGTTGGGAGTCCGCCTGCCGATGGGGGGGACGCGGGTTCGCGCCCCGGTCCGGGAGGATCCCGCATGCGGCGGGGCGGCTGGGCCCGTGAGCCGTGGCCGCTGAGCCTGCGCGTCCGGAGCCTGTGCTCCGCAGCGGGAGAGGCCGCAACGGTGAGAGGCCCGCGTACTGAAAAAAAAAAAAAAAAAAAAAAATGCAATCCATAAAATTCATTCCATACTTCTTCAAGGTGGTTCTCTTTGACATCAAGTTCACTATAATATTTGTAAGTCTAAGGAAGCCTGCTAGAAAAACTATTGCAGAGTAGTAGTATTTTTATTCTCTTGGCACAGAGGTTTCGAATTAACTCTTACCAAAGAATTAACTCTTACCAAAGAGTTAATTCTTTGTCTGTTCCTATATCTACCAGGTAAAAGAAACAGACAAACAAAAACTCAGGTCCTTCGAAAGGTATTGAATATCAAAACAAGTGATTTCTTTCTAGATCTGTTTTTATTTAAATACTGACTTTAACTGCAGTTTGATTCTTTCTTTGTAAACCTCAAATTCTTAGTATTTGAAGATCTGAAAATTGTAATCTATTTTCACAAGAAAAAGACCATCCTTGTTCAAAGACAAATGTACCATTACTTAAATTGCAAATGTTTATGTCGCACACCCAGACAAGAAATAAAAGCCTGACTAGGGCAGGATTCTGTAAAAAGTGCTGCTTTTCTGTGTTTACTCTGGAAACTAGAATAGCTAGCTGGAACCCACTAAATCCAAATGCCTCTCTGTAACAACATCTGAAGATGGTCTCTATATATGGGATATTTTTCTTCAAGGATTCAGTGGAAATGTCTGATCCAGACCATGTTAACAGAGCTGTATGGAATATAGCCAGTAGTATACCTAATTGTGTACCAAAATTACAATATATATATATACAATGGGGTTGTAATACTAACTTCTATTCCCACCTCACTCTGGATACATGAAACCCTTGATCAAATATAGCTAAGTGAATCTTATATGTTCTGTCCTAATCTTTATCATATTCTTTTCTGTTGCCCTGGTTCATGATGTTCTTCCCATCCGGGCTATTATGATCTGTCTCTCCATTTGCAACTGCACGAGTTAGGTACAGAATCTTTACCAAGTATATTTCTGAGCATAATTGGTTTTCTTCAATACTAAATTTCTAGATAAGTTACCTATTACACCCAAGAGTAATTCCCCTTTTAAGATATAACTCAGTTTTCCTCTGTCTCTGCCACGGTTTATATATTCAATAACATAACAAGATATGAGTAGAAAATAGAGAAGTATATACCTACTTGCTCTACTTCCCATCAGTAAAAAATAACTGGTTCTAAACTGTAAAGTGATCTCCCATCTCCATAAACACATTTGATGTCTACGATATTCCTCACTAATCACTAGTGGGGTAGTTTAAAGGTAGCCTCACATCCTTTACTGTTCCTCTTATTGAGAGGTATATTCAAATATCCCTTCCCTTGAATCTGGGCTGGTCTTAGGGACTTGCTTGGCAAATATATATGGCAAGACATTAAGACATTGCAGGGCTTCTGAGTTATAAGAAGCCTTATAGCTACTGCCTGGGCTGCTATCACTCTGGGGGAAACAAGCCACCAGACAAAAAGTCCATCTACCCTAAGACTTCCATGCTGTAAGGAAGCCCAAGCTAGTCATAAGGAGAGACTGAATGAAAATACCCAGCCAGCCCCAGCTGTTCCAACCATTCCAGCCGAGGCTCAGACTGTGAGAGAAGATACCCTGGGCATTCCAAACAGATATAACATGGAGAACAGAGGAACCCCGTCAACAGTTAGAACCAAGGCCTCAGAACTTTGGCCTCAATCAAGTCCTCCCAGTTTTCTCTAACTATTCAAGTTACCTGAGGGTCCACTCATCATAGGGCACGGATGAGCCATCTCTGGGGGGCCTTTTACAAAATACCTGACCCACAATATGAGAAGCCTAGTAAAATAGTTGTTGTTTTATACCACTAAACTTTAGGGTGATTTGCTTTGCAGCAAGAAATAAGTGGAACAGCTAGTAAATACCATCCTTGGGTTTGTTTAGTCATTTCACAATGTTTATCAAGAAGTTTACATTAAAAAAGAAGTTTACATTAGTATACATGGTATTTGCTAATGCTGCCTACAGAAAGAAAATCTCGATTAGCAGGAAATATGTTAAAATCTAGTAGTAATCTATATTCCCAAGCATAGTGGCATTTTACTGTTATAGTAAAGAGCAAAATATATATCTTCTCTTTTCACAGGTATCTGAGATGTTATTATTGGGCAGTTCGAACTTTAATTACCATTGGGGGCCTTCCAGAACCACAAACTTCATTTGAAATTGTTTTTCAACTGTTGAATTTTTTTTCTGGAGTTTTTGTGTTCTCCAGCTTAATTGGTCAGGTAAACTGAGATGTGAATCCCTGGATATACAATGCTGTCATTTTTGAAAGTCTAACAAGTCTTTATAAACTTTACAGAGAAAAAATCAAAATCTATCTGGTGGGTTTTTTTTTTTTACTAATTTCCATCTATTTTGATGAATTGAATGGGGATGTAAATAGATCAACATTGCCTTTCAATTTTTAAACCATCAAATTTTTCAGAAGACTTGTACACAATGAGTGTTGCGTTAGACTCTCAGAGGGTCACGTTTCTAAGTTAACTTCTTATTTGGTGTTTCCTGAAAACTTTAGAAGCTCTCTTTTTTTACTTAAACTTCAAATATTGTCATAAAATCCCTGGTTTAAAATCAACTTCAAAAGTCATTTAAACCAGAGGCTACCAAATGCTGTCTAAATTAATTTAATTAAAACATCATTGGTTCATAAACGTTTATTATGGTATCTCCTTGCCTTATTCTCAAGGAATCACAGTCTAGTAAGAAAGTAAAACAAATACCCAAATAACTCTATTGCAAGGTAGATGCCATTTGCAAGGGATAGAGCCCAACACCTTTGTAAATTCCCAGATTCACAAGAAATAAAAAGCTCGCAGCATAGCATCTTTAGACGTTATACTTCCTTGTAAGGTACTTTACATATTATATGTCTGAGAGCAAAAGCCATGTTGAGATTTGTGTATGGGGTAAATAGTTAGACAAAATCACAACATGGTTATTACCACTAGATAAATTATTGGTTCCCACTCACCACACTGACAGTGGTATGAATAAAACTCATGTTTTAACAAAATTTAGCAATGAAAACTATTCATTATAATATTTGAAGCTGATAACAAATATAACTCAAATCCTACATCCATGAATGTCAAGGGGCTGCTATCCTTGGTAAGTTCCAGAGGAGAGTTTGAAAGCTCTGTATTAGGTCAGAAAAGGGAAGCTTCCCAGGAGGTTTCATAGAGGAGAATGTATTTAAAAAACCAGATAGGATTCAGTAGTTATAGACAGATAGTTCAATCAATCAGAAACAGTGTGTGAAAGATAATGATAAAGCACAAGATATGTTTGAGAAAATAGAAGAAGTACCAGAACGATGGGAGTGAAGGACACCTATAAATAAGGTTAGAGATGTATGTAAGGACAAGATATTTTAAGGGCTCTGAATGTTAAATTAAAGATGTTGAACTTTATCCTAAGGGCAATGGGAAATCAGCCAGGGAAGGATTTTTAACAAATAAGAGATTTAAGGAAGATTAATCAAATATAATATAAATTGGAAGGGTCATACAGTTTTAAAATGTAGGTTTTATTATCATTTATGGATGGTGAGGCCAACAGATCAGGAGACCATTTACATTGAAAAGACAGTCTGTTATACAAACAGATCCAAGAAGAGGGGGTCACACCTTGCCCATAGGGCTACATAGGGAGGCACAAGGAAAGGAACTGATCAAGCAGGGTAAGGGGGTTTAAGATTGGTGAGTTCGGATAATTTCAGCAGGCTCTGGGGTGTAGGGACTGTCTCTAGTTGTCTGGTACCTGGCCCTGGAGTAATTGGGGCAGGTGGATAGTAGCCTAGAATATGAGAGCCCAATAAAGAAGGCTGTTGGGAGTATGGGTTCAGGGATGGCTATTTTGCATATGAAAGGCACACTCCCAGTAGCTTGCTATCTTTAGGAATCAGCTAACTCTGGGAGGGATAGTCCCAGAAATCAAAGAATCAAAATACAGAAAATAAAAAAACATGGTGCTCAGGGATATGGCAACTTCAGCCTGAACATGGTAATCGAATAGAGAGAGAGACTGTTAAGGAAACTCTATTTAGAAAACGTTTAGGTTTGGAAAATGAACACCAAGCAGTTAAAAACTACAAGCACAAATTATAATCTTACTGCCTGGGGAGATTACATTAACAGTGATTGAAAATAGGAAGCTTGCGGAGACTTCCCTGGTGGTGCAGTGGATAAGACTCCATGCTCCCAATGCAGGGGGCCTGGGTTTGATTCCCCCCACATGCATGCCACAACTAAGGAGCCTGCCTGCCTGCCTGCCGCATCTAAGACCCGGTGCAACCAAATGAATAAATAAATAAATAAATATTAAAAAGAAAATAGGAAGCTTGTTTATAGAGAAATGCAATTAATTTGAATATAAATGGCAAAAATCATATTATTTAATAAATTTTTATAAAATATATGTGAGGTAGCCAGACCCCCTTCAATGTTTTCTCAGTTTTGCAGTTGAGTCAACCCCAGTTTAAAGAGATTAAGAGACAACCCTAATTCATACATGTAATTCATAGTCATATGATAAGGCCATATCATATTGATAAAAATAGTAAAATCTAACATGTATTTAGCACTTACTATGTCCAAGGAAATTTTTACAAGATTAAAAACTATGTCCAGCTCCAGTTAAAATTCTGTTCAAAGTGGTCTTTGGACTAACAGTAGAAGCATCACCTGGGAAATTCAAAATTCAGGCCTCACCCCTTACCTACTGAGTCAGAATTTGCATTTTAATAGGATCTTCAGGTGATTCATATGCACATGAAAGTTTGAAAGGGCAGCTTTATACCCCACACTGCACCTGCCTTTACAGTGACTTTTTTTTTTTTTTTTTTTTTTTTGCGGTACGTGGGCCTCTCACTGTTGTGGCCTCTTCCGTTGCGGAGCACAGGCTCCTGACGCGCAGGTTCAGCGGCCATGGCTCACCGACGCAGCCGCTCCGTGGCATGGGGGATCTTCCCGGACCGGGGCACGAACCCGTGTCCCCTGCATCGGCAGGCGGACTCTCAACCACTGCGCCACCACGGAAGCCCTACAATGACTTTGAGGACCCAAGGAACAAGAATATCAAGCCACTAAACATGTAGGACTAGAGCCAAAAAGAAAGATTGAGGCAGGAGATAGAGATTTGTGCCTTAACTCTCACAGTGAATTAAATAAAGGTGCAGAGAAGGAGAACAGTTAGAAATGAAAGTAAGAAAGCCCTGGACAAAACCTCCACTTGTTCAAAATTTCCATATATAACCACGCCAAGAACTACACCCTGGATGTGATCATCTCATTTTAACTGCAATATTCTATTCTCACATACAACTCAGAGAGAGTGACCTTTTCTTCCTCTAATCTGGAACACACATCATAGAATATATGTCTTCTTCATCTGCACCATCAAAATTCAGCATTGCACATAAAACATTCAGATTACTGTCACTACAAATTATCCGCCCCCAACACTGATCAATAACGCTTTTAATTGTCCTTGGATCCCAATTTAAAACTCTATTAACTTTCCCAACCCAATCTCTGATCTCCCAGTTCTCAAGGCCTTAGGTGACTGGGTAATGTTCATCATCTGTCAGAAATGGCTTGGAAAAAGGAGATCTAGGAACTGAGGTTGTTGAAGAACAGCCCTCGAGGAGTAGGTTAGAAACTGAAAAAGTATCCAGTTTGACTCTCTGCATAGCTACTCGGCAGACACTTTTGACAAGCAGAATAACCTATTAACTCTGAAATGGAAACCGAGGAAGGCATCACAATAAAAGAGCCATTTGATCTAGATCTCAAAAAATGAGTAGTTTTTCCATAAGCAGAAAAGACTCAGCTACTCGAATGAATGAGCGAAAGTGACGCCCAGGTTTTCCTCTGTATTATAAACCCATAGTCAAAGCAAATTTACAACCACTTGCTTCCCTCTATGTGAGACGAAGAGTAAAGCTATATATCTTTTCTGTGCTGAGACCTTAAAGATCAGCTTTTAACCTAGAGTGGGTTTTCATGGCTGAGTTATAAACATCCGAGAACTAAAACCTGACAGTTCCTTAAGTATTGTCACAGCAGTAGATGATGCTTCAGTAATTTCAGCACATTTCAACTTCTGCTGAATACTATGCCTTAAGCATAATGAGATTTGATTCTATCTGTCTAAGCAACACAAAGGGAAGTATAGAGGTTGCAATTTCGTGATGAATTGAGTCTATATAGCCAGCCACACTGCAAAATCTATGAAGGATGCTTTCTAAGCGAGACTCACCAAAATGGACTAGCCGTTCTGCCAGGTAATTGCTCAACTTTCTTTGCACATTTCTTGCATAAGCACAGCTATATAATTTTTAAAATCTCAACTAACATCTTTGCAGTAATATACAAGTTTGCAAAGAAGATTGTGTGCAGTCACATGCATTATGTGACTGAATCCTCACAGAAACCTCACATGGTAGGTAAAACAGGTTCTATTGTCCTTACTGGGTCAGAAAGAGGATACGATTTGCCCAATATTTTATAGGTAAATGGCTGAAAGTAGGACCCAATATCAGTGTGTTAAAAATCAAGTAGTCAGGGATTAGAATAGAATGTATCATGTGAGAACTTTTAATTCAACTGGGCTTATAGTAACTCTGCCACTTCCTCTGCTGGGTGTGGAGTGACCATGTTTGTGGTTTTAGATGCAAGATGTAATTGGGGCAGCTACAGCCAATCAGAGCAACTTCCGCACCTGCATGGATCATACCATTGCCTACATGAACACTTATTCCATTCCTAAGATTGTGCAGAATCGGGTCAGGACTTGGTATAAATATACATGGGACTCTCAAAGAATGCTAGGTAAGCACGGCAAATTACTGACTAAAACCCTGTAAAACATGTCCTATAATGAAAATCCTATAAGGCAGCAATGGCAACTAACTGGATTTGAAAAAGATTGGGAAACAACCAAATAATCTTTAAAGCATTAATTTAATACCATGGGCTTTTTTTCCTTAAATATTCAGACATAACTTACGGGTTATGCAAATCCTTCAAGAGCAAAGGCTAAATTTTATTTAGTGCCCACCAGATGCTAGATATTACACACATTAGCTCATATAATCTTCATCAAAAAAAAAAATGGGGAAAATTTGGTGTCATCAACCCCCTCTTAGGAGACAAGGAAATGGAAGCTCCTAACTGAAAAAATTGGCCAAGGACACAGAGGCCTTAGACAAATGGCCTAAACGGAACTGAGACATGCACCTGTTCTCCTCCAAACCCTTGCTCTCTCTGTGATATCATCCTCTTCCCAGAGCACAGTGAGTACTCAGAACAGCAATCTTTCAAGCCATTTTCAACCTGCTACAGGTCTCCTCTAATAGTTCCTTAATCATTCATGGTGTCTACTATTAGGACTATAACACTGGAGTTAAAAATAATGTTTACTAAAGATGTAAAGTAAGTTAATGCGCTAGTTGACAATAATCAGATTCAACTTTTAGTTTGCTCCTCACCATATAAAACTAGGAATTAGTGCTACTGAGAAGCCAATAAAGCTACTGCCCTCAGAATGCAAATTACAATGCAATTCCCAAATTGGAAGAATCAATATTGTGAAAATGACTATACTATCCAAAGCAATCTACAGATTCAATGCAATCCCTATCAAATTATCAATGGCATTTTTTACAGAACTAGATCAAAAAATTTCACAATTTGTATGGAAACACAAAAGACCCCAAATGCCAAAGCAATTTTGAGAAAGAAAAAGTGAGCTGGAGGAATCAGACTCCCTGACTTCAGACTATACTACAAAGCTGCAGTAATCAAGACAATACGGTACTGGCACAAAAACAGAAATATAGATCAATGGAACAGGATAGAAAGCCCAGAGATAAACCCACACACATATGGTCAATTAATCTATGAGAAAGGAGGCAAGCATATATGATGGAGAAAAGACAGCCTCTTCAATAAGTGGTGCTGGGAAAAATGGACAGCTACATGTAAAAGAATGAAATTAGAACACTCCCTAATACCATACACAAAAATAAACTCAAAATGGATTAGAGACCTAAATGTAAGACTGGACACTATAAAACTTTTAGAGGAAAACATAGGAAGAACACTTTTTGACATAAATCACAGCAAGATCTTTTTTGATCCACCTCCTAGCATAATGGAAATAAAAACAAAAATAAACAAATGGGACCTAATGAAACTTAAAAGCTTTTGTACAGCAAAGGAAACTACAAACAAGACAAAAAGACAACCCTCAGAATGGGAGAAAATATTTACAAACGAATCAATAGACAAAGGATTAATCTCCAGAATATATAAACAGCTCATGCAGCTCAATATTAAAAAAACAAACAACCCAATCCAAAAATGGGCAGAAGACCTAAACAGACATTTCTCCAAAGAAGACATACAGATGGCCAAGAAGCACATGAAAAGCTGCTCAACATCACTAATTATTAGAGAAATTCAAATCAAAACTACAATGAGGTATCACCTCACACCAGTTAGAATGGGCATCATCAGAAAATTTACAAACAACAAATGCTGGAGAAGGTGTGGAGAAAAGGGAACCCTCTTGCACTGTTGGTGGGAATGTAAACTGATACAGCCACTACAGAGAACAGTATGGAGGTTCCTTAAAAAACTAAAAAAAGAACTACCATATGACCCAGAATCCCACTACTGGGCATACACCCAGAGAAAACCATAATTCAAAAAGACACATGCACCGCAATGTTCATTGCAGCACTATTTACAATAGCCAGGATATGGAAGCAACCTAAATGCCCACCAACAGATGAATGGATAAAGAAGATGTGGCATATATATACAATGGAATATTACTCAGCCATAAAAAGGAATGAAATTGAGTCATTTGTAGAGACATGGATGGATATAGAGACTGTCATACAGAATGAAATAAGTCAGAAAGAGAAAAATAAATATCGTATATTAATGCATATATGTGGAACCTAGAAAAATGGTACAGATGAACCAGTTTGCAGGGCAGAAATTGAGACACAGATGTAGAGAACAAACATATGGACACCAAGGGGGGAAAGTAGCAGGGCGCTGGTGGTGGTGGTGTGATGAATTGGGAGATTGGGATTGACATATATACACTAATATGTATAAAATGGATAACTAATAAGAACCTACTGTATAAAAACTAAGTAAAATAAAATTCAAAAAACAAAAACAAAACAAAGTTTCTTAGAAGCAGGTAAGAATCACTGGTTGTTGACGGTAGGACCTTATCTTCTCCTTTCTGCCAGTCTTAAGAGGTTCCAACCACAGGTTTAGAACCTCTTCCTGAATCTAAATGACAAAAACAACAAACTTTTTTCTTAAACATACACAGCTATTCCTGCGGGCATCTCAAGCAGGGAGGAAGAGGGGCAGTAACAGGCTCCTTCCCTCTGTCCCTGTGGACACTGCTCCAACTCCTTCATTTAGGAAGGAACTAGAAGAAAAAAACGCTTGGAAACAAGGAGCTGTGTTTTTATAGAAAAGATTTTCATACTTAGAACCAATGTTGGAATCAAAATAAGGATATAGTATAGAATTTTTTTTTCTTTTCTAAATGGATGCAAGAAAACATCAAAAGTAATCAGCTCTCAGAAACCCATAATATACTGTAGACTAAAAATGGGCAGTTTTATTCATGGACCATTTTATCAGCCTGAAGGCCCATCATTTAATTCACATGTAGAAAAATCTTTAATGTATTCACATACTTCATTGAGTTAATAAGCAAGTAAATAACAATAATTTGAATTTACTCACTTAACAGATTTCTTCTTTAGATTCCACTCCCAGCTCAGCCACCCACCACTTATGCACAGATGAGTAAATCACTTACAGCCTCTCTGAGTTTCAGTTCCCCTTTTGTTTCTTCTTTCCAGAAAGTAGGAGTAAGAATACTTATCCTTAGGGTTGTCATGAGGGTCCAATAAGATCATGTCAGGACTCTGTAAGCTACACAGTATTCATTATTCTTTGCCATCCTTAGGATGTTAGGGCTGGTCTGCAGAATCAGAAGATAGGAACTAGATCCTTTTCCCATCCCAGTTTGTTCGCTAGCCTTTGTCCCATCATCACTAAGCTTTAAAATTTCAGCAAACACAAAATTCTGGAATTATTCAGAACTATTATGTCACCAATATTGAAAATACTTCTTTTCTTTCATGCAAGTAATAGTGCTATTATGATAAGTATGTATGTCCAATAGAAGCAATGAAAATATAGACTGTGATGCAGCTGTTTATAAAAAGAGTTGATATTTTGTTTCCTTTATTTTTTTAATTGTCCTTGAACTTTGATGTTTTTTCCTTAATTATTCTCCTTTATGGATTGATGTGTTTATCTTTATGAAGATGAATCTGACCTACTTGAGACACTGCCAACTACAATGCAGTTAGCCCTCACCATTGATGTGAACTTCAGCATCATCAGCAAAGTCGACTTGTTCAAGGCAAGTGTTTTTCCAATTCATAGGAAGGCACCGTATCAATTACTCTGTAAAAATCAAAGCTCTTGCTGAATTCTTGGTTGATAATTTGTTCTTTGAGCATTTACACTATATTGTCTCCCTGTCATCTGTCCTCCATTGTTCTGATATAAAATAAACTATTATTCTTATTGGAAAAAAAACCAAAACAAACAAAAAAGCTCTTGCTGAATACAGCATTTATGGTTTTTTTGCCTTTATGTTTACAACATCAAAATAATCTAGAGAATTTATGTGAAATTAGAATCAAATAAACTACGGATCTCTCTTCAGCAGATGACTTGTTTAGAAGCCTCTCTCTCCTAACTGGTGTCAAAGAAGAAGAGTTCTTCAAGGTCTTCTTGCATTAATTTAAATATAATTAAATTCTACAGCTCTATATCTTTGCTACTACACATGTCATCTCCCATTTACGAATATGCCTTGGCAATGCATGGCAAATCAGGCCCCAGATTAGCTCTGGTTTGGCCTGACAGTCAGAGAATCATGCCTAATCATGTCTCCAATACAAATGCTTAGGATTTAGATTTTTTACATGGCCAAATTCAAATTTAGAGGGTTTTTTTTAAAAGAAAAAATGTATAGCAAAGAAAATTTTAATGTTTTGAATGTTTTTAATTTTCTGCCCTCTCTTCAATGCATTATACTATATGGAAGTTTTTCTCACCTAACACTTATTCTGTGTGTGGCATTTACTGATTCGTCTATTTAATTAATTCATTCAACGAACATTTATTAAGTTCCTACTATGTTCCAGGCACCATATTAGCCACTAGGAATTCAACTTCTAAAAACAAATACTTGCACACATGGGGCTTAAATTCCAAAAGAGAGGAATGAAAAAAATATATATAATATGTGAGAAGGTGATAATGCTATGAACAAAATTAAACAGATTAAAGAGGATGAGGGAGGTACTGGGCATGAAATGTCTGTTCTAATGAAGTGCAATTGAGCATCTGGGCAGAGGACTTCAGGATGCAAGGGAGTGAGCTATGCAGATATTGGGAGTGGGAGAGGAGGGATAGACAGAGAGGGAATATTACAGGAGGATGGACAAGATGAAGCCCTGATCTGGGAGGCTGGAGCAAAGGCAGAGTGATGTAAAGCAAGAGTAGTCAGAGGAAAGTAAAAACAGGAAGGATGAGTCAGGGGGCAAGTTAATGGAGGGCTTTGGAGGCTGTAGCATAAAATTTGGATTGTACTCTGAGATGCAAAACCCACTAAAGATCTTGAGCAGAAGATGATCTACTTGAGATCTGTTTGAAAGGGATTTTTTCCTGCTCTGTGGAGCAAATATGGAAGTCAGGGAGGCCAAAGAGGGATAACATCTTTAGACGTCTATAGGGATGATGGTGATCAGACCCAGAATAGTAGGAGCAGAGTTAAAAAGTGGCCAAATATTGGATGTATTCAAAGGAAGAGCCCACAGTTTTTGCTGTTTGATTTTGTGAAGGGAGAGAGAGACAGAAATGAAGGATGATTCAGGATTTAAGCTGAGGAACAAAGATACCATTTGCAAAATAGGAAATTTTAGAGTAAGTGTAGGGTGACGAGGGTAGAAATAGACTGTTTCTGGATGTGTTGGTTTGAGGTGAGAGTTAGACTTTAGATGGAATGTCATGTAGGCAGTTTGATAAATAAATCTGAGTTTAGAGGAGAGGTCCAAGCTGGAGCCATAAATTTGGGCAAATCAACATATTGATGGATTTTAAGCTAGGGACTAGATATTATCCCCTATTATGTAACCCAGACAGAAAGATATGCCTTGAAAATACATAATCGATACCATTTTGGGCAAGATGAAGAAGCAGACTCTGTATGGTAAAATGGTTAGGCAGAGTCACCCTCGATGTTAGGTTACCGTACAGTGTCCTAAACGGCCTTAGGAAGGAAGAGAGGGGATGGGAGGGAGGATGCCCTGGGGTCAATTCCTGGAGATTATAAGAAAGGAGTTTCCTAATTGGAAAGTGGTTCCCAATTTCTAGTGCGAGTGCCACAGTGGAAGCTCTGGTGAGGTAGAAGCACCACGGAATGTATTCAAACAGTTTTCTGATCTTCTACCAGGGAGACTGGGAAAGGAATTTCTACCTTGGTTAACAGGCTCATCTAGATAAATGGTTTTCAAGCTGCAGCTTGCAATTCATTTAGGGATCATGAATTCAATTAAATGGGTCACAAACAGCATATAAAGTAGACAAGAAAATATCAGAGTGCCTCACACATAAGTAAGGGTAAGCACTGTATTACAAAATTTTTGTTTCAGTTATTTATTTTTGTGATACACATATACATATCTATGTGTGTACTGGGCACAATGTAAATGTCTTTGTTACTACAAGTTACGGTCAAAAAAGGTATGAAAGCCACAAGGCTAAATTAACAGTATTTTTAAATGCTATAAAATTTTTTACAACTTAAGGACTAGCTTAATTGAGAATAAATGAGAATAAGTGAGAACCAGCTACATTTTAAAGAAAATAAAAGCTTTAAATTATATACCAGTGACTTTTATGGGGTTATCTCTGATCTGGGAAGTTATCAGTTTTCAACCTCAGAGTTTTTTCCTTTGTTTTTACATATATTTTTGGAAATCCATAAAATCAGCAACATCTGATTGAGAAAAAAATGTTAAATCTTCACATGTTGCTAACGTACATAAATATAGATTCATTCTTTCCTGACATTTCCATTAAAGATGTAGCTCCTTCCAGAAAGAAACCATTTCCATTTATATTTCTGTTAAATGAAAAAATTATTTTTTTACCTAAAGCCAAATGAAGTAGAAAATAAGCAGGTATGGAAGCTTTCTAAATTTATTTCTTTTCTAAATCTTGCTAAGACAGTCTTAGTGGTTTGTACAAATTTGTTATTTTCTTAGGGAGGAAATATGCTGACTAGGGATCTTACATGCTTACCTCATAAATTATACCCAGTTGACTCGTGTTGCTTCTGATTCAGTCACCGTTCACTGAGAGCCACCTATGGCCTCAAGGGGCTGAGGCACAAAGGAGGAAACCTTTGGAGCGTGTGTGCCCAGAGGATGCTCAGGAAGCTTCAGAGTGAAAAGGGGGAGGCTCCCGGGCAGGAGCCTCATTATCACTCATTAGGACCAAAACATGGGGTGACAACAAAAGATGAATCTAGAAAGGTCAACTGAAGCCAGGCTATAGTGTGTGGGCCCAATCCTATAGGCCAAGGAAGCTGGAAAGGAGGAAACCGACAGCACAGATTTCAGTTTTATAAAGACAAAGAATGGGGACACTTTGAATAAATCAGAATATCCAGGGATAATAAAGAAGGGTGACTCAACTGCTGAAAGCCTCCATATCTTGAATTCTCCCTGAAAATGAATCTTCCAGATCTTTAAAAGGCAGGCAGGCAGGAAGAGAGAGAGAAAGAGACAGAAAAAAGAGACAGAGAGAGAGACAGAGAAAGAGACAGAGAGATCTGACACCAAGATTGGAGGCTAGCAGGCATGCTTTGTGTCTTCCCAATCTTCAGGATTAGGATAAGTTAAAGGTACTTGAAAATCATTTAACTCACAAATACCTAGTTTAAGATGTCCTAAAGAATATTTTAAGTTTGTATCTTGGACCTTCAGTCAAAAATTTCACAAGGACTTTTCTCCATTTTGTAAATTTGTGAAGGGATATAGATGTAGTAGAATTTGTTTGCAATGCAGCACCAGATAATAATTCTATGCTAAATAAACTTGCTTCAGTTTTTCCAGAAATATGTCTGTAACTTTAATTGTGCATTGTATTCCATTTTTAATACTCCAAAAAGGACAATGTGCTTATATTTCTTTCCTTTTAGCCTTGTGAAACTTGTTTATATATTAGTGGAACAGTGAGTATCCTAATGCTTTAACAAAAGTAATATAAGTAATGCTGGAGTATCACAAATTATAATATGGACAATGTTACATGAAGGAGGTCCATACTGTCCATGATCCTTCATTCCCAGTACTGTCACCATATACCTTGCTATACCCAATACTCACATGGCCCCTGTATTAGTCAGGGTACTCCAGAGAAACAGAATCAGTGAGATATGTGTGTGTGTGTGTGTGTGTGTGTGTGTGTGTATATATATATATATAGAGAGAGAGAGAGAGAGAGAGAGAGAAGGTGGGGGAGAGAGAGACAGGGAAAGAGATTTATTTTAAAAACTGGCTCATGCAATCATGAGGACTGACAGGTCTAAAACCTTCAGGACAGGTCAGCATGTTGGAGAACCTGGGAAGTGTTAATGTTGCAGCTCAAGTCCAAAGACAGTCTAGAAGCAGAATTCCCTCTTCCTCAGGGAACTTCAGACTTTTTTCTCTTAAGGCCTTCAACTGATTGGATGAGGCTGACCCACATAACGGAGTGTACCCTGCTTTACTGAAAGTTTACTGATTTAAATGTTAATCTTAACTAAAAAATACCTTCACGGGCTTCCCTGCTGGCGCAGTGGTTGAGAGTCAGCCTGCCGATGCAGGGGACACGGGTTCGTGCCCCAATCCGGGAGGATCCCACATGCCGCAGAGCGGCTGGGCCCGTGAACCATGACCGCTGAGCCTGTGCGTCCAGAGCCTGTGCTCCGCAGCGGGAGAGGCCACAACAGTGAGAGGCCCGTGTACCGCAAAAAAAAAAAAAAAAACAAAAAAAAAACAACCACCTTCACAATGACATTTAGACTTGTATTTGACCAAATATCTGAGTACCATGGCCTAGCCAAGTTGACACAAAGTTAACCGTCACAGCCCCCCAAACACTGTCAAGCTGTACGGAATATAATTGTCAAAGAAACCAAGCTGTTGCTAAGACCAATTTTTTTTTCCTTTTTTTTTTTTTTTTGGCCGCACTCTATGACTTTTAGGATCTTAATTCCCTGACCAGGGATTGAACGCAGGGCCACGGCAGTGAAAGTGCCAAGTCCTAACCACTGGACCACCAAGGAAGTCCCCCCAATTTTAAAATTGATACTTGTATCTTCTCAAACCTAATAGCTGCTATTTACTGAGTTCTCATTGTGTGCTACACTGTGTTTTCTTCTTTGTTACCTTCTCTCAATTAATTCTCACAGCAAGCCTCTGAGAAAAGGTTTATGACCACCCCACCCCCACCCCAACCCCAACCCCATTTTACAGAAAGTACAAACTACTTACCTGACTGAGGCCAAAGAGCTAGAAGCAACGGGACAGGGTTTGAGCACTGATTTTTCTTATGCTACAGTCTACAGTCTTAACCCTTCAATGAAGCCACCTTTCAGTTCTCCACCAGCCCTGTCTGGATAAGTGATAAGACGCTGAGAATTTTCCCTAGAGTCAAAAAGCAATGTAATGTTAAAAAAAAAAAAAAAAAAAAGCAATGTAAGCTCAAGGCCATCCTTTGGTGATTTTCACAGACTTAGACTTGGCATGCCAGTTAGTTTCACACCAGATACCTAATTTCACACACACTGTGCTATTCTCCTACTAAGAAAAGACCTTGAATCTCATGTGTTTTTTTTTTCTCCCTCTTAATCAAAGCAGGTAGAATTAAAGTCACAGAATTTCACCAAAACTTTGCTTCAATCAACTATGGTTAATTAGTAAGATCTGCTACTTCTACATGGGGTGATCAGAGTTTCTAAAGAGCTTAGAGATGAATAGTCATTTTTTGAAAATTGTTCACAAAAATAATTCTCTTCCTTTCAGATTGCATGTTTTTCCAGCCCAAGCTCAAGTATTAACCTAACAAGGAGTGATTCATTTCTATGAGGTTGGGCAATTTCCCCTCATTTCTGATGATTTATTATTTTTATATTGATTTTTAAATACGTTTTATCAAATTAAATGCTAGGGAAATCACATTTTGCCTCTACCACTAAATTACCAGAAATAAGAGAAAATTTAATAAAAGTTCTGTTGCGCCACCTAGTGTCTAGAATTTAAATTGCATCCTTTAGAAACTGAAAAAGAGCCCCCTGCTTAATGGAAAGGAAAGACACCAAAATGGGAATGTTGGTACCACCAGTCTGTCAAGGAAAGCACAATACGCTGCTTTGGTAAAAATGGAGAACCCATCCCAAACAGGACACCTCACTGGGATCTGTGACTCATTGTCATTATATGGCAAGTAGAGCCTGGAAAGGCTTTGACTTCAGTGATAGGAAATATGTGGAGAAAGAATTTTGTATGTGAGTGGCAGACTGAGCCAGGAATGAAATGGGAATGGCAAAATTATTTCTTCCCCTCACACAAGGGTCCCCTGTCAGTGACATCCTAATCACATATTTCCTTCCAAGGGCCTGAAATCAGAGCATTACAGGGAGGGTTACTACATTTCATTTTTAACTTTATTTTTAACCCTGGTGGTAAACGTAATAAGGTATTGTGTCTAGACTTTTTAAAGTATTTTGAACAATAAACTTATAACCCAGATGAACTCCATTCAACTACACATGCTGAGCAGTTACTCTGTCCAAAGCACTAGTGGGGTACCCCAGATACTGCACGCATATAGTCCCTGCTCTCTACTGCCTCCCAGAAGTGTGGGGAAATTCTATATAAATAAGATGACATCCTTAGCTGTTCTGTGATAATTCAGTGACTCAAAACATATAAAGTGTTTATCTCAATACTTTGGATATAGTAAGTTATATTGTTATTATTGCTATTATTACTGAGAAATAAAACTGATTCAGTCACAGGAGAGTTTTCACACAGGTAAAATCAGTGTGTAGCTGCGCTTGATCATAGGAAAATGGATTAGATTCATCCTCAGGGTTTCATCCAACTTGTGACTTCTCACTTTGACTATGTGATACTGAGGCTCCTAGAAAAATAGAATTATTTTCAGTTCTCAGGAAAGCTTGATGGAGATGACTTACTTGTGTTTGCAAATGTTAAGCATAAGGTTGGGTCTGATATCACTTAGAATTCAATAAGTTATGACATCATAGTACCTTGCAAATTATTTATCACATTTGACTTTAGCATGGGTAACTGGATTCAGAATTCCTGCCCTAGACATATTACCCATCATTTGCTTAGTGGGAATGGAGTTTAAGATGGGACAAAGCATGTCCTTTTATAATAAACAAGGCTGAGCTGAGAAGAGACCTGAAGACTGTTTATACTTGAGGGTGACTTAAAGTTACAGTGAGTTATATATTACTGATAATATATTAAGTTCTTTTCCAAAGAACTTAAGCAGGAATGAGCCTAGAAATGAAGGAATCCTTCAGGACTGAGAAAGTAAACATCCAAAGGTAAATTTTACCAACTTTACAATTGCATTCAGAGCTTGCAAGTATTAAAAGAAGAACTTCCTGGGTATAGGACCCATCATCTAAAGTATAGGTTATGTTTTGAATAAAAATAAAATTTCTCCCAACTTCATTCAAATCTCCAAAAGCCTTATTCAAATCTGTAACACAGTTTTTATACAGCACTGAATTTCCCATTGTTGAAAAAGGAATAATTTCTAATAACTTCATTCTATACATCAGGCCATATTTATTTAGTGCCTGGCATGCCCCATGCCCTGGCAGGACCCTGGGCATATGGAAGCGACTAATATACAAATCTTGCCCTTGAGTTGCTCAGAATGTAGATCAAACACACACACACACACACACACACACACACACACACACACACACAGATGAGTCTCTTCCTCTGACATCTCTTGCATGTGTGACCTTAGTGAACTAGTCAATAGACTGCCTGAGCCTCTGTTACCTCATCTAAAAACCAAGAGTGTTAACAATATATTAATTAATGCCAAGCATCACAGGAAGGATGAAAGAATTAAATAGATGAAAATAAGAAAATAAAATGTAATACAAATGTTGTGTTAATACAATGTTAATATTGACATTTACACAGGTACTCTCACTTTACAAAAGAAAAGGAACATTTATGAAACAATGACTGGGCTCTTTCTGTGAATCGGAAGTTTTCCTAATTACTTCTATAAAGGAAATGGAGGTGCATTATAAAGAAAAAAATGCTAGCCCTGGGATGTAATTCTTTTTTATCATACGATAATGGAGCACACTGTATCTCAAGAAAATAGTCATTTTGTGGGGGAGGGAGGAGATAACTGTTCTCAAATACATCATAAAACATAATGACTTCATAAGGCAAACTTGATTTCACTAAGCCAAAATACAGAAAGGAAGGATCTAGTCATAAATCACAGTTGCCCCAAGGCTGGTGGCACCTATCCACAAAGCAATCATTAGGGGAAAGAATCACTTAGTTGGTGAAGCTTAAATTGTAATTTTTTTATTACATACAACTGCTATGTTCTGTTTACATAGCTAATACATATTCTATGCAAGTACATTGATAAAAACTCATATTTATAATGGTTTAAATGCTTTTCTCTGAGGAAATCCAAGCCATAAGCTAACAGCTCTCCATTTAAGTATTTGGGCATTTCTACTGAAGAAAGTACTAATTGTTTGTCAATCTATTTTAAGACTTATCTCCTAATTTGTTCCAACACTTCCATTAATTGGGTCTCTTTAGAGTGCTTTCTGCAAGTGAGCTAACCTGAAAGATAGAAGAGAAAAGATGAAATGTGTTCCTTCTCAAAGAGGATTTTGTTCCTACAAACAATCTTGGGATGCGTGTTTTACTTTACTTTTATTAATATTAATAAAAGTTGAAGTCTCATCAATTCTTCTTGCCAGTTCTGTTCTCCTTTCTCCCTCCTCAGAGGTGGCCACTAAAATGATTTTAAGGATATTCTTCCAATACTCATTTTTATTTTACTTTTTATCTATATAAACATCAATGACAGGTAGTATTTTTTTTTTTTTTTTTTTTTTTGAGGTACGCGGGCCTCTCACCTCTGCGGCCTCTCCCGTTGCGGAGCACAGGCTCCGGACGCGCAGGCTCAGCGGCCATGGCTCACGGGCCTAGCTCCACTGCATGTGGGATCTTCCAGGACTGGGGCATGAACCCGTGTCCCCTGCATCGGCAGGCAGACTCTCAACCACTGCACCACCAGGGAAGCCCGGTAGTATTATTTTGTACAGATTTTTTCATAGTTGGAGTCATAATGAATATATTCTATAGCTTGCTTTTGTGCAGACCACATTATTTGTTGAATTCAATCACATCTAGAGAGAGAGAGAACTGATTTATTGATTTTAACCACTTTACGGTATTGCAACCTACAAATCTTCAATATTTTTACCTGTCCACAGATTGCCATTTTGTTGTTTCCAGTTTTTTCAGTACTGAAAATAATACTGCCACTCACATCTTTGTACATTTATGGAATTATTGCCATAGGAAAACAGCATTTAAAATCATTAGTAATTCCTATGAATACAATTTAATACAGTTGGGAATTTTCATCAAAGTTCATTCCAGCAGGAATTGTTCAAGGAATGAAAACTTTATTTTGGCCTACAAATTATAATTAAAAGTTAATGCCGAAAACATCAAACTGTGCTTGTGAAAGTAAATGTAAGTGGGCTTTTAAAAAATATCTTCTCGAGCTTCCCTGGTGGCGCAGTGGTTGAGAGTCTGCCTGCCGATGCAGAGGACACGGGTTCGTGCCCCGGTCTGGGAGGATCCCGCATGCCGCGGAGCGGCTGGGCCCGTGAGCCATGGCCGCTGAGCCTGCGCGTCCGGAGCCTGTGCTCCGCAACGGGAGAGGCCGTAACAGTGAGAGGCCCGCATACCGCAAAAAAAAAAAAAAAAAAAAAAATCTTCTCTTTCTGATCATTTATAATGCTATTATTCTCCATGGATATGAATGATTGAGAGTTACCTTCATTGCAATGATATTCTAGACATGTTTAAGCTTAAGAACTTCCAAATATATTTCTAATGAATTTTCTCTAAAATATCAAGGACACTAACTTTCTTTAGTGGGCAGAATCTTAAAATCAAGCCAGTTTGGTTTTTTTCCTAAGAGAGTTCTGAGTGATCAGAACACCAGTTTCTGAAATGAAATTACTGTGAATCAATGACAGCATTAAAAGAAGTAGGGCACATGAGCCATATAGTTAGAGAATTTTTACTAAAAACAAAATAATTTTTAGAAGGAAATTAATCTTTGTCATTTGCCTTAGCAAATATGATAACCTATGAGACATGGTAGGGATAAAATAAATATAAATAACAATTATATACTTTGCACAAAACAAATACATGACAAGGAAAGAAAATGTACATTTCACTATGCCTAAAAGGACCTTTGTGCATCTTGGCAGATAAAAATCATACTCATCTTCAAATGACTCAAATTGTGTCACCCACACGAGCACCTTCTTGATGCTTCCCCTCTCCCTCATCCCCACTCCAAGACAGAAGTAATAGCCCCACCTCTTGAAAGTTGTATGGGTACCTACCTGGGATATCTTATGATATGATTAACTTTTACCACAAATTACAGCTTTTCTGTATACTTAAAACCTTATCCCAATTAGACTTACTCTCTGTCATCTCTGATTGCACCAAGGGCATTGTTCAAAGCCTTGCTCATAGCAGCTTTCATGAATATTTGTTGGACTGTATTAAGAAGGTATTCCTGTTGGCTTTTGCCTTTCTTTCCATCCGAGAGAACCAAAAGCTATAGTTTCTCAAATAAATTTTTAAAATTCTAACTTCAAGTTCATCTGAATGCTTCTCACCCATGGCTACTTGAAAATACTTCAATCATAAATCATTAACTCTCCTTATCAGTCAAGCAACCCAAGGTTTAAATTTCATATGGATCTAGGTCAAGTGTTTGCTACCAAAATCATTATGGAAACCTGTATTGCTAAAGGAATGATTAGCCAATCCACAAACTGGGGGTAGGTCCTTTACTTTTCCGCCTCCTTCCTCTGCTACTGATTAGGATTAGTTCTCTGCAAAATAATAATTTCCCCTAAGGGACGGACAAAAGGAAAGCTGCTACATGTTAACAGCTCTGAGAGGAAAAAATAAAAATATTTGATGAAAGCAGAAGATTCAAAATCACTATGTAAAGTGAGAGTTTTGAAGCATCTACAGATTTTTCTTTAGCCTATCATATAGATAAATTATAATTATTTAGACAGAAAACAAATATAGACACATTTTCTAATAAATCAAATTTGTTTCTTACACTATTGAAGTGGAGATGAACAGTCATTTGTTTAACAGATATTGTTTTTGTATCTTTCATGTACAGTTACTCTGCCTTAAGAAGATGACAATTAAGTTCGGGAAGAAAAACATACAAGCTTGCAAAGTTAAATAATAATATCTAACAATAGTGTGAAAGATGTTATTAAAAAGAAAAATATTCAGCAAAGATTTTTATCTGTCAGTGTTAATATATTAATAATCAATCGTTCACTATATTACCGTAATCTTTAATACCTATCATTTACTAAGCATTACGTTAAGTTTTACATGAGTAAAATTTTACCATTATGAGATTAGTAACATTTTCACCCCCATTTAACAGATTAAGAAAATGAGGGCATGAGATACATAGATACATAGCAATAAGTAGTGGAAACAGGATTCAAACCTGAATATATCTAACCAGGATCTAAATTCTAGCCATCATATCATAGGTATTTTTTTCTAAATTCTGGGTCAAGACAAGTCCATATCTACCGGCAACTAATATTTTAATGTTAACACAGACAACATCTATTACTGTTTATTTCCATTGCATTTTAAAATCAATTGGAATATTGGCCTTTTAGCTGTGTCTATGAGAATTATTTTTCTCTGTTTTTTCTTTAGGGTTGTGATACACAGATGATTTATGACATGTTGCTAAGATTGAAATCCATTGTCTACTTACCTGGTGACTTTGTCTGCAGAAAGGTGAGTTCATGCTATTTTTCTAATGCATGACTAATAAATACATCTGAGGAGTTCAGATATAAGGCAAGAGAATAGTTTAAACAAAATTTGTCCAGGGTGAATTCCATAGTATGGAAATAATCATGATATACAATTCTGTAAAACTGTAATGTGCTCTCAGAGTTCAAAATGGAACAAGACAATATGGATTTCATTACTTATAGGATATAAGTGTGGGTGGTCTGAAAAGTTGCTTTGTGTAAATGTAAATCATCAATTGTCACACCCCATTAACTCCAAATACTTAAGGTGGAGGGAAAAGTTACAGAAGTGAAAGGTGGTTCTGCCCTTTTTATGTCTTCAGCAAGCTATCAGTTACCTCCATGTAGCTCACCCAGTTAGTAAATAATCAATGCCATTTTTTTTTAATTTTACTGTGCTTTTTATGATTACAAAGTAATACATGTTCATTATTTTTAAAATGGGAAACACATAAAAGCACAAAGACAAAAACTCCACCACCCAGAAATAACCACTATTAATATATTTCAACCTATCTTTTTATATCGACTGATGGATAGTTAGAGCTTGTTTTATAAAATTGGCAGCATACCTCGCTTATGTTTGAAACTTGTTTTGTCATGTCACAATATATCATGGGAACATTTTACATATTATTAAGTAATCTACAACATCCTTTTTAAAGCTGCATAATCTTCCAGTCTATGAATATATCATAATCAATTCCAAGTGTTTGCTATTACAAATAACTCTAAAATAAACAATTTTGCACATCTCTGATTACTAACTCAAAGGGGGAGAGAAGGAATGATGACCTTGGGACCTTGAGATACATCTTGAGATATTAAATCAATAGTGAAGGCAATAATCAAAATAAAAAGTAGAGAAGGATGAACAGTTCAAAGAAATGAGAGATGATCCAAAACCCTGGGGAGTTCACACTGGGGAGTGAGGGTAAGAAGTACTTATATCATTCCAAAATAATGTGCTAGATGGTAGAAGTAAGCACAAGCTGTGGTAGGACACAGAGTAAGGACACTTCTGCACTGGGGTACTGGCAAGATTTCCTGGAGAAGATGCTGGTCAAGCTAAGTCTTGAAAAATGAATCAGCATGAACCAGGAGAAAGAAGAAGCAGGCATTCCAGGTAGAGGAAAGAATTCACATGAGTGAAGGCAGAAAGGAAGGGACTCTGTCTTTGGAGGGAGTGTATGGAACTATAATAAGTCAAAAGCTAGAAAATTTTAGTATCATTTATTCAGTGAAACTCAATAAATAATTTTGAAATACTATGGGCCAGGCACTGTGCTGGGTACTGGATATATTCAGCAGTGAGCATAAAAAGGTGGTTCTTGTCCTTCAAGGGCTTACAGTCTAGTGCCAGGGTATTCAATTCACAGTGTACATCAGAATCACCTGAATTTAGAAATCTGGGCTCCATCTCCAGTAACTTAATTGGTCTGGGTGGAGACCACATATCAATATTTTTAAAGCTCCCAGATGATTATAAATTGAGCCAAAGTTGAGTATCACTGGCCTGGTGGAAGAAACAAACAATAAACTAATAAAATTACTGTGTAACTCCAAAATGTGCTAAGTTTCTATGCAGCAAAAACAATTTGCCAGGAGAGTGCGTGGTGGCAAAGACACTTACTTTAGATTGGGGGACTCAGACAGGGAGAGATTGTCAAGCTGTCAGCCATGATCTTTGTGAAAATCTGAAGAGAAATAGTTCTCTAGTTTAAAAAAAAAAAAAAAACTGGAGAGGACACTATTTTAGATGAAGACTTGGGACCATGAGGCGGGACAGAACTTGACTTGTTTAAGGAATGGAAGCAAATGATCAACTAGGATAATGGTGAAAGACAAAGTCAAATAGAGTGAAGGTACTTTAAGGCATCCAGGTAGAGATACCTAGTGCACAGGTGGAAATCAGTCTAGCCCGTGAGAGAGGACAGAACTGGAGGTAAATCTTTGGAAACTGGCATATGATGGAAACTGATATCATAAGAAGCTCAAGAAAAGGTAAATAAAGAAGACCAAGGCTGTAACTTTGAAGAATACCAGTATTTATGGAAGAGGTCAATGAAGAAGAATCACAGAGGGCAACTGAGTAGGAGCTGTCAGAGGTAAAGAGGAAAAATAGAGATTGTGATATTAATGAAACCAGGAATCTAGAATCCCACACAAATTAGTCCAGATTAAATGTGGGCATACTGATGATATAAAATCATTTTCATTAAAATGGGAAATACAAACCACAGCTCAGTTTAAGGACCCCTTTCGGGCAGTGATGCATTTAGGATGACATGACCTTAATGCATCAAAATGGCCTTTCAATTTGTTCCAATAGCAGCAGGGACTGAAAATTGAGATAACTCATAGAAACTTTAGCATCTGGGCCCACAATCAGTGAAAATTTGTTTAACAAAGTGTGAAATGCAGAGTAGATGCAGCGTTCTCATTTCTAATTTCTTCCTCACATCGCATCCATCACTCAATAATAAAAACAGATCAGTGAACACAAATGAAGGAAGGAAAAAATAAGCAGGGGGAAGAGCAGAAATGAAAAGACATGAGACTCCAAGCCACATTTCTTTGTTTCTGTTTTTAAGAAGGGATTTAATTAAGAGTAGACATAGACAGAGGTGAAAAGTTGTTTCTTGTCCAGATTTTATACAGCCAAGTTCAGCTTTGTTTTTTATCATTTCCCCAAATCATTGTAGGAAAATGGAAGAAGAAAAAAAAAAAAAACGAAAGAAAACATGTTCCATTAGCAGTTGTTTAAATAATTGAAGAAATGGCAGGGCTCAGGACTGAATTTGCTGACCTATCTAATCCTCAGGATGGCTCCTAAACTTACCAAGTGGGTAGTTTGGACTGCTTCAAAGAGTACTTAGGAATTTTCCCAGGATTAATTTGCAAGAATTAATTTGAGCATCATAATGCCCGTCAGCCTTGGAAATAGCCTTCTACACAGGAACCCCGAAAATTTGAAGTGCTCTCTCACTAAGGGTTACATGAAGCGCTTGCATTTCTACACTTTCTCCAAATTAGTACATAAACCGACCAGAAGAGCTTGGTTTGATCTTATTTTGCACATGCTGTCAGACGTTGCTCTCTAAGGAATGTCTACTTCATTTGAATGCCAATTAAACTTGCAGGAAAGTTTTAAATTAGCCTAGAAATATGCAAGAAATAGTGGAAGTTTTGGTTCGTTGATTATGGCAGATCTCCTTGGAAAATTATTGAAATGACCATTAAAAAATAATTAAAAGTGCTGAACTATATTTAAGTACCCATTATGTACTTCTACCTCCAGTCATTTGTAATAACTGCCTTTGAAAAATCATTCCAGTTCCTTGAGAATTACTTCATGCAGAGAATTAAGGAATATGACCCTGTCCTAATCATTACTTCTTGGAGTATCTCTTGAAAAGCTAATTTTTAGACACTTTCGCTCATTTTTAAAATAATTCATAGATATTGTGTTGGTTTTAAAGAGATCAGTCTTGATATTGGATTCATTAGATATGATCTGTACATATAATATAATCAGGTGACATAGGTGTTGCTAGTTCTAATGCTATCATCTGCCAGCCTCGTACGTTTGCCCAAGACACTTAACTTTTCAAGTCTCTACTACCAATTTTTAAATAAGAATAATGATATCTTTCCTATTTGACCTCACTGGGATTTTTGCAAGAAATAAGTGAGTTAATATCTATGAAAATACCTTGCAGCTATAAAGTAGCATGTTCCTTTATTTTTTTAATTTATTTATTTTATTTATTTTATTTTTGGCTGTGTTGGGTCTTCACTTCTGTGCGTGGGCTTTCTCTAGTTGCAGTGAGCAGGGTCTACTCTGCTGTGCGCGGGCTTCTCATTGCAGTGGGCTCTGTTGTTGTGGAGCACAGGATTTAGGTGTGTGGGCTTCAGTAGTCGTGGTATGTGGGCTCAGTAGTTGTGGCTTGTGGCCTCTAGAGCGCAGGTTCAATAGTTGTGGCGCACGAGCTTAGTTGCTCCGCGGCATGCGGGATCTTCCCAGATCAGGGATCGAACCCGCGTCCCCTGGATTGGCAGGCTGATTCTTAAACACTGCACCACCAGGGAAGCCTCAAAGTAGCATGTTCTGATAAAACAAACACAGGCGTTAAAATAAGGAGCAATGTAAAATCTGATATTATGATTTTAAAAGTACTTTGCAAATGCAAGATGTATTATTAGCACTGATAATGTGGAAATAACTATAATTAGATCTATCTGTATTGGAATTTCTACTTAAATCTACATTTGGGAATAAATATATCTATTTATAGAAGGTATAAATACACAATGCAAAATTTAAGTATACTTTTTGCATTGCTTAGTTAGGAGATGTGCATTCTAGGCTTCCTTTTGCTTCTATTTACTATCATGGAACAACGGTTACTCAGCCAAATATTAGCCAGTAAGCCAATCTGTGCCTTTATTTTCTTTCTGTAAAATGGAAATAATAATACCTACTCTAGCTTCCTCATAAAAGTCATGGGGAGATAAAATGAGAATTTCAGTGTCACAGATGTTAACTAAGAGGTAGAGTCTGAAAACTTTAAACTTAACCTAACAATTATAATATGACAATAAGTAATGTTCAGGAGAATAACCCTTGGTATTAAAGAATTTCAAAACTTCCCAGAGAATAGCTGAATTATAAATTATTCATAAATGAGTGCCTATGTCATAATTCCTATGCTCAGCAGTGGAACAAAGTAGACATTGTCTCAGCCATTGCAGAGCATAAACTATAATCAACATTGTTTAATCCTAAATTAATTTTAGTGTATTCTACTCCTTTGAAAATATGGTTGACAAGAATGTTTTATGAACTCAAATAATCCAGCCCCCTCCTGAACCAAATATAAGAGAATTTATTGTATTTATGCTATTTTTAATAGCTCAGGGTGATCAAGACTCAACTCACTAAGACATATATAGGTACTGTTATCCAAATAGTTTGCCTAGTATTATGAGAACTGGCTTATTTAAAGTTTAAAAGCTTTTCTTCACCCAAGTGCCATTTAGATCTCTTGTAAAACATAGTTATGTTTTTTGGATCCTGGAGTGAGATGTGTTCCAAGGGTCCCACAACCACCCACTAGTTTAGTAATTTGCATGACTCAACATCAAGTTATATTTATCACTTAAGATTTATTAAGGCAGAGTATACAATGCAGGGACAGCAAGAAAAAGATATGCATAGGCAAAGACTAGAGAAATCAGGTGCAGATTTCCTAGATCCTATTTCTGAGAGGCTCACATGAATGCATTTTTATCTCCTACTGTGGACCATAGAGACAAGAGAAAAATATCTCTGCCTAGGAAAGCTCGTCTAAGTCTTGGAGTCCAGAGTTTTTAAATGGGGCTGGTCACATAGCTACATGACCAGTCATTGTTCAGACTCCAAACTAGATACAAATCACACACCATAAATCTTTGTGTTTACATTAAACAGTGTTGACAGCCTGGTACATCCTGCCACACTGCCTGAGGCATACAGAATAACATTAACCAGTGTCTATGAGAACGTTCCAGGAGTTTAGTTCTCAAGGCATTGAACAAATGTCATTGCCCTGGCTCCAGAGTCCCCAGCGATAAACAAGAACTGAATAAAAGAACCTGCTGGGGCTTCCCTGGTGGCACGGTGGTTGGGAGTCCACCTGCCGATGTAGGGGACGTGGGTTTGTGCCCCAGTCTGGGAGGATCCCACTAGCCGCGGAGCGGCTGTGCCCGTGAGCCATGGCCGCTGGGCCTGCGCGTCCAGAGCCTGTTGCTCCGCGACGGGAGAGTCCACAACAGTGATAGGCCCGTGTACTGCAAAAAAAAAAAAAAAAAAAGAACCTGCTGAAGGGAGTAACACTCCCAAACTCATTCTATGAGGCATCACCCTGATGCCAAAACCAGAAAAAGATGTCACAAAAAAAGAAAATTACAGGCCAATATCACTGATGAACATAGATGCAATAATCCTCAACAAAATACTAGCAAACAGAATCCAACAGCACATTAAAAGGATCATACACCATGATCAAGTGGGGTTTATCTTCAATATATGCAAATCAATCAGTGCAATACACCATATTAACAAACTGAAGGATAAAAACCATATGATAATCTCAATAGCTGCAGAAAAAGCTTTTGACAAAATTCAATACCCAGTTATGATAAAAACTCTCCAGAAAGTGGGCATAGAGGGAACCTACCTCAACATAATAAAAGCCATATATGACAAACACACAGCCAGCATCATTCTCAATGGTGAAAAGCTGGAAGCATTTCCTCTACAATCAGGAACAAGACAAGGGTGCCCACTCTCACCACTATTATTCAACATAGTTTTGGAAGTTTTAGCCACGGCAATCAGAGAAGAAAAAGAAATAAAAGGAATCTAAATTGGAAAAGAAGAAGTAAAACTGTCACTGTTTGCAGATAACATGATACTATACATAGAGAAGCCTAAAGATGCTACCAGAAAACTACTAGAGCTCATCAATGAATATGGTAAAGCAGCAGGATACAAAATTAATGCACAGAAATCTCTTGCATTCCTATACACTAAAAATGAAAAATCAGAAAGGGAAATCAAGGAAACACTCCCATTTTCCATTGCAAAGAAAAGAATAAAATACCTAGGAATAAACCTACCTAAGGAGGCAAAAGACCTGTATGCAGAAAACTATAAGACACTGATGAAAGAAATCAAAGATGATACAAACAGACGGAAAGATATACCATGTTCTTGGGTAGGAAGAATCAACATTGTGAAAATAACTCTACTACCCAAATAGCCAAAGCAATTTGAGAAAGAAAAACGGAGCTAGAGGAATCAGGCTTCAGACTATACTACAAAGCTACAGTAATCAGGACAGTATGGTACTGGCATAAAAACAGAAATATAGATCAATGGAACAGGATAGAGAGCCCATAGGTAAACCCACACACTTAAGATCACCTTACCTTTGACAAAAGAGGCAAGAATATACAATGGAGAAAAGACAGCCTCTTCAACAAGTGGAGCTGGGAAAACTGGACAGTTACAGGTAAAAGAATGAAATTAGAACACTTCCTAACACCATACACAAAAATAAACTCAAAATGGATTAAAGACCTAAATGTAAGGCCAGACACTATAAAACTCTTCGAGGAAAACATAGGCAGAACACTCTATGACATAAATCACAGCAAGATCCTTTTTGACCCACTTCCTAGAGTTAGGGAAATAAAAACAAAAATAAACAAATAGGACCTAATGAAACTGAAAAGCTTTTGCACAGCAAAGGAAACCATAAATAAGATGAAAAGACAACCCTCAGAATGGGAGGAAATATTTGCAAGCGAAGCAACAGACAAAGGATTAATCTCCAAAATACAAAAGCAGCTCATGCTGTTCAATATCAAAAAAACAAACAACCCAATCCAAAAATGGGCAGAAGACCTAAACAGACATTTATCGAAAGAAGACATACAGATTGCCAACAAACACATGAAAGAATGCTCAACAGCACTAATTAGTAGAGAAATGCAAATCAAAACTACAATGAGGTATCACTTCACACCCGTCAGAATGGCCACCATCAAAAAATCTACAAACAGTAAATGCTGGAGAGGGTGCAGAGAAAAGGGAACACTCCTGCACTGTTGGTGGGAATGTAAATTGATACAGCCACTATGGAGAACAGTATGGAGGTTCCTTAAAAAACTAAAAATAGAATTACCATATGACCCAGCAATTCCACTACTGGGCATATCCCTGAGGAAACCATAATTCAAAAAGATACATGTACCACAATGTTCATTGCAGTGCTATTTACAATTGCCAGGACATGAAAGCAACCTAAATGTCCATCGACAGATGATTGGATAAAGAAGCTGTGGCACATATATACAATGGAATATTACTCGGCCAAAAAAGGAGAGAAATTGAGTTATTTGTAATGAGGTGGATGGACCTCGAGTCTGTCATACAGAGTGAAGTAAGTCAGAAAGAGAAAAACAAATACCATATGCTAATGCACTTATATGGAATCTAAAAAAATGGTACTGATGAACCTAGTGGCAGGGCAGGGATAAAGACACAGACATAGAGAATGGACTTGAGGGCACGGGGTGGGTAGGGGAAGCTGGGACAAAGTGAGAGAGTAGCGTTGACATACATACACTACCAAGTGTAAAATGGATGGCTAGTGAGAAGCTGCTGCATAGCACAGGGAGATCAGCTCCATGCTTTGTGAGGACCTAGAGGGCTGGGATAGGAAGGATGGGAGGGAGTCTCAAGAGGGAAGGGATATGGGGATATATGTATGTATCCATATGTATGGATATATGTATGTATGCTTATAGTTAATTCACTTTGTTGTACAACAGAAACTAACACAACATTGTAAAGCAATTATACTCCAATAAAGATATATATAAACCTGCTGCAGTAACACTTTCTTCTCAACATGGAACAAGAATAATAGCTTAAGGGTCTCATACGCCCCAATTACTAAAATCAGACCTCAGTACTATAGGCAGAAGAGTAGAGTTCACCTTTAGATGACTGTAACCCATGTTCTTTGGATAAACTAAGCAACTTCTTCAAAGCATAGCAGCCGTCACCAAAGCTAAGGTGAATATGCTTACAATCTGTTATTTCCTCTCTCCAATCCCATTCTTAAAACAATGCGCTGACTGAAGTATCTTTGCCTGTCCAGTGATGGCACACAGTGCTCAGGTTCTAGAAGGTATCACTTTCCTTGTAATTTCCTTTCACATGTTATGTCAAACTGATGTCCATAACTACCTCAGGTCTTAAGATAATTATTATTACACTTCTATTCCTTGCTTCCTTCATTTACATTTACTCCTCTAAAAGAGTTTATATCTTTTAATTTGGGGCATAATTGTCAAGAATAAAGTGACTACCATTTCCTCTTTACATTTGGCATATAGGGAGAAATTGGCAAGGAAATGTATATCATTAAGCAAGGAGAAGTCCAAGTTCTTGGAGGAGCTGATGGCGCTCAAGTTCTGGTTACTCTGAAAGCTGGAGCAGTGTTTGGAGAAATCAGGTATCGAAAAGACACCTTGTAATATTGAAGTCTGTCATTTGTTATAAAAGAAAAGTCTTGGGCCATAAAATAAGTAAAGTTCCCATTCAAATCACCAATGGTTTGATTGTGCTGACAGCATTGATAAAATAAGGATTTTCACATTTCTATTTATCCTTTCCCTTCCCCAAAAGAACTAGCTCATTCAGCCCTTTAGGCCCAGGACTTAGGTCAGTGTCTAGCATAAAGTAGATGCTCAATATATGTTGAATAATGAATGTGTGAATAAATGAATGGATGAATGATGAAAGAGGAGATTGGGAGAGTTAGTCGTCAGATTGTTGGAGAACTTGAATGTCAGGCTAACACAATAGTTTTGAGTAGGTGAGTGATAATGATTATCATTGTGGGACCAAATTGCCTGAGTCCAAACCCCAGTACCACCACTTACAATCTTTGCTCCTTTGTTACTTGACCGCTTTGTCCTTCATCTTAATAATTAGAAGAGAAGGGCTTCCCTGGTGGCGCAGTGGTTGAGAGTCCACCTGCCGATGCAGCGGACACAGGTTCATGCCCCGGTCCGGGAGGATCCCACATGCCGCGGAGCGGCTGGGCCCGTGAGCCATGGCCGCTGAGCCTGCGCTTCCGGAGCCTGTGCTCCGCAATGGGAGAGGCCACAACAGTGAGGGGCCCGCGTACCGCAATAAAATAAAATAAAATAAAATGGCGTAGTAGAGTCAGCCATCTGCATCTGTGGGTCCCTCATCTGAGGGTTCCACACACCAGGACTCAATAAACTGGATTGCACGACCCATATGTGAATGCACAAGCCATGGATACAAAGGTCTAACACTACAGACAGCAAATTCAAGCATTCTGTGGGCTAAACATTCCATATGTATTATTGTATTTAAACATATTCATGTATTCATCCAATAAACACTTATTTTGAGTGCCTAGTACATGCTAGACGGTCAGGTATTGCTCTAAACTCTGGGAATGTACTGTGAAAACAGTAAACAAGAGCTTACAGTCTTGAGGGAGAAAGCTAACAATAAATAAACTAGACGATAAAATCACATTGTGATAACTGCTATAGAGGTAAAAATTGTTAGAGACTGGGGATGCTACTTTACATATAATGGTCAGGGATACCTCTTTGGACAGATAATATTCCAACTGAGACTTGAGAGAGTAAATGGAGCAGCCATCCAGACATGGGGGAAGAGCCTCCCATATGATGGAATAGCAAGGGCAGAGGCGTAGAGGTAGAGCAAGCATATCTGGTTGAACATCATAGAGGTCAGTATGGCTGGAGTTCAGAGACTAAGGGACACTGTGGCGAGATGAGGCCAAAGAGGTGCTCAAAGACAAGACTGTACAGGCCTTTTAGGCCATAGTAAGGAATTTGTATTTTATTCTAAATACCAATGGATACCAATGGAGGATTTTAGGCAAAAGAATGATACAATTTGAATTATGATGTTAGAAGACCACTCTAACAGCTATGTGGAAAAGAGGCAGTAAAGAAACGAGAATGAAATAGAGATCAATTAGAAGTCAGTTGCGGTGGTTCAAGTGAAAGATGATGGAGTCCTGAACTAGGATGCTGTCTCTTAGGGTAAAGACAAGAGTGCACTGTCAGGCAGTTATTAACATATCCATTTCATGATTGGAAAAATTGCAATTCCAAGGTGTCAATTATCTGGCCCAGGATAACATAGCTAGTAAGTGAAAGGGACAATATTCAAACATGAGCTTCATGGATCAGGGCCTAGTGATCTTTCCACCACACCACAGAAGAAAGGTGGTTCATCCAACCTCTGATTTCATAGCTGCTAAGAAGTTATCTTCAGAGTTCCAGAGATATGAATAATTTCAGATGACTTTATATTAGCATAATTAGGGTTTCCTTAGAATGTTGAATCATGTTAATTCTCTGTTGATAATGTGCCTTCTCTTTTTTATTTTTCCTCCTTGCTTAAAACTGGGTGGGCACTTGTGTGAGGGTCTTGCTCTGGGGCAGTGGTGGAAACACTTCTCAGAATGTCCAGATCTGTGTGTTCTTTGCCTATTTTCTATCGCTTCTTTACTAGGAGTACTTGCAAAAATGATTTAACATTTTAGTGACTTAATAATCACTGTAATCTTCAAGGTCATAAAACAAGCAACAGTCTAATCTCAAACATTGCAGAAATTAATTAGCTGACCTCTCCCAAGGGTTGAGTACTCCCTGAAGAATAAAGCTTTATAAATACAAATATGTTAATTGCTGATATTATCATCACAGTAGGAAATATTCTAAGAATACAATCCAGGTGCTGCTGAGTTGCAATTGAAAGGAATCTTAAATTCTTGACAGCAGCTTCTCAAATAAATCTCCTATTACCCACTGGGTTTCTAAGGCCAAATTGAAACCAGTAGACCAGACAAGCTCTAAATTCGCTCAGTAATCTGGCTGATTCAAGCAAAAGGGAGGTTTTTGCCTTGATTCTCTTCTTGGCTGTGGTTGAGGAGAAATACGATACATCTGCCTCTTCCCAGATACCCTCAGGCTTCACAGGCCCACAGCTGTCATATGCCCCTGGAGCTCTAGTTATTTATTCCAGCAATGGAGGCATGCCTGCCAAACATCTAGATACTGGAAAGATCTAGTAATTGTGTTTACTACTCAAAAAACCTGTGACCTTTTTTAAAATGAGCTAAATCCAGCACTATCATGTAGCTTTTTAACGAAGTTTCTTTTTTCTTAGGAAAAAATAAGAAAGAAAAGAACTGAGGGCTTTCAAGGACATTATATACTAATCCAAAAGAGCAAAGCACTGACTAAAATATAGATTTACAGCCTGCCATGGAGAAAACGCAGACCACATTTCCAATTAACATCTGAGGAGTTCAGACACCCCATTTTTAATAGAGAGACTCAGGGTCTGCCGGGGGATAGCCTTGTAGCAGTACTGACTCCACTGTTTGTTTTCACAATTACAATTATTGCCAAGTCTTATTCACCGAATGTATTTAACCACTTCCTATCCTCCTTCTTCATCTGTTAAAATCTCACTTTTCCTGAAATGCATCTGAATTTTTATCCTTGCTAGTGCTATTATGATTTCAATAGAAATCCCTACTGGTTTCATCTCCCTTTGGAATGTCCTCCCCCTGGAAAATACCTATTCACCTTTCAAGACTTCAATTCAGATGTCATCTCTCTGAAGCCATCTCTAACCAACCCCCCCCCAAACAACTAGTTGCTCCTTGTTCTATGCTTTCATAGTATTTCATTAGTGACTTTACTACAGGAATTACCACTAATTTATAATCAATTCATTCAAATGGATCTCCTCAACAGACTAAGCTATTAAAATGTAAGAACTAAAACTTTCCATCTTTATGTCACCAGCAGCTATATAAAAACTGTACAATGTGTTGATTTTCATTGATATTCTGCCTCCATTCAAAATAATTTGCAGGTGCTATTCAGAAATTTCTGATTAATTAAGTAGTTAATTGTGATTTGATAAAAAAAAAAGCAGAAAATTATATTCATTACGCCTTACAGTATAATGTGAAGTGCCTCAAAGAAGGCCACGCCTGGCATGGTGAACAAGAATGGTGAGCAAGAAACAATCACTTCCCTCAAGGGCCTTATAAACAAAAGACAAGGAAACAAAAAGATTCCAATACTAGGTGGTGAAACGTATGGGTTGCATTCAATGATGGAGCATACGCAGGATGTTATGGAGTACAAAGCCTTCACAAGGACCAGTCCTTCAGATTGAGCAACTGCTTGAGGTTATTTGAGAACTGAAGGCAGACCTTTCAGTGCTTCTCAAATGACATGTGGAGAAAAAAATGTGTGCAGACAATATGTGTGCACAAAGGTCAGTCCTGATAGCCTGTACAAGGGTGTATGTAAAGGAGTATTCACATAATGCCTGTAGTAGGTTGAATGTTGGCCCCCACAAAGATATATCCATGCCCGAACTCCTGGAACCTGTGAATGTGACCTTATTAGAAAAAAAGAAGAAAAAAAAAAGAGTCTTTGCAGATATAATTAAGCTAAGGATCTTAAGGTGAGCTCATTCTTGATTTTTTTGGATGGGCCCTAAATCCAATGACAAGTGTCCTCACATGAGACAGAAGAGGAGAAGACACACAAACACAGGGAGAAGAGGGGAAGGCCGTGTGAAGACCGAGGCAGAAATTGGAGTTATGCAGCCACAGCCAAGGAACTCCTGGAGCCACCAGAAGCTGGAAGAGGCAAGAAAGCCTTCTCTCCTAGAGTCCCTGGAGGGAGCACAGCCCTGCCAACAACTTGATTTTTTGACTTCTGGCCTCCAAAACTGTGATAGAATAAATTTCTGTTGTTGGTAGTCACTGGTTTTACAGTAATTTGTTACAGCAGCCTCAGGAAACTAATATAATACTAACCTTTTTACATTGTTAACTTTTGAAATTTACTGGGGAAAAAGAAAAGGTCTGCTTGACACTCCTTCAGCTCACCCTACATGGCCAGTCCACCTCAAAGACCTATCAATTTCACGTCCAAAGTGTGTCTCCAATTGTTTGCACCTTACCTTCTCCACTGACCCCACTTCCGTCCACACCACCTCCCTCTCTCACTGGACAACTGCAGGGCTGCTCCAAGTCTCCCACTCCAACCACCACACCCTCTGTAATCCAGGCCCCACTAGCAGCCAGAGGGATCCTTCACGAACAGGTATGATCATGTCATTGCCCTCCTGCTTAAAACCACTCAATGTTTTCACATGTTCTTTTTTATCTAAAAGTCCTTGCCTGACCTACAAGATCCTGCAGAGTCTAGCCCCTGCCTACCTCTCTACTGTAGGGTGTAGCCCACTCCCCTTGCTCTCCTTAATCCAGACTTTAGTTCCTTGAATGTGCCACATGCCATCCAGCCATGGAGAGTTGGTTTATTTTTTCCTAATTTTGGAATTTAAAGACTGTTTTATTCAGGTAATAATGGTTTATAATATTATATGTATCATGTATACATTACATTTTGACTTCTGCATATACTGCAGTGTGCTCACCACCAAAAGTTTAGCTTCCATCTGTCACCGTATAGTTGACCCCCTTTACCCATTTTGCCTTCCCTCAACCCTCCTTCCCCTCTGGTAACTACTACTCTGTTCTCTGTATCTATGTTTTTGTTTTGTTTTGGTTTGGTTTGTTCATTTATTTTGTTTTGTTTGTGCTTTTTATATTCCGCCTATGAGTGAAAACATGCAGTATTTGTCTTTCTCTCTCTGACTTATTTCACTTAGCATAAAACCCTCAAGGTCCATCCACGTTGTCACAAATGGCAGGATTTCATCTTTTTATGGCTGAGTAGTATTGCATTGTGTATATACACTACATCTTTATCCATTCATTCACTGATGGATACCTAGGCTGTTTCCATATCTTGGCTATTGTAAATAAAGCTGCAATGAACATAGGAGTGCATATATCCTTTAAAATTAGTTTTTGTGTTCTTTGGATGAACATACAGAAGTGGAATAGCTGGATCATATGGCGGTTCTAATTTTTTGACGAATCTCCATACTGTTTTCCATAGCAGCCATGGGGAGTTTTTACCTCTGCCCATATAGGTTTCCCACCCCTTTAACCTAATCTCACCTACTTTCAGGACTTTTTCTCCATTGTAGGGACCACCCAGGTCTCCTTGCTATCTTCTCTAGTTGGACTACATTCCTATCTTTCAGAACACTTACCTTTGTAATCACGCACTTGCTGGTGCATTTATTTCTTCAGTGTCTTTCTTCCTTCCTCACTAACTCATAAGCACCAGGACTCAATGTATGGCTGTGCCAGTTGTGCTCTGCATCAGGATGTCCAGGCAGGGCCTGAGAGAACTGGAATGCAGCCTGCACTCCACTCCTGAGCATGAGCCCCGCTGTTACACTCCCCCTCATGCACAGGTGCCCTTTACTTTGCAAAAGGGGGTATTTTTCTGGCCAAACTTTACACCTATAGGACTGCATTTGCCAGAGAGGCTGTATTTTTCCATTTTGTACACAGACACAGTCCCTAGCAGACGCCACACCCGATCTGCACTTGATCCCCAGCCCTCAGGGGAGTGCCTGGCGCACATAAGTGCCTAATAAATAGTCATTGTTATAAATAAATTAACGTAATTATCTTCTATCTTTGCAAATGTACTAATAAACATTCATTTTTGTCATGAATATGCATATTCAGCCTCGTACCCTTTTTGTCAGTTTTTATTATTAAGAATAGGACTGCAGGCTTCCCTGGTGGCCCAGTGATTGAGAGTCCGCCTGCCGATGCAGGGGACATAGGTTCGTGCCCCGGTCCGGGAAGATCCCACATGCCGCGGAGCGGCTAGGCCTGTGAGCCATGGCTGCTGAGCCTGCGTGTCTGAAGCCTGTGCTCTGCAACAGGAGAGGCCACAACAGTGAGGGCTGGCGTACCGCAAAAAAAAAAAAAAAAAAAAAAAAAAAAAAAAAAATAGGACTGCTACGTTTATCTTTGTAAGATCATTTTGCTTTTCTTTTATTTCTTTGAAGTTTATTCCCCAAAATGAAATAACTAGGTCAAAAGGTAGAAACATTTCTATAACTCTTGGAATATATGGGCAGATGATTTTCTAGAAAAATTGAACCAATTTAAGATACAACATGCAATGTATAGCTATTTTTCTCTAGTACCAGTGATATTACCTCATTATTCTCAGTTGGTTTTGCACTTTAATAGTTGTTTTAATTTGCATTTCTCTAAATAGTGCTTAGAAAATAATAGGTCCTCAATAAATATTTGATAAATCAATTAATTTTCTCTGGGCCTATTTATTTTCACAAACGTGATCATATTTATTTTCTGCGTTTCTTTCATTGTACAATATCCTTTTTTCATCATATATAACAAGTTATTGGGCAGAATTTAGGCAGTGATATATGTTTTAGATAGTCTGGCTTTTATTTAAAGTATTTAAATTCTGACTTTTCACCAGCTATATTGGTCAAATCACCCATTCTACATATTTAACAAATATTTTCTCTATACCATTGTGAAAAGGCCAAATATTTTGAAGAATAATTTTAAACCTCTTTGTTCCCTCCAAGCAATGTTTGCCTATTTTCCCTGAGTACTCAGTTTTCAAAATGAGAGTACCAAGGTAGACTTTTAGTTTTTTGGACTATTTTAATTCCATATTCTTATTCTTCATCAGAATAATTCTGTTATTCCTTCACCCACTACCCTGCCTTTCCTAAAAGACAGAAATAGTAGATACATTGGAAGTATGAGCAGGGGTAAGAAGATTGATAAATATTGAGGGAGAAAACTTTTCATTTCCATTTTTTTCTGGCTCAATCCTGTGCATACTACCTGTGTTAAAATATGTGTTTATATTTTTCACTACCTTCTTTAATATACAGTCTCTGTTTGTGTAGCATTTTTTGCTTAGAGCAGAAAGCAAACCTCACCTAAGTTTCACAATATTCCTCTGAACCACTACATTATCAGTACCATTGTTTAAACATGTATTCAAATATTCTCAGGACTCCTCCTAAACTGACTTCATCTGGTGACTCTAATTCTATGAAAATCAAGGCTCTTTACCACCATTTGTAATAGCAGAGAGGGAGTAAAGAATCTGATTGTCAGACATTGGTAGAGCTTATCACGACCAGCCCAACTGGCTTCCTCCTTGATTTTTCTAATATCCATGTGCAAATCTCTATCATTAGAACAATAACAATGGCTTCATTAGCAGCATTAGAGTTTAGGGTGTAAAGAAAAGACTATGACTTGAAGTCAGCTCTGGTCTTGGATTTGAATTTCTGCAATGAAACTCGTAAGTATTTGTTCTGGAATAAGTCACTTCACTAGATTCTGGACCTCAATTTCCATGTCAGTAAGTGTAGGTAAGAACCTACCTCACCAGTTTCATGTGGTCATTAATATATGACATCGTTAGCTATTTTGACCCCAAAGAAACACATAGTTAAGCTAGAATATTAGTTTGTTTGATACAGTAATTTCCAGCCAGAGTATCATATATCCTCCTGGGTACTTGATATAAATAAAGAGGGCAAGGAATAAACTGTGCATGTTATTCCTTTTTTCCCCTCTTCTTTAGAATTTTTACCTAGATTCTTCATCGATCATCCACTTTTTTTAAAAAATAAATTTATTTATTTTTGGCCATGTTGGGTCTTCATTGCTGCTTGTGGGCTTTCTCTAGTTGTGGAGAGCGGGGGCTACTCTTGGTTGCGGTGCACAGGATTCTCATTGTGGTGGCTTTTGTTGTTACACGGGCTCAGTAGTTGTGGCGCACGGGCTCAGTTGCTCCACGGCATGTGGGATCTTCCCGCACCAGGGCTCGAACCCATGTCCCCTGCACTGGCAGGCGGATTCTTAACCACTGCGCCACCAGGGAAATCCTGATTATCCACTTCTTCTAAGGCCAATTCAACTCTGAAATCAAGACTTCCTGGGGGAAAGAGGACTGTTTTGTATCTGTGAAATCTGAACTCTTTAACTCCGATAAAAATCCATACATAGAGATTTTTCTCAAAAATCTAGGTTAACATGTGTTGCCTTGCAGTGGTTTTATGACTATCAAAGTATCTGCGAAGAGCGAGCAGTCTGGGCAGAGGTGACACGAGAACATCCTCTGATATTTGCTCACCCACAAAAGTTTTGTTAGGATTTATATTTAGTGAAGTGGTAAAAATTTTCAAGCAACAAAGTGTTTTCCAATAACACTGAAAAGAGTGAAAGAATATCTCATAGAAGTTTACACAGGTGACCTAACCTCCTGCACTCCAAATATAATCCAGTTGGAAATTTGCTTAATGAGAACAGATATATGAAGTTGTAATCTCTCACTCAGCATTGGATGTGATTGATCTTCTTTCCATAGATAGTATTCATAGTTTTATTTCTATTATAGGAAACGATTCTACATGAGAGTATGCTTTTAGACAAGAAACTTCTTCATTTTAGGAAACATTCTCATTTTTTTACAGTTATCAAAGCATTAATCATTCTGAATTGTGTTTATCTGTTTAAGAAGTCTGTCTAGGTTTGCATCCAACTCCACAACAATGAGCTGTATGGCTCTGGGTGAGGTCCTCAACTGAGGTTTCATTTCTTCATCAATTAAAACAGAGTAATAATAATACATAATTACCTCATAGGATTGAAAAGCATTATACGTGTTGATACAAAAGAGAACTTAGAAAAATACCTGGCTCATGGTAAGCACTTAAAAATATTAGCTAGTAATACTACTATTACTAATGTTATTATCAATATTTGCTAGTCGACTAGACAACCCTCGCCCACGCTTATCCCACTCCTAGATTACAAACAGCTTGAGGGCAGATTTTTTTTTTATTGAAATATAGTCGATTTACAAATATTGTGTTAGTTTCAGGTATACAGCAAAGTGATTCAGTTATACATATATGTGTATATCTATATTCTTTCTTTGATCCTTTCCTGTTATAGTTTACTACAAGATATTGAATATAGTTCCCTATGCTATACAGTTTTTTTGTTTATTTTATATATGGTAGTATGCGTCTGTTAATCTCATACTCCCAATTTATCTCTCCCCCCTTTCTCCTTTGGTAACCATAAGTTTGTGTATTATGTCTGTGAGTCTGTTTCTGTTTTGCAAATAAGTTTATTTGTACTAATTTTTAGATCCTACATATAAGTGATATAATATTTGTCTTTGTCTGACTTAACTTCATTTAAAATGATAATCTCTAGGTCCATCCATGTTGCTGCAAATGGCATTATTTCATTCTTTTTTATGGCTGAGTAATATTTCATTTTATACATCTATATCTATATCTCATCTTCTTTATCCATTCATCTGTTAATGGACACTGAGTTTGCTTCTATGTCTTTGCTATTGTAAATAGTGCTGCTATGAACACTGGGGTGAATATATCTTTTCAAATTAGATCTTTTCTCTTTCCCAGATATATGCCCAGGAGTGGGATTACTGGATCATATGGTAACTCTATTTTTAGTTTTTTTAAGGAAACTCCATACTGTTTTCCACAGTGGCTGTACTAATTTACATTCCCACCAACAGTGTAGGAGGGTTCCCTTTTGGCTTGAGGACAGATGTTAATCATCTTTATAGCCCCAGAACTTGGCATCGTATCTAGGTCATTATGGAGTATGTTATTGCCACACACTTCTAATTTATCACTAATTTCTTTTTTTCCTTTTCTTTTCAATTTATACAGTGAATTCCTTATATGCTTCTGCATGATTGGCCTCCAAAGTAAAATGGTCTGTACAATCTCAAACTCATAGAAAAAAAAACTATTTATCAAAAGTCCAGCTGAGGAAGGTAATGTTTAAGAGGATGATTTTTCTCTAGATATTCTAGATACCACTGAAAACAAAGAGAGAGACGAGTATCTGATATGCACTGTACTGACTTCCCTTCCCACCTGCAGCATTGCTTCTACGGAACTGGACTTTGGAGTGACACACAGCCTTTACTGAGGACCACATCACAAACAGTGCTGGCAAACTTAGTTTTGCATCTATAATAGAATATGAACATGTTGTCCACCAATTTACACGGTGGCCTCTCTACTAAAGCCCTTCAGCATATATTTCTGTCTTAAAACTAAGAATCCATCCATTTTTATGATATAAGAGACAAAGCCAAATTCGAAGCCCTCTTGTAACAAAGTTTGCATTTTTGCATGAACCCCATTTTATGTTTCCATTCTGTTTTTCTTCTGCTCTTCCTTTCAACTTATGCTCTTTTGTATTCTACTTATCCTTGTGAGTGCTTTCTGGATAAACTAGCTCTGTGAAAAAGGGCTGTGCACATTTTGTTCCAGTCACATTATAGTCTGTGTATGCAGTGCACAATTTATGATGCTGTATGTGGCAGCCCTGGAAAAAAGCTGGAAATGAATGACTGACTAGGGACTATCTGAATATTCTAGCTCTTTCTGATATATACACACAGCAATGTATATGTATATGTAAATACATATACATTTGTTTATATGTATATGTGCACATGTACATACTATATGTATGTACTATATGTATATTATATGCAGTAGGGATCACCCAATCCACTGAGGGTCTGAATAGAACAAAAATGTGAAGAAAGGGCAAATTCACTCTCTCAGCTTGAGCTGGCACATCTATCTTCTCCTGCCCTCAGACATCAGGGCTCTTGGCTCTGGACTTTCAGACCCAGACATCGACTTACACCAGAGGCTCCTCTTTCTCCCCTTCTCAGGCCTTTGGACTCAGACTGAATTACAGCACCAGCTTCCTGGGCCTCCAGCTTGTAGATGGCAGACTGTGGGACTTCTCAGACTCCATAACCACCACAACCACATGAGCCAATTCCCATAATAAATCTCCTTTTATATATATCTGTATATGTCCTATATTTTCTGTTTCTCTGGAGAACCCTGTGTAATAAAATTTATTATACTTATTGTTAGTTGTTACAGTTACATACCCCAAATTAGGGTTTAAAACTTCTCAGCCAGGAGTTTTACCTAATTACACCTTCATAATTGAATGTCAGGGGTCTATAAACATTTATCTCTGGGCTTCCCTGGTGGCGCAGTGGTTGAGAGTCCACCTGCCGATGCAGGGGACACGGGTTCGTGCCCCGGTCCGGGAAGATCCCACATGCCGCAGAGCGGCTGGGCCCGTGAGCCATGGCCGCTGAGCCTGCGCGTCCAGAGCCTGTGCTCCGCAACGGGAGAGGCCACAACAGTGAGAGGCCCACGTAAAGAAAACAAAAAACAAAAAAAACACACCTATCTCTCCCTAAAGATAATCAGGCCTATAGTACAGAAGGTACTAAAAGGTGGTCTTGTTAATCCAAAAGAGAGATTAAGTGTCTTGCTCAGAAATACACTTAATAAATGGTAGATTTCAACTATAGTTCAATTTAAATTCTTTTAAATTAAACATTATAAATAAATAAATAAAATCGTAGAGTTATCTGGTTCCAAAATCTGTACTCTTTCCACAAACCATACCATGCTTTACTATTTTTCCTTTTGCACTACTTTACCTGCTGAATACATGATAGGCACTTAATAAATACATGATTGGAGTAAAAATCTAAAAGGTCCTTAAGTTCTTTTTTAAGGTCACAGCAAACAAAAGTGGACCTAGAATTAGCATCCATTCCCTTGTTTCCTGGGCCATTGCTCTGTTCAGTATTTTTGACCTGGGGACACTTACCATTAACCTCGGCTGTTTGTCCTCCAGCACGTGCTCTTTCAGAAACTATGTGGGCTTGGGAATATTTAGGGATCTTCTTACTAAGCTATTTAATGAGTGAAACTTTCCATTGGTGGAATGCTGGAGAAGCATTTTGTGGACAGGAGGGAAAAAAACGATGCTATTTTAAACACTGCTGAGAGTTTGGGCAAAATCCATCTGGCAGACAGACTATTTCTTCCGTTCAAAAACTCATCAAGCACTCCAAATGTGTAACCTGTAGGCAAGTTTAATTAAAGCTTGAGAAATCTCAAAATAACTTGACATTTAAATATGTTATTTCCATTCTGCTCTCATAGTCTGACACACACAGAGACAGTCTCAGGTCCAAATTAAGCTCCCCAGTGCCATCCAGCCCTGCCTAACTACTGGATTGCCCTATGTCCAAGGCGACAGGAATGTGAATGAAATAGGCTCATCCAATCATTATCCTTCAAATATTAACATCCATTTCATAGATAGATAGGCAGGAAGATAGGTAGGTAGGTAGATAGGTAGATGGATGGATGGATGAATGACAGAGTAAAATTTACTTCTCTTACTTAAAAAAAAGGGCAAAGGCAGAGCTTGTCTTGGGGAGAACCTCAGGAAAGGAGATTCCATTTTCTCTTGTCTCTTAGTTTATCAATTATAATTCTTTTCAAAAAACTTCAGTGTTTGCCATACACATTTTAAACTAAGTTTACCTTCACATTAACACTATACCACTTCACACATAGTGCAGGAACATTATAACAGCCCTTCCCTACCAGCCCTTAAGACACTGATATCATTCATTTCACTTATCCATATGCTACCATCACCCAATGCAGTGTTACTTTATTATTTAAAGTCATATTTTAGATCAATTAAGAATAAGGAAAATAAAAGACTTTCGTTTTACCTCTGCTTATTCCTTCTCCCATGTCTTTCACTCTTTATGTAGACCTAAATTTTTAATCTGTATCATTTTCCTTCTTCCTGAAGAATTTGTCTCAATATCTTTAAGGGTATGTCTGCTAATGTTAAAGTCCCTCAGTTTTTGGTTTTCTGAGAAAATCTTCATCTCCCCTTCACTTTTGAAGGATAACTTCACTATACATAGGATTCTAGGTTGGTGATTTTGTTTTTCTCAACACTTGGTATTTCACTCCACTCTCTTCTTATTTGCAGTGTTTCTGACGAAAAGTCCACTATAAGTCTTATTCCTGTTCCTTTATATGTATGGCTTTTTCCCCCCTCAGCTCTTTTCAAGATTTTCTTTGTCTTTAGTTTATTACACTTTGAATATGATGGGCCTAGGAATGGGGGTGGGGGAGTATTTATTCTGCTTGGTATTCTCTGAGCTTCCCGGATCTGTGATTTGTTGTCTGTCATTAATTTGGAAAAGTTCTTGGCCATTATTACTTCAGCTGGTTCTTCTAATACTAGAGAATGATGTATGTTTATGTATATATCATATATATATAATACCTTTTGAAAATGTCCTGCGGTTCTTGATGTTCTGTTCTGGTTGGATTTTTGGTTTTCTTTTTTTCCATTCCTTTTTTTTCTTTTTGCATTCAATTTGGGAACTTTCTACTACCTATCTTCAAGCTCATCTATTATTTTCTTCGCCATGCCCAGTCTACTGATGAGCCCATTAAAGTCAGTATTCATTTCTGTTATAGTATTTTTTTTTTTTTTGAGGTACGCGGGCCTCTCACTGTTGTGGCCTCTCCCGTTGTGGAGCACAGGCTCCAGACACGCAGGCTCAGCAGCCATGGCTCACGGGCCCAGCCACTCCGCGGCATGTGGGATCCTCCCGGACCGGGGCACGAACCCGTGTCCCCTGCATCGGCAGGCGGACTCTCAACCACTGTGCCACCAGGGAAGCCCTGTTATAGTATTTTTTATTTCTAACATTTCCTTTTGAATCTGTCTTAGAATTTCTATCTCTCTGCTTACATTACCCATCTGTTCTTGTATGATGCCTACTTTTTCCAATAGATCTTTTAACATATTAATCATAGTTATTTTAAATTCTCTGATAATTCCAACATCTGTGTCATATCTCAGTCTGGTTCTAATGCTTTCTTTAGCTCTTCAGGCTGTATTTTACTTGCTTTTTAGTGTACTTTGTAATTTTTGTTGAAAGCTGTACATGACGTAATGGGTAGTAGGAACTGAGGTAAACAGGTCTTTAGAATGAGGTTTTATATTAATCTGGCTAGGAGTTGGGCTGTGTTTAATGTTTGCTGTAGCTGTAGGTGCTAGAGCTTCTAAATTTCTCTAGTGATCTTGTTTCTATCTCCTCTGTTGACTTTGGCCTTCTCTCAGTACTGCTCTTCAGAGAAAGTCTGCATTTTGCAGTTATAACCCAATGTTACCATACAGAAGCCCCTTTGGTATAGTGCTCAGGTATGGGGGAAAGCTCTAACTTTATGATTAAATCTAAGTCTTTTAATGGATCTATGTCCCTGGGGTGTGATCTTCACAGGTGTTTCTTATCCCCTTAGGCAGGAAGGCCAGAGGTGCCTGGGATGAGAGAAATGCCCTTCCTCCAGCTAGGATAAGACTCTGGTAATCTTTTCCCCTGGATAGTAGACCTTTGTAATGGAGAACAAATATATTCTGGGTGTATTTTACAATGATTAATTATCCCCTTCTACTGCCAGAGCAACAAGCAGATCTTTCTTGGCTCTCAACCATGAGAATCTGCTGAAGTTTCTCAAGGTAAAACCTATAAAAGTATCAGTTTCCCCATAACTGTGGCCCTCAGAGTTTCTCCCTCTCTTGATAGTTCACTCTCAACGTACAGCAATTTGTCGAAATTACCATTTAGGTATTCCTACCAGTTACAGCTCCAAGGGCTTCTGTTCCAGGTAAGCAGGTTTGGCTGTGGCTTTCTGGATTCACCTGTCTCCCCAGATTTGGATGGGAGTTGACCCTGCAACTTCAGTTCTTTGACATTTCTGAGAAAAGTCATTGGTTTTCAGTTTGTTCAACTTTTTCGTGTTGTAAGGACAGGAGTGACAATTTCCAAGCTCTTTACATGTCAGAGCTGAAACCTTATGTTAGTTTTTTAATGATTAACAGCCAGCGAAAATGTTCCCTTTTCTGCAACAACGGCTGGAGAAATACACATGGTCTGATATCAATCTTCAGGCACAGCACTCATGCAGCTTCTCACATCTCATTGCCCCCAAAGGCAGGGCTGTGAAAACGTGAACATTCCTATTGCCAGAATGCTTTCTCGGTCCCTTCCACCTCTGGAGATTGTTTTTTATTAATGTGAGCCTTCTTTCTCCATTTCTAAATGGTTGACTCTGAGAGACTGAATCTCGTGTTACCGTCTCACTGCAGAGCCTGTAGTGTTTTTTTTACACATTTGAAATGTGTTTTTTCTTGTCTTGCTTTCAAAGACCAACCCTTATTTTCCGGATTATTGGTGAATGACAGAAGTTATATTCATTTGTTTTATTCACTCGAGTGTTCATTTATTTTATAACTATTTATTGGTTACTTCCCAAACACAAAATGCCCCAGCTATGTTCCTGAGAGATATAAAGTCCAGAATTCTCTGACATTCCAAGTGGGAAGTTGTATGACAATGACTATACTACAGAGCAATTTATGATACTGAGAAACAATTTGATCAGGGAGTTACATATAGGAAGAGATTAAATTCACCTAATGTAACCAGGGTATCATTAAGATTTGATGTCAGAGCTTGATCTGTCAGAGTCCAGACAAAAAACTGAAGGTACACTTAAGTAAGTTAACTAAGAAGACTTTAATAAAGGGATTACTGACAGAAGCCAATCAAAGGAAATTAGAAGGAAAATCTAAGACTACCCAACAAGAGATGGTGATATATCTCGAAGCTAGCTACAAGGGAGCTGTTTCCACAGCCAGGCCTCAAGGGGACAAGGGCAGGGCACATTACCAGAGCCCAGAAAGAAATCTGTGGGAGTTGTACTTCCAGGAGATGGCCAGGAGCTGTGGATTTTGGTAGAAACTGCAGCCATTGCTAACTTAAGGCCTGGCAGGGAAGAATGGGGGAAGAAACGTGCCAACCCCACTCTCCTCCTGCTTTCTGACTTCCTACTGGTATTTCCCATTGGCTGAACCCAAATGAAAATCAGAGATCAAGCCCACAGAGGTCAGCTTCCTGGAGTGCAAAGAGGATCGGGAAGGATGAAAAGTTAGTCTGAAAGAGCAAATGGAGGATACCCAGTCCAAAGAGAGTCTGCACTTCTGGAATCTGGGAGGAAGAATCTCCCAGGGCTCTGATGGCTACAAGGCCTTGATTTGAGGTGGGAGTTAGATGCAAAATGCATTGAAATCTGTTGCCACTTCTATTGCCACCACATCTTGACTCTCTCTGCACACTCATCTGAACTCTCACATCCAGGGAATGATCTCTGAAGCAGTATAAATGGTTCTAATATTTGATTTTTTTTTTTTTTAAGATTTTGGTGGAGGAAGATTGAAACTGGTGGCAAAGATTCATTTTTCTCTCTTACAGCCTTCTAGCAGCAAGAGGAGGAAACCGTAGAACTGCCAACGTGGTGGCCCACGGCTTTGCCAATCTTTTAACTCTGGACAAAAGGACCCTCCAAGAAATTCTAGTGCATTATCCAGATTCTGAAAAGCTCCTCATGAAGAAAGCCAGGTATAACCTTTAAAATCCCATTAGAGAGGAGTTGGTTTTACTTCGTAAAATCTAAGATGAGAACTGTGCTATGGTGGGTACAATCAACTTTACCCATGAGGTACACTTAACAAACAACTGTTTATGCAGTTATACATTGAAAACTTCACAGATTAGGAGAAATGATAGTATTTCTGGTAAGTTTTTCCATAACTCTCACAGTGCTATCTGAAATGGCCTTTCTGTCTTGTCCACAGAGTGCTTCTAAAGAACAAGGCTCCAGGCACAGAGACAACTTGTCCAAATAAAGGACTTGCCTTTCTCTTCCCACCAAAACAAGAGACACCCAAAAAGTTTAAAGCTCTCCTGGGAGGCTCAGGAAAAGCAGGTCTTGCAAGACTACTCGCACTGAAGAGAGAACAAACCGTTCTGGTAATAAGGCAGAGGGAAAGGAGGGCTGTAACAGAGACCACTGGACTAAAGACCAGACAAGCTCCTACTTTAATTCCATCTCAGACACTGGGATAATCTGGGTTCATCTAATGCAAATAATTAATACTTTATATACAGCACTTATTATTAGTTTACTGTATGCCTACATAATATCACATTTAATCCTCACAGGTTTATTATGGATAGTTTTAATGTATATATACATAAATACAGTCGACCCTCATTTTTGTGGATTCTGTGTTTGTGAATCTGCCTACTCACTAAAATGTGTTTGTAACCTCAAAATCAATAATTATGGTGTTTTGGGGGTCATTCACAGACATACATGTGCAGAGCAGTAAAAAATTTAAGTTGCTGGAGGCACATGTTCCCAGCTGAGGTTGAACAAGGAGACACTCTGCCTTCTTGTTTCAACTCTCACACTGTAAACAAGTGATCTTTTCATGGTCTATTTATTGCCATGTTTTTTGCATTTTTGTGCATCTCCCCCCACAACACTGTTAAAAATGGCCCCCATGGGGCTTCCCTGGTGGCGCAGTGGCTAAGAATCCACCTGCCATTGCAGGGGACACGGGTTCGAGCCCTGGTCCAGGAAGATCCCACATGCCGCGGAGCAACTAAGTCCGTGTGCCACATCTACTGAGCCTGCACTCTAGAGTCTGGGAGCCACAACTACTGAGCCTGTGCACCTAGAGCCGGTGCTCCGCAACAAGAGAAGCCACCGCAATGAGAAGCCCACACACCACAACAAAGAATTGCCCCCGCTCGCTGCCATTAGAGAAAGCCCATGCAGCAACAAAGACCCAACACGGCCAAAAATAAAAACAAATAAATTAATTAATTAAAAAAAAAATGTCCCCCAAGCATATCGCCAAAGCACCACCTAGTGTTCCTAAGCACAAAAATGCTCTGATGTGCCTTACAGAGAAACATGTGTGTTAGATAAGCTTCATTCAGGTATGAGTCATAGTACTGTTGGCTGTGAGTTCAGTGTAATGAATAAACAATATATATCAAATAAGGTGTCTCTAAAAAGAAATGCACATAAAACAAGGCTATGTATTGAGCAGCTGACAAAAATGTTGTAGCCAGAGGCTTGTAGGAACCTAAACCTGCATTACCCCTAGGAGAGATAGGTCAGGGTTTGCTAACAGTGTTTGTGGCAGCTTTACAGAACAAAACTACCATGAATAATGAGGATCAACTGTATGTGTATAGACATACATATATACCTATAAATATATGACATTTTACCAGTAAGCCAATAAACATTTTCACTAATATTCATTCAATTACTATCACTAATGTAAAGTCAGAAATAACCACATAGATTGCATCCAAGCTTTTATATTATAGATGAAGAAACTAAGATCCAGATTAATGTATTTGGATAAGATCACAATCAATGATAGAGCAAAAGCTATTACTCGGGTATTCAGACTTCCACACCTACACTAAGCTGTCTCCCAATTCCTAGAAATGTCAAGAAACTCAAATGTTATTGCTTTTCTTTTTTTTTTCATATTTCTTTGATTCTCATGATAAGCTTATGAGGGCAGATACTGAAAAACAGCAGGAATTCAGGTTTTCTGAATCTAGTCCTTATGCTATCTCTAAAACTGTAGGAAATGGGAGGCTGTGGTTCTTTCAGGAAATTGGTAAAGCAAATATTATAAAAGTCAGTCACACTCAAGAGACTAAAACTTGCCTCATCCTTTGCCACACACACAACACTGCAATGAAAATCAGTGTATACCAAATGCCTTATTTAATCGGCACGGAAATAATACTTTGTGTAAAAGGCTTATGGGGTTAAAGAACTATGTAAGTCAATATGTTAAGTAAGGCTCTCAACTTTATATGTACACATTCATACCTGGTACAAGCTTCTCTCAAACTGATCTCAAGCATCACCAGTAAAGAGCATAGTATATTTTTTACTATGAAATTTCTACAGATGACACTAAATACAATAGGTTCTAAAGCCATATCAAATGCCCATTGGACAAATGGAGAAGACTGTACTAGGAAAGAGATATGAATTTCTCCCTGAAGTTCTCCCATGAACTTATGCAGGAGGAACACCAGAGATTCTAGAGTATTTATATGGTATTTGGTTAATACTTTTTTATTAAAAGATAAATATTTAAAATTTCATCTTCATAAAATAAGTAAATATTTAAAAAGCAAAGAGTCCTGAGCACTAAGTCTAATAATTCAGAGACCATGAGGGTCAATAGGAAGTGAATTCCTTGGTAGGGACAAAAACGCGACGTAGACTAACACCAAATTCAAATGTGATAGCTCAGCCCCATTCTCCAGCACATCAGAAAACTTAGTTAAATGATAGTCAATGGCAGACATGATTCCCTTATTAACTTAATTCAGACAGTCTTTGTCTTAGTGGTGATCCTTAGCTATTGCATATTAATCAAAAGACTCCAATGTCCTTGATTATGATTTCAATACCAATTCTTTTCAATAACTGTTGCTTCTAGAAAAAAAGTGAAAACTCTGAAGGAGAAGAGGATAAAGGAAAAAAATATGAAGATAAAGGAAGACAGCCAGCAGAGAAACCACTTGAAACATCCAAATGTCGAACAAGTTCTATTACAGCAGAGGAAGCACACCAGTCAATTAGAAGGGCAGTTTTACCCAGAGGAACTACCCGTCAATCACTCATCATCAGCATGGCTCCTTCTGCGGAGGCTGGGGAAGAGGTTCTGCTGATTGAAGTCAAAGAAAAGGCTAAGCCATAAATGTTTGATTATCTTTAGATACAATCTAGTTAGTTCCCAAAGAGATTGTAGTCAGGATGGTAGCTTAAACTAATGAGAGGAAAAGACCTTGCCGGGACCCTTGAGAAACCATAGGCAAATCCCTAGCTTAGTTTCTAGGATTTACCCTAGAGAGTGTGATCTTCTGCATTGGCAATAAGAAGATTATTAAAAAAATCATCCCTATTCTCCATTGTCATTAGTTTTGCACAATTGGTATTTCTCCGAATTGCATATAGTAGGTTATTTTTCTTCCGTTCTTTCTTGATGATGTTTCTTCTCTCCATTTTGATTAGGTTGGTCTTGGCTCTGAAATGATTCACTTTTTCTCTTAATTGCGTGTGTGTGTGTGTGTGTGTGTGTGTGTGTGATTGTGTGTGTGTGTTAAAGTCTTGCATCGCACTGTTAGTCTTGGTTAAATGTTCCATGTATATGAATTTGTCTCTTACTTTGGGAGTATGAGATTTTAATAAAATGTCAAAAGTTGGGTGACTTTCATTCAAGGTAGGGTGATGAGTCAGTCAAGTATCAAATCAACCCAGCAGCTGGGACTGAAGGGAAGCAAACAAGGGAGCCGATGGATGTAAAACCCAACTTGCAGAGGAGTCCCCTGAAGGGCACTGCTGGTCAGCATTACTAACAAATCCACAAGCAAAATCACATTGCAGCAACAAGTTGGAAAAACTGTACCCTTTGCTAAAGAAACAAACTTTAATATTTTCCCTCATATCAACTTAAAAGGCTCATCTGGCTCAACAGACTCAAACAGGAGGAATCAGATTGTCCCCATTTTCATGGAGGCTAAAGTGACATTTCTCAGAAACTTTTGCAAGCATTCACTTCAGAAGACGTCAGATTTGAGCTTCTTGTTTTCAGCTTTAGTAAAAAGTAACGAGGTTAGGAAGGCAGACTGTACACATGTCAGATTGACATATCCCTGCAATTTGCAGAAACTACATGTACAGCTGTTTACAAAATCTCCGAGTTAATTAAGTGCACTTTAGGAAGTTGTCCTCATGAATCAGCTAGCATTAGCATAATTACCAAAGTCTCAAGCTGTGAAGAGGCTAAAAGAGCCAGGCTGCTGTCAGAAGTAATAATACATATAGAATTCCATTCTGATAAATGCCCTTAGGGTATAATATTAAATTCTGTATAATAAGGCTATTCTAAGTCCCAGAAGATGGTCATTGTAACAGCACTTTGCAGAGTGTTTTAACAAATTATATTAGCCAAAAAGCCTACAACATAGATGCATTCAGCAAATCATGTAAAATTAATCACTAGAATAAAATGTATCATTTGGTACTCACCATTTTTTAATATCGTGTTCAAGTATCACAGAAACATGACAACTTTTACAAAAGGTTGGGTGGTGTTTTTCAGGATTTAAGGGAATGGAGAGAAACTGTTAAATAGTGTTTACTTTATAAATGGGAGTTTATCAAGAGTGATTAGAAGAGCCAGAAAGAAAAGGTAAAAATAGGGCCTGAAAAAAGTCTGATAATAGGAAAAAAAAAACAAAGGAGAAAAGTCCTGAACTTGTGAATAATATGTTCTCTCCTTACATTCTATGTTCTTCCCCTGTCATTTATTTCCCCTCCCAAACTATCCTTTTTTAGATATCTTCATTCTTCCAGTCTCTCAGACTCAAATCTAAGAATAATTAGTAACTCTTCCTTTGCTTAGTGTCACCAAATCCTTTTTCTTTCTTAAATCTAATTGTCTTTTCTTTTTCAACTTCAATATTAACAACTCAGTTCATATTTTCTGTTCAATTCAAATAGATGATCACTTTTTACCAACTATCAACTCTAATCACTTGTCTACCTTTCTCAATCCTTTTGCCATGGGTAAAATTAGAGCTTTATAAAATACAACTATCTTAGTCCGTTCAGGCTGCTATAACAAGAATACCACAGATTGGGTATGTTATAAACAACAGAAATTTACTTCTCACAGTTCTGGTGGCTGGGAAGTCCAGGATCATGGCCCAGCATGGCTCACAGCAAGCTCCTTCTCACTGTGACCTCACATGGTGGAAGGGGCAAGGGGTCTCTCTGGAGCCTGTTTATGAAGGCACTAATCCTATTCATGAGGGCAGAACACCTCCCAAAGGCCCCACCTCCTAATACTATCATCTTTGGGGTTAGGATTTCAATACATAAAGTAGCTGGGGAGGGGGAGAGGCAGAGGTGAGAGACACTAACAACATTCAAACCATAGCAACCACTTTTGACCATGTTACTTCTCTGCTCAGGGACCTATTAATCCCTCCTAGTGATTAAATCTTATTTGTCCAAATTTAATTACCACTATCCCAACCATACCCTCCATTGAAGCTGGTCATCTTGCTTTTTCTGGAACCACCACCTACCTTTCTTCCTCTGGCATTTGTCCATGCTACCTACCACAGTATAGAGTGTGTCTCTCCTCCATCACTCACCTCTTTCCTATGCTTCCAAATCTCTCCCACTGCCTCTAAAAACATCAACCCATGATAGTTCTAATTTCAAGGGATTATCACATAGTACAGCATTCCACTGTTCTCTAACTTCTGCTTAATTTTAAATTATAACAAGGCAAAGACTAGCTCTTATGCTTTATTTGTAAATATAAAGACAGAAAGCCCAGGTTTTTTTTTAAAGGAGCAAGGATAGTAATAGTCAACTCATGGAAGCAAAATAAATAGGATACCAACATAGAAAAGATGCTTGACTTTACTTGTACTTAAAGAAATACAAATCAGAACAAAAATGGAATACTGGGCTTCCCTGGTGGCGCAGTGGTTGGGGGTCCGCCTGCCGATGCAGGGGACACAGGTTCGTGCCCCGGTCTAGGAAGATCCCACATGCCGCGGAGCGGCTGGGTCCGTGAGCCATGGCCGCTGGGCCTGCGCATCTGGAGCCTGTGCTCCGCAGAGGTAGAGGTCACAACAGTGAGAGGCCCGCATACCACAAAAAAACCCAAAAAAACAAAAAAACAAAATGGAATACTACTTTATACTTATCAAACTGGAAAATATTTGAAAGTAGACAATAATACCAAGTGCTGGCAAGGATGTAAATTGAAGCAACTATTCTGGCAGTACACCTTAGAACTTGGCAATACTACTTCAGATACATATCCCAGAAAATCCTCAAGCAGGGCCGTAAAAGAAAATGCAAGAGGAAATGCATTGTTTGTAGTACAAAGGAACGGAAGGCCACTGGGGTGTCTACTCTAGGAGAATGGATAAAAATAATATGGCATGTGGCATATGGATGTGTTTTTAAGATGAAATTCTATTCAGTCATTGGAAATAATGAATTAGATTTACACATAACAACATGGATAGATCTCTTTGAAAAACTAGTGCAGATTTTCTTAAGAAAAAATAATGAGATCTTTAGTCATACCATGCATGTATATTTTTATTAAGCCTATCTGATCAAGACTATCAGGGACAAATCCGTAGCCCAACAAAGCCAAGTTTATTAACCTGCGGCAACAAGGGAGGCTGTTCACCAGAGGAAACGTGAGTGTCCCACCAAACACAGGAAAGGACAAGTTATGATAGGATATTGGAGAAAGGTAGAGGTTAGGTAGAGTTTAAATGAAGTGATGTTTTGAGGCTCAGATTAAAGCAAGACTGTATGTAAAGGGGTTAACATCAGCCCTGGGCCAACAAGCAGACTCAGGGTCCTGTTTTCTTGGAAACTACTCAGTTAAGATAAACATAGACTGTTGTGTCCAGAAACCCCTTATCTGAAGGTGTATACCTGGCTGCTTCTCGTGTCAGAATGACTTAGATTCTCCAGGCAAACGTGGAATGTTTCAGTCTGACTGATAAGATTTCAAATAGAAAAGTTTCTAACAATCTGTGATTTTAGGGAACAAAGTTTCTCAGCACTGTGTCTCTTTGTTGATTAGCAAAAGTGGTGTTTACAGTTTCACAATTTAAAAATATACAAAACACTATGTATTTCAAAAATATATACATGTCTAAGAAACTATGTTAAATGCATTAGAGATGATGGCCATGGGGAGAAAGGAACGTGGAAGTGGTAATAGGAATAGATGAAGTGAGAAAAAATAATAAATCAAGAGCCTCAACTAATGAGGATAATGTGCCATGAACTGAGAAGCACGATTAACTCAATTTTATGGACTTGAGTTCAGTGTTGTGTCTAGAAATAGGCTAGTGGAGAAGTGAGACACCCATTAATCAAGGGTCTTTCCTTCAGCCTCTGTTACATCTGAGCCACACAGGCAGCCACTATAGATACAGCTGCTACTTCATCTGCTCTCTGGGGCCTGTCCTGCCAATGAGGCTTTTCTTCTGCATGTGGGCAGGTCTCCACTTGACCCCAGCAGAGACTACTAAGCATGCTTAGGGACCAGCAGAGACTACTAACCATGCTTAGTGTTAGGGACTGAATTGTATCCTCTTCAAATTCATGGGTTGAAGGCCTAAACCCTAATGTGACCAAATCTGGAGACAGGGTCTTTAAGGAGGTAATTAAGGTTAAACTAGGTCATAAGGGCATAAGGGTGGGGTCCTAATCCAATAGGATTGGTGTCCTTGTTTTTATAAGAAGAGGGAGAGATACCAGGGGTGCTGGTGCACAGAAAAAAGGCCATGTGAAGACACAGCGAGGGAACTCCCTGGCAGTCCAGTGGTTAGGACTCCAAGCTTCCACTGCAGGGGGCATGGGTCCCCTGGTTGGGGAACTCAGATACCACATGCTGGGCCATGCAGCCAAAAAAAAAAAAAAAAAAAGATATAGTGAGAAAACAGCCAGTTGCAAGCAGAAGAGAGAAGCCTCAGGAGAAACCAAAACTTCAGGTATCCTGATCTTGGACTTCCAGCCTCCAAAACTATGAGAAAATAAATTTCTATTGTTAAATACCTACTTTGTGGTATTCTGTATGGCAACACCAGCAGACTAATACACTTAGTTTCATGAACTATGGCTGAAAATAGCTGTTGGTTGGAGAAGCAGGAAACAAGAATGAGGAATACGTTGTGGAGATTCAAGAGGCAGTGATAAGACAGGCCCATGGAGATGTAAAATAACCATACCCGGGCAGGAGCTGTGAGTGACTGTACTGAGGCCCAGCCTTAAATTATATCAGCTCATTTGTTAGGTACGTGCCAGAGTTCCCAGCAACTTTGCTATGAGGAAGAACAATAGTTGAAATATGGATTTGCAACCTCCATAGATGTTGCCCATACTTCTCTCAACAAATCTTAATATTACATTCATTCAGTCTTCATAAAACCCCAGGGTATTATCATCTATTTCCTAATAGACTCCAAGCCCACAACCCACTCTCGATAATATTAACTTCATACTTTGCTTAAAGATGTGAAATATGTGAGGGGGAGTGTGGGAATATGGTAAAACATGGATGGGGTAGACATTTTCCCCTATGAATTTCAAAAATATTTTCTGATTAAAAATGAAAATTTTTTATAAGGTGGGGTTCCCCCTCCTCCCCAGGATAGCATAACTAACAGTGTGTATTCAATAAAAGGTAGCTGAGTGAATGGAATCTCCAAAGTAAATGTGGTACCCCTCTGCCCAGTGCTAGAGCCAGCCCCAGCCTCCCTGAGTCTGCCTTTATTACTCTGCCAGGCCTCAGTGTTACCGCTGAGTTTTCTGCTGAAATAATCTGGCTTTGCCACACATGGAGTCCTCCAGGTCTCCTTCTTCTATGTTCTCTTCACTTTTCACAGCTGAGGATTTATAAATTCCCAGGAACTGCTCACCCAAGCTTTCTTTTCCTCATCCAGATCCCCTCAAAAGGCAGGGTTGATCTTCCAGCATTCTGTACTTGATTTCAAGTAAAACTAAGTCTCACTTCTGTTGACCAAGTCTTCTAAATGCTATTGGTGCAGAACATCCACCCAACCTCGTCCCAAAATTCCCCAAGGGTGTGCTGTCTCCTGCCAACTATCTGCATTAGTGATGCAGCCCTGGTTTCCACTTGCTCGGTATGAGTTAGCACTGACATCCTTCCCTGCAGGACCTCCTTCCTCCACCCATCTCCTTGCCTACACAGTGTGCTCTCCAAGGAATTCAAAATAAATCTCACATTAGCTTAAATCAAATATCATTAAGAGGGGGCAGAGTCAAGATGGTGGACTAGAAGGACATGGAATTCGCATCTCTGAACAGCTAGGGCACCTACCTGGCACCGGTGGGGGACCACGGACACCTAAGGGGACCGGATGAACCCTCAGCAACCGGGTAGGATATGTGGCATGCAGGGGAGTGAGGGGGGAGGGGAAGTGGAGGCGGGATGGGACTGGCACCCCTGAGGGGCAACTGGGGGAGGGAAAGGGATCCCATGCTCGAAGGGGGAAATTGGGGGACTACTGGGAGGACAGAGGATCGGAAGGGAGCGTGGCCAGGCTTCCCCTGCCCACTTGAGCTCCTGGGAGGCTGCTGAGATCCCAGGCCTGACCCTCTGCCCACCTACACCCCCTCCAACTGCACGGGTCCTGAGGGAGTGGGAGGGAGGGAAGGGGGAGCAAAAGTAAAGGCCGGACCTACAGGACTGGCAACCCTGAAGGGTGGTTGGGGGAGGGGAGGAGTTCCTACACCCAGCAGGGCCCACCCATGGTTAGGGGTCCAGTGGGGATGGGGGAGACGGGGGTGGGGCTAGGGGCAGTGCAGAGGAACAGAAGAGAATGCTGCCAGCGCTCTCTCTGTCCACTTAGGCACCCAGGGAGCCTATTGGGCTCCCAGGCCTAATCCTCTGCCTTTGGAGCCTCCCTCCTGCCACGCAGAGCCCAAGCCCCGCCCCTATACCCGCACCCAGGGCCCCACCTCGATACTCAGAGACCCCCTGAGACACCCTCCAACACGCTGGGCCTAAACTCCACCCACACATCCTCACCCAGGGCCTTACCTCCAAACTCCGGAACTCCACACTCAGGAGGCCCCCCCACCCTTGGAAATGCTGCCTCTCCCCTTCCACGCAGGTCCTAAGCAGAGGCCCCACCCCACGCTTGAACGTTGCCCTGCCTAGGCCCCACCCCCAAGGCCTTTTCCAGCTGCGTGGGTCCTTAGCCTAGGCCCAACCTCACGCTCAAATATCACCTCCCACCAGCCTAGGTCCTGTCTCACCCTAAATCCCACCCCTGCCTAAGTTCCACCCCTGCCTAAACTCCGCCCCCATAGCCAAGGCTTTTTTTTTTCTTTTTGCCTCTTTTAGATGGGGTTCTGTTTTACCTTGTTGATTCATTGTTGTTGATTCATTTATATTTTTTCTAATAAATCTTTTATTTTTCTAATTTTATTTTATTCTTTGTACTTTGTTATTGTTCTGCTCCTTTTGGCTTGTTTCCCTCCCACCCCACCCTTTTTTTTTTTTTTCTGTTGTGGTTTTATTTTACCTTGTTGCAGTTGTTTCAATTATATTTCTATTTTTCCTAATATCTTTTTTAATATTTCTAATTTTATTTTGTTTTTTATTGTTTGTTATTGTATTGCCCTTTTTTACTTTTCTTTCTTTTTTTTTTCTGTGCCACATGGCTTGCAGGATCTTGGTTCCCAGGCTGGAGGTCAGGCCAGTAAGACAGGAATACAGCCCCACCATCAAAAAAAAGAAAAAAAAGAAATGAAATGACAAAAATATACGTTACAGACGAAGGAGCAAGGTAAAAACCTACAAGACCAAATAAACAAAGATGAAATAGGTAACCAACCTAAAAAAGAAATCAGAGTAATGATAGTAAAGATGATCCAAAATCTCGGAAACAGAATGGAGAAAATACAAGAAACCTTTAACGAGGATCTAGAAGAATTAAAGAGCAAACAAACAGTGATGAACAACACAATAACTGAAATTAAAAATACTCTAGAAGGAATCAAGAGCAGAATAACTGAGGCAGAAGAATGAGTAAGTGAGCTGGAAGATAAAATGGTGGAAATAACTGCAGGGAGCAGAATACAGAGAAAAGAATGAAAAGAATTGAGGACAGTCTCAGAGACCACTGGGACAATATTAAACACACCAACATTTGAATTATAGGGGTCCCAGAAGAAGAAGAGAAAAAGAAAGGGTCTGAGAAAATATTTGACGAGATTATAGTAGAAACCTTCCCTAACATGGGAAAGGAAATAATCAATCAAGTCCAGGAAGCGCAGAGTCCCATACAGGATAAACCCAAAGAGAAACATGCTGAGACACATATTAATCAAACTATCAAAGATTAAATACAAAGAAAAAATATTAAAAGCAGCAAGGGAAAAGCAACAAATAATATACAAGGGAATCCCCATAATGTTAACAGCTGATCTTTCAGCAGAAACTCTGCAAGCCAGAAGGGAGTGGCAGGACATAGTTAAGGTGATGAAAGGAGAAAACCTATAACCAAGATTACTCTACCCAGCAAGGATCTCATTCAGGTTTGATGGAAAAATCAAAATCTTCACAGGCAAGCAAAAGCTACGAGAGTTCAGCACCACCAAACCAGCTTTACAACAAATGCTAAAGGAACTTCTCTAAGCTGGAAACACAAGAGAAGAAAAAGACCAACAAAAAACCCCCAAATCAATTAAGAAAATGCTAATAGGAACATACATATCAATAATCACCTCGACTGTAAATGGATTAAATGCTCCAACCAAAAGACACAAACTGGCTGAATGGATACAAAAACAAGACCCTTATATATGCCGTCTACAAGAAACCCACTTCAGACCTAGGGACACATACAGACTGAAAGTGAGGGGCTGGAAAAAGATATTCCATGCAAATGGAAATCAAAAGAAAGCTGTAATAGCAATACTCATATCAGATAAAATAGACTTTAAAATAAAGAGTGTTACAAGAGATAATGAAGGACACTACATAATGATCAAGGGATAAGTCCAAGAAGAAAACGTAACAATTATAAATATATATGCACCCAACATAGGAGCACCTCAATACATAAGGCAAATGCGAACAGCCATAAAAGGAGAAATAGACAGTAACACAATAATAGTGGGACTTTAACACCCCACTTACACCAAGAGATAGATCATCCAGACAGAAAATAAATAAGGAAACACAAGCTTTAAATGACACAATAGCCCAGATAGACTAAATTGATTTTTTTAGGACATTCTACCTTGAAAGAGGAAGAATACACTTTCTTCGCAAGTGCACATGGAACATTCTCCAGAACAGACCATATTTTGGGTCACTAATCAAACCTTGGAAAAGTAAAGAAAATTGAAATAGTATCAAGCATCTTTTCAAACCACAACACTATGAGATTATAAATCAATTACAAGAAAAGAAAACAGTAAAAAACACAAATACATGGAGGCTAAACAGTGCACTGCTAAATAACCAAGAGATCACTGAAGAAATCAGAGAGGAAAACAAAAAGTACCTAGAAACAAATGACAACAAAAACATGACAATCCACAACCTGTGGGACACAGCAAAATCAGTTCTAAGAGGGAATTTTGTAGCAATTCAAGCTCACCTCAAGAAACAAGAAAAATCTCAAATAAGCAATGTAACCTTACACCTAAAGCAACTAGAAAAAGAAGAACAAAGAAAACCCAAACTTAGTAAAAGGAAAGAAATCATAAAGATCAGAGCAGAAATAAATGAAATAGAAACAAAGAAAACAATAGCAAGATCAATAAAACAAAAAGCTGGTTCTTTGAGAAGGTAAACAAAATTGATAAACCTTTAGCCAGACTCATCAAGAAAAAAAGGGAGAGGACTCAAATCAATAAAAGGAGAAATGAAAAAGGAGAGATTACAACTGACACCACAGAAATACAAAAGATCTTAAGAGACTACTTACTTCAAGCAACTATATGTCAATAAAATGGACAACCCAAAAGAAATGGACAAATTCTTAGAAAAGTATAACCTTCCAAGATTGAACCAGGAAGAATTAGAAAATATAAACAGACCAATCACAGGAAATGAAATTAAAACTCTAATTAAAAATCTTCCAACAAACAAAAGTCCAGGACCAGATGGCTTCACAGGCCAATTTTATCAAACATTTAGAGAAGAGTTAACACCTCTCCTCAAACTCTTCCAAAAAATTGTAGAGGGAGGAACACTCCCAAACTAATTCTACGAGTTCATCATCACCCTGATACCAAAACCAGACAAAGATATCACGAGAAAAGAAAATTATAGACCAATATCACTGATGAACATGGATGTAAAAATCCTCAACAAAATACTAGCAAACAGAATCCAACAGCACATTAAAAGGCTCATACACCATGATCAAGTGGGATTTATCCCACGGATGCAAGGATTCTTCAATATATGCAAAACAGTCAATGTGATACACCATATTAACAAACAGAAGAATAAAAACCATATAATCATCTCAATAGATGCAGAAACAGCTTTTGACAAAATTCAACACCCATTTATGACAAAAACTCTCCAGAAAGTGGGCCTAGAGGGAACCTACCTCAACATAAGACAAGCCATATATGACAAACACACAGGAAACATTATTCTCAATGGTGAAAAACTGAAAGCACTTCCTCTAAGATCAGGAACAAGACAAGGATGTCCACTCTCACCACTATAATTTAACATAGTATTGGAAGTCCTAGCCCCAGTAATCAAAGAAGATATAAAAGTAATACAAATTGGAAAAGAAGAAGTAAAACTGTCACTGTTTGCCGATGACATGATACTATACACAGAAATTCCTAAAGATGCCACCAGAAAACTACTAGAACTAATCAATGAATTTGGTAAGATTGCAGGATACAAAATTAATGCACAGAAATCTCTTACATTCCTATACTCTAATAATGAAAGATCAGAAAGAGAAATTAAGGAAACAATCCCATTTACCATCTCAACAAAAAGAATAAAATACCTAGGAATAAACCTACCTAAAGAGACAAAAGACCTGTACCTAGAAAACTATAAAACACTGATGAAAGAAATCAAAGATAACATAAACAGATGGAGAGTTATACCATGCTCCTGGATTGGAAGAATCAATATCATGAAAATGACCATACTACCCAAAGCAATCTACAGGTTCAATGAAATCCCTATCAAATTACCAATGGCACTTTTCACAGAACTAGAACAACAAATTTTACAATTTGTATGAAAACACAAAAGACCCTGAATAGCCAAAGCAATCATGAAGTAAAACGGAGCTGGAGGAATCAGGCTCCCTGACTTCAGACTATATTACAAAGCTACAGTAATCAAGACAGTATGGTACTGGCACAAAGACAGAAATATAGATCAATGGAACAAGACAGAGAGCCCAGAGATAAACCCACACACATATTGTCACCTTATCTTTGACAAAGGAGGCAAGAATACAATGGAGAAAAGACAGCCTCTTCAGTAAGAGGAGCTGGGAAAAATGGACAGCTACATGTAAAAGAATGAAATTAGAACACACCGTAACATCATATACAAAAAGAAATTCAGAATGAATTAAAGATCTAAATGTAAGGCCAGACACTATAAAACTCTTAGAAGAAAACATAGGCAGAACACTCTGTGACATAAATCACAGCAAGATCCTTTTTGACCCACGTCCTACAGTAAGGGAAATAAAAACAAAAATAAACAAACGGTACCTAATGAAACTTAAAACCTTTTGCACAGCAAAGGAAAACATAAACAAGACGAAAAGACAACCCTCAGAATGGGAGAAAGTACTTGCAAATGAAGTAACTGACAACGGCTTAATCTCCAAAATATACAAGCAGCTCATGCAGCTCAATATCACAAAAACAAACAACCCAATCCAAAAATGGGCAGAAGGCCTAAACAGACATTTCTCCAAAGAAGACAGACTCATGGCCAACAAATGCATGAAAAGATGCTCAACATCACTAATCATAGAGAAATGCAAATCAAAACTACAATGAGGTATCACCTCACACCAGTTAGAATGGGCATCATCAGAAAATCTACAAACAATAAATGCTGGAGAGGGTGTGGAGAAAAGGGAACCCTCTTGCACTGTTGGTGGGAATGTAAATTGATACAGCCACTATGGAGAACAGTATGGAGGTTCCTTAAAAAACTAAAAATAGAATTACCATATGATCCAGCAATCCCACTACTGGGCATATACCCTGAGAAAACCATAATTCAAAAAGAGTCATGTACCAAAATGTTCATTGCAGCTCTATTTACAATAGCCAGGACAAGGAAGCAACCTAAGTGTCCATCATTGGATGAATGGATAAAGAAGATGTGGCACATATATACAATGGAATATTACTCAGCCATAAAAAGAAACGAAATTGAGATATTTGTAGTGAGGTGGATGGACCTCGAGTCTGTCATACAGAGTGAAGTAAGTCAGAAAGAGAAAAACAAATACCGTATGCTAACACATATATATGGAATCTAAGAAAAAAAATAAAAAGGTCATGAAGAACCTAGGGGTAAGACAGGAATAAAGACACACACCTACTAGAGAATGGACTTGAGGATATGGGGAGGGGGAAGGGTAAGCTGGGACAAAGTGAGAGAGTGGCATGGACATATATACACTACCAAACGTAAAATAGATAGCTAGTGGGAAGCAGCCAGCAGCCGTATAGCACAGGGAGATCAGCTTGGTGGTTTGTGACCACCTAGAGGGATGGGATAGGGAGGGTAGGAGGGAGGGAGATGCAAGAGGGAAGAGATATGGGGATATATGTATATGTATAACTTATTCACTTTGTTATAAAGCAGAAACTAACACACCATTGTAAAGCAATTATACTCCAATAAAGATGTTAAAAAAATGTAAGAAAATCTACAAACAACAAATGCTGGAGAGGGTGCAGAGAAAAGGGAACCCTCTTGCACTGTTGGTGGGAATGTAAATTGATACAGCCACTATGGAAAACAGTATGGAGGTTCCTTAAGAAACTAAAAATAGAACTACCATATGACCCAGCAATCCCACTACTGGGCATATACCCCGAGAAAATCATAATTCAAAAAGATACATGTACCACAGTGTTCATTGCAGCACTATTTACAATAGCCAGGACATGGAAGCAACCTAAATGTCCATCAACAGATGACTGGATAAAGAAGCTGTGGCACATATATACAATGGAATATTACTCAGCCATAAAACGGAACGAAATTGAGTTATCTGTAGTGAGGTAGATGGACCTAGAATCTGTCATACAGAGTGAAGTAAGTCAGAAAAAGAAAAACAAATAACATGTGCTAACGCATATATATGGAATTTAAAGAAGAGTATGGATGAACCTAGTGGCAGGGCAGGAATAAAGACGCAGACGTAGAGAACAGACTTGAGGGCCTGGGCGGGAAGGGGAAGCTGGGATGAAGTGAGAGAGTAGCACTGACATATATACACTACCAAACATAAAATGGATGGTTAGTGGGAAGCTGCTGCATAGTATAGGGAGATCAGCTCCGTGTTTTGTGACAACCTAGAGCGATGGGATAGGGAGGGTAGGAGGGAGGCTCAAGAGGGAGGGGATATGGGGATATATGAATACATATAGCTGATTCACTTTGTTGTACAGCAGAAACTAACACAACATTGTAAAGCATTTATACTCCAATAAAGATGTGAAGAACAGAAAAAAACAAACAAAACCCCCCACAAATATCATTAAGAAAGCAAAAGTTACCCTAGTACTATTTCTCTGAACACACACAAAGGCGTTTGAATGTGACCAATAAAAATTCTAATGTTGAATTGCAGAAAAACAATAAACTAATTTTTAATTATTATGTGCCCCATCACAGGGTGACCCACTAATATGAACAATTAAGAAGCAACTATTTTCAAACATGATTTTTAAAAATAATACGTGAGTGAACAGGAAACAATTACCATATACACACACATGAGAAAAAAAATTGAGGCAAAAGTAAGTCCTCCATGTTAAGTTTTCAGATAGGCTGAAACTAATAATATAGCATTTACATTATTTATAGCATTTATATGTGCCAGATATTGTTCTGTGTGCTGTGCCTTTATTAACTCATTTAATCTTAATAACCTTATGAGGTAGTTATTATTTTTATCATCCTCACCCTTTTCCAGATGAGGAAAATGGGACATGGTAATCATTAACTTGCCCTGGATCATTGTAAGTACAAAGATTTCCTAAGTTAGGATATTGGAAAGGGCTCATCACACTCCACAGAGCGTACTCATACTCAATAGGGATTTTATTTAAAGGTAATCAATACAATGCAGAAAGAGAAAAAGAGCCCAGGCAAGCACTGAGGGGTCTGGCTAACATCCCATGAACAAGCTCCCAGTGTCCTTAGTCACACAAGGATCTGATCACATTGTTTCAGGACTGAACTACCCATACTTTGTAAGGAATCTAGGCTTCAGGAGAGTTCAGAGCTGAGGTTCCCAGTGGGGGTCTTATACCCCTGGAGCCACAGATTAAAGGCAGGCCGACTAACCAGTTAGGCCACTTGAAAACCTTCAGTGAAAATTATTCTGGGGGTCACCAGCAGAGTTCAACACTTTAAATACCACCTCAAAAATCCTACTGCCCTTTTCTTGACCAAGAGTCAAAACCCAGACATCTAGGGGTCTCCAGAGATAAAGACTGAGCTTTTTCCTATTTCTTCTTTCTTCTCCTACTACTGCTAAGACAACTCTCTTCTCTGGACCCTTGAGAGCCCATGTTCATTTATCATTTGACTAGTCAACAAGTAGCTGTTGACTAACTGGCTAACTGATGATGCAGTGATATATGAAAGTTCTTCGCCCACCCCCACCTGGATCTCACTTCAATAATCAGTCACCAAAGGTGTAATGCAAAATAAGCTGGTTAAAAGGAAGGTATCCTAAAAGGTCTGCAGAGAAGGAACTAGAAAGTAGGGAGGCACTCAGCAGACGTTCTACACTTTATAAACATTAAATGGTTAAAGAAGCAAAACAATGTCTCTGTACAGAAGTGATTTTTTTTCCCTGTGGGCCCAAGTGTTTACTCAACAAGCAATTTCCTCTGATTACAAGTGTTATTTGCTCAAAATGGATTACAAAAATTACCTCTTATATTACTTTCATCTGTGACCCTCAAAACTCAGCACAACCTATGAGCTGTTCTGTAGTCTTAAAAAATGCCCAGCTCCACTTTGCATTGTTAGACTGTATCAATTTGCTTTGCTAACGAAAACTTAAGGACTTAAAATAGGAATCATGATTCTGTAGGTTGCCAGTTTGGGCTAGGTTCAGCTGATGGTTCTTGTGGACTTAGCTGGGGTAATTGACGCTCTATAGTCAGCTGCTGGACTGGCTCAGGGGTGCTGCTCTCGGAAGTCTCACATGGGACAGCTTGTCTCTAATCCATGTGGTCTCCCATCCTCCAAAAGGCAAGCCTAGGCCTGGAGGCTGCACAGGGTTCCAAGAGGGAGAAAGCAGAAGTGAGCAAGCTCTTGAGATCTAGGCCCAGAATTAGCACATAATTACTTCTGCCAGATTCTACTAGCCAAATCACAAGACCAGCCTAGATACAAGGGGTGGGGAAATAAAATCCACCTCTTGAGAGGACAACTGCAAAGTCACATTGCAAAAGGGGTAGATACAGACAGAGGAAGGATTTGGGCCATTTTTACAATCTGTCACCCAGGTAGATTGCCAGAAAAAATACAGGATACCCGGTTAATGAATAATTTTTTAGTATAGGTATGTCCCATGCTATATTCAGGACATGTCTATACTAAAAAATTATTCTTTGTTTACCTGAAATTCAAATTTAACTTGATGTCCTGTATTTTTGTTTGCTAAATCTGGCAACCCTACACACAGACCGTGTCAAAAATAAATAAACCCTTTCTTTATCTAAAGGAGAAAGAGAACTTTGAACTTGAAATTATTTTTAAAATGTACAACTATACCAAATGCTGTGTTAAAATGAGCCAAAAGCTCTAAGTATACCCACAGGAAAGGAGTAACTTGGCCCCTCTCCACAGTCTAGGAACCATCTTGGCTTAACTGGTATTAACTACCCCTAAAATAAAATATAACAGACTATGTTTCATTTCAGTTATGCATTAGATGAAAAAAATGCCACATTGAACACTAACAAGAGAAGAGTCTGTACTTTCTGTAATTTGGACCTCTCCTATACTTACAATAATTCTTTTACCTACCTAGGAGGAATTTTTAAAAATCTTCAGAAGGTATTAATCATTATGCTACCCTGGAATTTATTATATCTAATCATGCCAAAGATACCTGAAAGTCATATTTTAAGCACCTTACCCATATACTGTAGTAAAATTTGATGCTTTCCTCTATGAGTTTTTATGACTGGCTCATTTTCTCTCACTATAACTTTTGTAACTAGAAGTGACAGTGCAAAGGTCAAATAAATGTGCATCATTAAGCAATACAACCTGATATTTCTAGACAATAACTTCCTCAGATGAGGAAAGAGAAGCATACCTGAAAGGTCACAGCCCTTCTTACTGTCCCTTTGCTCCTCTGGTCATCTCTGCCCACTACATGCAATGATTGTGCTACAAATTTACAAGGACTTTCTGTGCTGGGACTCCTATGTAATACAGAATTCAGCACACAGTGTGTGCTAATAGTTGTTAAACAGGTTCGTGATGTAGTTTCTTGCACCTAGCTCTAAATAAATCAGGCTCTGTTGTTTATTCCAAAAACCTCAGACTTGAAGAGAAATTTAGAGATTCCTACTCCATGCTGCCATTATACAAAACACAAAACAAAATACTCTGTCCAGGATCACATCAGCAGACGTTTGTGTGTGATGGCAGAGCCCAAGAGCAAAGATACCACACTGTTTTTCAAACATGAAGATGATGGACAAGCTCGATCAAAGTAGCATCCACCTGAAGAAGGACTTTTTCCAATAAACAAGTACATTTCCTGAGATTTTATGGAGCAAAGTGATGGTCAAGTCTGCCATGTTAGGACCATATTTATATTCCAAATTTGACAGGAAACATTAAGATTTAGCTTGTCCTTCAGAAATGGACTAACCACACATTTCACTAAAATAGGGATGTGAAAGATTAATACAGTTGTAATTTTGATATGCCATTTGTAAAAGTGAGTAAAGAGATTCAGTTATGAAATAAAAGGATTATTACAAGTACATATTCATTTCCCTGTACCAATAATGTTCCCAGCTCACCCTACTTCTACCTACTTACTACTTTCACCCTACTTACTACCCAAGGCAATCTACAGGTTCAATGCAATCCTTATCAAATTACCAATGGCATTTTTCACAGAACTAGAACAACAAATTTTACAATTTGTATGGAAACACGAAAGACCCCGAATAGCCAAAGCAACCCTGAGAAAGAAAAACAGAGCTGGAGGAATCAGGCTCCCTGACTTCACATTATACTACAAAGCTACAGTAATCAAAACAGTATGGTACTGGCACAAAAACAGAAATATAGATCAATAGAACAGGATAGAAAGCCCAGAGATAAACCCATGCACCTATGGTCAATTAATCTACAACAAAAGAGGCAAGAATATACAGTGGAAAAAAGACAGTCTCTTCAATAAGTGGTGCTGGGAAAAATGGACAGCTACATGTAAAAGAATGAAATTAGAACACTCCCTAACACCATACACAAAAATAAACTCAAAATGGATTAAAGACCTAAATGTAAGGCCAGACACTATAAAACTCTTAGAGGAAAACATTGGCAGAACACTGTTTGACATAAATCACAGCAAGATCTTTTTGGATCCACCTCCTAGAGTAATGAAAATTAAAACAAAAATAAACAAATGGGACCTAATTAAACTTAAAAGCTTTTGCACGGCAAAGGAAACCATAAACAAGATGAAAAGACAACCCTCAGAATGGGAGAAAATATTTGCAAACGAATTGATGGACAAAGGATTAATCTCCAAAATATACAAACAGCACATGCAGCTCAATATCAAAAAAACAAACAACCCAATCAAAAAATGGGTGGAAGACCTAAATAGACATTTCTCCAAAGAAGACATACAGAGGGCCAAGAGGCATATGAAAAGATGCTCAACATTACAAATTATTAGAGAAATGCAAATCAAAGCTACAAAGAGGTACCACCTCACACTGGTCAGAATGGCCATCATCAAAAAGCCTACAAACAATAAATGCTGGAGAGGGTGTGGAGAAAAGGGAATCCTCCTATACTGTTGCTGGGAACGTAAATTGGTACAGCCACTGTGGAGAACAGTATGGAGGTTCCTTAAGAAACTCAAAATAGAGCTACCATATGATCCAGCAATCCCACTCCTGGGCATATATCCAGAGAAAACCACAATTTGAAAAGATACATGCACCCCAATATTCATTGCAGCACTGTTTACAATAGCCAGGACGTGGAAGCAACCTAAATGTCCATTGACAGAGGAATGGATAAAGAAAGTATGGTACATATATACAATGGAATATTACTCAGCCGTAAAAAAGAATGAAATGCCATTTGCAGCAACATGGTTGCAACTAGAGATTATCATATGAAGTGAAGTCAGACAGAGAAAGACATATATCACTTACATGTGAAATCTAAAAAAATGATACAAATGAACTTATTTACAAAACAGAAACAGACTCACAGACTTTGAAAACAAATTTATGGTTACCAAAGGAGAAATGTGTGGGGAAGGGATAAATTAGGAGTTTGGGATTAACGTATTAAAACTACTATATATAAAATAGATAATCAACAAGGACCTACTGTATAGCACAGGGAACTCTACATATTCTATAATAACCTAGATGGGAAAAGAATCTGTAAAAGAATGGATGTATGTATATGTATAAGTGAATCACTTTTCTGTATACCTGAAACTAACACAATATTGTAAATCAACTATACTGCAATATAAAGTAAATATAAAATTAAAAAACAAACCTAAACAGGGAAGAGGAAAGGAATGTCCTGAGGAAAGAGGTACAATTTTAAATAGGGTGATCAGCAAAGGACTCACTGGCTGATACTGGAATGAAGACTTATAAGAGGTGAGGGAGCAAGGCTCACAAGTGATCAGGAAATGTTCTTTTGGAAGGGGAACAGCAAGCAAGTGCAAAAGCCTTTAGCTAGGAGGATGCCAGGCACACTCAAATAAGAGCAAGAAAGCCCAGGTGGTTGCAGCAGAATGGCCAAGGCAAAGACTAGCAAGAAAGAAGTCTAGAAAAGAAGTGGGGTGGGGGGGAGGTCACACCATGAAGGCCATTGAACACTTAGGTTAGTGGATTGAAGGTACTGATGGAGAATGATCTGTTGGAGTTTTAGTACTAGAGGGAGTAAATTGGAAAGTGGATTCTTACTGGAAAATGGAATACTTGAAATTGAGATTAGGGAGGGATTTGCAATCAATAATGATAAGGTCTAGTATATGTCCTTAGGAGTGAGGGCTGAGGTAAGGGGGAGAATAAGATTATTAGGAGGAGGGATAGAGCATGGCCTAGTCTAAGGATATGATATTCAGAGCCGGTTGTTTTTAAAGAGTAGGGAAAGTTTATCTGAAAGACGAAAGGAGGACACAGGGGGACACTCAACCTGCTTCCAAGCCCAGTGGTGGATCCGGAAGAGAAAATAACCACTTTGAGAGGGTTGCAGAGGAAGTAAGGTTCTTCAAGAGAGTCAGGTTTTAATTAGAATAGAAACATGAAGGGATTGTTCAGAAAAAGCACTGATATAAAGATTTTGCTAATGAATGACTCAGTTCCTAAGGGCAGAGTGAAAGTGTTTGGGGAGTTTGGGAGAAGTAGGGTGTGGTCAGAATATGGGTTGCACAGAGGAGCCATATGGAGATTAGAGGGAGGGAGATCATGACCGAGCTTCTTGTGAGGACAGGCAGGCTCCATCCCGGTGGTCCTACTACTGTGGTGGGGGGCAACGAATGCTGGAGGGCGGGGAGGGAGGAGCATCTTGCCAGAAGCAGTGTTCAGGGTCCCTTCTGTACTCTCGACCATAGATGACTGAAGGCATAAGGTATAGTCTCACTCTAAGCACAAAAGACTGCCTCACCTTGCTCATTCCTTCTTGGTTTTAGCATCATATACTGCCTCCTTTTTCATATTAGATCATAAGCTCTTTAAGGTTAGTAAGAAATTTTACTCACTTCGGCTTCACCTGTTGATTACCAGTACTAAGCTATTCAATAAATATTTGTTCAAAAACAAGTAAATACTTTTTACTGGATGGAAGGCATGGCTGAAAAGACTAATAATTTCATATTTAGTCTTATCTTTGAGAACTCTCTAGAGCTCCCCAACCCCTGACATTCTTGAGTCCAGTCCTAGAAGACCAAGTGCTGTTATAAAACCTGGCACACTGTGAGTTTATGAAAAAACCAAAGATATTAGGGCTCTCCCTTCCCTATCGTAAGAAGTCACAATTCTGCTTGTAATATTTGCCTCACTGATCATTTCCTTTTAGAAAGAAGAGAATCAGGGCTTCCCTGGAGGCGCAGTGGTTGAGAGTCCGCCTGCCGATGCAGGGGACACTGGTTCGTGCCCTGGTCCAGGAAGATCCCACATGCCGCGGAGCGGCTGGGCCCGTGGGCCATGGTTGCTGAGCCTGCGCGTCTGGAGGCTGTGCTCCGCAACGGGAGAGGCTGCAACAGTGAGAGGCCCGCGTACCGCAAAAAAAAAAAAAAAAAGAAAGAAAGAAGAGACTCAATAGCCAAGACAAAGTATAATTCTCCAAGGACACTACAATCTGCTGTGAGTAGTCTGGAGAATTTGGCCGAACACAGCCACGCTTAGTGACAAATGACAACGGTGATGGTCTTGCTACAAGCAAGGGTTTGGCAATCCTGCAGATCTGTGTCATCATTAGGTGTGAGCGAGCCTTGGAACCATTAAGGAATTGATGATATGGGGCTAACAGGTGATTTGATGTGGAGGCAGGGTTGTGGCAGGAAAAGCCCAGAATTCAGAAACTGACCTAGAACCAGAACTTAGCAAGTGTGTAACCAAACAGCTGAGTTTCTGCCATAAGGTGACCACCACCAAATCCCACATCAGGGCTTCACCAAGACAAAGCCATTTTGGCCATGCAACTTTGGCAACAGGATCCCTCCTATCTGCCCTAAAATGTAAGGCCCTCCAGTCTTTCAAAAACACAACTCTGATCACATCAGTCCTTTGCCAAGTCCATTCAGTGGCATTCCATTACTTTTAGCCTAAGTATGAACTCCCTGTATGCCCCAGAGGCCCTCACAGGATGTAACATCTACCCACCACTCCACCTCACCTCTCCACTCCTCTCACCACTTTCCCTCTTGCACTTTGTATTCCAGCAAACTTAAATTCTTTCCATTCCTGAAACATTCAATGCCATAGTTCATAGATGCTTTAAACTTACTTTATCCAGTGAACTTTCAGTTCTTATCTTTCAGCACATCCTCAAGAAAGGGCTCCTTGACAGCTAGATGGTTCAGGTCTCCCCCCTACAATATGTTATATCACACACTAATCTCATGACTCTCAATTACTCATTTAATGTTTTCTCTCTCCTCCAATCCTTTATTTCTATGAAGATGGCAACTTTGGTATGCGAGAGGCCCACATACCGCAAAAACAAACAAACAAACAAAAAAAGTTAGGTGAATATACTGTTCTGCTTAACACAACTGATAAAATGTGAGCACCATAATTCTCCGGCTGCTCTCGTTAAGCTGAGAACCTTTCCCTTGGTTCCTCTGCACCCTGAAAAATATCTTGAATGCATTCAATATCTTTTAAGTGAATACATCCCATAAAATAATAAAACACCTCAAACTGTTTAATTCAGTAAAATATGGAATACAGGCTGATTAAAATACTAACTTTATTTCTAACTTTTCAATGAATAACATTTAGAGAAAGAATAAAAATGAAAACAAGGCACTACTGTCTCACACCACAAAATAATTTTATACAAAGGAAATTCAGATGCAAGATACATTTAACATCAATTCATATATTAGTAACTTATACATTTATTATCAAGTATGAGATCCATAAAAGCATAAAATAGTCTCTCGAGATCTCAACCAAGCTTCTAGCTTACCTTATGTGTCACTTCCACGACTATCAATCACACACATAAAGAAACTAGGAGAGGGCTTCCCTGGTGGCGCAGTGGTTGAGAGTCCGCCTGCCGATGCAGGGGACACGGGTTCGTGCCCCGGTCCGGGAAGATCCCATATGCCGTGGAGCGGCTGGGCCCGTGAGCCATGGCTGCTGAGCCTGCGCGTCCGGAGCCTGTGCTCCGCAACGGGAGAGGCCACAGCGGTGAGAGGCCCGCGCACCGCAAAAAAAAAAAAAAAGAAACTAGGAGAAATTGACTGAAGATGACTTTCCAGAAAATTTACAAAATGAAAAAGGCAAAGTATGTCAAATAAGGCAGAGGCAGCAACACAGCCCTGAATTTACTCTGGAAAGGCTGCCTAAGGCACTACCAAACGGATAGTTGTAAATCCCTAATCTGACTTTAAATTTTTATGATCTTAAACTTTTCAATTCTAAGCACAAGGTGACATGACCATGCTAATTGCTATTTTCTCAGTACAGGCAGATGTGAGAAATATTACATCTATCCAGGGCACTGTCACCCTAATATATGTTTGTAATATATCTGTTTATATGAAGTGTGAAAGTAAACTTGCTTATTTTTTCTTTAAATGCATTTTAAGAACTAATGGCAAAAAAAAAAAAAAAAAGAACTAATGGCACTTGAATGAATGGTGGCACAATAAGGAAAAGGACTATTTTAATATAAAACAATACTATATCAGCATGTGATGAGGTAAAATGTTGAAACTATAAGAATTTTATAAAATGATAATTTGGAAATTATAAATGCTTTTATTCAAAACTGCAAAAAGGTATCAGTTACTCTAAGTTGCTGGAATCACAGGTCTTATGAATAATAGCATCTACTGATGAACCAAATCAAGAATGCATAATACAAAATTAATTTTCAAAAGGGAACAATTCTGGTTAAAATCAGAATATAAAATTATGAAGAACAAATCAATGTGACAGTGGTGACAGAAGTATTGTCATTTGGCCAATAAAAACAATGAATGCTCATGACCAGTGGTTCCAGGTGTCCTGTGCAGGTGACTCAGGTGCTGCCAGGATCTGGTTCCCGAGAGTGGGGAGAAGGCCCAGTGAGTGGGGCTGTGGACCCTGCCCCAGCTTCAAACGGAAAACCTCTACTTCTGTTTTACCATACATTGAGAACATATGTAATCGTTTCTTTTAAAGGCTTCATGTGTTTAAAAAAAAAAATTCTGAAAACCACTGTAACATATATATGCTGTTTCCAAGCACACAAAGAGAACTGAAATTAGGACATCTTAGACAACAAAGGCTCCGAACTATTGGAAGAATCATCAGTTCTTTTCTCGCCTAACTGATGTCAAGATGACTTGTCAACTAATGAGACATACTATAGAGCAACAGACTACTAGTTAGGTACCTTCAGGTTAACAACACATATCCAGAGGAGAGCTAAGTGGGAAAATGTTAACTGCTCACCTGGGCTAGGCAACCACTGTGGCGAGCAGATCCCCTCTCAGACTGACCTTGGCAATGAGCAGTTTCTGAGAAGCCAAAAGCTGTTCGTGGCTGAAAGCTCGCTTGCTTCAGACATTTCAGGGAACAAGAGACCTGAGCTGTGGTGCAAGTTTTCAGTAAGACCGATAGGCTTAGGGTGCATCCATTTACAGATCCATAATAAACACGTAATTCTCAATGTTAAATTGTTCAAGATGACTGGCCAATACACAGATATGCATAGTACTTGGCACACAGCTCCTCAATAAAACGTTACTGAATCTATTCTGAAAAGGTAATGTTTGCTAAGTATTATGTTCTAAAGGATAAAAATCAGAAAAAAAATTCTACTAAAAAAATAAAAACGCACTCTATCCTATGCAGCAACTGGATTTTTTTTTAAAGTTATAACAGGGTTTATGCTTAATACAATACATTCTGGATTTAGGAAATAGCTCATTATTAAAACATAAGATATGATTTTGATTAATAACCACTATCATGAGTTTAAAAAAATCAGACTAAAAATGTTACTTAAAAAAAAAGAGAGAATATCTAAATGAATCTACACAAATGTACAAATCAATATATGGGACCTTAACAAGGAAAGTATAAACATTGCCTTTTTTAATAAGTAAAGTCTTTCATTGATTAAAAGGAAATAGAATTCTGAATTTCCCCTTATATGTTTGGTTCTTACAGTTTTCCTGGATAAACCCATCCTAACCATTTTAACAAACTCCAATTAAAATAATCTAATAATGTTGAATCTAGGGCTACCTATCATCAATGCAGATACAGAATCCTGAGTGTCACATACAATCAATGAAAAGGTCAAATCTGACCATGTTTATGGTATTCAATAATGAAAAAGAAAGATCTAGGAAGGCAAATAAAAATGGCTTACTTACATGAGGTTCCTTTTACTTGTTGATTGTACAATTTTAAGAACTGAATATGTGCCTTTCCTTCTCATTCGGTACTTTTCATGAAGTCCTATAAGGATGCATGCTGTTTTGAACTGTGCATGTCTAAATTGCAGCAAAATTCAGGGACAAGTAAAGGTAGTTTTATCCCATGGAATAGCACTAAGTATAGTTCTAGAAACAAATTCAATATCATCTAATTTAAGAAGCCCTTGTTGTCAGGCATGGACATTGGCTTATAAAACATATATTGCCTAGAGCAAAGCACAGCAACCTTCGCATCATTCCAACAATTTTCCACTCTTTCTTATTTACAAACATTCAAAAACAACATTTTCGTCATATGAAAGTAAACAACCACAAGAACAAAATCCGCGTTTCTCACACCAGTTTCTAATCCAAATAGCCTCACTGCAATTACTGTAAATCACTAGCAATCACTGAATTGATTGGGCAAAGATTAAGTTAGCACTTTCCTCCAAAAAAAGTAAAAAAGAATGCTTTAAATAGACATAATCCATAGAGAACTAGGTTTGCATCATAAATGCTGGGGTTCGTGAGAAGTGTGTAAAATGACAGATTCATGATTTGGGGTCAGAGGGAAATCCATTGCTCCACACAGCACAAAAGACTTCTCTCTGCTCAGGCGACCAGAGCTCCTTTCATTTCGTAGCCGGGTTCTTGGGAGGAAGGAGTTTGTATGTGTTGAAGTAGCCTACCACCTGCTGGGGGATCTCCGCCAAGACACATTGAGCAAGCGCTTCTTTTGGAGCCTTGTGAAAAAACAAAATCAAAGCAATTTTATTAGCAACCAAATTTTTACTGGCACTTTGATAAAAGACTAGGAAAAAGCAGTTAGTTCCCAATTCCTAGCTTCTATCTTGTCTCAGGTACTGTCCATGAAACATGGAATAAAGCAATGTTACTTAAGAATGCTTGAGTATGCTCACGAACATTTATCAAGTACTTTTGTGCTGCCCTCATTTTGGCATTTAATGATAATGTTTTTGCTCTTTAACTTTTAAATGTGGGCCTTTCATTCACTTGGTATTAAGTTTTTTAACTTTTTATTTTGAAATAATTACAGATTCATAGGAAGGTGCAAAAATAGTACAGAAAGGTCCCACGTACCCATCACCCAGTTTCCTCCAAAGATAACATCTTATATAACTTTAGTACAATATCAAAACCAGGAAACCAACATTGGTATAGTTCACAGAACTTATTCAGATTTCACCAGTTTTACATGCACTCATTTGTGTGTGTGTGTGTGTGCGTGCACACAAGTGTAGTTCTATGTAATTTTATCATCTGGGTAGATCTGTGTAACTACCATCACAATCAAGATACAGACCTGTTTCATCATCACAAAGATCCCTAACATTACCACCTTTTTAATACACACCCACATCATTCCCCACACCCACCCCCACTCATACATTGGTTGGTGGGAATGTAAAATGACATAACTGTGCCAGAAAAGTTCAGCAGTTTCTTTAACAACTAAAATGCAACAACCATACAACCCAGCAACTGCACTTCGGGGTATTTATCCCAGAGAAATAAAAACTTATGTTCACATAACAACCTGTACACGAATGTTTACAGCAGCCTTTGTACGTCATAGATGAGAACTGGAAACAACTGAAGATGTCCTTCACTGGGTGAATGGTCAAACAAACTGGTACACCCACACCATGGAATACTACTTAGCAACAAAAAGGAATACATTTAACAACTGGGAAGACTCTCAGAGAATAAAGCTGAGTGAAAAAAAGCCAGTGTCAAGGTTATATACTGTATGATTCCATTTATATAACATTGTTGAAATGACAAACATATACAAATGGAGAACAGACTAGTGGTTGCCAGGGGTTAAGGAGGGAATGAAGGTGGGAAGGAAGTGGATGTGGTTATAAAAGGGCTACATGAGATAGCCTGCTATATTGGACCTTGACTGCATCAAAGTCAATATCCTGGTTAGGATTCTGGACCTATAGTTTTACAAGATGTTACCATTAAACTGGGTAAAACAGTTTACTGTTTACAATTTTCATCAAATCAACTTGTAGTTTGGTAAATTCATCATATACTTGCATAGAGTTTTTCTGTTATTACACAGGTAAAGATAAAATATATTCTAAAACATTCACAACAACATCTTTTTAAACAATTTATCACATGGACTGCAAGAGGCACACAAGTATACAACCTGAAAAAAAACTGCCAAATTTAATCAAGGGTCTTCAAATGGAAAATTCACACACTCTAACAACCCCTGACACCTACTCAACTGCCTGGTTATGGACCGGCAAAGGTCTGTGTTCAAACACCTTAGAGTGCATGAAGAGTAGGGAGGAGTGGTACTCACACTCTGGAACTGTCTGAAAGGCACAAACTGGACAATATCCCTGATGGCTATCTCGCCCGACGGGGAGCGGAGACTTCCACCATCACCATCCAGAAACTCCATGGCACCAAAGTCAGCATCTCCGACTCCGACAATGATGATGGACATAGGCAGCTTGGCAGCGTTAACGATAGCTTGTCTGGTCTCATCAAGGTCTGTGATCACGCCATCGGTAATGATTAAGAGCACAAAATATTGCTGCCAAGAAAGACAATTATGTCCACTGAGCCAGCCGAGCTCCCCAACAATAAAAGCAATGGTTAGACTCTAATAAATACCATATGCTAACATGGTATATATGGAATCTTAAAAAAAAAATGGTTCTGATGAACCTAGGGGCAGGACAGGAATAAGACACAGATGTAGAGAATGGACTTGAGGACACGGGGAGGGTAAAGGGTAAGCTGGGACGAAGTGAGAGAATAGCACTGACATATATACACTACCAAATGTAAAATAGATAGCTAGTGGGAAGCAGCTGCATGGCACAGGGAGATCAGCTCAGTGCTTTGTGACCACCTAGAGGGGTGGGATAGGGAGGGTGGGAGGGAGATGCAAAAGGGAGGGGATATAAGGATATACGTATGCATATAGCTGATTCATTTTGTTATACAGCAAAAACTAACACAATACTGTAAAGCGATTATACTCCAATAAAGATGTTAAAAAAAAAAAAAAAGCAATGGTTAATGACATCTCCAGCCTGATGAGTCATTTAGTCTCTTTCTTGCTCATTTTCCTTGTCAGTCTCTACCCAGGATACCATCTATATGAAATATTCTAAGATTCTCTGATGACAAGGAAATTAACTGATACAAAAACTGTAGTTTCATTAAAAGTGCAACAGACCACAAAAGAGGGCTGGCATAAATACACAGAAGCAAGACAACTAAATGTCAGAGATTAAACTTTCAGTTAGCACTGAAACATTCTGATTTACCTGAAGTACTGAATATGTCAAAGTACCTATCAAGGGAGCAAGTGGCAACTCCGTTCTTAAAAGATCAAATACGGAGGAAGTAGAATCGTTCATCAAACTAAAACATACTTTTTAAAAAATGGATATGGTTCAAGGTGAGGAAATCTTTCTCTCAATCCCATCATCTCTGATGAATCATTTTAGAGAGTGGTAAAATGTTACATAAAGTTGTACTCCATCCTTTGGGTCATTTAAGTCTAAAATGGAAATAAGATTGATAATAGTAGCTATCATGTGCTGAGTGTTTACTCTGACTCAGGCACTGTGCACTTTATATGAACTATCTTCTCTCACTCTTTCAACAACTGCATGAGGTACTTATCGCTTATTTCTGAGGATACTGAAGCTGAGCGGGGTTTGGTATCCAGGGTCCAACAGGTAATGACTCTCTAATTCAAACTTCTTTAGTATGCTAAGTAATTTTGCAACAGCAACTGAAGTGGTAGGTCTCCTGAAGCCTAAACTTGCTAAGGCTACTTCAAAAAATTTTTTGAGAACCTACCTGAGAAAATTCTTTCAAAAGACAGAGAAAAAACTTATAAGTATACAGGTTGTTTAGTTGTTGTCTTGTTCTTAATGGTCACTAATTTAACAACAGATGTTACTCCCAAACCAAGGATGATATATCATTGCTTCATGCCCTGTCTTTGTATCTCAGCAGACCAAATAAACAGAAAAATGGCTCTGGGAACAACAACCAATCCACATTCTCCCTGCCCCCTGGCGACAGGGCACTTACAGAAGCTGTCTGTTGTTGTGTGGCTGCAGCAGCAAACCTGGCCACATGATTTATGATTGGAGAAAAATTAGTTGGTCCATAGAGTTTTATCTGAGGAAGGCAGGCCCGATATGCCTCTATAATGCCTTGAATTCCTAGACAAAAAAAGCAGGATTAAAAATTCTCAAGCACAATTTAATTGTTTACTATTCACCATACTGGCTAATTTAATTTATATACCAACATACAGTGCTTTAAACAGTCAAAAGTTCTATATTCAGGAGTTCTCTAAGGTATATAATATTACAAAACTCCATAGCTATGCTCTATCACAAAAAAACCCTATAAACTTTACTCTCCCCCACTAGAAGGCATGTGTTTTCACCTCAGCCAAATTATTCATTAATCTAAAGTAGGGTTGTTATATTGCTTAACTTTGATATGTTTTGGGAATAAGACTGATGGAAAAAGAACCATACAAAAGATGCTGCAGCATACAACTGATGACAAGGTAAGAAAACGTAACTGAAAAAATGGAAAAACTTTTGCATATATGACCAGAGGTTCTACAGAAATATCATATAAGGTTAAGCATGGTACAGTAGACTCTATTAATTGCAAATATTCACTTCCAGGTTATTTATCACATTTTGCTGCAGAAACACTAAAGCATTTGTTTATGGGGTGCACCTTAGGCCTGCTGGGCATTATGTAATGGAAGACTGGGCAGGCCCATTTGACTAGCTTTGTCCAGTGCATATGAATGGATATGACATCCATGTCTAAGCAGATGTTTTAAGAATCACGGCCTGTTTTTGCCAGCTTTCTTGCTTTTTCCCCTCTGCCATGGGAACAGCATATCCCAGACAGCCCGAGACCCAGAATGAGTAGAAACAGAGCAGCGCAGCAGTCTAGCCAAGCACCAAGTGATTTGTAAAGTGAGCAAGAAATAAATTATTGTCATTACAAGTTACTGAGATTTAGAGACTGTTGATTACAATAGCACAACCTATCAAAAGTTGAATGGCATTCCTGATTAAAGCACTGCTGATGAATCTGCCCCTAATACACAACAGAGTGTCTGGGATGTAAGTAAGAGACTAGAAATCCTAGAAATTCCCAAGAGTGCCTTGCTAAGATTAATAAGAAAATCTTAAAAGACTTCTAATGCAAACCAAAACAGGTCTCTTGCTTAAAAAATGTCCAGCAGGACATAGATCAATAAGGAGGAAAAGCATATACTTGGTTTAAAAGCTTCACAAGACCAAGTCTCTCCACTTGCCAATAAACTCCTCTTAGGCACTTTGAGTTTAGGAATAAGTGGTCTTATGAACAACCTTTGAGAATGTAACTAATTTATACATAGAGGTGATTTTACATGCATAAGGTGAGGCTGGAACTAGAGGTTAGTCAGTCCAGTAGTTACAAAAATAATATTAACATAGGCCAGCAGCAGGATCTTACTGTAATGATATATGCTATAGAAAAATTTAACCCATAACCACAGCAATAGTAATATTTTCTTCCATTTTTATCATCTAGCTTGCTTGTCAATCTCAAGGTATACAAAACTGTTAATTAAATTTCTTCATAAACATCAATTGCCTTCCATTCCTCAACTAAAACTAAATTATGCTAAAATCTTTCCACTACATCAAGGGAACAAGTTAGACATATTCTTTCTGGGCAACTAAGGTGGATGATTAATTAGGAAAACGGGATTAAACTTCCTTGTCTTAAAATAAGGCTGTATTTTTTCTGTGTAGTATTTCCTCTGTCTAACATCAAATTGATTGTTTTTTCCAGACTAAACCAAAAGCAGAAAAGCTCTGCTTGGTGGCAGCCCAAAGATGGGCTCATGTTACTCACAGAGTAAGTGAACTTCTAAAATGAATTATCCCATGGTATGTCATCCATATTTACTTGCAATAAATAAAATCTAATTACAACAAATTCCAAAAATTGTTCCAATTTCATCATAAGCATGAAGCACATTTCTTGAAAAGAAAAAGATTCCCAATTTCATATGCCTAGGGATACAAAAGGTCACAACCAGCCACTGAAAGTGCATAAAAGAACACTGAATTAGTACAAGAAAAGAGTTTCAGAAAAAAGGAGAAAATCCTAATACAAACTACTCCCAACAAAATGGTCATGCTCTTCTACTTTATGGATATTATTTAGGAAGGGAAGGAAAGAACACTCTCTTCTGTTTTATAATTGTTAAAAGGACCCTTTGCAGAAAATTAGCTTATTGTCTACAATTTTATGCCTCTGCCCCTATATCTTTTCCTCCTCCAAACTCTTCAGTCTTACATACTTTTGTGGGAGATTTGGCATTTTAGGTTGATTGCTCAATGTGGCAAAAAGGAAGAGGCACTGGAATATTTGAGGGATAAACAGAAAAGTGAAATGAAAGAAATGCCTGTCCCTGTTTTCCACACAAAGGAAAGCTACTCTTGGAGCTTAGTTCTGTGTTTCTTTAGCCCACCCCATCTCCTGACAGAACCCTGTGTAACAAGTAATTTGATGCTAGACACTTTTTCTTCAAAGAGAGTTAACTGCTAATCTGAGAAAAGCATCTGTATACTGAATGACCTGTTTTCATTGACGGTTTATTTTAAAATCAACTTATATGTGAAAATAATATGCATATTCTTATGGATCTACCCTCAAGATTGAGAATCTTTTGTTCTAGTAAAACTCTTAAGGTAGAAGAATTTAGCCTGCAATCTTCATCATCATCATAGTGATCTGCATTATTATCATTACCATGCTAACCACCAACTTGGGGCAAAATTCTACTACTTTACATGATAGAAAATTCAATGTGTCACAAAAAGAAACCTAGAGAGGAAATTTGAGTAGCTTTTTTCAGTTTAAAAATTCATGTTTATTTTTAACTTACCATTACAGTAGGGATTGGACGGATTAAAGTTTATTGGAAATTCATGAGAAACCTGTCAAAAGATGAAAGAAGGACTGATGAGGCTTGTTTTGCTTTGCTAGGAGGCAAAGCTTCGCAATGAGAGTTCCTCTTACCTGCCACTGAGGTGGGATCTGAGCTCCAAAACCAAAAGCTGGAAACATCTTATCACTGAAAAGAAAATTTGAAAACAGAAAAAGGTCATTTTTATCTTTATTCATAATAAAACCAATATGAGCTTATTTTCTAAAAATTTGAAATCTTAGAAAAATATAAAACAAAGATTAGAACCAATGTTAACATTTGGCAGCTCTCATTCTAAATATTTTTCTGTGCATTGAAGGAGAAAAATGTCTCTCTATATATATTAAAATGGACTTTATATTAATATTTTATAACATACTCTTTTTTATTTATACAGTTTATCGTTTCACTAGATAAATATATAAATAAATCCGTAAAGTTTTAAAAAGCACAAGTTTTTTCATTTGTTTACAAAAACACTCATTTGGCAGCAAAACCTGACCTCAACTGACATGAAGTTATCTATAGCCTTTATTTATGCCGCTTAATATGAATATTCATACATTTATAGCCACAGAAACATGGTACAAATGCCATACATTGTAAAACTCTCACATTTCTGCAGCAAAATGTATGAATATTCAGCCCAAGTGTTTAGAGATAATTATGGACCAGAATATATAACACCATGTGAATGGCTGTTAAGTATTCCACTGTATAGATATTCTCCCCCAAATGATAGACACCCTATGTCTTGCCATTATAAAACACTGTAATGATTACACTAATTTTTCTACTAGGGATATTCTTTTTTATATTAATTCTTAATGGTTCTTTTTGCATTGAGGATAGAACCTATATCTTATATGTCACGATATTTTTCCCGGTTGATAGTCTGTCTTTAACTTTGTTTAAAATATCTTCCCTTTTTTAGTTATTAATATTAATAAATGTGAACACATAAAAATTCTTTCATGATTTTTGCCTTCTCTGTCTTGCTTAAAGGCTGTCCTCACTGCAAGATTATAAACAATTCATATATATTTTCTCCTAGAACTTCCAAGCTTTGCTTTTGATGTTAAACTTGAAATTCATCTGGAGTAGGATATGAAGCAGAAACTGCTGCTCTACACCAGTATCCATTCTCTTCCTTTTTAATTATGGATCCCCTGGGCTACTGGCAACCACACTAGCTGTACTCTAGCTTCTCTGGGCTGGCAGTGGTTAGGTGGCTGGAGGTGTGAGTAGAATGATTTGTCAGCCACTTCTCAATCACACTCTAAAAGGGAAAGCACATGCATTCTCAGTTCCTTGGTCCTCTTCCCACTGGCTAGAGAGGATGAGAATCACAGCAGCTGCGTCGGACCCAGGGTGGAAGCTATAAGAGGCAGAACTGCCCTCTCAGTCCTGAACTACTTACCTCTAGAGATGCAACATGAAACAGACATAAACCTCTATTTTGTCAAAACCACTTTGTTTTGGGGTAGCCATTTCAGCAATTTTGTCTGTGGTCTATACAGAATAGTATCCTAACATACACAGGTATGAGTCAGGGATCCAAATCCAGTTCCTGTCCTGTTTGACAGCTGTTACAACCCCTTTCCCCGCAAATGCCATCTCTATCATATACTAAATTCACATACACTTTTGGGTCTATTTCAAGACTGCTTACTTGTTTTTACTGGTCATGTACTAGTCCCATACTCAATTAATATATAATACTGTATATATGAAATTGATATAATGTTATAAACCACTAAAAAATTAAATTAAATTATATATATATATATATATATATATATATATATAGCTTTAAAATAAATTTTAGTACCTGCTAGAACAAATTCCCCTTCATTCTTTTTCCCTGAAAAACTTCTTGACTATTCTGATTCATTTTACCCTCTAGAAAATTTTAAGAATCATTTTGTCAGGGTTTCACTGCAATTCTGATTAAAACTGACTAATACAGGGAGAAATGTTATATTTTACATCATTGTGACATCTGCCTATCTAGAATCGTGGTATATCTTTCCATTTAAACAAGTTTCCTTCTTTGTCCCTCAGTACAATTCTGTAGTTTTTCCTCACTAAAGATCCTAGACCTTTTACTAAATTCACTCTCATTTTTTTTTGCATTATGAATTGTGATCTTTTATCCACTATAATTTCTTCATTTGGTTTTTGCTGGTTAGTGAAAACTTGATTTTTTATTTTATGTTGTATCTGACCACCTTTTAAACTTTCACACTTTCTAATATTTTTCACTTGATTCTCTCAGGTTTGAATTCATTCCTCATAGGTTTGGTAGAATTTATGTATGAAGGTTGTCTTGGCCGGTGCCTTCGTGAGGAGAGGCTCTTTGACCAGCCACTCCATTCCTTCCACGGTTCCTGGGCTATACAGGTTCTCTGCTTCTTTGAGTCAAATTTGGTAATTTACAGCTTTCTAAAAAAAAATCATCCTTTAACCTAGATTTTTCAATGAAATAGCATAAGCTTTTACAGAACATTAACATAATTTTTTTTCTGAATTTATGCTTATAATCTCTGTCTCATAACTAATATTCTACACATTTTCTCTTTTTCTCGGGGGGTCAGTGTTGCCAAAGGTTTGCCTAAGCTTTGCTGAACTTGCAAAGAATCATCTCTCCATTTAATTTATTAATTTGGTGACTTTCCAAGTCATTATTTTGTGTGTTTGGAGGAAGCAGAGCACAGCAGAGTTGTGAGGCCATGTCCCTGGAGCCAGACAGCCCAGGTTCAGTCCTGTCTCTGCCAGTTACCAGCTGAGTGACCCTGGACAAGTTACTTTATCACCTATGCCTCAGTTTTCTCACCTGTAAAATGAAGATGATAACAGCACCTATTGCACAACTAAGTATGAGGATTTGATGAATACCATATAAAAAGGATTTAAATTTTCTCTGACACATAATAGCTAACATGTATATGGAATCTCCTACTATTGCAATATCTATATTTTTCTTCCTATTCTTTAATTTTATTCTGTTGAAAAGCTAGTTCATTCTATATTCAATTCTTGTTTAAAAATAAAACACATAAAGCCAGAAATTTTCCTCTATAAAGACAGGACCATGTACAGTCGTCTCATTACCCTTTATTTCTAGATAGTCTGTTATTACACTTTGATTTCCTCTTTGATCTAAGAACTACTTAAGAGTTTTTTTAATTTCCATGTGGTAAACTTTTTTTAGTTAACCTTTTGTTTTACCTTCCAGGAACCAGGCTGAGAAAGTAACCCTATAAATTTTCTACTTTTTATCTAAGTCCCATTACAACTGTGTTACTTTGAAATTTTTATTATATTTCTAGCTATTTTCAATTGAAATATTTTGATAGTCTGTTACTAAACATGTCCACTGTTATATTTTCATTTTGGATTATATAATAAAGTGTCCTATAAAGTAATTTTTAAATTATATTTAATGAATTTTGTCTTAAATTCTATTAGGCTGATACTGAAACTGCTACCCCTGCTTTAGACTTGTTTGCATTTGCCTGAAAATTTCATCTCTTTAAATGTCATAACAAATTAATGAAAAGCTCCATCAAATATGTAAGGGCTTTTATCATAAAATAATAGGTGAAAATTTTTACTGTGCCCTAATAGATTGAGAACAAAAAGTTAATAATGTGGATTTTTTTCCTATTGTTTACTAAACCTTCAAGAAGACCTATTTAAATCTATTCAAAATCTATCCATTGAGAATCTATTCAAAATATTTTATAGCAATTATGTCAAGTTATCCTTCAACACTTGTTGAAAATCACCATTAAGAAAATAATTTGACAATGACTGCCAAGGAAATAGACATGTTAAGAAATAGCATCTATGAGTGTTTACAAAATGTGCCTTCTGGACTTCAATTACACAGATAACTTATCCCAAATGAGTAAACCCCAAGGAAACCAGATCAAAGAAACTAAAAGCCTTGCCAACTTCAGTCAGCTGTTAAAGAAGCAAGCTATAATAATACATTATAACTAATCACAGCCAGAGATTAGAGGTCAAAGGTAAACACTAACTAAGACTGTCACAAAGGGAAAAATGGAAAAGATAAGACAAGAAATTTTAGGGAGAAAGCTATTCCTCCCCAGCATCCTTATCCCATCAACTGCATCAGAGAACCAGCAGACGATACAGAAACTGCCCTTTCTGGGGAGTTATGTGTTGGAGTCATACTCACGCATCATAATCTTGAATGACCAGTCCCACAGACCAGATTGCAGTCAAATACTCATTAACACCATTGGGGCTGATGTAATGAAGGGAGTCGGGAGACCTTGGATCACCATTGGAGCCAGTGAAGTCCACGCCCACCTGCCAAATAACAAAACTGCAGCCCTTACTGAGATGAAGGCAGGGACACCCTTGCTTGATGTCCAGGAAAACACAAACATTGAATTTTGAGACCGAAACATTCATCCCAGAGCCTGCTACTGCCATTTCCTAACAAATGCCTGAGCCTATGGGTATTTCCAGACACAATTAAACAATTAAAGCCACAGCATGAAGCAACCCGCTACCCCTATTTTTCTAGATGTCTTAAATCATGGATTATTACATCCATGGCTTTAGGCATAGGGCTTGTTTTTTTTGTATGTTTGTTTGATTAGGCTTTTTATTATTTAAATTACTGCAGGATAATCACTGATTTGTACATATCTGCTTTCTTGCAGGAGAAAATATTTAACAAGGCCAAAAGCTTCAGGGTGAACCTAAACAAACTCTCTGAGGAGACCATACTCAACAGACTGTATAAATTTCATCACAAAGTCAATTTGGCAGTGAAAGAAGGAACACTGCAAAATGGAGGGAAAAAAAAATCACGTTACAGCCCTATTTTGAAAAATTCAGTGTGTTACTCACAGTAAAATTCAGTTGACATCCTCCCATGATATAGTCAAGGAATGTACATTCCACTGTAATCTAAAAACAAATAGTAAACTTAAAATTAAAACTCTCCTACTACATAAGAAAAGCAAATAGCTCTCCGGCATTTTTTTTTTTTTTTTTCGGTACGCGGGCCTCTCACTATTGTGGCCTCTCCCGTTGCGGAGCACAGGCTCCGGACGCGCAGGCTCAGCGGCCATGGCTCACGGGCCCAGCCGCTGCGCAGCATGTGGGATCTTCCCGGACTGGGGCACGAACCCGTGTTCCCTGGATCGGCAGGCGGACTCTCAACCACTGCGCCACCAGGGAAGCCCTGGCATATATTTTTAACCATCTATAAACTGAACAGCACATGATATAAACATATGGAAAACATCCCTGCATTTGAATTTAAGGCACCCTGCCCCTACATGTCATGAATCTGTAAGATTTTACTTCAAGATAATTATAGCAATGTGAAGATTAGAATATTAATGGCCAATGATGAAATACACACACTGTAAGTTTTAAGAAACTAGTAATGAGTCTAATATGTTGAGAGCTTTAATTAAGTATAATAAGCAAGATTAAAAACAAAAACTCCCACTTGTTTATAAGAAATCTCTTGGATTTTTTCCCCTTCACTCATAACATCTCATCTTGAAATAATGACCAGGATAGATGCACTAAGTCAAGCCATTTCCACTAATGTGCTGGAAAATGCCAATGGTGCCTTATATTTCCTCAGATAATGAAAAACTTTGATATTCTTTGTCCTTTGCTAAAAAGTTGTCAAACCTTGGAAGCAAAGTTACTTGGAAGATTTCTCTACTGTTTCCTATTCTCTTCTTTTCCCTAAAGGTGCCCAGTTGCTCATGTAATTTTCAACTGTCCACACAAACTGTTTGTTTAGAAGAACTCGAAATGTGATCTCATTACACTATAAGTGGTCAAGAGAAACTGACCTCACACTGTTTCACACTGACAACACCTGAATTCTTGTAGCTTTTCTTCTTTTGCCTCTTTTTTTCATTTATGCACTCAAATTCAACCTGTAGGAAGAAAAGACAAAAATGTTCATTATTACTAGTGATATAAGAAATGCCAATGTAAATTTAAATGAATGACTTTTTTCTCTTGGAATCAAACCACCTACTGATGTAGGTCTGTTACAAAACACAACTCTGAAACAACTGCATACTATGTCATATATATGAAATATTTATCAGTGATATTTCCAAAAAGGACTTCTAAAATTGTGTACCTTTTAAAATAGTTCCTAAGTATAAATTTTGCCTCTGTAGATCATTTCCTTATAAATGCTCCGAGTAATAACCTTTTTTCTTCATAATAAAGGATATAAAACATTACTTCTAGCTGTTACCCACACAAAGTACAAAAATACACTGCTTAGAAAAGAAAAAAAAACAACCATCAGAAAACAGAAATATATGAAGCCCAACTCTATGGTAAAATATGCAGCAAAGATCATCTCTTTCCACTGGGAATATGTGTAGAAATCGATCTAGTATCTTACATCTTCTCAGTATAGTTTCTTCCTCCAAACAGATCATCTTCCTTTCCACCTCCTATCCACTTATCCCTCTGTAAGGCTTGGCTAAAGTTATCCTCCTCTATAACATCAACTCCTGTTCTAGGCTTCTCTGATCTCCATCTATCTCATTAAACTTCTACAACCACATAAAATTTAGTTACATACTTGGTATTGTTGTCAATTATTTCATTTCATTAATTTTTTTCCATGGCTAGGGTATAATCACTTCCAAGTTATACCTTCAAATTCTCACTGCCTTGCCTAATAATAAGAGATACTCAATGAATACTGGATAAGTCACCTCTTCTGGTTAACAGAAAGCAACTTATATACTTTGGACAGAGGCATTACTAATTTTTGAAGAATCAAACATTTAAAAATACTTTTGATACAATGATACAAAACAAAATGATGTTAAAAAAACTCCTTGAGGGGCTTCCCTGGTGGCGCAGTGGTTGAGAGTCTGCCTGCCGATGCAGGGAACACGGGTTCGTGCCCCGGTGTGGGAAGATCCCACATGCCGCGGAGCGGCTAGGCCCGTGAGCCATGGCCGCTGAGCCTGCGCGTCCGGAGCCTGTGCTCCGCAACGGGAGAGGCCACAACAGTGAGAGGCCCCAACAGTGAGAGGCCCGCTGAAACCAGTGAAACAACAATCCAGATCACTCTTTATATTTAGTTCTTTTAGGTAGCTTGCTTTATTTTAAATGTTCAGATTTTCATTATTTTCCATTATTTCTGCCTTTAAAAATAAAAAAAAATCTTTAAATAGAATATTTACAGCTGAATTTTGCTGTTGTTTTAATTCAAACTGTTAACCTAATTCAATCTCTGCATTTAAACCACTGAGTGTGATTTGAAAGCCTTCCTTACTTCACACAAGCACTTCTGTTATTTCTAGTATCTGGGCTTTGTGACCAGGGTGTAGGAACAGGACTAGAGATCTCTACATGACCTACTGAAAATTCTAGTCCCACTACGTTTGTTCAAAACTCATTTCTCCCAATTATTTAAATCAAATAGCTGATAAGGTTTATTTATTCATTTAGCTTTTAAGTTTTGATCTAAAACTATCAGTATCCTCTTTTGGGTCACCTCACCTACATGACTTCGTAAAAAAGACCTTCCCACCTGACCATAATCTCTTACCTTTTAAACCTCATGTTTAGATTTTCAGAAGCAAATGCTATATACAGGAGCATTATTCAGGTCTCTAAGCAGGTAATAAACATTTCATATTATTCTAAGTAAGCTATAAAGAGAATTAACAACTTATTTCATTCAAACTAGAAAGGTAAGTAAGAGGGAAACAACACTCTGGAATAGTTTTTAGGCACTTTGCCTTACAGACAGAAAAGTTTCAAGAAGCAATCTTAGAAATATGTGGGGATGATAACTAATAAACTGAACGTAGGGCTTCCCTGGTGGCGCAGTGGTTGGGAGTCCGCCAGCCGATGCGGGGGACGCGGGTTTGTGCCCCGGTCTGGGAGAATCCCACGTGCCGCAGTGCGGCTGGGCCCGTGGGCCATGGCCGCTGGGCCTGCGCATCCGGAGCCTGTGCTCCGCAACGGGAGAGGCCACAACAGTGAGAGGCCCGCGTACCGCAAAAAATAAATAAATAAATAAACTGAACGTAGTTAAGGCAGACAAATGATCTTAACAAAATTTGTACCATTAGATGGCAGCTTAATATTACATAATTTGAAATAGTGTAACTATGCTTTTATCATTCCCTTGGGTGAGGACAAGTCAGAGGAAAGCCACAGGCAGAATGTAAAAGCCAATTTGTAAAATGTCCAAAAGGAGAATAAATGAACCCAATTCAAGTCCAGGTACTTGTCTAGTGTAGATATTAATTACTGTGACCAGTGAAATGCCAAGATCTTTAAAACAAAGGATTTTCAATCAAACCATATAAACTGTCTGAAGACAAAGGAAACCAAACCTCAAAACATAAATGAAAACTCATCCCAAGTAAGAATTTTGGATCATCCAACTACTAAACAAATAAAATCCACAGACTTCAGAGCATTACATAATATAGAGTAAAAGCATGGAAAACTATTTTCTATGCCAAGAGAAAAAATGAATAAATACAGGGCCAAACTATAAGGTATATGCAAATGACAAGGATGCAACTTACAGGTGAATTTCTGGAGGCTTCTTTCAGTTTTGTCATGGTGGTTTGAAATGTTCCAATGAGATCATGGGACCCATCATTGTCATAATCATAACACTCTACCTAGAAGTAAGTATAATAAAAATATATAAAAATCAATATAATTTTGTTAAAAAGTATTGGCTGCAATAAATGGGACTTACCAAGAAGTGTACTTTTAATTAAAATTAGTGAAAATGTTTAACATACAGTCCTACTTGGAGAAGTAGGAACTAACTTCCTAGAGGAACAATACTGAAACACTTTCAAACACTCCCTATCCTTGGAATGGGGTTCTAGGACATATCACAGGCAGATGAAAAACACAAATACTGTTCAAATTCCACATTAAGCAGTTTCCAGTTCCTGTACATGCCCTTTACAAGTGCTGATAAAATCAAAATGGAATTAGACCTTCTTTCTCATCTGCTTTTTACCTTGTTATCATTTTACAATGGCTAAAGCCACTATCTATCTGGAGGAAGAAAGGAAGTCAGTATCCTAGGCAGCTAAAAATTGTATAATTAAATTCTAGATGATTAGTAACTACGGAAAACATATTTCATTAGTTGCAGTTTGGTGAGGTTAGGCTTCTATTAGGAGTTAGATATGATGAAGTCAGATTTGCATCATTCTGAGGATCACAACTCTCACAATGAAAAGGAAAATTCCAGGAAAACAGTTTTTTATACACTGAGGAAGTATCTATACTGGGTCATAATTATTTTATTTCCACATAAGACAGGACTCTTGGCTATGGCTCTCATTAAAGGCTCGCTCTCTCTTGAAGCAGACAGAAGAGAGCTGAGGGTATTTGATTTCCATATAGTTTTGCACCAGGTTGACAGATGTAGCCAAAGAGTAAATATTCACAAGAATACCTGAATATTCATTGCAATGAGAAAATAAGGTGATGTGAACTCTTAGCAAACAGAGGTGTTCACTGTGATCATAAATAACCGATTTTTTTTTTTTTTTTTTGCGGTACGTGGGCCTCTCACTGCTGTGGCCTCTCCCATTGCAGCCTCTCCCGTTGCAGAGCACAGGCTCCGGACGCGCAGGCTCAGCGGCCATGGCTCACGGGCCCAGCCACTCCGCGGCATGTGGGATCTTCCCGGACCGGGACACGAACCCGTGTCCCCTGCATCGGCAGGCAGACTCTCAACCACTGCGCCACCAGGGAAGCCCCGATGTTTTTATAGTGCTTTGTAATTTCAAACATTTCTTTCTGCAAACATTTATTACATGCATTGCACACAATATCTACTGAGGCTTGTCAGGTAGGAGAAGAATTAAATAGTCTTAGAAGATGATATATCTTGTGTGGTAACCAACAATGTAAATCTGTTCCAAGGAAAATTTTGAATCCTTCTATAGCCTATGATTTAAAATAAAAGCCTGTACCTGAGAGGCAATTTGCATCTTACCCTATGCCAATCTTCCATCCTGCTATAATCCTTTACAAAGTTATATTAATCACCAAGCTAAAATGCTCAGGATTTATATATATTCACCTAGCAAAGGATTTATTTTCTTCTCAATTCTCTAAGAGGTGAATTGAGTGCTTATCATAACAGGAAGTCTTTCACCCCTTATATTTTCATTATTATTCAGGAAGACTAAAAATCAAACAATCAATAAATAAAACAAACAAGGTCTAGAATTGCAATTTTGAGCAACAGTAAGGGTTTTTATTTGTTCCCAGCACTTCAGTCACTGATCAATTCTGACCTGCTAACTCTTGCCCTACATATCCGATACTCAATTTTTAAACCAAAAGCCCTTTATCTGACAGAAAAGAAAATTAATGACCTTAATAATTTTTTCTAGAGGAACTAAAATTAAGATAAAGTCAAAACAATCTTAATATTTTAATAATTTCATTTTTAAGAGTTTTTTTTTATTATGGAAAACAGAATGTTACATTTTAGACTTACACTCAGGAAACTCCAATTTATACCTAAGACAACAAGATCAAGCTCTGGTAAGGCCAAGATTTTATTTAAACAAAGCTTATGCAGGAGCTAAAACTATTCATGTTTAGACTGTCCGAAACTTCAGGGAGTGTAAAAACATTTTTAAAATGTAATTCCCAATAACTCACTACAATAAATATATAAGAAAAGTTCACTGTTGCCTCATTAAAGGCAAATGTTTGATGCTAAAGGAAAATGTGACATTTATAATGCTGGCATGTGTTCAGATACAGCTTGAGGTAAATGATGTAATGATTTGTGTCATTTAATTTCTCTTCTCAAGAATTTAAAATCTAGTAATATTGGCTGTTTTAAACAACACCATCAGCAATGTTTGTGAAACTGAAATGTATGCATATACACATATGTGCATATGTATACATGTAAAAGAATGCACACATCACACAATACTACATTCACTAAGGCATTCCCCGTTTAGGCATGCATGATTATTTTTCTTATTTGCACGATTTTATGAAAATAATAATACATGCTAGAGTGATAACACTGGCACATTCATACTGCAGCAAAGAAACTGATGATTCTGACTCTACTCTCTGCTCTATAACTCTTTACTACACCTCTAACCAATTTCCAAATACCAAGAGAATCACTGATGTATGACTTTCTGATACTGCAAAGAAATACAGAACTAAAGAAATAAAGACAGTGGTGGTGTGGCAAACCAAGTTGTATATAGTCAAAACAAATGGAGAAACTTTTAAGAATTGGAAGACATTCATCAGAGAAAGCTCAGAAAATCAATTTACTTACTATAACAAAATAGCCCTGTAAGCATGCCACTGTGCATAAAAAAAAAAAGTTTAAAAAAACATTGTTTCATTGTTAACATATTATTACAATCAGTCAAATAGTTACAGTTTAGGCATCTTTTTTCCCCAGCCTTTCTTGCTTCTCAGATCTAATGAAGCTTCAACTTACTATTTTTAATGTGAAAAGCAAAAGTTCTAGATTTAATAACAGTAAAAAGTAATTTGTAAAGCTACTTTTCTAGTATTTACTTTGTACCTAGACATTCACTGCTATTTGAAATATCACACAAATCACACTCATTGATTTTTAAAGTTCTCTGCAAACTGAGGACAAAATTTATGGATCTAAGAAATGAAGTAGTTTTCAATAATAACAGCACCTCTACTGTGTTTAGGAGTTTATAAAACTTTTCACTTTTATTAATTTAATCCTTATGTTATTTTGTTATGTAGACATTATTTTCTCTACTATATAAGTAAAGAAGTTAGATAACCTGCCCAAGAACCCTTAGCTGGTTAAGGACCTAAGTCAAGTCTTGGACTACGGTTTGACTCTTTAAGTCCTTTGCTTGTTCCAGACCATCACCTTTCCTGCTTTCACCATACTAATTATCAAAAAAAAAAAACAACAACAAAAACGAAACAAATAAACAAACAACTCACCTCAGTTTGCTGACTTCTGAACATAAGAAAGGGGTTCTACCTGGAATCTTACGTAACGAAGTGACTCTAGTATAAAAGTGTCTTAAAAATAATGTATCTATTTTGATAAACGGCTATAAGTGAAAACATTAAAAGAAATTCTTAGCTATCTGCTTCTGCTCCCTGTTCCCGCTCTGCTTTCCTCTAAAAACTCTAAAACTAAAGCCATCCAAATGTTTTAATAAATTTTACCTTACTCTGAAAATATCAGTGACAGAAAATGTCACCACTATTCTGCTCTGTGCTAAGGGCAGGAGGAAGCTCTGGGTTCTCAGTTAAAGTAACATCTGTTTTTATCTGCAAAGAATACACCAAAGGCAAAGAGTGTAGTTAAAGGTTCCTATTCACAGAGCAGAGGAATCTTATTAAAAGGAAGACTTAAATTAAATATTTTATTTAAAAAAATAAAAATCACAATGTTTGATTAAGGATTAGGTCAACAGATCACTCAAAATGTCTGCTCCTTCAAACTGACTACTTACCAGAAACATTTCTATTTTATTATTCATAATGTAAATAAAATTCAAACATTTCTTTCTTTAAATACTATCTAATGAAATAATTTATAAAAGCAGTGAGTGTGTGTGTATATATAATATATGTATAATTTCAAATTACCTTAATAGTTTTATCCATATCTCCATAGCACAGGGAGTTAAGAGAGATTTTAAAAGGCCTCCAAACAGGATTCAAGTTGTTTTTAATAACCTATAAAAAAAAAGATTTAAAGACAAGTTAGAAAAATATTCCATTCATTAATGCTTTGTTCTTGCCTTTCCTAGATTCCCACCACTCTCATCATTCATCCTTCACCTCTTCACCCACCCAACTTTGTCAATGAAAACCTAGCTAGGATAATATTATACACCTGTTATATGAAAAATGTGATAGATTGTCTAATTGTGATACACTGTGAGAAAGAAAAAAACTGGGAAATATATCCACTCTTTATAAGGTGCACTTAAAAATTAGAGAAGATTATTGGTTTTGTTGGAAACCAGAGTTTTTACAGCAGGACATAAGATTCAAATATGGAATAAGAAAGGCCCAGAAAGAACCTTGCTATGTTGGTTGTGAAGTGGAAAAATAGTCTAAATTCATAATTAAAAAATTTTAAAATATGTATATATAATAAACATATATACACAAATATACATATTTCTCAGTTGTGTCCATTGAAAAGGTCTAAAAGCAATGACATCCCAGTAGAATGAGCACTCATATACCCTACTGTCCAAATACCACTACACTCTTAAAGGAATAGGGTTCCATAAGAGAAATAGCTAATTCCAGACTTGGGACAGGTTAGGTACATGTTGAATTAAGAACATAATTTCACATAAAATAAGAGACTGCTTAAAGACTAATGGAGTCTTATTAAAAGAACCCAAGAACCATTTGAAGGAGCTCTTCCTGGTCAAATTTGGATTAATATGAGCAGCAAAATTCATGACAGTAATGAATTATAAACACAGTGAATATACTATAACAATCCATGGGTTTATAATGATTCTAAAAATAAAAGTGAGAGAAATAAGAGTATCTGCAACCTCCAATATAAGTGATTCAGGTATGGATCATCAATGGACGCTAAGACCACTGGGCGAAATGGAGGTTATTCATGCAGTCTCAAAGAATCACACTGCAATCATTTATTAATTACAAAGGGAAAAAGGTGAGACTTTATCATGGCACAATCTGGTGGTCACCAGATTAACCTAGTAGCCCAGACTGGAATCATCAGTACTGGGCATCCTGACACACCTTGATGATGGAAGATACACATACTGTGTTCTAGATGGAAATGTTTGATCTGGACCTAATTGTGAGGAAACAAAAGAATCCAGTATGTTAGACATACTGATCTTGATTACTCAAGAGATTCATAGCCTGAAGGTATAAGGGAGGTAGGGAGAAGAGGACTATATTGGGAACGTAATAGCCAAATGCAAAACGTGAACCTCAATTGGATCCTGTATTAAACAAAACAAAACATATATAAAACGTGGGAAAATTGGGGAGATCTGAAGATGAATGGTATATTAGATGATGTTACTAAATCAATGTTAATGCTCTCAGTTATGGAGGTGTAGAGAAATGCCCTTGTTCTTGAGAAATACCTACTGTAGCATTTAAAGGTGAAAAGTCATGATGTCTGCAGCCTACATTAGGATAGTTTTGCAAAAGGGCATGGATATGTGTGTGAGAGAGAGAGAGAACACACATGTATGCAGTTATGACCATTTGATCAATCTAGGTGAGGGATACACTGGTATACATTTTAGTGTTCTTTATAGGGTTTTAAAAATTAAGCATAGTAGCACCTCCTCATTAAAAGAAAAAAAATGAGCATGCTGACTTTGTGTCTCTGGCAATTATATATGTCTGAAGTCAGATTAATATTTTTATAAATACATAATTTTTCTTTTTTTTTTTTGCGGTACGCGGGCCTCTCACTGTTGTGGCCTCTCCCATTGTGGAGCACAGGCTCTGGACGCGCAGGCTCAGTGGCCATGGCTCACGGGCCCAGCCGCTCCGTGGCATGTGGGATCTTCCCGGACCGGAACACGAACCCGTGTCCCCTGCATCGGCAGGTGGACTCTCAACCACTGCGCCAATCATAATTTTTAAAAATTCAGATTACTACAATTCCAAAGGAAACCTCAACCCTACTTTTCAAATTCATATATTCACCTCTGTTCGATGAACCATTAGCCAGTTTCCATCAGACATCTGCTTGTGGAATTCCAGGTATGGATCTGACTTTCCAAATAGATCCTACATTAAAATAAAAAAGCAATTATTCTCCTCCTAAACCATGTGAAACCACACTTTATACATGTTACATGTCAGCAGTACCTGAAGTTTAACTCTATAGTAAAGATATACACAGTACAATACAGCAGTAAATACAAATCCCAACACCTTCCTCACAAACATATGAGCCTGCTCAAGTCTATCAGGAGAACTTTTAAGGCACTTGTGATAAATGCTCATAATCCTGTGTATCACACCCTTACATGATGGCTTTAAAATACAGTGATCAATAGGACCCGTTATCAATACAATACGTTTTTAGCTTGTTTTCATTATTAACAGTGTTCATTCATTCACATAGCACTGAGTAGTTTTATATAAATGATCCCATACATTAGTCATACTAACTCCATGAGAGACAGAACGAGAAAATGGATTCAGAGGAGTTAAATGACTTTGCCAAGATCATAAAACTAATTAATTGATGGATCTGAGCTTTGAGTTCATATCTTACCCTTCTATGTCCAATACTCCTTCAGCAATCCCGCACATTTCTTTACACACACAAAGGAGCACACACAAGTAGATATGTGGAATGCACAACAGAAGTACTTCAAGGGCACAAAGTACATCCCCTATTTCCTCTGTAATTCACCACATCACAGCACTCCTGTATAATGCTCAAGTACAACGAGTGTTCAAAAATACCCTTATCGCCATCTTACACACACACACACTCTTACACAGGGAGATAAAATTCTGGAAGAATGTACAAATCGTTCCCAGAGGTAAAACTCAGATAGTAAGATTGTAGATGATTTTATTTTCTCATTTTTATTTTATCTTCATTTTGAAATTTCTATACTCCTTAGCATATATTACTTATTATTTGTGAAATAGAAAGGACACCTGTTAATCTCACAGTAATATACACAGATATGTCGCTAAACTGAAGATTTTTTTCAGTCCTGAATTTACCTCAGTATTAAATTAAGAAGATAATATTACTTCCTTCCTCAGCACAATCTAATGTTAAGAAAGTAACACATTCGGCACAGTCAAAAATGTAAACACAAAGACTAAGCAGAACTTTTAAAATTTAATCTTATCTTTAAGAAGAACCTTAAGTAATGTAATAAGCCTCTCTATGCCCCATTTTATAAAACTAAGAACAGCATTATACATAGAGGAGTTAACTTTCCAAAAACACATTAACATGCCCTGTCTCACTTATCTTAGAAATAATCTTTTGAGAAAGGCAGAATATCATTATTACTATACTGAAGGTCAGAAAACAGACCTTGTTTGAAAGTTCATTAATATGACAGTAGTAGAACTAAAATAAGAATTAAAAGTCCCTGACTCTGGGATAAGTTAAGTCAAAAAAGCAAGGTAGAGGAACGTATGCATAATATATTATGCTACACTTACTCATGGGCTGAGGCTGGGGAATATAAATACAAATACATACATACACACATGCACACACATATCTATGTATATAGATATACACATGTATGTCTATTTGTATGTTTATATATACACAGAGACATATACACACATACGTATGCATATGCACATGTATAGACACACACAAAAAAACTTAGTTTTTTTGGAAAATGAAGGATTAAACCATAAAATATAAATTTTAAAAAAGTATTACATACAGCCAGGAAAGAGAAAAAAATATAGAGCGTACAGGGAAAGAAGCTAAATTTCTCGAACATACCTTGTTTTGATTAATTCTAATTGATGCCTAATGCCTACTGATGCCTAGGCTTTGGAACCATCTTATACATGATTGTAAAACAAAATTAAATCAAAAAAAAATTGTAAAGCAATCCCTAAATATCAAAAGCAAAATTCGATTATGTGTTAATGTTACAGCATAACCATTCAGAGAAGAATTATTTGAAACACAAGAGTTGAACTGTAGAACTCAAGTGGAATATATAAGCCTAAAGACAAAAAGAACTTCAAAGAAAGCTCAAACTGTTTTCAGTAAAAATATTTTAATTGTAACATGAATATTTATATTCTTAAACTATTAGATATTATATAGGACAAAACAGATAAGCAATTATGTTAGTATCTTTGGGAATCAACATTTTTGACATAAGTGAGAAGAGGTGCTGACTACAGAATTAAAGAAATACAGCCTTGTAATTCTACATCTAAATTGGAAATCGTTGTACAAATTTATGATTTAGTTTCCCTTAAAAAAGAAAAGACTTTCCTATATCTGTCCACTGAAAAATTCTAGAAATAATGAGTGACAACAATCAATAAATGTTAAGCACTTCTAGTACCACATTGTGGACTCATTGTAGAAAGGCTCCCTTTGATCTGTCAATCTGGAGCAGAAATCAGATAAAATAAGCCTGGAACATTTGTCATGCCACAGAGCAGGAAGCTATCCAGAGACCTCTGGGGTCATGCCAAATGGTCTCATGAACAAACTTAAATAGGTTCCCTCCCATAGGCTAAAGCTGGGATACTTTAGGCATCAATAAGAATAAATCAATATAGTTCACAGCAATACTAAAAACTTTTTTAAAAGTCCTCATTGGTCACATATAGAGGAATTTATTATTTTGAAAAATGGTAAATATGATAAAAAAATCAAACATTTCAACTTGCCTTTTCTGGACAAACTGTATCTCAGAATAAATAAATACCTAATGTGAAGAAGAATATTTCTCTCTGTAGAAGTATTCTCACAAGTAAATGAAGAAGCGATGATAGCATGAGAATATCACTATTTTAAGACCCTTAATAAAATATCTAGGTAGTTGTCATCAATGGTCACTAATACCCCAAAAGACAGAACTTGACAATGTGTGCCTCTTGATGGAATTAATGCCACCACCTATGAAACTCATACCAATTCAAGACACCACCAGATCATACCTCTAGATTCAATTCCAGCTTACAGAAATCAGGAAATAAAGGTGGAGAGATGAACATGTTACATGACACCACAGGGATTTAATTAGCTTATACAGTGTGTGGAAACTTCTATAGGACAAAGGAGTCAGTTTATTGAATAAATTCCATGGATGGATAGGAGGGAGGGGGAGAGAGAAAGGGAATAAGAGAGGAAGAGAGGGAGGAAGGGAAGAAGTAAAAGGAAGAGGAGAATTTATAGATTAAAAAAATTTAAGAGACATATTAACCAATTATATTATTTTAAAAGTCCTTAGAGATACACCAAAACATATATGGATGAAATGATGTGACGTCTGGGAGGAGAGAAAGTAGATAGGGGTAGGGATGAGACAAAATTGGTCATGAGTTAAAACTGTTAAAGATAGGTGGTGGGAATATGGGATTTTTAAAAAAATACTTTTCTATTTTTGTATATGTTTAAACTTGTCCAAAAAAAAAAGATACTGGCTACTAGTCTAAGATATTTGCACATTGAATTGTAAGGTATATGAAAATGATGAAGACTAATGATTGGATTACAGGATTACATACAAAAATCAAAGAATTATTCCAAACCATGCTATAAACTAAACTGCTGTGTTCTTATGTACTGGTACTCATCCTTCAAGAAAAATTGACTTTTGAACGCAGAGAGGAAAATCTAATTAATAAAGCATGGAATTTTCACTTTTTTCCTTAAGTAATCCAAATACACTCTCAAATGCCTCTTACAGTAACATTAATGATTGTATTAATTCTTCTTTTAAGCTATACAAACACTTTGATTACCTCTAGAGGAAAGAGGTAAAGAGAAATGGCTTCTGCTTAAACACACACACAAACAGAAAGCAGAATTCGGAAGTAACTAACACTCAAAGTGATGCTTAGATGACAGAGTTCATAATATTAATTCCATTATTATTTTCTCAAAAAGGAATCAATGTGAGGCAAAACATGATACCCTTGTTGAAATCTGCATCACCTACCTACCTTATTATCAAGTTTTCTTGCTTCCATTTCAAACAAGACAACTCTGTTATCCTTTATTTCTTCAGCTGAAATCTATGAGTAGACAAGGTAAGTGAAAGAACATGTTTTGGGGATTTTGATATACTCAGGAAGTACTGAATTATTCTGTTATCTAATGGTATATAAAGTCTATACTAATATGTGAATTCTAAAAGGTTTAATAACAAAATGGTACCATTAAGAAAGATTTATTTCTTTTATGCATGTGAAATAAATATTTTCCCAAAATATGCCTAGTCTGCATTATGCAACTTCCTTTTTAATGCTGTTGCCCAAACTGGATCTTCCCTCTTCCAGTGAAAAATCAAAGCCCTGGAAGATTGCACAACACTAGTGAGAGCTCTCCAAACATTGAGAAGCATGAGTAAATCACACACTATAAATTCAAATATCGGATCAATATTTTCATCCAAGGTAACTGAAAGACTTATTCTACTAAAAATAAATTCCAGGCTATCATGACCCCAAAAGCAATAAAGCTAACTACTGATAATGATCTCTGTCCCACACACAGAAGTCAACACCCTCAAAAGACTGAACATTCTTATGCCTCAGGAATCTAAACCAGGGCAAAACAGCTGCTCAGAGAAATGTGTTTGATAATTGTAATAATCTTCAAACATGGTTTTCTCAGAGAGCCAGCCTTCTCAGGCAGAGCTAAAGTAAAACAACTATCTCTTCAGGCAGTGATTACCTGGACACAAACTCTAGAAGATAAAATATGTAAAAGCATGGCATTATGTAATTTGAAATCTGAAACAAGATAATGCATATATTCATTTGCCCAGGTCCAGTAATCAGCAATGGAAAATTTGGACAGCAAAGTGCAAGCACAAAAGAAACATGGTTAAGAGTTAAGAGGTTCAATGGCCATGTCATAATACGAGATCATTCTGGAATCAAAACCATTACGGAAAGTCTCTGCCATGTTTGCTTTGTTGAGAGCCAAATTGATCCATTCAGATTATTAAGTAATTTGCTTCCCACTTGGGAATTTACGCTTCCATCGGGAAGAGGCAAGCATTACCAAGATGTGCCTGACTCTATAGGCAGCTTAAAAAACTTAAAGAAGGGATTCCCACACTGCATTTTTCTTTCTTTTTGGCACAACACAGTTTCCAGTTGTGATCACTTTAAGGCAAGGCAACATTCGGGATCAAATGATAAAGCATGGCTGTGGAATATTTGTCTAATATACACAGTTTTAGCACGTCCTATTATGCTAAATCTTCGGAGGAAAAAAGACAAATATCTTATCGTTACCGTAATGCTTCCTTTCCCTGCAGGTCTGCCATTTTTAAGCACCAGTGGTCGAGTTAGTTTCTTACTGGAAACAATCTGTTAAAATTGGAAAGTGATAGAAAGAGCTATTTCACTTCAACATGTGAATGTTTAGACTGAAATGGTTTCAAAAAGGGTTGAGTGTAAAGTTCACTTAAAGTCATTAGAAATGGAAACATTAAGTCCATTCCTTAAAGACTTAGAGATTATAAAACACATCTACACCCACTGCAAAAGATTTCCAAGGAGCCAATCCGGTTAGATAAAATCTCCCCACCCACTAGTTTCTTTATCAACTACTTCAAAGTTAAATCCTTCCTTGTAATGAAAAAAGAGGGCCATATTCTCATCATATACAAATCACTGAGTTGAAATGAAACCCCTGTAGGTAAAAGGTGGGTCTTAGAATACTCAATAAATGGGATTCAATTTTTCAGCTGAAACATAACTTCAGTATATAATCTCTACAAGATATCATTTTGATTAAAATAATATAGTAGACCTAGGTACTCTCAAATAGATCCATTTCTCAAATTTATTATAATTTTAGATACACTGTGATTTTTTCCCAAACAATCAATACTTCTTTAATTTTCTCTTTGATACTATTTATCAAAGTTTGAGAAAATTGATCAGCTCCATGTTGTCCTTGAGACATAGGAAATAACATGATCTCCAAAAAATTCAACACTAAAAAATAAACTCATAAAAGACAAATCTTAGAAATAGATGTCACCCACTGAAAAAAAATGACTCCTCCCTCCTGAAGCCTTCCCTATTTTATCATAAATGGTCATGATCTCTCCTTACAAGTCAAACTGAGCTAGAAGCACAATGGTGAGCCCACAGACACACCCCTGCTCTGACACAGCCTGTAATATCCTAAAAAGACAGACAATTAAGCAACTACAATAAAATATGGTCAGTGTTAAGGTAGAAGCGGTAGAGAGGACCAAGCGAGCACATGGAGGTGATCCAAACTACTCTACGGCGTCAGAGAAGGCTTGCTAGGGGGAGTAAGGTCCATACCTAAGGTTAGAGGAGGAGCAAGCCAGGTAAAGGGATGGTGCTGGGGCCGGGATGGGGGGTGGGGGGGGAGGTAGGGAGGGTGGGCTCAAGGGGCACCAGTCCTGCTAGTTAGAACATCGGAGAAGCTGCTGTTACTTTGACAGCATTTATGACTTAAACAAAAGAACAATACTGTACTGAAATCTGCAAACAGCAGACAAGCAGTTAGAGCAATGGTATTATTTATTGAAATGTTGAATGAAACACCCATACACACATGGTCCCTACCCTCATGAAAAATAAGATAAATTCTATAATGTTCAAGCAAAACATACTAATATATGAACTCAGTCTTTAAAGTAATTACAGCGTTTTTCAACTTTAGCAATTAAACTAATGAGCACTTATCAGAAACACCCAATTCTTTGGTTCAAATTTAGACAAAACATTTATACTATATATACTCACTTGTCCAAGGGTACATTCACATTCTCCTAGGAAGTCATCATCACTCAGCTCGATAGTTTTGTTGTCAATGTCATAAATCCCAAATTTCAATTTCTGAACCACTTCAAAGTAGTAATCAATAATAAATGTCTTGGAAAATTTGGGATTCAAGCAATTCTTAATCCTTTCTGTGCGGTCAACCTATATTCACTCCCCCAAAATAAAAAAGTTTCTTCAGATCAAAAGTGCATGTGTTTAATACCTTTACATACTACATGTAACTAAATACAGGCATGGTAGCTAAAGGAAGTGTTTATATGTGTATGAAAAATTACACAATCAAGGACAAACTTGCCCAAAAAACTGCAATAACAGATGAGATGGTTTTATTATTTTTAACATTTTTAATAAACTCTTCATATTATCAAAAGAGCAATACAGATTGCTTTTCACCTACAAGTATTTAACATTACCTCATACCACTGTTGACCACTCGTATTCAAAAATAACACACACAAAGGGTCTGACTTTGACCCTACATCTTTATCCAAAAGATTGTCACAGGAAATATTCAGTTCCACCTTTGTGACACACTGGGCAGCCATCTCTTGAGCTGTAAGAAAAACAAAGAAATAAGAAAGCTGGTGAAATGGTGCCTTTAAGAAGCACATGCATTCCTCGGGAATTCCCTGGCAGTCCAGTGGTTAGGACTCGACACTTTCACTGCCAGGGCCTGGGTTCGGTCCCTGGTCAGGGAACTAAGATCCTGCAAGCTGCGCGGCATGGCCAAAAAAAAAAAAAGAGGCACATGCATTCCTAATGAAGTATCTGAATTCTTAAGACAAATTGTCAGAATAGGATAACAGAGTGAACTTGCTAGAATAAGACTTTGTTATATGTGCTTCCAGGCAATTCAGATGTCTTATTAGTCCATGCCAGTGTTATTGTTTCAGTCAGATTCTCTTGCTGGGATAAAACTCATTTACTGTGTGACAATAAAATGAAGCTTTGAAGATGGCAAAAAAGACATATTAATCTTTTCATCACTACAAATTTTACCATTCAGAAAAAGTCCAAGTATAATCTTGATCCTTCTTTTAAACATAGCCTTCTGCTACAAAACAAAACAGATTAAACCTCAACCTTAATTTTATCTTTGTTTATCTGACAAGATACTGAGTAAGATATTTGCCATTTTCAAGGAAATTTTGGCTAAGACCCAAGCCTGGGGAATAAAAGACCCCAAACACCCCTCCTCTCCTCACCCCATCCCCGCACATTTTACAGCAGTGGTTCTCAAGCTTTGCTGCTTTTGGAATCACCTGGGGAGCTTTCAAAGCCACGGATGCTGGTGTCCCACACAAAGAGATGTAATCTAATTGGTTTAGGGTGCAACCTGGGCATCGGCTCCTTGGATGATTTCCATGTGCAGACAAGGTTGACAAACCCACCATTCTACAGAGAGCATCCAGCAAATAGGCATGGCTCATCTTTCGTCAAGACTTGCTAAGAAAGACCAGAGTTAGCCTAACTTTCACCCAGCCCTCCTTGCCCCAACCTCCAATCATTATATGAAGAAGACTGGGGAGACGGAGGATTAGCTGGGGGCTGGCCCTGAGAGATGATGCAGTGTTGAGGGTGAGCTACTTTCCTTCCTGAACCCAGGGAAAGAAAGGGCCTGCAGGTGTCACCAAGAAGAGGAAGCAGACATTACATGCCCCAGCTGGAAGTCCACTTAGCCACCTGTCTAAAGCAAAGTGGAGGTTGCAGGTTCTGGAGGCAGAAAGGTACCTCCTCCCCTAGAGCTGCTGACAACATCCTTAGAATGTGGAGTAAGTAGTTAGTGCCCTTGTCTTCCACTCTGAGATTTAGCTTACATTCTGGGACTACAGGAACAAATCTACTCATCATCTTGTTAGATTCAAACAGGATTTCTGTGCTGTACAAAATGTGTGATCAGTTCTGAAATAATAAGGATCACTATTAGAAGAGCTCTTTGGCAGTGTCAAAAAACAACTCATATCTTATAGAAACTAAATACTCTGTTAGACTCTAAAAACAGCAGCAATCCTCAATGTGTGTCAAAAAATGCAATACTAGCATTTAAGATTCCTAAATTAAACAGAATAATAAGGTAGGTTTTGTAGTCTTAGTAGCTAAAAATTCCTTTTAAAAGCCATGATATATGTATGTCCCTTCACCTGAGAAGAGAATTATTCCCTAATAAGCAACAAACTTCACAAATTCCCAATTTGCTTCCTAAATTCCCTACATAGGGATGTTGTAGTAAGACTAAAACTACTATGGCCTTTTACTATGAAGTCAGATTTTTTTTTTTTTTGGCCACTTTACATGCATCAAAATTATTAAGTGGTAAAATACACAGTACTGACAACCTGTACGAAAGATACTAAGGTCAAGGAGAAATCAATAAAGCAGACAGAGGAGAATTAACAGTACTAAGAGTGCAGGTGAGACTGACACTGCCGAGGCTTTGAAATCTCATTTAAACAGATGAAGAGGGAAACAGCACAGGGACAGGAAAGAACAAGACAAGAGAAGCGAGCATCTGTGTCAGGGAAAGCCAAGCAAGACAGAAAGCGGGGCAAGTTGAGAGTGTCCTGAGAGCCAGGTTGAAGGACTCAGTAGGTGCGTAATAAGGCACTACTGCAAGTTCTCAAACTGGGGATAACAGGATGAAATGGTTTATTTTAAAATAAAATAAATAAAATAAAAGTAAATAAAATAAATTCAACAGACAAATGGATAAAGTAGATGTGGTACATATATACAATGGAATATTACTCAGCCATAAAAAGGAACAAAATTGGGTCATTTATAGAGACGTGGATGAATCTAGAGACTGTCACACAGAGTGAAGTCAGAAAGAGAAAAACAAATATCGTATACTAACGCATATACATGGAACCTAGAAAAATGGTACAGATGAACCGGTTTGCAGAGCAGAAATTGAGACACAGATGTAGAGAACAAACATATGGACACCAAGTGGGGAAAGCGGCAGGTGGTGGTGGTGGTGGTGGTGGGATGAATTGGGAGACTGGGATTGACATGTATACACTGATATGGATAAAATGGATAACTAATAAGAACCTGCTGTATAAAAAAATAAATAAAATTCAAAATAAAATGTCACTTGTGTCAAACCTCCTCTAATTTTATCTTGGAATTTAGAACACTCCAACATATAAAGAAAGTCTCTTCATCCAGTAATACGCAAAATACAGAATTTACCAAAATTAGCATGTCTTCACACCAATTTAATTCAGAAGATTAGTTATTTATTTTCTGAAATATATACAATACTAGAGGTATTTGCAATAATAGTGTGAATACAATCACCATTCTTTCTCACTTTGATTTATGAAAAAAGAAAAAGTGCTAAAAACATAATAAGAGGCAAGAAGAAACTAGTAGGAAAGGGCAGATACCTCAAAACTCAAAAGCACAGAGACAATGGTCCAGGGACTTTGAAGCTATGCACATCCATGAAGTCTCTGGCATATTGACACTGGGGCCTCATCCTCAATCTCTTCTTCCTTTAGATTGTGCATGCCTAATTCTCCTCTTCTGTGCCTTTGACTAGTACCTCTTCCCCTCCCATCCAAGAAACTGTGAGCATTCCTTTAGGCTCTGTCACCTCCTGACCTTTGGCTACCTTTACTTCTTTGACCTGACCCCTCTCAAGGCTTCAGCCATCCACTTGGCATAAGGTACTCCCAAACCTATATCTTTCACCCCTGTCCCTATGCACAATTACTTTTACCCTATTTTACATCTACTGTTTTCAGCCCTGAAGCATCCTCCCTTGATGGGCCCCTTCCTCTTCATTGCCTCATTTCATAGGCTCTGGAATCAGACTGCTGAGTTCTCATTTGGATCCCACCACTGGCTTAACGTGTGACCTTAGGCAAGAGCTTAACCTCTCCGTTTCCTCATCTACAAAATGAAAATAATAACTGTTCATAGGGTTATTGTAAGGACTAAATGAATTAATATATTTAAACAGTGACTAGAACATGGTAAAAGTTGTTTTATCATTATTATTATTATTTTTTTTTATTTTAAGACTACCTGCCTCCAGGGTCTGATCCTCTCCTATCTATCCCATGTTTCATATTTTTTATTATTCCATTCCATGTTTCCCAATTATTCCAACCCGCACCAAGTCCCTTGTTTGAGTTACTGCTGCATTAATAGTAACAGATTACTACAGTACAGCACAATATCAAATTTGGAGCAATACACACCTGGGTCGAATCCTGCATCTGGCGCTAGCTGTGTGACCTCGTATAGGTTACTTTCAGAACCTAGATTTCCTCATCAGTAAAAATAAAGACACTGCAAGTGAATTCGCAAATCTGACATGTGCCAGGCATCTTGCTTTTCATATTTAACACAGAATCTATGGAATAAATGTTAATTGTGTAATTTTTTTTCTTTTGCATAAGGTAGTTTAGAGTCTCATAAGCTGCATGGATAATGCAGTATCTTGCGGAGGGACTTAGAATGAGCAAGGACCTCTAAGGCTCCCACAAAACAACTTGTAAAGAATTCTCTACTAGCAGCCAGAAAGCCCTCAAATTTCCAAGGATGGGGAACAGAGAATGAAGATAATACCTATGTGTAATGTCAGTCTCATAGCAAAGAGACACAACACATCAGAAGAGCATTATTTTTTTTCCTTAAACATGCTCATACAAGAGCTACAAAAATAACGTGCCAGGCACACCTGATTATTTAGTAAATTGCTGACAGTTACATTACTGCATTGTAGCTGGGACACAAATTTCCTCTATTAGCAGCAATCCCCCCCTGAAAATGACTCTTAGGGCAGCATCGTTTTTATCTAGAAACCCATTATGGCTGAATGGCAAATGGAAGAAATTACATAAACACTTGGGTCTGAAATGTTCTTAATAGCCACATTTATGAAGATTTTCTTTTCATTTCCTTTCTAAGTAATTACCTAGCACAGGATAATTTTTATTATATTAAAATATCCAGTTTTTAAAAGAGCAATAGGTATTCTTTTATGATGGAAGAAAACAAAACAAATGTTTTATACCCTTTAGTATGGAAAAGAGGAGATTTGGCTGGGATGAGTGGCCAGGCAGAGGAATGCATGTGCAGCTAAAGAGCAATTCTATGTATTTCACTCCTCAAAGAGCAGGATGCTGGAGAGAAAAGACAGAAATAGCCTCTAGGATTAGACAACAGCTTCTCTACTGTATAGATTACTTACTGGAGAATTGTTCGGTTTCTAAATGCAATTAACCCTTAGAAAGCGTATGAACCATTCTCCCAGTCACCCTAACTTTCCTGAATCAACATAACACAGATAATTCAAAGGAATTAAAAATTAAGACCTAATATCTGAAGTAGGACCTCATGCGTGAAATTTAAGGCATATGGTTATTCCCAGACCCTAGCTGAAAATCCTCAAGTCCTGTCTGCTTTCTCTTTTCCCATCTCCCCTTAGACTCACTCCTTAGATCTCTTCAGTAAAGGAGATTCTGCCTACTATAATCCCAAATCTCTCCAATGTGGAGGTGCAGAAACTTCCCTATACCCACAGTCACAACTATGTCATGTCTTCTGTAGCTCTCACCTGCCTACTATAATAGTCTCCCAACTGGTATTCCCACTGCCATTTTCTTTCAATTCACATTATGATTTTATCACTTTTGATTTAAAAAAAAAATCAGGGCTTCCCTGGTGGCGCAGTGGTTGAGAGTCCGCCTGCCGATGCAGGGGACACGGGTTCGTGCCCCGGTCTGGGAAGATCCCACATGCCGCGGAGCGGCTGGGCCCGTGAGCCATGGCCGCTGAGCCTGCATGTCCGGAGCCTGTGCTCCGCAACGGGAGAGGCCACAACAGTGAGAAGCCCACGTACCGCAAAAACAAAACAAAACAAAACAAAAAACAAAAAACAAAAAAAATCATTACTGGCTGCCCAGGGTGTACCCTAGTCCAATCAGCTACACCTAGAATTTATGGCTCTGTCTACATCTGCCCCAGCCTACCCAAGCAGCTACCTCTGATAATGACAAGTTTGTAGCATGCTCAGCATATATGACACACTACGAATTGTAGCAATTATTATTTTATTGTAGTCAAATATTTTAATTGACTGTCTCAGCATTGATGGCCTATTATTAAATAGTAAGACTCAAAGCACTTTTTTCATCCTTGTTCATAAAAATCTTCTTGAAATAATAATAAAAGAACCTCTGGGATTTACACAAAATGAATTTGCCAAAGTAGTCAGCCTTGACTATACATAAGTGTAATTGTCCTAAATTCTCTCAGTAGAGTTTATTTATCTGAGCTACTTCATAGTTGCTGCATGGGGACCAGTGACCAGTGACAATGACTCATTATTTGCCCTAAAACAATTGGGAGGGAAAAGTCGGTGCCCATCCACCAATGCCTTTAGTAAACATCAGTCTTTAGCTACAAAATGAGAAGTTTGGCAATATTAAAATGTGCTCAAAGGTTTCTTCTGGTTCTAATACCATGACTCACTAATTGCTATCCATAGTGTGTCCTGCATGACCTCCACTGAAAGCGAGCTGGGGTCCCCCTGGGGCAGCTGGAATGCGGCCCAGCAACATCAGCAGTACATGCCTACAGTGTTTCTCAAATTGTGTGGCTCACAACAGTAATAGGTATCCCCCTCCTAAAAAAAGTGGGAAAAGGGTAATATGTCAGTAAATCCAAGAGCTGCTACACTACTTGTAAGTCCCAAGTCAAACCAACAGGTGTATGTATTAAGAGGTTACTGTATACCCATTACTATGCTAAGGATGGGGGTGAGGGGCATGATACAACAATAGAAGACCTTAGTGCTCATTATAAGTGTACCAGGTGATCCAATCACTCAACACTGAATATCTTCTATGCGTTGTAAATACAGAGGGTGGAGGGATGCAAAAAAAAAAAAAAAAAGGCGAAATAAATACCTAGCTATCTCTGTATACATAGAAGTATAAAACTGTATGGGGCAGACAGAGAGCAACAAAAGGCCTCAGAGGTTTTGTTTTGTTTTGTTTTTGCGGTACGCGGGCCTCTCACTGTTGTGGCCTCTCCCGTTGCGGAGCACAGGCTCCAGACGCGCAGGCTCAGTGGCCATGGCTCACGGGCCCAGCCGCTCCGCGGCATGTGGGATCCTCCCGGACTGGGGCACGAACCCGTGTCCCGAACCCGTGTCCCCTGCATTGGCAGGTGAACTCTCAACCACTGCGCCACCGGGGAAGCCCATATCACTATCTTTCTTAAACAAATGTCACCAGAATAAGAGCTGAATGGTTTATATTTACATCATAGCAGTTCCTCTTCAAGAGAGCCCATTAGATTGTAAATTACTTAAGGCTAAGAAAGTATTTGCTCTGTGCTAGACAGTCTCCACACACACAGATCTACATGGGGGTCACTGGATCTCAGTGTTCTCTGAGCACACTGCTGGACCATCTTAAGGGAGCAAAACTAATTCTCAGGAATACACCACACTTAATATCCAAGACTCTGGTATCGAAAAACTTACAATAAAGAAAATTACACTACGTTTGACCAGTATTCAGAAGACAGTGATGCCCACATTGTTACTTAATCCCAACCATGGGATACTAGAGATGGGCATAGGGAATTAGGTCAAATACAGAAGCACAAAAAACAGAGAAAGGGGCATGCTTTCTTTTCAATGTGCAAAAGGGACCACAAGAGGTCACTGGCTCAGGAGTCAGAAAAACTGGACTACAGTTCTGTGTCAGTCACACCATAGGTGGGTAAATGCTGCAGCTTCTCTAGGCCTCAGGGTTTTTCAATCGTTAAATCTAAGAGTGAGTCAATCACTTTAACCTGTAAGGCTGCTTCCAGTTAGTGTTCTATGACCTTAATTTAATTACAGTGAACATGACACTTGTTTAGGAACTGGTAGTTAAGGAGTAGGAAAAAAAACTTTTTAAAAGGGGAGAAGAGAAAGTTTATAACCAAGGAGAGAAATAAAAGGAAAAGGATAAAGTTTTCCAAACTCAGCCTCTATCTCCCACTATTGAAAAAGTTGTATCTGAAAAAAATATTTATTCAGTTACTCTCGCACTGAAGGAGGTACCTTTGCTTGAAATTGTTATTCAATCCCCCAACCCAAGATGACTGGAAAAAATAATGCATATCAACAAACAAAACAGAGGGCCCAGTCTATTAGGTACATGCAGCATAGTAAGGAAGTAAATTTTACTACCATCCATGGAATTTCACATTATTAAACTCTCAGTTCATATCATGGCAGCAAAGGGAATCAGCTTTTGGCCACCGTGTGTTTTTTTAATGAATTTCCAGATTCTTCAGTTATATTGAACAAAACCTAAATAGATCTATTGCTGACACCTGAACATGCAGAATTGGAGACAGCAGGAGTTAATATGAAAGTGTTGACGCTTGATCACTCTTTTCTTTCCTTGAACACAAGGAGCAAGTGCAGTTCTACCCTGTCCTCATTGCTACAAAGTAAGCAATCAACTAAGGCCCCTTCCTTGATTTCTCTATGAAATCTCACCTGTTCTATGATTCATAACAGGCTACAGAATTTACTTAACATGTGTTTCAGGTTATACTGCTTTACTAATCCCTTGGCTGCTGTGTATACATTTTAGAAATTAACTGATTATATTTTCAAGCGTATCAAATGAACAGTTCATCATAGGTGCACTGAGTGATGTGTTAATAAAAGTTAGAAGCAGTGGGCTTCCCTGCTGGCGCAGTGGTTGAGAGTCCGCCTGCCGGGGACATGGGTTCACGCCCCGGTCCGGGGGGATCCCACATGCCGCGGAGCGGCTGGGCCCGTGGGCCGTGGCCGCTGAGCCTGCGCATCCGGAGCCTGTGCAAAAAAGGTGACAACATCTCAGTATTGCCTCACCTTACGAAACATGCATCTTGGCAAAGTTAGCTACACAGTACATACCTCACCTACTTAAGTGAATCATCTTTTACCAAAAACTGCCTTGATAAAAATCAGAGCTGCATCCCCTAGGAGAAAATTCCAGGATGCTCAATTGAAAATTTTGTTAAGTTACAATAAAGACTCAGTAAATCTGCTGGCCAGCTGTGCAGCAGGCAGTTAGACATTATATTAAGGCACAGCAACCTGCTCAGATTGAATTCCCTTGGGGTTCTCATTCCCCTCAGGGCATTTTAAGAACTTCCCACCTTCTGCAATCTCCCAGATGTTGGACCAGAAATCAGAATGTCTCACCTACCCTTATTATCCAACTATGCCCAACTCTGAAAGAATGCTTTCTAAAACTTGGCTCCCTCCTCTTCTCAGCTGGGCACATGTACTATCTAATTGGGCAAGACAGGCATTTCACATTTTAATACTACATGCTCCTCTCTAGTTCATGGTGAACAATGACATGAAAATTCTTTCCACTTAAAACTGCAACAATTACAGAGTTTAAAAGCTTGGTTTGTCCTCAGGGTTTAAAAGTTTGTATGTTGAGAAAGAACTGTTGAGATGTTTATACACTTCCTGATTTCAAGAATATTCATTTTATGTTTGCTTAGTATACACATTCCAGCTGTTTTTAACTTTCTGGCAAATCGCTTTATATTTCCCAATCATGAACAGTTTAATAGTACTATTCATTCACTCAACACTCATTCAATAAATACTTACAGAATGCCTGTGTGTCAGACACTGTTCTAAGGGATTAGGAGTCAACAATGAACAAAACAGACAAATATCCCTGCCCTCATGTGGTTACACTGTAGGGAGATATATAGTATGATAGGTGATGGTAAGGGCTAAAGAGAAAAACAAAGCACAGAAGGGAAGCAAGAAGTATTGAAGGTGGAGTGTCATTTTAGTATTTTATCGACTTATTTTGACAATACCATTGAAAAATACTTTTTAAAATTTTCCCTTCTTTTTAAAAAATTCTGACCCCTAAGCAGATTGTACATTGGTTTTTCCACTAAGTGTTTCTAGAGAAGACAAAAGCTTAAACTTGGGGTGTGGATAAGTTAGATTGTGTCTACCAAGCAGTGCATTATGAAGCCATGCAATAAAGGCCCTGATGGTGAAATGACCTGTTGGAAAGTTGGAGGTTTGGGTGAGCTCCTGCATGGATCGCTCAAGGGGTGTTCTTCCTGTGGACCAGGAACACAGAATCTCTAAAGAAACCCTTTGCTCTTAAGATGTAATTTACATATTTGCTTTCAGTTGAAATAACTGAAAATATTAAATCTAACAGTTGTTTGTCTAATATAGAGAGTGTCATATATATTTAAGCTGTGTATTTTTATAAAGTAAGCCAAATACCAAGAAAGGGGGGAGAGGGAGCAGATAAATTTCTCCTTACAGTTAGTTGCAGATATCTATTTTAACATCTACTATCACCTTAGGGTCTAGAGGCATGGTAAACTAAATGCTCAGAGTATTCAAGTAGCCTGATGACAATGCATATTGCAACCACACTGCTGCTTTGGTAATTTTCACAGGAACCAGACATAATACATCCACTTGGTAAGAGGATATTTCAAAATTATTTGCCAAGATTAAGAGGCAGTATGTCACATTTTTCATGGAGAAACAGCATTAGTATGCTATCCATCTAATTTATATTGGTAAATTTGACTATTACATTGACTATTTTAATGTCTTTTTAAAAATTATGATTGCATACTCATAAGATGTTATAGATTAAAAGAATAAACAGTCTCTCCAAAAGAATCCCAATACCCTGCCCCCACAGCTTCCTCAACTATATTTAAACCAGCATAACTGGCTTAAATGTAGTTATCATAATCTTATCAAAAAGTAGAGTGGTGATCATTCTGTAAAGTATAAAAATATCAAATCACTGTTGCACCTAGAACTAACATAGTATTGTAGTACTTCAATTTAGTAGCACTTCATCATATTGTAATACTTCAATTGAATAAATAAATAAATAAATAAAACATATACATAATGTCTGCCTTCGATCATCATATTAGAAACTTAAATAATGTAGTCAAATAAAATCTATGATACTTTACTTTTAGGTACTAATTTAAACCTCCTTCTAGCCAGTCTTTTAACAAATCTTCTACCAAGTATTCTACCTAATTGTTTGGACTTTAACCCGATTAGCAATCCTTATAAGGTAAGTAAGAACATAAAGGGAAAATATTGGTGGGAAGGAAGCCGGCCTGTAGGTAATAATGGGTACATTAAAGGAATGGCCAAGTTTGGACTCTTCAAACTTGTTGAGTGCCACCAATGAAAGTAGTATTTATCCTTGCTAAAAGATCCACCTAAAAGATCATGCTTTTGATGAGCAGTGGTGGCTAGTCACAAATCCTTGAAGGTCAAATGTTATTTAATCATATTTCACATCCTACACTAACTCTCTTGGTTTTGCTGACAGGCATACTTTCTAGCATAATACATCACTGGCTAAAGAAAGTTTTGAAAAAGAAAGAGAAAAGAAAACTCTAATAGTAAGAAAAAAGCACAGCAATCACCAAGAAAGAAAGAGGGCAAGGAACACTATGTCTAAAGCTATACCAAAAACTGACAGGAGTTAGGGTACAGTATGAATTGGGTATCTGAACCCAGGCTACAAAGGAAATATTCAGGGCAAGAGTGATACCACTGTAAAGAGTATATAAAAATACGTAATACTTAGGTTGCCTTAAATTTATGTGGAAATGAAGACCATTGTCTATAAAGTGTTCACAGCTATAGGTAAAATTAGGAGAGGCGTTCAGTCATTAAGCAACCCTTAAAAGGCAAAAAACCATTTTGTTTCCCCCTTCCTGAAATCTCCTGTCCTTCTCCTTTCTTAGGCGCTCAGTCTGAGAGAAGAAATCCTGAAAGAGAACTGCACACTTGACTGTGGGGTTATGCCAGGCACTGTGCTGAATGCTGTGCAGTGCTGAAATGCGGCTCCCCCTCAGAGGCAGAGAGCCTTAGCATGGTCCAGTCCCAGACACCTACCTCTCAGAATGTTTTCAGCCCAGAGTGGGATGCATTTCTCCAATTCATCAGCTAAAAGGAACTGCCTTTTTAAAAATTCTCACAAAGGCAAAAGAGTGGCCCTGGGTACCATAGATTAATCTATTGATGTGCCTATAATTGCCATCATACATGTCATCTGTTCTCAGTTCTCCATTCTTTTCTTATCCTTTTCTGCCTCCCTCTACCTATGCTCTAGGCCCACACAAATTGTGTTTGGCTCTAGCTGGCAGCACTCAGAGCTGGAGTTTGCTGTCCTCAATTAATGACAACAGCAGGATATATGTAGCTATATATAGCTTATCACTATGTGCCTGACACTTTGCTAAGTGTAGTCCAAAAATGATCTTATTTAATCCTTATAACAACCCTATGACATAGGAGGTATTTTATCTCCATTTTACAAATGCAGAAACAGGCCGTAAAAGATTAAGTAACCTGCCCAAGGTCATACAGCTAACAAATCTCAACGTATAGATCTCATACCTAGGTATCCATCTTATCCCAAAGAGTAATAATGTTCTTTACATTAAGCCATAAAGCCTGTGCTCAGAAATCATACAGATGTGAATTTCAACTCTAATGCTACCACTTACCATTTGTGCAGTTTGGTAAATTATTCAATCTGAGTTTCCTCGAGTATGAAATGGAATAGCAATACCACTTAAGTTGGCGGCTGTGAGCACTAAATGAGCTAACATATATAAAAGTTGTCGGGCAGTGCTTGTGGGATACTGTAATCAATACTCACTGCGTTCAATCCCACCCTTCCTTCTATTTGATTATCAGTTATAGAGGCAGCCACGAAAAGATAACACCAAGGATAAGCAAAAATTGTGGATCATCATCAAGCACAACGTCAGTGGTAGGCTTGCTCGGTCTCCCAGAGGTTCTGGCACTGCAAAACTAATGTAACCGCACTTCCTCCACGCCCCTGGTTGCGGTGAGCCCCAAACAGAAGAAATTCGTAGCTGGAGCCTGAACTGGAGCCGCTAGGATACGCCATCTTGCAACCTCCTGCTTTACACCAAAATTAAGAATCACCTTTGCCCACCCCACCTACCTAGCAGCTTCCCCTGGAACCATCGCCTACTCTGAGGCCCACCCCATTCCTCTGGGTATTCGCTAAGGCAGAGCGGGACGCGTGACCCAGTACCTCTCCGGGCTAGGAGCTGCGGCAATTTCTGGGCGTGTCCCCCTTCCCTGGGCCGCAGGCCTGACTCCCCGCCTGGAGGATCCCGGGCACCGCCCGCCCAGGTGCACTAGCACCAGGTCCAAGAGGCGCCTCGCGGCCCGGAGCTGAGCCCGTAACTCTGGCTACACCGGGAGGCGCGGGGCAACCCTGGGTCTCGGCAAGCCGCCGACCTCGAGACCAGCGGATCCAGAGGCCCCGCGCGCCCCGGCCTATCCCTGGCCGCGCGTAGCCCAGGATGCACTTACAGCGCGAGGTCAGGGCGGGCCGAGTCGCGCGGAGCCTGCGGGCCCAATTCTCCCGACCCGGACTCTTCTCCTGCCCCAGTGGATCGGTGGGTTGCGGGTGGCCCGCCACTCCGGGCCCGAAACAGAAAGAAGTCCGCACTCACTTCTCCGTCTAAGGTGTAGAAGTCGCTCCAAGGTAGAGACCAGGCAGGTACACACCGCGGAACCTCCCGGTCGCCTGGGATTCACGGAAACCTGGGGCGGATCCGGCTGAGGGGAGGGGCGGGGCAGGGCTGAGGCCGGCTCCGCCCATCCCGGCCACTGCCTGCCCAGAGCTCGTAGACACTGATCTGTTCCTGTAGGTTGATGCTTCAGGGGTAGTATATCGCTTGCTTACCGAAAACTCCAAGTTGACTTAAGGCGTTTAAGTAAGTTATTTGGTGCACCAAAATAAGTTCCTGAAAATAAAATAAGTTATATTTGAGAAAATTTATACCACAAGCTGAACCAGGAAAGAACCAGCTTCAGCATGAAAGTAGTGAAATGCTAACTACTAACCATTCTTATTTAGAGCGCTTTCAATGTGCAACTATCAGGGTCATTTGATATTCTTAATTTCATTTAATCCTCACAAGTTTGTAACGGATTAGTGCCATTATCCCCATTTCGCAAGTGAGAAAAATATGACTAACTGGAGATTTGATAGCTAAGTAATTGGCCTATTTGCCCAAAGTCACAGATTCAGAGTAACCTCTAAGCGCCGCACTTGACTGCGACTTGATGCTGCTTGAGATTAAACTACTACGGAAAATATTGCTCCATCTGACTGCTTGAAGTTTGAATTTCTGTCCAAAAAAACAGGGACAAAATCAATAGGCAAACACATGGGAAAAAATATTTGCCACAAACCTGACATTCAAAAACAAGGGTTAGTATCTTAAGTATAATTGCCTTTAAAAATTGAAAAATGGGCAAAAGATAACTTTTTTAATTACAGAAGAAATGGAAAAATGAACCAAAGAAGAAATATAGACTTTTCTAAGCCAAACTTTTCTTTTAATCCAAAAAATGCGAAGTAAACACTTTTAAGTAATCGTATCAGTGCAAGTGAAGATTCATTCCTTTATTCAACACCTCCTGGGTGCCTGTTATGTGCCAAACATTGTTCTATAAATATTGTTCTATAGAGACTTGTGATAAAACAGTGACAGACAAAAGCTTCTACCCTAGAGGGAGAACAAATAATAAGTTATTAAAAAGAAGCAAAATGATTTCAGATAGCCATAAGTACTGTGAAAGGAAAATCAAAATGGAGTCAGTATTGCTAAAAGAGCTTTCTAAAATGGAGCCAGGAGTCCACTGAGGGAGTGTGACTTATGCATATCTCAGCTCAGGTGGAATCTTAATAGGCACATCCAGAACATCTGCCCAATGTTCATGAAAATCAAGATACTTATTAGACCCTTGTGATAGCCTATCCATTAAGAACAAGTATCTTCTTTTCTGCATCAGAATCAACCATAATTCTTGCCAGACAACTTAAACCAACTCGTAGTTTCTGCCTTTATAAGCCCCTGTCTCTTTCTCTTTCCAGAAACACTCTTCCGGTTTTACTCAAGTCTGTATCTCCCAAATTGCAATTACTAAGACCCCCAAATAAATCTCTTTGTTCATTGCAACCTTGATATTGATTATTGTTCACAGTACCATGAGGAAAGTAATACAGGGTAATGTGATAGAAAGGGACTTGGGGATAATAAGAAACTTTTCAGACAGGGAAGGTCTCTCAAAGGTGGTGATATTTTAGGCTTCCCTAGTGGCGCAGTGGTTGAGAGTTCGCCTGCCGATGCAGGGGACACAGGTTCGTGCCCCGGTCCGGGAAGATCCCACGTGCCACGGAACGGCTGGGCCCGTGAGCCATGGCCGCTGAGCCTGCGCGTCCGGAGTCTGTGCTACGCAACGGGAGAGGCCCGCGTACCGCAAAAAAAAAAAAAAAAAAAAAAAGGTGGTGATATTTTATGTGAGAACTGAAAAATAAGAAAGACCCAGTCCTGCAAAGATCTGAAGGCAGAGGAATGATAGCAGGGACAAAGGCAGGAATAGACTTAGCAAACTGCAGGAACAGAAACAAGGCCTTTGTGGTTGGAACATAGTAGGGAGGAAAGAGAAGTGTTTTATTTTGTTTTTACTAAAGGTTGGTAAAAATAACCTTTTTGTTTTATTTTTGATTCTGTTTTTACATTAAAGCGAAGGTCCTCAGGTACCACTAATTTAGTTACAAGTTTCAAAATTTCCAGAACACATAGTATCAATACCCAATTTTCATCACCTTTGTCTCCACTAAAATAGGGAGTAGAGACAATGAAATGGTTTTGTACTTTTAGTACCCAATAAGCAATCTCTCAATTAAATAGACAGTGCCATAGCTATTCAATGTACTTATTCATTTTCCTCAAACTATAGTCTAAATTCCATTCTACTTTTTTACTTATTCATTCGCCCATTTAGTCAACACATACTGAATGCATACTATGTATCAGGTATAACAAGGTTCTAGAAACAAAGAACAAATAGGCATGGGACTTAACACCTGGTGGAGATTTAAAGGGATGCTAAACTGAATGAGATATTCACAAAATAGTCTCTTGGCGTTCTTCTACCTCACTGGTTGTTCCTTTTTATCTCCTGTGCTTTTTGATCCTCATATTCCCAGTTCTTACACTGGAGTACCCCAGGGCTTAGTTCTTGACTTTTCTTTTTTCTGTCTTCATCCACACCTTTAGTTACCTCATCTAGCCTTACAGCTTTGAAATCCATCTATATTCTAAAGGCTCCGAAATTTCCAAATCCTGAAACTCTAGATTCCAACTCCCTACTTGTGAGTTGTATTAGTTATCTACTGTTCCATAACAGATTATACCAAACTTAGGGACTTACAACTAAGTAGCCATTTATTATATATAGCCTCTTTGTTTCAGGAATTTCAGAGAGGCTTAGCTGGGTTCTGGCTTATCATCTCTCATAAGAGTTGCAATCAGGTATTATGCAGAGTTGCAGTCATCTTATGGGGCTGGAGGATCTACTTCCAAGGTGGCTTACTCGCACGTTAACAGTAGTGCTCTTTGTTGGTGGGAGACCTCGGTTCCCTCTCCAACGTGTACCTCTTACTAGAGCTGCTTGAGTACCCTAATGGCATGGCCTCTGGCTTCCCCCAAGGCAAACAATCTGAGAGATCAAGGGAGAAGCTTCGTGAGTTTTATGATTTAGCCTCAGAAGTCATATACCATCACATTTGCAGTATTCTATTGGTCAAATAGACAAGCCTATATCTAACGTCAGAGGGAATCCCACAAAGGAGTAAATCCAGGAGGTAAGAACCACTGGGGGCCATCTTGAAGGCTGGCTACCACAGATGCCTAATAATCATTTCAAATTTCAATGTACAAGTAAACCCTCCTGATCTTCCTTCCCAAATCCGTATCTCCCACAGTCCTCTTTATCTCAAGTAATGGCAAAGCTTCTTCCAGTTGTTTGGGCCAAAACACTTGGAGACATCTTTGCCTCTCTCATACCCCACCCTAACTGGTCCACTGTGTTGGCTAATCCTGTCAACTCTACCTTCAAAATACACCTGGATTCTGACTACTCCTATTTTCCAGCCTAGCCTGAGTCACCTCTATTTCTTTCTACATTTCTGTAATACCCAGTAACTGCTTCCCTTCCTGCTCCCCTTCAGTCTATTTTCAAAACAGTCATAAGGATCTAATTAAAATGTAAATTAGACTGTGTCCCACATGATCATACAAAGAACGAAAGCCAAAGTCCTTACAATTGCCTACAAGGTCCTACATTACTTGGTCCCCATCTCCTCTCTGACCTTGTCTCTTAAGGTCATTCAAGACCTTAAGAGTCTCCTTCTTGCTCACTCAATCTAGAGTGGATTTATGTTCAGAGAAAATGCCACTTGCCTTCCCAATTTATGCCTTTGCACTTTCATTTCACTTGGCATGATATGCTCTGCCCCCAGATATTTTCATGGCTCATTCCCTCCTCCCCCTCAGTGAGTTCTTCTGTGGCCACCACCCTATTTAAAACTGTAATGCCTACGCAGAAATACACTCTACACCCCTTTCTGCTTTATCTTCCTTTTTCAGCATTTATCATCATTTATTATATCTTTTATGATTTATTATATCATTTACCTTGCTTACTATCTTTCCCCAACTGGAATATATGCTCCACTAGGAATTCACATCTAGAAGAATACCAGGCATATTATAGATAAGCAAAATATATTTCATTAGTGAATGAAGAAATTGTGCCAGGCCCTGTTATAGGCAAAAGCAGACATGTCATTGAGTTTATAGTACAGTGAAGGCACACATTACTAATTCTTATCAACTCTACCTCTAAAATATACTCGATTGACAAATAATCACAAATATAAAAATGAAATTATAAAATGTGCTTAGAGCTATAAAGAAAATGAAAATATATTAAGGGGAATCAAGAAAAATTTCTCTGAGGAAGTAATGTTTGGACTGAGAGCTGAAAGGTGAATAGGAATCAGCTAGGTCAGGAATAGTGGAGTGGGGTAGGGGGAAGGGGGAGAGTGCTAGGGTAGTGAAATGGGAAGGAATCCTGAAAGAAACAATATCACATAGGGAAGTCTGAGGCTCATGGGAGGCAAGAAAAGATACTGTGCCTGGAGCCAAGAGAGAAATACTACAGACTTAAAGAGACTAAAGAAACAGGACAATTAAATGCAACACATAATCAGGATTTGAAATGAGTTGGGGAAAAAATGGTTGTTATAAAGGACAGCATTGGGACAATAAGCAAAACTTGTATATTAAATAATAGTATTCTATCAATTTCAATTTCCTGAATTTGGTAACTGTACTGGGACTAAATAAGAGAACATCTTTGTTTCTGGGCAGGAAGAGTCATGATATCTGTAATCTATTCTAAAAAGGTTCAACAACGGAAAATGATAATAGGAATAGAATATGCATATTATATGTAAAGAAAGATAAAGAAAATGTGGCAATATGTTAACAATGGATGAATCTAGGTGAAGAATATATGGGATTTCCTACAACTTTCCTAAGGATCTAAATTTTTTTTCAAAATGAAAATTTTAATTAAAATTTTACTCTGGCTGACATATTAGAAACTCAGTCTCAGGATTATGATGGCATTCAGTGGTATAAACATATTATTTAGCAATACTGAGAAAACTACCAGTAGAAATATGTAAAAAAAGAAAGTTTGGAAGAGGATCTATATATCTTTTAAAATATATGTTAAAAACAAAGAAAATAGGGATATCACTGATGTAATCCTAAAGAAATACGGTTGATTTAACGGGAAGTGGTGGAAGGAGCAATCAATAGAAGAAGCATTGGACTAATTGTTAGAAGACATGGATTCTAGTCTTCTACCAATACCTACCAGCTAGGTAACCTTGGTTAATAAATCTCTTTGAGCTATAGTTCACTTGTTTATTAACTTGGGATACCACTTACTTCACAAGGTCGTTGGGAAGATCAAATGAAATAAAAGTGTTTGTTAATTCACTACATAGTATTGAAAGTACTACATAAATGTAACCTATTTTTTAAAAAACTATAACTATCTTCCCTTATTGCCCATAAAAAAATTTCATATAATCCATATAGTAGGTTTGCAGCTTGTGTTTTCTCCCACATCAAATCTGAAGTAGGATTCAAAACCTCTTCATCCTCTCCAAAAGAATTCCAGTCCAGTGAAAAAGCAATACCGACCTTACTGAATATTCTGAGGGGAAGCCAGGGGTTTTATACGACACATCCCAAAGCATACAACGCCATCAACCTTCTGTCAAGAGGCCTCCTCTCCCTAGTCTTTCTTGTTGGATCACTGTGGGCTGGTCATTCTTTGCCCGTCTCTGGCTTCTCCCTTCTCCCTGAGAAACTCCCCCTCCAGTCTCTTAATCTCTTCCATTCCCTTCTTTATGTAGAACAGTTTAATTCTAACAAGCGTTTATTTCCTAAAAGGACCCTCCAGTACCAGGATTCTCCCCACCTTAGAAGGCAGCAGAGAACTATAAATAACAAATCATTATTTACTTGCATACGGAAATCCTTGGGTCTGTTTCAGAGCTTTCAAGTCTGTTCTGGTGATCTATCCTTTAGCCAAAGCCAAAACAGACCCCCAGGACGGCCAAAAGCCAGCAGCCCGAAGGGCGCTATTTCCCTGCCCCAGTCCACTCGGCGCAGGCGCAGCAAGGCCACTAAGTCCCGCCCAATCGAGGTATTTCCCGCCCCCAGAAACCGTGGACCGGAAGCTGCGGAGAGGAAGAGGAGCGGGGCCGGAAGCCAGCCGACGCTGCTCTCTGTGGAGAGACTGGGGAGCCTTTCGCTCCGCCCCGCTTCGTAGAAGCCAAAGGGGTGAGGGGTCAGGCCTGCGAGCTGCGGATCATGGCGCTAGCCTTGCGACTCTGGCGCTCCCTTCCTTTGGGACGTAGCGCTGCCCCGGGACCTCGGCTCCCGACGGGTGCTGCTGGCAGCAGGGAGCAGTGCGTTCTTTGGCGACTCCGCGGCGCTGAGGTACCCTCGCCGTCCTGGCTCCCGCTTTCCTCCCCTACCGGCTGGGCTCCGGCGGCCCCTTCCTTCTTCAGGCTCGGTGGCCCCGTGTCACCTTAGGGTATGTGGTGAACTGAGGAAGGAGTTCGGGGCCTGGTGTGCCTGGAGCTCTCCCGGTGACCGCGACGGACAGGTCCTCTCCCTTTCGCAAGCCCAGTTCCTCTCTGAAAACTGGGGTCGGAGGAAGAGTGAGTTCCCCCCAGCCCCTCCCATCACTCCGGAGAATCTGCCTTATGCCTGTCTTCCCTGTGTAAACGCAAGGAGAACTGTAGGGGGGAAAAGACCTTGACCTCTGTGAGATAATTTTAACTTTCGGTGACGGCCAGATACGGTAATAGCACCTGAGGCTGGCAGTCTACAGGACTTTGGGAAGTTTGCGGTGTGATCTTGAAAATTCCTACGGCTCAGAACCAGAGATTTATGCACTATTTAGATTTAAAAATTATTTTTGAGTTTCTTGTTTCATCTGCATAACGTTAAGGAAGGATGTTGGGATGTTAGCTTGTCATCCCAATTTTCACATTTCTGTTAGACTGATTGGCCTAGGTTTATCTCTGAAAGGGGATTGAAGGGTGAGGGTGTGCATTGGATATATATCATTTGAACTAGGTGCTTCATTATTTTAAATTATTTTAAATATACATTTTTGACTGCCTGCTATGTGTTCAGAGTTGTGGGGTGAGGGAGGGTTGAAAGACAGTAAGGCTTGATCCCTTTCCTTGGAAGAGCTTATAGCCAGATGGGTTGATGTTAGATGATATGAGCAGAGGAATGGGAGGAGTACTAAGTATGAAACTAGCCTCAAGTTTCCAAATTAGAGCTTTGGTGAGTTAAAAATTTCATTTTAGTGGAATGATCCACTATTATTAGATAATAATAACATTTATTGAAGGCTTACTATAACCAGGCATTGTGTTAAGCATTACCTGGTTTAATTGTGTACTGAAATGTTTCCATGCACCCTATGAAATAAGAACTGTTATTTTATCCATTTTTTTAGAAGAGGAAACTGAAATAAGCTTAAATAATGTATTCAAGTCACACAACTAGAAAGATGTATCTCCAGATACTCCGAGTATCTACAGAGCACATGAGCTGCATATGGCCATTGTGCTAAAAAACTGAAAACTAGAGAAGCAAGATAGAAAAGGACAGAAAAAAATCACAGTAACGAGATACTAGAGAGACTTGTAGGTAATAAAACTCTGCTCTAAGCCAAAGGCAATAATGAAAATTCTTTCCTCCCTCTAAGTATTTTGAATTTTTAGGGAGGTGGAACTATTTATTATTACCAGATTTCCAATTTTTCATGTGTTTTCATAGCCTTATCATTTCTATTTTTCTTTTTCCTAGACCTTCCTCCCTGCTTGATGTCAATAAGTTGAGTTTGAGGTATTTATTCCCCAGGGGTTTGCAGAGATTGGGGGCTACTTTTGAGTAGCTCAGACTTCATTCTTCTGTCTTTTTCAATTTGTAATCTACACTACAAAACACTCATCTCTGAACGTTTATTTTTCAGCGAATTTGTACTGAGTGCTTACTATGAGCAAGACTATTCTAAGCTCTGGGGGTATATTGAACGTGAGAAACAACCCTTTTCTCACTGATCTGACAGAAGGAAAGGTAGTTATTGAGTAAATGTAATGAATGCTAAGTGTTAGGAAAAGGGAAGCAAAATTACACCTAATCTGATCTTAAAGGGAAAAGGGAAAGTGTGTAAGCGGTTAGAGATGTGATATAAAGACTTGATAAAGGGAAGATGAGGACAAAAGAATATGCCTGTAGAGAGAGTAGCATGAGGCTTTGAGGTAAGAAAAGGTGGCATTTTTGAGGAACTGAAAGTATGACTGAAGCCTGGAGTGGAAGAGTAAACTGAAATAAACCAAGGCTGAAAAATTAGGCAAGTACCAGTTTATTAGTTATCTATTATTGATAACAAATTATCACGAAGCATAATGTTTATTATCTCATGGTTTCTGTTGATTAGGAATCCACATGAGGTTTATCTGGGTGCCTCTAGCTGAAGATCTCTCATAAGGTTGAATCAGCCTGTTCAGTTGCTAAGGGCTCCTGCCAAGGCTCAACTTGAGGGTAAAGGGAAAATTCTGCTTCCAAGCTCATCATGTGCCTGTAGGCAGGCCTCTGTTACTCACCAGGAGGGCTTCTTCTCAGGGCTGCCTCAAGACACAGTAGCTAGATTCCCCCATGGCAGGCATGCAGTCAGAAGGAACACGTGAGAGTGAGTATCAAAGATGGAAGCCACAGTCTTTTTATAACCTAATCTTAGAAGTAACATCTTTTCACTTCTGCATATTCTGTTTCTTACAAGGGAGTCAGTAAGTTCAGTCTACATTTAAGGGGAGGGGATTGCACAAGGGAGTGAATAGTAGAAAGCAGGGCTCATTGAGGGCCATTTTATTTTATTTATTTTTAAATTGAGAGATAATTGACATGTATTAGTTTCAGGTGTACAACATGATGATTCAGTATTTGTATTTGTATATATTGTGAAATGATCACCACAGTAAGGCTAGTTGATAGCAATCTCCACACATAGTTACAATTTTTTTCTGGTGATGAGAACTTTTAAGATTTCTTCTCTCAGCTACTTTCACATATACAATACAGTATTATTAATTATAGTCACGTGCTGTACATTATATCCTCAGGATGTATTTATTTTATAACTGGAAGTTTGTCCACCTTCACCCATTTCACCTACCTCTTCCACACACCCCCAGCCCCTCTTCCCTTGCCTCTGGCAACCACCAAACTCTTGTATATGAGTTTGGATTTTTTTTTTAGATTCCACATATAAGTTAGATCATACTGTATTTGTCTTTTTCTCTCTCATTTATTTCACTTAGCCTAATGCCCTCAAGGTCCATGTTGTTGCAAATGGCAAGATTTGTTTTTTTTCCAATGGTTGAATAATATTCCATTTTGTGTGTGTATCATTTTGTTGTTGTTCATTCATTGATGGACACTTAGGTTGCTTTCATGTCTTGGCCATTGTAAATAATACTGCAGTGCAACATGGGGTGCATATATTTTTTAAAGTTAGTGTTTTTGTTTCCTTTGGATAAATACCTAGAAGTGGAATCGGTGGATCATATTGACGTTCTATTTTCAATTTTTGGAAGAACCACCATACTGTTTTCCATAGTGGCTGCACCAATTTACATTCCCAACAGTGGCGCACAGAGTGCCCTTTTCTCAAATCCTCTCCAGCACTGGTTATATCTTGTCTTTTTGATAATGGCCATTCTAACAGGTGTGAGGTGAGATTTCATTATGGTTCTGCTTTGCATTTCCCTGGTGATTAGTGATGTTGAGTACCTTTTCATGTACCTCTTGGCTCTCTGTATGTCTTCTTTGGAAAAATGTTTCTTCAGATCCTCTACCCACTTTTTTAATTGGATGTTTGTTTTTTTGCTGTTGAGTTGTATGAGTTCTTAATATATTTTAGATACTAACCCCTTATCAGATATATGATTTGCAAATATTTTTTCCCTTTTGGTAGGGTGCCTTTTCATTTTGTTCATTGTTTCCTTTGCTGTGCAGAAACATTTCAGTTTGATGAAGTCCCACTTGTTTGTTTTTGCTTTTGTTGCCTTTGTTTTTGGTGTCAAATTCAAAGTCATTGCCAAGACTAGTGTCGTGGAGCTTACCCCTATGTTTCCTTCTAGGAGTTTTATGGTTTCAGGTCTTACAATGAAGTCTTTAATCCATTTTGAGTTAATTTTTGTGTATGGAGTATAAGGTAGTGGACCAGTTTCATTCTTTTGCATGTGACTGTCCAGTTTTCCCAACACCAGAAAGACTGTTCTTCCCCCATTATATATTCTTGACTCTTTTGTCAATAATTACTGACAACATAGGCGTGGGGTTATTTCTGGGCTCTCTACTCTGTTTCATTGATCTATGTGTCTGTTTTTTTATGTGAATACCATACTGTTTTGATCACTATAGGTTTATAATTTAGTTTGAAATCAGGGAGCATGATGCCTTCAGCTTTGCTCTTTTTTTCTCAGGATTGCTTTGGCTATTTGGGGTATTTTGTAATTCCATAAAAACCTTAGGATTGTTCTATTTCTGTGGAAAACACCATTGGAGTTTTTAATAGGGATTGTACTGAACCTAAAGATTGCTTTGGGTAGTATGCACCTTTTAACAATATTAATTCCTCTAAACCATGAGCATGGAATATCTTTCCATTATGTCCTCTTCAATTTCTTTCATCAGTGTCTTATAGTTTTCAGTGTACAGGTCTTTCACCTCCTTGGTTAAATTTATTCCTAGGTGTTTTATTCTTTTTGGCATAACTGTAAATGGGATTATTTTCTCAACTTCTATTTTTAATAGTTTGTTATTAGTATATAAAAACATTTTTTGTATATTGATTTTATATGCTGCAACTTTACTTAATTCGTATATTATTTCTAACAGTTTTTTTGTGGAGTCTTTAGGGTTTTCTGTGTATGCCGTCATGTCATCTGCATGTACTGATAATTTTACTTCTTTTCCAATTTGTATGCCCCACACCTTTTTTTCTTTTCTTGCCTAATTGCTCTGGCTAGGACTTCCAATACTATACTGAATAAAAGTGGCAAGAGAGGGTATCCTTGTCTTGTTTCTCATCTTAGAGGAGAAGCTTTCAACTTTTCACTATTGACTGTGATGTTAGCCATGGATTTGTCATTTATGGCCTTTATTACGTTGAGGTACATTCCCTCTATACCCTCTTTGTTCAGAATTTTATCATAAATAGATACTGAATTTTCACAAATGCTTTTTCTGCATCTATTGAGATGATCATATGATTTTTTGGCATTCATTTTGTTAATATGGTGAATCAGATTGATTTGCAGATGTTAAACCGTCCTTGCATCCCTAAAATAAATCCCACTTGATCTTGGCTTATGATTCTTTTAGTGTATTATTGAATTTCATTTGCTAATTCTGTTGAAGATTTTTGCATCTATGTTCATCAGGGATATTGGCCTGTACTTTTTTTTTCTTGTAATGTTCTTTTCTGACTTCGGTATTAGGGTAATGCTAGCCTCATAAAATGAGTTTGGAAGTTTTTCCTCTTCTATTTTTGAAAGAGTTTGAGAAGCATTGGTATTCATTCCTTAAATGTTTGATAGAATTCACCATTGAATCCATCTAGTCCTAGGCCATTCTTTGTTGGGAGGCTTTTGATTACTGATTCAATTGCCTCAATTGGTAATTGGTCTGTTCAGATTTTCTATTTCTTCATGATACAGTCTTGGTAGGTTGTATGTTAGGAATTTATCCATTTCTTCTAGTTTGTTCAATTTGTCGGTGTATAATTGTTCATAGTAGACTCTTATGGTCCTTTGTACTTCTGTGGTATTGGTTGTGCTGTCTCGTCTTTCATTTATAATTTTATTTATTTGAGTCCTCTCTTTTTCACTTGGTGAATCTAGCTAAATGTTTGTCTATTTTGTGTACCTTAAAAGAAAAAAAAAAACCAAAAAACTCGGGTCTTCATTTTATTGATCATTTCTCTTGTCTTTTTAGTCTCTATTTCATTTGTTCCCAATTTTAGTTTTTTCCTTCCTTCTGCTAATTTGGGGTTTTGTTTGTTTTTCTTTTTTTTTTTTTTCCCAGCTCCTTGAGGTGTAAAGTGAGTTGTTTAATTGAAATCTTTCATGTTTGTTAACATAGGCATTTATCACTATGAACTTCCCTCTTAGAACTGCTTTTGCTATATCCTACAGGTTTTGGTATGCTGTATTGCCATTTTCAGTTTTTTCAAGGTGTTTTTTTAAAAAATTTCTCATCATTTCTTCTTTGAAGCATTGGTTGTACAGTAGCATGTTGTTTAATCTTCATATATATGTGAATTTTCTTCTTGTAATTGATTTCTAGTTTCATACCATTGTGGTTAGAAAAAATGCGTGATATGATTTTAATCTTCTTACATTTATTAAGACTTATTTTGTGACCTAACATTATGATCTGTCCTGGAGAATGTTTCCTGTACGCTTGTGTATTCTGTTGCTTTGGGATGGCATGTTCTATATATGCCCATTAAGTCCATCTGGTTAAACATGTTGTTTGAGGCCAGTGTTTCCTTATTGATTTTCTTTCTGGATGATCTATCCATTGATGAAAGTGGAGTATTGAAGTCCCTTACTACTATTGTATTGCCATCTATTTCTGTGTTTAGATCTGTTGATAATTGCTTTATATATTTAGGTCCTCCTATGTTGGATGCATATTTACAAACCTTATATCGTCTTGTTGGATTTAGCCCTTTATCGTCATATAATGACATTCTTTGTTTCTTATTACAGTCTTTATCTTAATGTCTGTTTTGTCTGACACAGCTACCCCAACTTCCTTTTGGTTTCCATTTGCATGGAATATTTTTACCATCCCTCCATTCTTCATTTTCAGTCTTTGTGTGTCCTTAAAGCTGAATTGTTTTCGTTGTAGACAGCATATAGTTGAGTCTGTTTTTTTCTGTCTTTTTTTTTTAAATCCATTCAACCACTCTGTGTCTTTTGGTTGGAGAATTTGGTCCATTTACATTTAAAGTAATTACTGATAGGTATGGATTTACTATTGCCATTTTGTTAATTGTTTTTTGGTTGTTTTGTAATTCTTTTGTTCCTTTCCTCTGCTTTTGCTCTCTTCCTTTGTGATTTGTTTATTTTCTGAAGTGGAATGCTTATTCTTTTCTCTTTCTCTTTGGTGTATCTCCTATAGTTTTTTTTTTTTTTTTTTTTTTTTTTTTTGCGGTATGCGGGCCTCTCACTGTTGTGGCCTCTCCCATTGTGGAGCACCGGCTCTGGACAAGCTCAGCTGCCATAGCTCACGGGCCCAGCTGCTCTGCAGCATGTGGGATCTTCCCGGACCAGGGCACGAACCCGTGTCCCCTGCATCTGCAGGCGGACTCTCAACCACTGCGCCACCAGGGAAGCCCTCCTATAGTTTTTTTTTAATTAATTTATTTTCTTTTTATTTTTGGTTGTGTTGGGTCTTTGTTGCTGTGCACGGACTTTCTCTAGTTGTGGCGAGCGCTGGCTACTCTTCGTTGTGGTACACAGGCTTCTTATTGCGGTGGCTTGTTATAGAGCATGGGCTCTAGGCATGCGGGCTTCAGTAGTTGTGGCACGCAGGCTCAGTAGTTGTGGCTCGCAGGCTCTAGAGTGCAGGCTCAGTAGTTGCGGCGCACGGGCTCAGTTGCTCTGCGGCATGTGGGATCTTCCCAGACCAGGGCTTGAACCCGTGTCCCATGCATTGGCAGGCAGATTCTTAACCACTGTACCACCAGGACAGCCCCTCCTATAGGTTTTTGCTTTGTGGTTACCGTGAGGTTTACATAAAACATCTTAGAGTTTTAACAGTCTACTTTAAGTTGATAGCAACTTAAATTTGAATGCATTCTAAAGCTGTATGTTTTTACTTCTCCCCTCCCCCTACATTTTATGTTTTTGATGTTGCAGTTTATTTCTTTTTATTTTGTGTGTCCGTTAACAAATTATTTTTACTACTAGCTTTATAGTCAATTAACTCACCACCTTTACAACATTAGATTTTCCCAATTTTCGTATGTATTTACCTTTACTGGTGAGATTTGTACTTTCATATGTTTTCCTGTTACTAATCAGCACCCTTTCATTTCAAATTAAGGAAGTCCCTTTAAGGTTTCTTGTAAGACCATTCTAGTGATGATAAACTTCTTTAGGTTTTGCTTGTCTGGAGAACTGTTAATCTCTCCTTCAATTCTGAAGGACAACTTTACCAGGTAGAGTGTTCTTAGTTGGCAGTTTTTCCTTTCAGGACTTTAAATATATTGTGCCCAACTCCCTTCTGGCCTGCAAAGTTTCTGCTGAAATATCTGCTGATAAGTCTTGGGGTGGGAGGGAAATCCCTGGTATGTAACACGTTGCTTTTCTCTTGCTGCTTTTAAGGTTCTTGTCTTGACTCTTTAATTTTCATGTGTCTTGGTGTGGGTCTCTTTGGGTTCATCTTTTTTTGAATTCTTTGGGCTTCCTGGATCTGATGTCTGTTTTCTTCCCTGGATTAGGGAAGTTTTCAGCCACTGTTTCTTCAAATAAGTTTTCTACCCCTTTCTCTTCTCCTTCTGGGACATCTATAATACAAATATTGGTTTGTTTGATGTTGTCCCTTAAGTCCCTTAAGCTATCTTCACTCTTCTTTATTCTTTTTTTTTTCCTTTGTGCTGCTCTGATTGGATGAGTTCCATTGCCCTGTCTTCAAGTTCACTGATACTTTCTTCCACTTCTTCTAGTCTGCTGTTGAACCACTCTGTTGTATTTTTCATTTCATTTATTGTATTCTTCAGCTCTGTGATTTCTGTTTGGTACTTTCTTATATTTTCTGTCCCTTTGTTGAAATTCTCACTTTGTTCATCATTCTTCCTCTGAGATCAGTGAGCATCTTTGTGGCTTATTTTGAACACTTTATCAGGTAAATCACTGGTTTCCATTTTATTAAGGTCTTTTTCTGAGGTTTTATAATTGGAAAGGATTGTAATTGGCCCCTAATATGTGTATTTAATTAGCAACCTTCCATTTAGGCCTAGCTATGAAGATAAGCTACTAGGCCTCTGTCACAGAAGGCCTGGAGGTGCATTTCAGTCTGTTTTCTCTGTACAGTAAGTCCCCTACATACGAACAAGTTCTGTTCTGAGAGCACATTCATCAGTTCAATTTGTTCGTTAAGTCCACCAAACTTAGCCTAGGTATCCAGCTAACACAATCGGCTAATAGTACCATACTGTAATAGATTTATAATATTTTTCACACAAATAATACATAAAAAACAAACACAAAAAATAAAGAAAACATTTAAAATCTTACATTATAGTACCTTGAAAAATACAGTAGCACAGTACAACAGCTGGCATACAGGGGCTGGCATCGAGTGAACAGGCAAGAAGAGCTACTGACTGGAGGAGGGAGAGGAGGTGGGAGATGGTAGAGCTGAAGGATCATCAGCAACAGGAGACAGAGGGCAAGCTGCAGTTTCACTCATGCCTGCCATTGATGGCACATGTTCTGGTTCCTCACTGGATTCAATTCTATCTACCCTTTTGAAAAAATTATCCAGTGATGTCTGGGTAGTAGCTCTTTTTTTCTCATCATAAATGACACGGTAGCACTGGATTGCATTCTGAATGGCTGCTGCAACCTTTGTGTACTGTTCTGTGTTCGGGTCCTGTGCCTCAAAAGCTAACAGTGACTCCTCACATAAAGAAAATCCCCTTGCCATTCCCTGCATCGTGAATCTCTTTCGTTCTTCAGTTACTTCTTCCTCTTGTCTCTCTTTGTCCTTCCTCTGGGCCTCCAATTCCATCAGGTCTTTGTTAGTAAGCTCCTTGTGTTGCACAGCAAGGAGCTCAGTGAAATTGTCCTCTTGCAGATCTAGCTCCAGCTTCTTACTGAGAGTCACTAAGTTGCTGAAGACCTCTTTGGACTCCTCATCCACCTTCTCAAATCCATGAAAACCATGAACAAACTGTGAGCAAAGGTTCTTCCAAAACCCCATTCATGATGACGGCCATAACCTCATGCCAAGCAAAGTCAGTACTTTTTATGGCCTTGTAGATGTATAGTCCTTCCAAAATTGTCACAAGATTGTTCCTGATTGATCACGCACCTTTACTGCCTGACAAAAAGTGTGACGTAGAAAATGTTTCTTGAAAGTCACTGTAACTCCCTGGTCCACAGGTTGGAAGAGTGACATAGTATTTGGTGGCAGATGCAGTACTTTGACGCTGGGATGAAAGTCGTCCATGAATGGGGGGTGGCCTGGAGCATTGTTGAGCAACAGAAGAATGTTGAATAGGACATCCTTCTCCAAGCAATATTCCTCTACCTCTGGGATAAAGTGGTGGTAAACCAATCCTGGAAAATGGCCTGTGCAACCTGGACTTTGGAGTTACTCTTCCACACAACAGGAAGAGAGCCCTTGGCTATATTTTTAAGGGCTCTTGGGTTCTCTGAATGATAAACTAAGAGAGGCTTCAGCTTCATATCGCTGGAAGCATTGCCACCAAACAACAGAGTTAGCCTATCCTTTGTTGCTTTACAATCTGGCATCAGCTTTTCCTCCTTACTGATGTAATTTCGGTCTGGCATCCTCTTCCAGTACGGTCCTGTCTCATCCACATTAAAAACCTGCTTGGGTAAATGTGTACCTTCATCAGTAATTTCTCAAAGCATTTCAGGAAATTCCTGGGCAGCTACCGTATCTGCACCTTCTACCTTGCCACTTACTTTTATGTTGTGAAAGTTGGCTCTAGACTTGAACCGATGAAATCAGCCATGGCTGGCATTAAAAGATGTGCCCTCTGGTTCTTTGCCATGTTTCTTCAAGTCTTCATAACGGCTTTTACATTTCTTTTGAATAAGCATTAAGCTTAATGAGACTCAGTGCTGATGCTGATCCTGCGTCCACACACTGAGAAGTTTCTCCATCTCCTCCATCACTTTTCCACGCTTCTTCAATATTATCGTTGATATAATCGGCACAGTGGACTTCATATGTTCCACGATCTTGTCCTTGTTCTTTAGAATTGTGCCAATGGTTGAACCATTCGGGTTATAAGAATGAGTGATGTCTACAGTTTTTTTGCCTTGCTCCACTGTCTCAATTATTTTCACTTTTGTTTCCATTGTTATTGCTTGGCACTGTTTAGCAGTACCAGCTGCATAATTGCTGCTTTTACACTTGCTTCTGGACATCCTGGGCTTGAAATAAAGATCCTGTACTACTGTATTGTGTACAGTACACAACCACTTGTAGAGGATGCCCACACATGACAATGTACGCCAGACATGTGAACTAACTTACATGATTGGACATGAGAACGCATGTTCGAATCTTTGAAAGTTCTCAACTTGAATGTTCGTATGTAGGGAACTTAGTGTACTGTGCCCTGTGGGGGTGGGGAGTTAGCCACTTTAGAACTGTTTTTCTGTTTGTTACAGTTATGTGAAACTCATGAACATAAGCCTCATTGGTCACCAGAGTCAAGCGAACAGGGGTTGTCCTCTGGTGGCAGCTGCAAAAACCGGAGCACCAAAAGTATGCACAAACGCTTTTGGGGGAGATACTGGTTACCTGGAGCATGGCAAAGCAAGAGTGCTTTGATAGTGCCCACCCTCTGAGATCTCTGGAAATGATTACTGTGTGTTAAGTTAGATACCTGCTCCTCTGGCTGAAGATAAGCAAATAAGTGTCTTTCACAGAAAGTCTGGGTGCTTTTCAGTTGACTGTCTCTGTGCTGGGCTCTAGGATGGGTGAGTTTGCGTAAGCGCTTAAAGAATTGTTTCACAGTTTGCTATAGCCTTGTGGGTCTCATGGACACAAGCTCCACTGGCTTTCTAAGTTAGATGTTTTGGGGTTCACCTCTCAGGTACAAGTCTTTAAAGTTGGGGTGCCCAGTGTGAGGTTCAAACCCTTTGCTCCTCAGGGAGAACTCAGGGTTGTGAGTTCGCTCCCAATACTGGGTCTCCACACCAAAGGTGTGGTTTACAGGAAAATTTTATCTCAGCCTCTCTCCTACCTGTTTTGATGTGGTTTTTTTCCTCCTTTGTCTGATGTGGAGGAGTCACTCAGCTAGTTTGGGGGTTTCTTTCAGAGGATATTGTTCTATATGTAGCTGTAGATTTGGTGTGTCTGTGGGAGGAGGTGTGTTTAGCTTCCTCCTATATTGTCATCTTGAACCAGCACCCTTTGGGACCATTTTAGAGGCTGCCTACCACAACTAGACTCTGAAAACCTTGTAGACCATGTTAAATATTTTTTATTTTATTCTAAAGGTTATAGGAAATCATGAAAGAGTTTTAAACAGAGAATTCATAAGATCAGATTTGAGTTAAAAAATAACTTTTTCTAGTGTCAAGAATAGATAGGCTAGAGTGGATGCTGGAAACCAAATAAAAGATCATCGCTACAGGACAGGTGAGATAATGTGGTGGTTTGAACTTTAGTGGTAGCCATGGAAATGGAAATAAAAGGATATTAATGATGTAAACTAAGTGGACCTGAAAGATAGCTTTGTTGTGGGAGTTCAAAGGAAGAAGTCAAGAATGATTCTCAGTTTTCTGGCTACTCTAGCAGTGTGGATGGTGGTACTCTTTCCTGGGATAGGACCAAAGAAAACAATTTGGAGGGTTAAAGGAGGAGGTGAGTTACCTTTTGGGGTAATTAAGGTGAATATGATGAGATAGCCAAGTTAAAATGTGGAATAGACAGTAGTTTGATAGGTCTGATTTTTTCCTTCTGATCCCTGGGCTGGAGATCGAGATTCGGAGACTTTAGCATATGGTTGTAAATGATGCCATGGTAGAAGTTGAAAGTACAGTTGACCCCTGCACAATGCAGGGGTTAAGGGTGCTGGCCCCCCAAGCAGTCGAAAATCTGCTTATAACTTTACAGTCCTCTGTATCTGTGGGTTCAACTGTTTAGTACTGTAGTACATATTTATTGAAGAATATCCACATATAAGTGGACCCGCACAGCTTAAACCTGTGTTGTTGGAGGGTCAAATGTATTTAATAGTAAGATGAGAAGAAGGCCTATCACAGAGGAATTCCAGCATTTAAGAGGAGGAGGAGCTGGCAAGAAGTTAGTAGAAAAACCAGGAGATGGTGGTGACACATTCCTTTCCATCTAGTGATGAGTTTGTATATTTGAATTCCTTCTAGCTTGAAATCATTATAAATCAGTGTTGAAGAAAAGACATATCTAAGAGATAGCTTGCTTCTTTTGTTCAACAAATTTTTTTTTCAACAAATATTTTTTCAGAATTCATTGTATGGAAGGCATTGTGCTGAGCAATGGCTAAATACCATGAAGGGGAAAACTGAGTGAAGTGGGCTTGAGGGAAACAATAGCTGTTATGGCTGATACTTGAGATGCCTGTTATACTTCATGTGGAGGTAAATGTTTGGGCAGCTGAATATATGATTCTGAAGTTAAGTGGAGACCTCTGAGCTTTTTAAAATTTGCATGTTTTTGGCATGTTGATGGCATTTAAAGCCATGAAACAAAATGAGATCACCAAAATGATATGTATAGAGAAACGAAGGTCTGGGATTAAACCCAGGACACACCTGGGCAGTGAGGTTTTGGAGATGAAGAACCAACAAAAGAGAAGGAGCAGTTATTGAAATAGGAGTAAATTCAAGAGAGTAGTATTACAAAAGCTAAGCGAAGAGTGCTTCAAGAGTGAGAGAACACAGCAAGTACTGAGGAAAGGGATTGGATGAATTATAAAATGACGAGGAAATTTGGGGGATTGACGGATATGTTCATTATCTTGATTGTGGTGATAGTTTTACGGGTTTACATATATCTTAACACATGATACACATTATTTTATGTCACATATCTCAATAAAGCGATATTTTAAAAATTTCTTATATTAACCATCCATTTATGATTTTTTTTTTTTTAAAGGAGGGAGTGAACAGCTGTCAATTGCTGTTGATAGATCAAGTAAGATGAGAGTTTACTAGGAAGTAGCATCCTTGGTTGCCTTAACTAGAATACCATCAGTGGAGTTGTGGGGATAAAAGTGATTTGTGTGAGTTCAAGAGAAAATGGGAAGAGAGGAAGTGGAGACAGAGCTCTAGAAAACTTTTTGAAAGAGTTTTGCTGAAAAGAGAATTTGGAAAATGAGACTGAAGGGAGATGTGAAGTCAAAAGGAAGCTTTTTGTTTTGTTTTTGTTTGTTTGTTTGTTTTGCGGTTTGCGGGCCTCTCACTGTTGTGGCCTCTCCCGTTGTGGAGCACAGGCTCTGGACGCGCAGGGTCAGCACCCATGGCTCACGGGCCCAGCCACTTAGCGGCATGTGGGATCTTTCCGGACCGGGGCACGAACCCATGTCCCCTGCATCAGCAGGCGAACTCTCAACCACTGTGCCACCAGGGAAGCCCTGTTTTCTTTTTAAGAAGGGAACAATTACAGCTTTCAAAGATAGTATAGCTTGTTTTTATTCAGATGGGAATAAATTGACAGAAAGGAAAAAATTGATGCTATGTGAAAAAAAGGGAAGAATTGCTGCAGTGATATCCATGTACTCCTTTGCCATTGGTCTTGAGAATTCTGGCCATAATTATGAAAATGAATTTCTAAATCTGTTTTGATATGCTCTTTATTTTATTCATGGTTTATTTTAAAACTGGGTTTCATGGATCACTTTTGAAGATAGCTTTATTTAAAGCCATGTATATTTTTTATGTGTAATTACCATATTTGATATCTTTCATCTTATCTGTTCTTAAGGTTGATATTAATTATATTGGTGTCTCTTATTTTATTTCAAGAAATTATAATATCCATGCTTCCTCAAATAAAATGTAGATATTCCAGTCCAGCAGTTATCAGCATAACTGTGATTGTTACATAAGCTACCAGTATCAGCTGTTGTTAAGAATCTTTTCTTAGCAGGATATGCTCTCCCTATGAAGTAATTATGTGAAATAGTTTCACTGAAGAATTTGACAAAGTAAATTTTGAGCTTCCAATACTCTTAGGATTGATTGTGTTGGGGGTAGGAGAAAATTGATGTAATCTTTGCTTGGGATAGCAGTTTCTTCAAATTTTCTAAGTTTGTTAACCCTGACCATAATTCTTTCCATAGGTGATGGGAAACCCAGGAGCTTTTAAAAGAAGTCTTTTATTCTCTGCCTTGTCTTATTTGGGTTTTGAAACTTATCAAGTCATTTCCCAGGCTGCTGTGGTTCATGCCACAGCCAAAGGTAAGCCTAAGGTAAACATCAGGAACACTTAGAGTTGTTTGTGTTTGTTATATTTTGTTAATAACTTATTATTATTTTTGCGGTACGCGGGTGTCTCACTGCTGTGGCCTCTCCTGTTGCAGAGCACAGGCTCCGGACGCACAGACTCAGCGGCCATGGCTCACGGGCCCAGCCACTCCGCGGCATGTGGGATCCTCCCAGACCGGGGCACGAACCCATGTCCCCTGCATCAGCAGGTGGACTTTTAACCACTGCGCCACCAGGGAAGCCCCAAGAAAAACTTTCAATTTATGAGTTAATAAGCCTTTTTGTTTTTCACAGTCCTCACTTTTTAACTATCAAGAAGGTACTTGGGAAAGAAGAGACTTGATTTTGAATAGATGTTCTTATTAAAGTTCTAGTAGATGAAGAATTTGAGAATAGCTAAAGAGTACTAGTTATTTGTTGATTTCATTTGCCCATGACTATTCTTATATTTTTAAAAAAGCAGATGCTTGAATTGCTACGTTTTTGTTTTATCTTTTCTTTAGTTTAATGTATCATTTATTTTCATGAAAGACAAAGTAGAGGACTTGGTTTTATCACTGGCTTAATGACATATTTTGGCAAATACTTAAAACTCAGCTTTTTAAAGCTCCCTAGACTTTTCATCATAACTTTAACTCTCACAGCAACCTTGTAAAGTAGTTAGGAGGAGCCATATTTTCACATTACAATATTAATTTTTTTTAAAGCATCCTTGAGAGATGTGCCCAGTGGTTGCACTTTTAAGATTTTTCTGTGTGTGTGCCCCATTATATTAATTTTTGAAAAGGAGCTCAAAAAGTTAAACTTCTTCAAAGTACCAGAGCAGAAACCTTACCTTTCTTTTCATGTCTATCACACTTAGTTTCAGTGAGCTTTAGCACCATTACAGAAATGAGTGCAAAGTTTTAGGGCTTCCCTAGGGAACAAAATATGGCACTTTGAAAGGCAAAGTCAAAATTATTTATAGCCTTAATGATCATAGTTGGTTTTTTCAGAAGTGTCCTAATGCCAGAAAATTACTGCATATTTGGTAAGGTGCTAGGCCCCTGTGAGGCCTGCATGATCTGGGCTGTGGCCTTGCACAGACACAGTAGTAGAGGGTAAGGGGGAGTGTCAAACGGTCAACTGTTTCCTGACTTTGTACTTCAAGGTACTTTGATGTGGCTTTCCTCCATTTTCTTCCTCCACCTCTTGAGTGAATGGCCATGAACTGGGCTACAGGAGTCCTGTGGATCACCAAATGGGTAGGCCCCCTTGCCCAGAGATTGCTCTGTGTCCTAGCCAGACTCACACATCCTGCTGAGCAATGGCTGACCCTTCACTCCCGTTTCCAAGATGGCTACTGTCAAGTGTGAACTTATTAAGAATTTCACTTCAGAGGAAACCATTCATCACAATAAGATCTCCATTATAGGAACTGGATTAGTTGTCATGGCCTGTGCTAATAGCATCTTATTAAAAGGCTTGAGTGATGAACTTGCCTTTGTGGATGTTGATGAAGGCAAACTGAAGGGTGAGACACTGGCTCTTCAACATGGCAGCCCTTTCATGAAAATGCCAAATATTGTTTCCAGCAAAGATTACCTTGTCACTGCAAACTCCAACCTAGTGATTATCACAGCAGGTGCATACCCAAGAAAAAGAGAAACACACTTTGATGTAGTCAAGTAAAATGTGCCCATCTTTAACATAATGATTTCTTGTATTACCCAGTGTAGTCCTGGCTGCAAACTGATATTTGCTTCCAATCCAGTGGGTATCTTAATTACGTAGCTTGGAAGTTGAGTGCCTTTCCCAAAAACCATGTTACTGGAACAACATGGTTTTTGGGAAGTGGCTGTAATCTGAAGTCTACCCATATCCATTTCTTCATTGGGCAAAGGCTTGCTATCCACTGTGAAAGCTGTTGTAGATGGATCTATAACCATTGGTAAACATGGAAACTTAAGTGTACCTGTGTGGAGTGGAGTTAACATTGCCGTGTCCCTCTGAAGGATCTAAACTCAGATATAGGAACAGATAAAGATCCTGAACAGTGGAAAAATGTCCACAAAGAAGTGATTACCTATGGCTATGAAATGGTTAAAAGGAAAGTTTATATTAATTGGGACATTGGCCTAACTTTAGCTGATTTAACAGAAAGCATTTTTAAGAGTCTCAGGAAAGTTTCCACCGTAAGTAAGGACCTCTATGGAATAAATGAAGTGTTCCTTAGTGTTCCTTGTATTCTGGGAGAGAATGGTATTGCACACCTTACAAAGATAAAGCTGACCTCTGAAGAGGAGGCCCGTTTGAAAAAGAGTGCAGAAAAACTTTGGGAAATTCAGAAGGAGCTCATGCTTTAAAGTTGTTAAAGCTACCATTCTGAAGTTACTGAAGAGATAGTAGTTATAGGATTGTATAACAAACTTGAATAAACCTGAATTCATAAAAGTTGGAAAAAGGAAATGGGGTATAGTGACTCCCCTGTTTATTTACCCCTCCAGCTTTTTATTTAGCATCCAGATGGTGGATGATACTTACATTTTTTTGTTTTTACTATTCCTATTCCTAAGTAAGTGTATCTGACTTTGTTTCCATTGTCATACCAGCTGTGACTTGCTTCTTCTGCTTCCTGCTTCTGCTTATAAGGACTCTTGTGATTATACGGGACCCACCTGGCTAAGATAATTTACTATTTTAAGGTTAGCTAATTAGCAACCTTAATTCCATCTACAAGCTTAATTCCCCTTTGCCCTAGTAACCTGTACGTTTTCACAGGTCCAGCGGTTGAGATATGGACTTGTCTGGGGCCATTATTTTGCCAACCACAAATATCGGCTAAGAATGCTGAGACTATTTACTTCCTACTACTTACTCTTTAAGAATCTTTGGCTTTTTATAACCCAAATATGGAAAATCAGCCACTGATAAAAATACAGAATAGAATGAAAGCAAACTTAAGAAAATTAACCGGCCATGAGTATATTATTAAACTATAGCACCTAACCAGACTGAAGTAGGATTATAGAGGGAAAAAAATCTTTATTTTAGGGTTTCTTTGCTGTTGTCATTTAATTTTTCTTAAATTAGTATAATTACATGATGATTTTAACTTAAAAAATACTTCAGTTTACATAGTTGTGTCATATATTTATGAGGTTATTTTTGCTGGTCTAGATTTTAATTTTTCATAAACTTAAAAAAAATTTTAGTGCACATGTAACATGTAATATTGTACACCAACTATACTTCAATGAAAAAAAAATTTTTTAGCCCCATACACTATGATTAAAGCATAGTAAGATAAATAATAAAGTAACTTTACTGAACATATTGGAATGTTGGCTTATACATAAGACTAAGTAATACAGCACCCTTATAGAAGACAAAATTAAATGTGTATGTTCATTAGTAATAATTGGAATATCTGAAATTCAGACTAACTGGGTTTTTTAGTAACTAGTTAACTTTTTTAGAACATTACACTGTCTATAAGTTTTATGGTTTTTGTTGTAATATCTAAACTCATTAATGAGTTAGTTGGAGCATAGTGCCTCTAATTTAAGTTTCAGATCCTCTGTGTAGTTAACTTCATCTAAATTTTTTGATGACAGATTTGACTCTTTTTCCATAATAATGTCTGTATAAGTTAGATCATAAAAAGAATCTAGTAAAACAGCGTGTTGCATTCCACTCAAATTAATAATTTTCCGTGCTGTAAGTGGATATCATATCATTTTCTGCAGTGGATTTTTACTTCACAGCGGCAACAATAACAAAGGCTTTGTGTGGAGGGTAAGGGTACTATAAATTCCTCACAGAAAATTACTTTTTTCATTTTTTAAAATGTGTCATATTAAATTAGTACCAGAATAAGTTTTCTAATTTTTTATTTTCCAAGGTTTTAATAAACCACTTATTATGTGTGATAGCTTCATACTTACTTCTACTATACTTACATCTCAGTTGTTCATAATTTCTGATCTTTCTTTATAGGTGATTTCTGTATCTAATTTCTTTTGCTTCTATATAAAAGTGTTCATGTTTCTTAGAATTATTGCCATCTGGCTTGGGAAGACCTACTTTATTGAGCCTTTTTCTTTTATAGTCTTCAGAGTTGAAGAAATCCTTGAACAAGCAGACTACCTGTATGAAAGTGGAGAAACAGAAAAACTTTACCAGTTGCTATCCCAGTACAAGGAAAGGTGGGCTATGTATGATAGGCCTGGGTTTGCGGTTTCCTGAAATTTTTTGTTATTTAACAATTAAAATATTCTTGGTGCTTGGAATTTTTATAGTTTTTACAAGTTTTTACTTCAAAATAATACTTCTTAGAGTTTAATTTATAGTATGATTTTTTTCTTAATGTTAAGTGACTCAAAAGTGCTACATATATCTCATTGATTCAGAAAAGGTGGTTCTGCCTATTCTAGTTGAATGTTGAAATTTTTTTTCATTTTGTTATTTTGCTTTGAATACAAGGTAGTCATTGAATAGATGTTTATCTTATCTATATTGTATATTTCTCATTTATTCTAAATTAATTTCATATTGGTTTAAGATTTGAATGAGCTAGGATGATTTTTTTGTCACCATTGAATGATATCTGTGTTATCACTGTGAAGCACAGTCTCATAGAGGAACTAAAAATACCTCCTTTTTCTATTTTTAGTATTAGCTTACATGCTTAGTCTGGTGTATTAATGTGACCTCATTTTTGGGGGAAGGATGGAGAAGGAGGGAGACTCAGCCCAATAAAATAAGTCAAATCAGGCTAGATGGCATTTCCAGATCACTGATTTACCTCATCTCCTGAACTAAAAATATTGAGTCATTTTCAACTACCTTTCTTATATTCCCCAAACCAGTTTTCCCCCCAAGACCCATCAATTTTACCTCCTAAATATCTGTAGGATCCAACTTTCCTTCTCCATTGTCCCCTGAGTAACTTGAGGTGGTTAGCTTGGCATTTTATAGTCATTTTAGTAATTACTTGAAAAGTAAGCTACAAGGTAGTTATTCCATATTCATTGAATTATAGATATACTATTGCTACCTTTAGTTTCATTCAACTTTATGTGAATAGTATTTTTGTTAAGAAATGTATAATGTAGTAGGCTTAAAGACAAACATTTAATAAAAAGGAATTTAAGGTTAGTTTTTAAAGAAATATTCCTAACTTTTAACCTTGGTTTCTGTTTTATTTATTAGCCATTTCAAGTCTTATATAACTATATTTAAGTGGCAGTTTTTCAAGGAGTCCAAAGCTGTAAATATTTCATGCATCGTGGCATGGATGATACATTCAAAGTTAAGATTTATTTTGAGATTACATTATATTTAATCATTCATTCATTCACAGATATTTATCGTATATTTTTTGTGTGCCAGGTACTGTATTTGGAGCTGTGGATACAGCATTTTGTTTATAGAGCATGATCTTGTCTATAAATTTATGTATTTTATAGTACTGTCTGAACCAGTTAGCTGTCTGAAGCACAGTGCCACTGAAGTCAAGCTTTAAGTTATATGTTGAATTTTGTAGGGAAAGTGTTCAGAGAATTCAAATACAGATATTTTCTAAGGAAGTTAGTATTTTAGATATTATAAGTTAATGTTTATGTATAATATTGGATATTTTATAGGAAATTTTGTCAAATACAGTTGTTGTATGGTAGAAAATAATAAATTTAACATGAAAAATGGATTTTGATATCATATTGCTCGCTGTATCCTCACTGACCTGAAAGACCGTATGTATTCATTAGTGATATGACCTTTAACAATTTTAAAATTGAGCTAAAATGGTTGTTTTATAATTATTTCAAATCAGTGAAGATGCAGAGTTACTGTGGCGTTTGGCACGGGCATCACGTGATATAGCTCAACTCAGTGGAACCTCAGAAGAGGAGAAAAAGCTCTTGGTGTATGAAGCCCTAGAGTATGCAAAAAGGGCACTAGAAAAAAATGAATCAAGTTTTGCAGCTCATAAGGTGAGGTGCTTACAGTACTGTAACTGTTACCATGTACTGAGAGCGACATTGGTCTGTACTTATCTATTGTCTCTAATTTACATAGGAAAGAAATAGTTCTCTTTTAAAGAAGTAGGGAAGAGGTTTATTTTTATAACATTTTTTTAAAAAAGAAGTAGTTCTTTGCATTCTTGAACATTTATTCTAAGTTCATTAGTATGTTTGATAAATTACTTTTGTGAAGGCTTATTTTTAAACCAAAGTGTTAGTAGTTTCATGAATTACCTCTGTCTTTATTTCTAGTAGTACAAACACTGGACAAACGTTTTCTCTTTTTCCTCACATTATATTTGTTTTATGTGGAGGTAGGAGTATAGCAGCTGGACAGCTGAGATCTAGTATAACTTTTTACATGTAACTCCACTAGCTTCTGGATTTCCTGACTGGTTTAGAATGTTATTCAGTGGATACTGTGGGGAGACTAGGGGACATTATTGGTATTTTGGATTAGGACATCACTTTATCATAGTAGACTGTCCTCAGTGGAGCCCCCAAGTCATTGTGACAACCAAATTCTGTCTCCATGCATTTCCAGATGCTCCCTTTAGGGGATGGTTCTGTCTCCCCCCCACCCCCCACTTCCACCACTACTTGTTCATATTAAGGATTAAACATACAGACCCTTTAAATTTGCTGAGACTTGTTTTATGGCCCAGAATATGGTCCATATTTGTAAATGTTCTTTTTGCACATGAAAAGTATATTTATTCAGCTGTTGTCATTCAGGTCAAGTTGGTTGATAGTGATAGTGGTGTTTGAATCTTCTATATCCTTACTGATTTTCTGTCTACTTCTATAAATTATTCACAGAGGGATGCTGAAATCTCCAAGTATAATTGTAAATTTATCTGTTTCTATTTGCAGTTTTCTTAGTTTTTGCACCATGTATTTTAAAGTGCTGTTATTAGGACTATAAACATTTAGCATTGTTATATTTTCTTGATGTGTTGACCTCTTTATCATTGTAAAATGCTCTTCTTTATCTCTAGAAATATTCTTGGTTTTATAGTCTACCTTGTCTGATATTAATGTAACCACTCTTGTTTTCTTTTGATTGTTAGCATGTTACATACTTTTCTGTCCTTCTACTTTTATTTGTGCCTTTATATTTAACATATACTTCTTGTAAGGAGATGCTAATTCTTTCTTTTATTTTTACTTGTTTTATATTCTTCACATTATATAAAATTCACCATTGCAATGTATACACTTCAGTGGTTTGTAGCATATTTTACTATGTTGTTCAACCTTCACCACTGTCTAATTCCGGAACACGTCAATTACCCCCAAAACAAACCCCATATCTATAACCAGTTAGTCCCAGTTGTCTCCTGCTCCTGTCCCCTGGCAAGCACTGAGCTACTTTCTGTCTCTTTTAATTTGCCTATTCTGAACATTTCATGTAAATGAAATCATACAGTATGTGGCCTTTGTGTGTCTGGCTTCTTTCACTTAGCCATGGATGAACAGCGTTCATCCATGCTGAGTATATGACAGTACTTCATTCCTTTTTATGGCTGAATGATACTCCATTGTATGGAAATACCATTTTTGTTTATTCATTTATCAGCTGATGGGCATTTGGGTTTGTTTCCACTTTTTGGCTATTATGAATAATGCTACTATAAATAATTCCGTACAAGTTTTTGTGTGAACACCTGCTTTTATTTATTTTTTTAATTGAGGTAAATTCACATAACATAAAAGTAACCATTTTATACATTTCACATTCTTATACCATTGGCATTTATACATTTACAGTGTTATGCAATAGTTACCTCTCTCTAGTTCCAAAACATTTTCATCACCTCAAAAGGAAACCCTCTACCCATTAAACAGTCACTCTCTATTCCCTCTTATTCCCAGCTCCTGACAACCACTAATCTGCTTTCTGTCCCTATGGCTTTACCTACTCTGGATATTTCATAGAAGTGGAATCATACAATATGGGATAATTTGTGTCTGACATCTTTCACTTGTTTTTGAAGTCCATTCACCTTGCAGCATTTATCAGTACTTTATTCTTTTTTATGGATGAATAATATTTCATTGTATACCACATTTTGTTTATCCATTCATTAGTTGATGGACATTTATTTCCACATTTGGCTATTGCTTATAGTGTAGCTATCAACATTCGTGCACAAGTATTTGTTTAAATATCTGTTTTAAATTATTTTGAGTATATACCTAGTAGTGGAATTACTGGTTCATGTGGTCATTCTATGTAATTCTTTTTGAGGAACTGTCAAATTATTTTCCAAAGTAGCTGTACCATTTTACATTGCCACGAGCAGTGTATGAGGGTTCCAGTTTTTCCACATCCTTGCCAACACTTGTTATTGTTCATTTTAAAAAATTATAGCCATCTTAGCAGATGTGAAGTGGTATCTCATCATGGTTTTGATTTGCATTTTCCTAATGAATAGTGATATTGAACATCTTTTCATATACTTATCGGACGTTTGTATATATTCCTTGGAGAAAATGTCTATTTAAATTCTTTGCCCATTTTTATTTATTTATTTTTTTGCGGTACGCGGGCCTCTCACTGTTGTGGCCTCTCCTGTTGCGGAGCACAGGCTCCGGACGCGCAGGCTCAGTGGCCATGGCTCATGGGCCTAGCCACTCCGCAGCATGTGGGATCTTCCCAGACCAGGGCACGAACCTGTGTCCCCTGCATCGGCAGGCGGACTCTCAACCACTGCGCCACCAGGGAAGCCCTTTGCCCATTTTTAAACTTGTCTTTTTATTGTTGAATTGTAAGAGAATATTTTCTGTATACTAGTCCCTTGTTAGATATATGACTTGCAAATATTTTCTCCCATCCTGTGGCTTGTCTTTTCACTTTCTTAATAGTGTTCTTTGCAAAAGGTTTTAATTTTGATAAGGTCCAATATATTTATTGTTCTTTGATTGCTTGTGCTTTTGATGTCATATCTAAAAAACTTGCCCAATCCAGTGTTACAGAAGTTTTCACCTATGTTTCTTTCTAAGAGTTTTATATTTTTTAGTTCTTACATTTAGGTCTTTGGTACATTTGGACTTAACTTTTATGCATGGTGAGAGGTAGGAGTCCAAATTCATTCTTTGGCATGTATATATCCAGTTGTCCTACTACCATTTGTTGAAAAGATTATTCTTTCTCCACTGAACGGTCTTGGCATCCTTGATGAAAATCAGTTCAACATAAATGTATGGGGTTTTTTTTTGTTGTTTTTTTTGTTTTTTTTTTGCGGTACGCGGGCCTCTCACCGCTGTGGCCTCTCCCGTTGCGGAGCACAGGCTCCGGACACGCAGGCTCAGCGGCCATGGCTCACGGGCCCAGCCGCTCTGTGGCACGTGGGATCCTCCCGGACCAGGGCACAATCCCGTGTCCCCTGCATCGGCAGGCGGACCCTCAACCACTGCGCCACCAGGGAAGCCCTGTATGGGTATATTTTTGAGCTCTCAGTTCTATTCCATTGGTCAGTGTGTATCCTTTTGCTAGTACCACAATGTCTTGATTACTATTGCTTGGTAGTAAGTTTTGAAACAAGGAAGTGTGAGTCCTCCAACTTTGTTCTTCTTTTGTTTTGACTTTCTTTGACTATTCTCAGTCCCTTGAATTTCCGTATGAACTTTAGGATCAGCTTGTAAAGTTCTGCAAAGATGCCAGTTGGATTTTTCAAAGAGATTTCATTGAATTTGTAGATCAATTTGGGGACTATCACCATCTTAACGATATCTTCCAATCCATGAACTTATGCATTCTTTCCCTTTGTTTAGGTCTTTTTCCTTCATCAGTGTAATTTTTCAGCGTCAAGGAACTGTCAAAGAGGATCTTCAAAGCAGCAGGAAAGAAGGCAGGACTAGAGTAGCATTTAATTTGGAGGGCTTTTTTGTTGTTGTTGTTTTCCTTACAACTGATATTCCTAGATCTTCGTGAGCTCTTGATTTCCAAACCTTTTGGGTGGTTCTTTTCTCAGCCTTGGATAGTCCCTTCATATGCAAGCGATGATCTTTACTCAGCTGAAAAGGGTGACCCTCTGCAGTTCTTCATCTGGAGTTCTAGCTCCGGTCAGCTGTTTCTTCTACAGTATTCTGCTCTGTGAACTCCAGACACCTGGGCTTCCCCAGACTCCCAGTTCCATCTCTTCAAAGCAGAGACACTGCTTGGCCTATTTTGCCTCCCTGGGCTTCAACCTAGAAATTTCTCCAGGGCAGCCATAGGGCTCATCTCATTTGTTTCTCGTCTGTGAGATGTCACTGTGTCTGATGTGTATAATATCTTGAGAGTCTTTATTTCTTATATTTTGTCTGCTTATTTTAGCCTTTCAGGCAAGAAGGTAGGTATAGTATCTATTACCCCTTCTTGGCTAGATTATCTGTTATAAAAGAAAAGTTTTCTTTAAAAATAATGTAAACTTATTACAGAAAATAGACATTTTGGAAATTGAAAAAAGTACCAATATGGAAATAAAAATCACCCATGATCACAGCTCCTACCATCAGCTCTTGCTAGTATGATCATTAATTAACAGTCCTATGTAGTAACTAAATGCCAATCTAAGCAGAATGTTTAGGATTCATCCATAAGTTTGTGTTTGCTTTGATATAGATGATAGTTAAATGCATAAGAGAAGGTGATTTTATCTAGAGCCCTGATAAGTGGGAAGAGATCAGAGCACCAAATTTGAAACCCTGTATGACACCTCTAGTCATCTGAATTTGGGCAGCTGGGTGACTGTCAATGGAGATTAAATGAGCATAGTCAGTGTGGGTTTTAAATTATACTCTTTTATTTTCAATAAAAATATCAAGATACAAAAGATTTTGGTGGAGAATAGATTTAAACAGAAGTTTAAGTATTAACGTTTTTATGGTTAGAATTATTAAAATTTCACAGATATAAGCACAAACAAAAAGAAATGGTGCGTGTTTATAAGAAACTATTGTATCTCACAGAACCCAAAGGCAAGATGCATTTAGGCTTCAGGAGAAACTGGCTCAATTGCTCTGAGGCTTCATTGTCTTTCCTCTTTGCTGTTATCTGCAAATCTTTTTTTACTTTAGTTTTTTTCTCATCCTCAGTTTTGTGACTTTCCACAGCATCTGGGTTTATGAAGCTTGGATATTTTGGTTTTGGTTCTTAGGGAAGAAACTCAGATTATCTCAGTTTGGGTCTGTATCCAGCTATGGGTATGGGGACAAGGTCACAATTGACAAATGTGGCTGTTATTACTATAACAATGCAGGTGTGGGAGAAGCAGCAGCTCCAATAAAATAGGATAAGAAAATAAAATGATAATTATTAAATTGCACATTTCTCTAAATTTATATTCATACCATAAATATGAATTGTTATCTCCCCATTGTGTTGGTAACTTTCTTAGAGATTCACTACCCTCTGCCTTGTATTATAGTTCTCTAAAAACATGTCCAAGTTCCTTGAGAGCCATGTCTACTTTTTCTTGTATATTCCAGTATATTTAATACAATTTTTGTCCTCTGCTTTTTGTTAAATGACTACTGAGGAATAAATATCAATAGTTACTCAGTTTTACCTTGTATTGAATGGAATACTATTGAGTATTATTATTCTTACTCCTTTTTTTCCTTCTATTTTTAGTGGTATGCAATCTGTATTAGCGATGTTGGAGATTATGAAGGAATCAGGGCTAAAATTGCAAATGCCTACAAGATCAAGGAGCATTTTGAGGTACTGATGAACTTTAAAAGTCATTAGTTTTCTGAATTGATTTCTGTTTCACTTATCTCTTGCTGTATAGCAAACCACCTAAAACTTAGTGGCCTAAAACAATGACTATTTATTTCTCACAGTTCTGTGGATTAACTGTGCACAGTGGTGCTTCTGTTCTGCTTGTTGTGGCTGAGGTCATTTAGAGGGCTACATTCACCTGGACCCTCAGCTGGGACGGGAATATAGAAGATGCACTCTCATCTACAACAGTTTCTCTCTACTTTTCTTCTCATCATTTAGTAGTGTAGCCCAAGCTTCTTTATAGCATGGTAGCTGGCTTCCAAGAGTGAGCATTCCAAGGGAAAATTTCCATTGTGCAAACTTTTATCAAGCATGTTTGCATCACGCTTGGTAATAACCTGTCGACCTAAACAAGTAACGTGGCCAAGACTAGAGAATGTGGGAGAGTCTTATACAAAGTCCTGAGTGCCAGGAGGTATAGTCTCATCTAACAATCTAATATAATTGACATACCACTCCCAAAGGTAATAGTAGTGTATATGATTATGATCTCTGTGTGTGTTTTAATATTTCCCCCAAAGTTAATTTACTTATTTATAGTAAGCTCTTCCTTAGGTGCCAGAAATTCTCCAGGAGTTTGTATATTTCATGATGTGCATACACACTATTCCATTGTCCAAAAACAAACAACAAAAAAACTGCAGCTAAAAAACTGCAGTGTATTTCTTTCTTTCTTTCTCTTTCTTTCTTTCTTTCTTTCTTTCTTTCTTTTTCTTTCTTTCTTTCTTTCTTTCTCTCTTTCTCTTTCTCTCTCTCTCTTTCTCTCTCTCTCTCTCTCTCTCTCTCTCTCTCTCTCTCTCTCTCTCTCTCTCTCTCTCTCCCCCTCTCTCTCTCTCCCTCTCTCTCTCTCTCTCTTTTTGGCTGGGTTGGGTCTTTGTTGCCATGCACAGGGTTTCTCTAGTTGCAGCAAGTGGGGGCTACTCTTTGTTGCGGTGTGTGGGTTTCTTATTGTGGTAGCTTCTCTTTGTTGTGGAGCACGGGCTGTAGGTACACAGGCTTCAGTAGTTGTGGCACATGGGCTCAGTAGTTGTGGCTAGCGGGCTCTAGAGCGCAGGCTCAGTAGTTGGGGCGCATGGGCTTAGTTGCTCCGCGGCATGTGGGATCTTCCCGGACCAGGGCTCGAACCTGTGTCCCCCGCATTGGCATTTGGATTCTTAACCATTGCACCACCAGGGAAGTCCCTGTCTTTTGATATTATAGACCATCTCAAAAACACACAGGAAGAGAAAGTGATGAAAACAAACATATTTATCATTATAGTCTCAATTCCTAGTTAATGTAATGACTAGTGGAAAAGAACATTGGACTAGGAGTCAGGAGACCTAGCTTCTTATTTGGGCATCAGTAGTGTATATATATACACAAACACACAAACACACATATATACGTATATATTGATACACATACATATATATTTCAATTTAATAACATACATTTTTCACGTTTTAAGACCTTTGAAATCAGATTGCATTATATATAATCAGTGGTATCTTATAATTGGCAGTGCTTTTTTCTTAGTGGTATATAAAATAATGATGTGTCATAACGTTTATGGTATCTTAGATTCAGTGAAATATAGTAATTTACTTAGTGTCATTAGATAAATCATTTAAATTACTTGTACCTTGGGATGTAGAAATACCTGACAGATAACTTCCAATGTGAATAATGAAATGCTGCAGAAAATATATAATGTATACTTTAAAGAAACAGTGAAGGCTATAGATTATTTAAAAATAACTAATGTTTTTCATAAGTTTTCAAATGAGTATGTGTTATTTAAAAATGACAGTGTTAAGTATTTACATGCTAAAAGATCATTTATACTACTTCTATTCAGATTCCATTATTACATCTAAAGTCATAAGGAATTATTATCTTTGCATTGTTTTTGAAGATGTTTAAACTAATGGCAGAAAGAATTACAAAAGAAAAGGTTTGCTTGAGAGTAGCCCCTCTCAATCCATCCCAAAAGAAAATTAAACTGTAATGCCCCAAGGCATCGATTGTATATGATGAATTAACTTCTCTTCCTTGCATCAAAATGGACTAGCTCTGTACCATTCTTGGTAGAATGGAAAATGTAGTTACTCATATAATTTTTTGTAGGGCTTAATTTTCTAGTGGAACGCTGATTGGGAAAGGTTGCTTTGAATATAAGTTGTATAACTTTAAAATATATTTTGCCATGTAAATCATATCTATTTATAGAAAAGTAAAAATTAGGTCAGTGCTGATTCTTACCCATATTGTTGATAACAGGATTTCTGCTAAGTCATACTTGATTAGCCTTATTTTAGCTATTATCTCTTCCATTACTAACATTATGATCAGTGGTGGTAATAAAGAGTCTGAAACTTATGAAAGGTAAAAATAATGATGATCCTGATGATAGAAAATATTATTGTGTTAAGCACCTCCTGTTACTTGTTCATTTAATTTTCACCACAACCCTATAAGGTAGGTGTACTGCTTTCTTGATCCTATGCAAGAGCAAACTCAGGCATGGAAAGAATATAGAACTTGCCAAGGTCAAAAAGTAAGAAGTCATTGAGCTGTGATTTAAACCTTGGTGGTCTGGCTTCAGAACCACTCTGGTAACCAGTACAGATATTTGAAAATGTGTATCTCACACATTATCAACTGAAAGTGAAAATATGTGTCTATAGAAAAGCATAAGCTAGGGAGTCCTAATTTTTTTAAAACTTTCTTTATCATTAGTAGGATTAACATTAATCTATGAGATTTCCTGAGTGGTTTTCAACAAAATAATGTAAAAGGAGTCATTTCTTTAAAGTTATTCTGTAGTTTATGCTTTACATTAGTTCACATAGGACTTTCACATAGTAAATAGAAATTAGGGAGACTTTTATCAATATATTTTATATTATACATAATTAATAAATTCTGTGAACAAGTAGTATTTATTTTTCCTTTGTTAAGTGTAGATGGGGAAGTTAAACAAAATTTGCACATAGGAAGAGACTTTCTAAAATTATTTTGTATTTTGTTCTTTTAACAAAGAATACTTTTACTCAATAGTGATACAGGATTTGCCAAAAACGAACTTTCTTATTTATTTTTCCTTTAATCTAGAAGAAATATTGAGAGCTATAGATTATTAGTTTTCAAAATTAGATTTGTTTACAGATTTTGTATTTTCTTCATCTTGATAAATCCTATCATTTTCTGAATCTTTTTTTTATTTTTTAAAAATTTTATTTATTTTATTATTTTTGGCTGTGCTGGGTCTTTGTTGCTGCACACAGGCTTTCTCGTTGTGGTGAACGGGGTGCTACTCTTCGTTGCAGTGCACGGGCTTCTCATTGCGGTGGCTTCGTTGCAGAGCATGGGCTCTAGGCACGTGGGCTCAGTAGTTGTGATGCATGGGCTCAGTAGTTGTGGCGCATGGGCTTACTTGCTCCGGCGGCATGTGGGATCTTCCCGGACCAGGGATTGAACCTGTGTCGCCTGCATTGGCAGGAAGAATCTTAACCACTGGACCACCAGGGAAGTCCCTCTGAATCTTATAAAATAGTAACCTTAGTATAAGGCATTGATAGTGTACTGAAATAAATTTAATTAAAAAATTAGGAGGGATGCAAGAGGGAGGGGTTAGGGGGATATATGTATACATATATGATTCACTTTGTTATACAACAGAAACTAACACAACACTGTAAAGCAATTATACTCCAATAAAGGTGTTAAAAAAAATTAGGAAAAAAGTTGCTGTTGATTATCAGAAAAATTGAAATGCAGAGTTGCAATTGTTTTTAATCATGGTTTCTTCAGCAAACATAGTAAAGTACTTATTGGTGTTTAGGAAACAAATATGATTCATTTTCTCATTTCTTGTTAGAAAGCAATTGAACTCAACCCTAAAGATGCTACCGCAATTCACCTTATGGGTATTTGGTAAGAAAATTTCTTTAAATAAATATTTCAGTGGTTTTTAGTATGATCTTATTTTGTAGTATGTATACATATCTTGTTTGGTAGTATATAAAAAAGCAAAATATAAAATGTTTAAAAATATTATTTGGCAGTCAAGAGTGTTTAATCCATTATATTAACTAGCAGTTGTACTGGTTATTTAGTGTTTAGTATTTAGAAAATAACTAAATTTGATTGTGATCTTGTTAAACATTGTTATTCAGATCATTTAGAAACGTACTAAGACTAAAAAGGCATTGAAACTTTTCATTAGACCTTTAAATTCCTTTTTTTGGGAAAGACTATTCTTATTTACCAGACTAAATGGAATTGGATTAATCTAACTATAGTAATACACTAGGATGCCCTAAGAGGGTCTTGGTATCTTCAAGGTGTGTCAAATACAGTCTGATTCATCTGAGGTATAATATAATCTGACTTTCAGTATCTTTCCATTTTTATGTAAGCTTTGTTCAGAGCACATCATTATTTTGCTGGTATGAGCGTAAACCAATGTGTTAAATGCTTACTGTTTTGAGAGTCTTTCTTGAGACAGGTTTGCCACTGTTTTCTTTGGGTGTAGTCTACAGAGCTGAGTATTTATTGTCTTCTATGAGGGGTAACAGTGCAAAGTCCCATATCAAACTCTTTTAAAAGAGAAGTAAATATCCTTCAGGATAAAGGACACATTCAACTAAGAAAACACTTACTGAGAATTAATGACAGTTGAGGGACAGTCAGTAATTAAGATGCTGGCAAGCAAACATGAATGAAATAGTTTCATCCTCAAGGAGTTCAGACCTTAATCAAAGATCCAACACTTTTTTTCCTACTTATTTCAGAAAATTGTCAAGAGCTTTGGATGGTAAATATTTGCCACACCCTTTCAAATATGTAGACTTTAAATTGTTGGTTGCCATTGTTATTTAGGTATATCATGTTTAGTTTTGTTATTTTTTTTTAACTCCTCTGAGTTAATTTTTATGTAAAAATATAGGGGTAACGATTCTATTTCATTTAGTTATTGTAAGGAGTAGATGAGAGAATCACTTAGCTCAGCACTTGGCACAAAGTGAGCACTCAAAAGGTGAATGATGTACTGTATTATCATTACTGTTATAAATATTACTTACTATTTATACTGTCACAGTATACACTGTAATTGATGGATCAACATAAATCAGTCCCTAGATAATTCAGTATAAATATTAACCTACTGGATATTATGGAAAGTACAGACTGTTTAAACATATAATAGAAGATTCCTTTTATATCTGTTAAGATGCTTAGTTCTCTTTAAGAACTAATTTGAATGTACGTGTCATTTTATTTCCCCATAGGTGTTACACATTTGCTGAAATGCCTTGGTATCAAAGAAGAATTGCTGAAATGCTGTTTGCAACTCCTCCTAGTTCCACCTATGAGGAGGTAGTGTGATGTCCTTTGTTAAGTTAGTACTGATTTCTTAACTGCTCTGTCACTCTACAGTGTCCACACATCTGGAGTTCTGATCAGTGAGGGACTTGAGCAGGTTTCTAATGATCCAGTGCAACTATCTTATCAGAAAGCCTTATTAATAATTATTATCTGTGACTGGTGAGTGTTTTTTTTTCCGTTTTAGGTGAGTGGCTGATAATTCTGGTATATTGTCAGCTAAAATAACCCATGGCTAAAATCTACCTTCATTTTCTGCTTGAAATCTATACCACATAAAAATCATAAAATAGAACAAGAAATATAGCATTTGCTTCTTAGCATGTTTTAGGTACACATTCCGTAAGATAAGAGTCATTTACCTGGACATTAAAACATGTGTTTGTATTGATAAATGAAAAGTAATTATAACTTTTTTTTCACAGCAGGTTTGAAAGGCTCATGGTCTCTCATATTTCCAAGGCCTTTTGCTTCTCCTGTTAAAAATAAAATTTGAAAGGGATTTCTAGGCAAATATTTTGGGTTTACTCATCACAAAATTTTCAGAGTAAGGAAGCAGACAGTTGAAAAAGTTGTTCCAATACTTGTATCATAATGTTTTCTGTGAAGCTATAGCGCAGAATTTGATGCAAAGAATATTTAGTTGTATAGTTAGAACAGAGTTGGGAAATATTTGTTATTAAAAAGAATGTGCATTCTAAGAAAAAAAGACACGATCAGCAGGGAGTTTCTGACTGACCTTAAAATTTTATACAGGAATTTCAGTAATAAAGGACTTAAAAAATTCATTGGCACGACTTATGTATCACTGAATAAACTCAGCTTTTGATTTTATCTAGTTTTTATTGGTAGTCCCTGTTATGATTTAAGAAGAGAAAGGTCAAAGTATCTGAGTTGCACATGATAATGTTCTTTCCTCTCTGCATGTGATGCCAGTTTGGTATGAGTTCTAAGTAGTAGTCAAGTTATTACTAGAAATGGTCCACATAATTGTAATCCGTATTCTGATGATTTAATAGTGTTATGGTCAATTTTGCTATATTAACCTCTCACTGTTGATGAATTGACCATTATTATTATTTTTTAGCATCTTTATTGGAGTATAATTGCTTTACAATGGTATGTTAGTTTCTCCTTTATAACAAAGTGAATCAGCTATACATATACATATGTCCCTGTATCTCCTCCCTCTTGCATCTCCCTCCCACCCTCCCTATCCCACCCCTCTAGGTGGTCACAAAGCACCCAGCTGATCTCCCTGTGTTATGTGGCTGCTTCCCATTAGCTGTCTATTTTACATTTGGGACCATTATTTTAAGATTTTTTTTAAGATGTTTTAATTTACTTCCTGTCTTATATTTAATATAGGAATAGATCTTTTGAGAAAATGCTTTATTTTAAATTGACTCTGTTTTAATACTTTTCATTAAGTTTGGGTTTTTTGTCTTTTTAACAGGCCTTAGGCTACTTTCACAGGGCAGAGCAAGGTAACAAATTTTTTATTTCACATACTAATATACTTAAAATTGTATGAATGCTTCACATAGGAATTTTTTAAACAGAAATAAGTTATTTGTTCTGATATACTTCATAAACTTCTTTTTGAGCTAGACATTATCAAATAATTTTTAAAGTCCTTATTTAGTAAAGATCACCTGAGTAAGAAATAGACTGCTACTGAATTTAGAGCTGTAATTCTGGAATGGTCCTTCATTTGATGTAATTCAACCTTCCTTTTTGAGAGGAGGCTTTGACAGATTAACTGTTTATGTAAGATCACACAGCTAATCAGAGGCATTTATTTATTTTCATTTAAAGTTTTTATTATTTTTTAATTGAAGTATAATTGACATATAACATTGTATTAGCTTCGTGTATTAGCTTTGTATGCCTTGCGAAACGATCACAACACCAAATTTAGTTAACGCCTGTCACCTTACATATAGTTACAGAAAAATAGTTTTTTAAGATGGACTCTCTCAGCAAATTTCAGATGGCACTGAAATGAGAACTCTCTGGTTTTAAAACAGGCCAGTTTTTGTTCTATTGTAGATACTGTCTTTTGTGACAAAGAGTTTCCTGCACTCTTACTTTGAAGAAATAGCCAGCCTAGAGAACATCAGCCTATCCTAAGATTATCCTTCCTAATATTAATAGGAGAAACTAGAGAAGTAAGGGACATAAGCCTTTGTTACCAAGTACACCCCCCCCCCAAAAAAAATTGCAAATATATTCCTATAAAACTTAATCAGAAGAAAATTAAAGACAATTTATTAAATTTTAGAGCCTACTCATATGGACTTGTTCAAATGTTTTCATGATAGCAAAGCACTTTTTAAAACGCATTTCTTCTAAAGAAAGAATTTTGTCTGAATTTTAACTCTATCTGTAATACATTAATTCTGATTTACTGTCACTACCTTCCATTGATATCCTCTCAAGATGGTAGTTTTACTATCATGGATATGATCTGGGAATGCAGTTTCCTCAGAGACTTAGAAGTGTAATTGCAAAGTTAAAATAGGGCCTTAGAGGTTTAAGGATTCGGGTTGTTGAAAAAAACATGGTCATACTCTTGTGGAACTAAAATAATCCTTGGTAATTCCAGTCATCCTCCAGGTTTTACCTTCAAGGTCACTTCCTCTAGGGGGGGCCCTTTCCTTATTATGGCCTATGTCTGGTTTAGAAGCTCCTCCTATGCTTTTAGTACCTTTTACTTCCTCCATCATGGCCCTTATCACTACATAGTATGAATATTTGTTTACATGTCTAAAACTAAATTCAGGGAAGATGGGGACTCTGTCTTCTTGCTCACAATTGAATCCTCATTGCTTAGCACATAATGCTTGGCAAATTTGCTGAATAAGTAGACGAATGAATGAAGGAATGAATTTACTTAACTCCAAGGAAACTTTAAGCACATCAACATGGCATCTCACAAATATGTTCACATTAAAGAAATAAAACAATTTTGGGTTAAGGGGCAAATGGAGTTAATCATAAATTATATCCAGGAAGAATTATGCTTTGAATATAGAAGTGTCCCAGGTTGACAGGAGGAAACTGTATAAAGAATTAATGAAGTTAGTGAGACAGTCCCATGCTTTCATTCATAGGCTTTTTGTTCACATTTTTTCTTCAGCCAAGAATCCTGCTAAAATTCTATTCAGCCTCCACGTTAGCCCAGGTGTAACCTCTTAGTTAGTTGCTTTTTCTTTGGTTTCTCATAGCACTTTAAAATTTGTACACCTATCAAAGCATTCCTTTTATTCCTTTATTACATTTAGTTGTGCTCATGCTTGTCTTTCCTTTTCATTATAAATTCCAAAAGAGCAGAGACTTTGTTTATCTGTGCTTAAACACAGCCCATATTCAGTAAAGGTTGACCAAATGTGTGTGTGTATACACACATACACATATCATCATGATTTCATTTACTCATTCAGCAAATGTATATTGAGTACAGTTCTAGGCACTGTTCTAGGCACTTCGGATGCAGGGAGCAAAAGAGATGATAAAAAGAAACCCCTTATCCTTCTGGAGCTTATATTCTATCAGGACCCTGTTTTCCATCTATTAAATAGAGTACCAATTTTATAAAATTGCTGTGAAAATGAGAAATGTGTGTAATATAGTGCCTGGCACATAGTAGACAATAAATGGTAATTATAAAATTTTTTGAGATATGTATAGTTGAACAAAAGAGAATTCTAATTAGCCTAATCATTTATTGACCACACAAGTATATTACTGGAATTTAGATGAAAAAAATTAAGCCTTTAAAAATAAGAGCAATACTATTTCATATGAGATAAATTTAAATTGTTTTTCTTATGTACAGTGGATCCAAACTTCTACAGCAAAAACTTGCTCCTTCTAGGAAAGACATATTTGAAGCTACACAACAAAAAGCTTGCTGCTTTCTGGCTATCAAAAGCCAAGGACTATGCAGCGCACACAGAGGAGGATAAACAGGTAAAACATCTCCAATAAAGTAAGGCAGATAGGTTTCCACTGAGGCACATTAAGTAAAGGTGAATCAAGAACTTCTTTAAAAACGTAATTGTCCAAATGCGTATTGTTAAATAACAGTGTTTATTTCAAATGTGTATAGCAAATATTTAGTTACTATCAACAAACATGTATGAATTACTTGCTGCAATATAGAATTATTCCTGTTTGACATATATATAGCAGATAGAAAAAGATTTCTAAAACATGAAAGGCAAGGGACATGTACTAATGTGGACGAGTTCTCTAAGAGTGTCATCTCTTGAGTTCTCTAAGAAATTTTATTCTTACAGTGTGCTATCCTGGTTTTTTGGAAATTCTTAGAAACTACTTTATAAACTTGTTTCACAAGTTGATCTCTGTGCTGTACTGTTTTATAATATGTATTCTTCCATTTTAGATACAGACAGAAGCTGCTCAGTTGCTTACAGGTTTCAGTGACAAGAACTGAGAATTTTTCAGTGAAATATCTAAGAAGCAGTGCCTTTTCATCCAATTATAAAGATAATAAATACATTAACCATACTGTTCTATGGCTGTTTTCTCAGTTCTTTTAATGTCAGGACCATTTAACAAATTAAATATACAAAATTCTAGACTTCTTCACAAATAACAAGGCAAAAGAAATAATTGCTATAAGAGTGGTAGAGAGATATCCATGGCTTAGAGGCTGAGATTATTGTGCACCTGAGACACCAGCAATACAAAGGGTATGAATTGGATCACATCAGGATGGGAGATCAAGAAAAGAAAGCTCGGGCTTCCCTGGTGGCGCAGTGGTTGGGAGTCCGCCTGCTGATGCAGGGAACATGGGTTCGTGCCCCGGTCTGGGAAGATCCCACATGCCGCGGAGCGGCTGGGCTCGTGAGCCATGGCCAATGAGCCTGCGCGTCCGCAGCCTGTGCTCTGCAACGGGAGAGGCCACAACAGTGAGAGGTCTGCGTACCACAAAAAAAAAAAAAAGAAGAAAAGAAAGCTCTGTGGAAGAGGTGACATAGGGGAGTGCATTTTCTAGCTGGATTGATTCAAAGCTGAGATCTTGCAGAGAAGGTACAGTGAATGTTAGGAGGTTAGGATGATGAGAGTTCTTGGTATAAAGTAGTTAAATGATATATCTTGGAGCCAACCTGCATAAGGAAATAAGTCATGAGAGGACTGAAAATGGAGTGGTTTCTTTTTTAAAATGTGAGGTAGTCTTACAAGTGGTTTGATTTTATCACTAGGCGAGCTCAAATTCTATTCCCTAATGGGGGTGAAAGGATCACAGAACTCAAGGGGGAAATGGAAATTAAGATGTTTTAAATAGGCAGGACAGTGACACTGGGGATGCCACCACTACAAAAATCTTGTTTTGTAAAAAGTAGTATCTTGAATGCCACCTATAGAAATCTGAGAGTGTATGTGTAGGTGGATTTTTCTCAAAGGGAAAACACAGGTAATGTTGTGGGTATGTGCTGTTTCAGTTTATCATGTATATTTTCAAACAGAAGGGAAAACTGAAAATATTGGACTCTTATAAACCCATCTCTGGTTCAGCAACTGCTAATCTTTTGCTATATTTTACTTATGTGTGATATTCTTATTTATATATATTTCTAAACTTTTAAAGTTAATAGCAGACATATTTCATCCCTAAATACTTCAGCATTCATCGTCTCAGAATAAGGACATCCTTCTAAATAAATACAAATCCATATCACAACTAGAATGTTAACAGTAATTCTTTATCATCATCTAATATCCAACCATATTCAAATATCCTCAAATGTCCCAAAATGTCTTACACTTTTAAAAACCAAGATTCAAAGATCATAGATTGCATTTAATTTTCTGCCTTAGTTTTTTTAAAGCTAGAACAGTAACCCCATCTTTTTTTTTCTCACAGCATTGACTTTTTGAAGGGGCCAGTCCAATTGTCTTATAGATTGTCCCTCATTCCAGAATGGCCTTACTGACAGCACTTAAGGAAACACTGTTCCGGGCTTCCCTGGTGGCGCAGTGGTCGAGAATGCAGGGGACGCGGGTTCACGCCCTGGTCTGGGAAGATCCCACGTGCTGCGGAGCGGCTGGGCCCATGAGCCACGGCCGCTGAGCCTGCACGTCTGGAGCCTGTGCTCTGCAACGGGAGAGGCCGCAGCAGAGAGGCCCGCATACCACAAAAAAAAAAAAAAAAGTGTTCCATCTTATTTTCAGGGACTCAAGTTAATTATATGTATATTAGATCTTTGCCTTTTGTATTTATCACTTCTCTAATTTTTCTTTTACCTCTCAGTTTCATTTTCTTGGCTTCTTTCATTTCTATCTTCCATGTCCCTTATTTTTTTTATGTTTTCTTCCTTAGATACTGTTTGTCTTCACTTCTGAGATGTTTTTGTCTTTTTCTTCAATTTTTTTTTCCTGATTGACTTCAGTTAACAGGCATTTCACATCCTCATGTTGTTTGTCCAGTTTTGAATTTCTAATTTGGATTTTTTCGTGTCTGCAGTTATTTATTTATATTTAATTCATACTAGTATATTGTGCTTAAGAATTTTACTGTTTTCTCTGTGTTGAGCATTTTCATCTGAAATTTCCTCATTTTCAGTTTTCACTTTATTTAGAGTGACTTTGAATGTTATTTTTTGGAGGTGTGACTTTTTGTGTGTGCTGAGTTACCAGCAACACCAGGTTATCAAATGGGGGAGGTAAGGGGTTTGGATTAGTTCAGTAATAAATATCCTGTACTACACAGTTTTTGTAAAATAAGGTATCTATCTTTCAGTAGTAAAGCCTTTTATGGAGGGGAGGCTCTGTCTTTGATATTATATAGGGCTTTAAAAAAATTTTTTTGCTTTGAAATATAGATTCGTAAGAAGTTGTCAAAAAATAGTACACAGAGAGGTCCTGTGTATCCGTCCCTCAGTTTGCCTCAGTGGTAATGTAACTATGGTACAATATCAAAACCAGGAAACTGTACAGTCCACAGACCTTATTCAGATTTTACCACTTTTAAGTGATCTCACTTGTGTGTGTGTTCTGTGCAGTTTTGTCACGTGTAAATTTTTGTAACTGCCACAATCAAGATACAGAACTGTTCCATCACAAAAATTCTTAGTGCTATGCCTTTATAGTCAAACCCATTCCCTGCCATCATCTCTAAGTCTGACCACTTATCTGTTCTCTATAATTTTGTTATTTCAAGAACATTATATAAATGGATCATACAGAATGTGACCTTTTGGGATTGAATTTTTTCATTCAGCATAACTCCTTTTTGAGAAGCATCTAAATTCAGTCAGTAGTTCCTTTTTATTGTTGATTATATTTCATTGTATGGGTATACCAGTTTATTTAACTATCCACCTTAGGCCATTTAAGCTGTTTCCAGTCTGGCTGCTATGAACTTAAGGCTGATATAACTATATCAACAAATTTTAATCTCTGTGGGATAAACATCCAGAAGTGTGGTTGCTGGGTCTTTTATAGAGCTGCTATCTTTTTTCTCTCTTTACAATGCAATAGCTGCCTTCTCCAAAACGTGGTACTTTCCCAAGATTCTGATTATGTGTGCTTCCTCAACCTCTTTCTTTTGAGTTCCCAGGAGTCTGATTTACCAGTTCTCACACTGGTTCTTCGCATTTCTCCACTCAGGGTGGGATCTACTACTTCCGGGAATGAACCCTGAGACCCCATTATATTCTCCTTCCTGTGCAGTCCCTACTTGACTTGGTTCTTGAGTGTTCCAGAGCTGACTGCTAGTTTGAGATGCCTTTTTCTCCACATACATGTAAACAGAAGTTTGTAGTTTTCTGTCTTTTAAACATACTACAGACATGGGCTGTGGGTGATTATAACTGCCTCTTATGCATCTGTTTCCTTTTAAGAATGAGAGAAGAAATCTGATTTGGAATGTGGCTGTTATCCTACTATAATCTGAAAGCTCTCAATTAACTCCTTGTTACCAGAAATTTTCCTATCTGAGTGTTTAATCATAGACTGTGGAACAGCTGTGGACTTTGTAAAAATGACTTCTCTCAGACTCACTTTTTAAAATAATTACAAGGAGCAAACAAAACAACAAAAAAACAATAACCTAATGGAATTGTGAGGATTAAAGAACATGTATTTACCATGAGTATCGGTAAATATTTAAAAATGCTATTATCATCTGATTGTGTTCTCCTTGGTCAAGACTGGGGAGAGAAAATTTGGAATTTAGGAGATGCCTCTTTTGTTCCAATTTCAGTATACGTGCTGCCAAAATGAGGCCCTTTTGGACTTTTACTCTTTGTTGATTGGGGGGTGGTTTCCCCTTTTATTTTTTTGTTGTATTCATGTGGTGTTCACTATACAACCTGTTTGGACTGTACCTGGGCATTACTGGGAAGAAAAAATAGGAGGGGTTGATTACTTTGGCAAGGGCCATGAAGTTTATTTAACGAATGTCCTGTTTTGGCCCATTGCACTGCCCTGTATGTTTCTCTGTCTTGTGACTGAAGAGTATACACTAGGTACAAAGGAACCTCATTAAGGTAAAGGCTCCTCTGATGAGGTCTGGGCTTTTCCCTTGAGAGACAGACCAAATCCCCAGTAGACTTCAAGTTTGGCTTTTAAGTTCAGTGGACTTATAAAAGAACCTTTATTGTCTCATCTGCCTATTTCAACCGGAGATGATTTCTGTTCGACTTCTGTAATGCCCACTAGAGGATCTTAGGTTCAGCCAAATATTAAGACTCAAAAAGCCCACAGTAGGCTTCATCTGGCCCCAATTTACTCAGAAGGACAGAAACCATAGCTCACCCAGCAGGTCAATGTCAGGCCTCCTTACATTCAAAAGATGACCTTACAGCAGCAGTCTGTGTAGCAGCATATCCATGCAGCTCCCAGGAGTATCATCTCCCCAGGTGACAGCGCAGGAATCTCAAAGAGAAATACAGTTACAAGTTTCCACATTCTGGGAAGTCCACAGCTATGGTTTCGTATTAAGTGCCTGGAGTTTTCCCAGTCCAGATGCAACACACCAGTCGGGCCATTTTAAACAGAAGCAGCATTGCCTGACATTGTTGGCCCATACCACCCTATCTAGTTTTGAGAACTGGAAAAGCTAGGTGGCTGACCTAAGGCTGGAGGGCAAAGAGTTTTGTTAACCCTTTTGACTTTAACTGCCCTGGAAGTACTAAAAACAAAAACACCACTTGTAGCTTCTTTTCCTGTAAGACAAACAACTAATCTGATTGCTGAAACTGTGTTGTGCCTGTGACCCACTGACTGGGCTGTTTGGTGGTGGTGGTGGTGGGTAGTGGCACTGAAATGAAATGACAGTATAAACCTGTTTCTGAGCCTCCCTCGTTTGCTGATTTCCTCATGAAGTGTCTGTGTTCGGGCACAGTGAGCCCTGCACTTCTAATTTCTCTGCCTGGCCCAGCACAGGACAGGGATGGGAAGGGGGGGAAAAAACAAGTCTCAGGTTTCTCTCACTGACACTGAGTAGGTATATCAAGACAATAAATCCTGCCTATAGGTCTGGATTTCTACAATTAATATGAAAGATAGAAGGACCTGATAAGTTCTCCAAACCAGCCTTCTCCAGAAAGCTGGTTTGGTCTCTCCGTAGGCTCTGTGTAGCCTCATCTGTTGTATGGTAATTTCTTACCTTAAGTGAGAAGGGGGATGGGCACCCTGAAAGCTTCCTGTCTTCATTCCAATGTGCTACATGATGTTCTCTCATGCCTCTACTGAATGACAGTAACTTCTGTCAGCAAACTTCATCAGCTGTGGTACTTTCATGGTATAATTTAAGCAGCCCTTTTGAAGACTAGTCACCCTCTATTGCATAGTCTGTTCTGTACATTAGTTTTCTTGTTTTTTGTTTGTTTTTTATTCATTAGGCATGAAAATAACTAGAACATTAATAGTGAGGATTTGGGAAAAGAGTCTATTCAAGCGAGGGGATCACGGACTTTATTTCATCTTTACTGTGGATTCTGAATAAAAATGCAGAAGACCATCTAAATTAATATGTAGAAAAATAAAGTTTTGGCAAAACAAAAACTACTGTTTAGGGAAGTTAAATTGTATACTAGTATCTTCTGTATGTACTTAGTAGTGAAATATGTTACAGGTAGCATTCTAAGACGTCAGTTCCATGGTTGTAAAAAAAAAATTTTAAGTTAATGAAATTTACAGTACATACTGAAATAATGCTACAAGTGGAAATTTAAATTTTTATATTAATAGGGAAGCCCAGCTTGCTAAAGCAGCATTAATATTCACATCAGATTTTAACTTGTTATACATTTTTGTAGTTCAGTAAATGTCCTTGATAATGAAAAACAGAAAGTGTTATTGGAACAAAAATAGTAATCTATGTAGAAAGGAGGGGGGAGACCAAAATATTTTTTATAAGCTTATTCAGATACATGGAATTTTCATGAATTTAAGAGGAATGAAGATATGCAAACAGTAACAGAAAATCAGTAGACTTGAGTTTTCAAATGCTTATGTAAGTCTTCAATCCATCTGGTTTTATGAAACCAAAACTTGGAACACAAACAAAAGCAGAAAAGTTCACATTACCTTTTTATATGTTCCTAAGTATCAAATCGCATCAATTTATTATGAATTTAAAGAACATCACATATTTTAAAACTAAAGTACAGAAGTGCCTGATTCTTTTTAATTCCACAAATACCTAGCATCCCAAAGTAACATGTAAACAAACCTCTATGCTACTCAGTGAATTCTCTCCAATTTCTAGAATAAACTAAATGGTAGTAGATCTAGTATATGACTTTCATGTAAGTTACGGTTTCATTCATGACTCTGACTATATTAGAGATGTAGCAAAGAGGGAAAATTTTCAACTACTGTATTTATTTAAAACAAACTGACAGGTTCAAGCACCCATCTTAAGAAAAGCCAGCAGCATTTTTTAACATATTCAAAGTAAGATTTTGGCCTAAGCCCTTAATACCTTCCTGAACAGCCATGCAACAAAACACCCTCAAGAGGTGTTACAAAGGGAAAAAAAACATGGAGTAATTTGTACTTCTTCCCCTGGATAACAGAAACAAGGTAAAGCAAATCCAGATTATTTTTGAATGAACGGCTGTCATGTTTAATACACTCTGAGCTCTATAAAACTAGAGCCACTATCATATATGCTTATATAGATATATACTTATTTTTAATAAAGTCTCTTCCTTGCTTCAACTTCAAAATTTAAGGATGATTTTTTTCCTAGTCAGTCACTTCAAGGGAACAATAAATAAAGTAGAAAAGGATGAACTGTTTTGCATATTTCTGTGGAAGAACGGAAAACATTTATACTTTGAGGGGTTCAGAAAATTCACTGTACAGAATGAACAGCTTATATACACTATCTGTGCAACTTTTCTTGGCTGGGGTATTTAAATGCAAGAGCTCCTCCAAGACAAGAAGCCACATTCATTCTTGTCCAAATCCCTCTGTCTCTTCTATTGCAAAAAGAAGTTTTTCCTTTAGTTGTTCATAACTCTTATATGGTGGTAGATCCAAGCGATTAAAACTGAACAAAAACAAAAACAAAATCAGATGTGTTTTCAATAAAACAAACTCTGAAAAGACTTCTAATACAATATTTTTTTAAAGCACATTTGAAAAACTAACTGGAAGAATGTAAAAATTTTGCCAGAAGTATTCTAACACACAATTTACTACTTTATTATTTATTATTATTTACTAATTTATTACTTAACATATAATATTAAATATACAAATTTTCTTACAGCAGTCAATTCAAATTTAAGACCTAGTCACAAAAATATTTTAACGTTTCCCAGAGAAAGCTGGAATTAAAAATAATAATTGTAGCAATATGGATAAAACCGCTGGAATTTTTTTTAAAGAAGCACTAATTTTTCTCTTTTCTATACTATTATTGTTACATTGTGTCATGAGTCCCCCTAACTTCTCTTGGGTTAAAGAGTCCATTTCTTTCACTCACCCACCAATTCATTCATCAGTTATTTATTGAGAATCTTTAATATATCAGGTATTTTTCCAGGAGCTGGTGATACAATGATGGAAAAGTAAAGTGCTTGTCCTCACTGAACTTACATTCTAGGGTGGAGACAGTCAATAACCAAATATATATTTTTGTCTTTTCAAATAATCTCATCATATGTATAACCGTTTCTAAAATAATATGCTTACAGTCTTGCTAGACTCAAAGGATTCCCTGCTGGGATTAACTGATGAAATGTAGAAAATATTGAAAATGCTTAAAACATCAATGTATTGTTTTACAATTTACAAAGGTGTGAAATAACATTTAATTTTTTTAAGATACAGCACTGAGTAGCTGGGTTAAGATTCAGGAGTTTTGGATTTTGGTCCCCACTATTAGTGTCTAGTGAAATAGCTCTGAGAAGTCAAAACCTTTCTGTACTTTCATTTTCTCATGTGGAAGGTTTCTATAGATTATCCAGTTCCCTTCTACTACTCCTACCAGTTATCTGCCCTTATAAGAGTCAGGAAACCTGTAAATCAAGAAAGAGCCTTTTGAAACAAGGCAGCCAATTAAAATGGTATTCTTCTCAGACCATGTTATTCTGTTTGAAAAGTTGTTAATTTAACAGTAACAGTTAAGAGGACTATATATCTTCCCATTGTGTGCCCCCTCCCCACCCCCACCTTTAAACTATGCCTCAAGGTACAGTCTGATTCTGAGCTGAGGTCAGGAAAAAATTTTTCAATAGAGCCCTATACTAACCAGTCACCTGCCTCTGTCAAACTGTCATTCTATTTACTAAATATCCCCCATCTTTTCCCTCCTGATCATTTCTATTGCTACTATATTCTCCTATATATACTTCCCCATCATCTTTTATCTAGACCATCAGTATTTCCTGCCTACTGATCTTGCATCCTTTTTTTTTTTTAACTTCTTCACAACCTATATAGCCTTATATCATTGCCAGGGGTACTTTCTTAAAAAGACATGATGGTTTAAAAAACCTCTGCTGCTTCTAATGACTAAGGATGGGGAAGTGGGCAAGGAAGCCTATGCTGTTTGGTATAGCCCCTATCAACTTATTTAATGTTCTCCAAGCATACCACACACTTTTCTGTTCTATGACCATGCTCTTATGGCTCTCCTATGTTCTGGAATACCCTTTTCTGCCTATAAAAATATTATTAAGAATCAGTCCAAATGCTACAACTTCCTCCAAGAATTATCCTTGAACATGTTATACAGACTTAATAATTCCCCTCTCCATAAGCTTTTTTTTTTTTTTTCAGAAGGACGAAGTAAAAATTTTATTTTTCACATGTGAGGACCTAGCAAATGCTGTAAATTCTTGGATTTGGTGAAAATTAAAACATTATACACAAACTATGGTCATGTTTATCCATGTATATAATATGGAAGGTGAATATATGTAGAGAGTTGGCATTTGTAATACATAAGCTTTTTTTACTTCTGTTTTAGCATTTACTTTACTCTGTATTATGACTGTTTTTTTTCCATTAGATTCCAAAACCCACAAGGGCAGAGTCATCTCTACTCTCCTAACACAGATCCATTCTGTATACAGTAGACATTTCGTAAATGTTGAGTTGAACCACATAAGAAAATGTATTACTTTAAAACATCCAAAACAGGGTTCTGTTTTAAGACATCAGCCATTATGTTTTGTGCTGGCTTACAAAAGGACAAAGACATACTAAAATCTATTCATCTTTTATTGAGTACTTACTATGTGAATATCAGAATACTATTTTAAGTTTTATTTTAGCTTTTGTTCTAGTTTCAGCTTTGAGTAAAGTTTGCTACTTCTATTTTCTTATATATAAAAAGGGAAGACATCAATACTTTTCTCATGGACTCTAAGGGAACAGTACTCTATTGGCTTGCTATACACTGTATATAGCCTGCAGCACCCCTGCCCTGAAAGCTGCCACCTCACTAAGCAAAGCACTGGGGATGAAAGCAGTAGGACCCAATCTGAGAATAATCAGGAATACTTCCACCATAGATTATGGCACTGCTTACCTCAGTCACTACCGAAGACTCAAGTCTTTCTGGGTCATCTATTTTCATCTAAATTCTCATCCCAATACTGATCAACCATATTTCCCCTGATCTGAATTAAATCCCCACCTGTGTCAGACCTTTCCAATCCATTCTTTTGGACTTATATTTTATGATTTGCAGGCTTCTATAGTCTTAACAACTCCTCTCTTGCCTTAACTGAAATCCAGCTAGTCTGAAATATTCTATTTCCTCTGCAGCCAGTAAACAAACTTTCCTCCTCTGAGGCAAACACAGTCTGGCTATGCAGCCGCCTTTCTGCACTTTTTGCTATCACCTGCTGACCATGTTCCTTCACTCAGTGAAATCTCTGGCACCTTCTTCATAGTCCTCTCATTCACATGGGTGACATGCAATGCCACAGCCTCTCAATTCTTGCCCTTCCTCAGTGACCTGTTCCTCTACTTCAGTATCATACCTTGAACCTTGTCATCACCAGTAAAGGAAGTTACTAATTAAAACACTCTATTCTCTGATTATCTGTCTTTCCCAACTTATTTCAATTAAAATGCCAACCTTTCTCACCATCCTATCTTGTCCTCAGACTCTTCCTATCTTCACTTTTTACTTAAGCCACAGCCCATCATTATAATTACTTTAGAGGTCATGGTCCATCATTATAATCACTACCTTGCAAATATTTTAAAACCCTCTCTCTCCTTTTTGAACTTACTGAAACTCAAACCCTGAATGAATACAACCTTCTACTTTCTCATTCCTTGTACCTTAACAGTTGAAAATTACTGCAGGGAAAATCTGACAACTTAGGTAGATTATTGTCACTTTAGATGAACTAGTAGATCCAAGTGGACAATCTAATGTTATCCAGCATTCTCAGCCATATTTCTACTCTATGACAGCTCTCCTTTCTTTCTCCTCAAGTCTTTCCTTTCTTCACTGTTAGCCAGTGACCTCAACCTTATACTCTGAGAAAACAAACCAACGGTGGATTAAACTCTGTTCTTTCACAAAATCTAAAATCTATCTATAGTTTACATCCAACTTTCCTTCCTCTTCTGTTACAACAGAGGAAATGTTCTTGTTTTTATAAAAGGCGAATTCCTTAACTCACACTCAAGATCCCAATTCTTTTCATCTTTCTTAAAGAATTTTCTTCTTTGGTTATATGAACTCTCTGTCCCTGCCTCAACAATCTCTCCTCTATTGGATTCACCAATTTAATCTAACCTGGTGTTCTCAAATGTTCTTGGTCACAGGATCCCTTTTCACATCTAAAAATACTGAGAAACCCAAAGAGCTTTTGTTTATGTGAATTATAGCTGTTGATATTTACCATATTATAAGTTAAAGCAAATTTTAAAAGTAATTTACTTTGAAATAAAAGTAAAATTTTTATGAAAAAAACTTTTCAAAAAAGTAGTGAAAAGAGTGACCTTGTTTCATATTTTTGCAAATCATTTTAATATCTGGCTATTTTAATAGAAGACATCTGGATTCTGATACCTATGTGAGCATTTATTCTGTGGGACTATATTGTTTTAGATTAAGCATATGAAAACTGTCCCCATACAGACATGCAGTTAGAAAACAGAGATGTACTCAAGTCATTTTTTTCAGATAATTGTGGATATTATTCTTTGATAGCATACTAAATTTGACGAGGTTATGCCTAATATGGGTTTTGAAACCATATCAAATAACTTTTTGTACTCTGTTATATGAAATCCATTGGTTTATTTTACACTTTGAATGCATGTTTTACCCATGCATCAGTTTGTAACATCATGCATCGGTCATTTGGAAATACTGGTTCACCAAGTTATAAAGAATTTTCAAATATTAAAAAAAGTCTTGGGAAGCTGTCAAGCTCAAGGTGGTACATACAAGTTTTGCAAAATTCTGATTTTTGCATGAAACCTCAATTTTATCATCACCAACAAATGCTGTTAGTGGTTTTCCTTAAGGTGACAAGTTTTACTTCATTAATTTTCAAGGAAAAAAGTCTGAATAAACAGTTTGTCTTTCATGTTTTCAAGTAGAAAAAGTGTTCCAAAAAGAAAGCAAGCTGTTCAGCTTACAACTCAACAACTGCCTAAGAGCTTCCCCTCAAGACAGCCACCAAAGTGCTTTATGCAGACTTCCCATTTTGTCATACAGAATGTTAAAAAAGCTACATACATACTTCAAGCAACAAGATTTAATGAAGTTAATAGCTTTTAATACTTCATAAAGAACAACAAAAAGCCTGGCTTTTTTTTTGCTTTAAACTTCAAATGTGTGGTGTTGAAAAATGCAGAGATAGCAGTTTTGTGCCACTGCCTTGACTTGTGCTAAGTCAACAGCAGTTGACCCACCATTACTTTGGTACCACAAGTGCAAATGTCAAAACAATAAAAAGGCAAAAATGACTTAGTGTGAAAATAGTTTTGATCTCCTGAAAGAACCACGTACATTTAAGCCATCACCATCTTTTGCCTGGATGACTATAAGAGTTCTATAACTAATCTCCCCGCACTCACTCATCCAATTCCCTCTCTCCTCTGTTGCCAGACTGATTTTTCTTGGATCTCATTATCTGCTATTTAAAACTCTTCAAAGCCTTCTAATTGTTCTTAGAAACAAATTCCTTATAATAGCTGATAAGGCTCTACATAATTTAGCCCCTGCCTACATTTCCAAATTCTTTTATCCCCTCCCCTGATTCATTAAGTTCCATTCACACCAAGGCATCTTTTATTTCCTTGAAAAACGACCCTGTACAAAGAGTGCACTTCCCCTGTTTCTTCCCACAGCATGCTATTTATCAAACTCAACTTAAACATCACAGTTTCCAAGAAACCTCCTTGACCACCCAATCCAAAGGAGGTTCCCCTCTAGTTGTTCTCTTGGTTTCCTTTGAAGGCTCCTAGCATTTGCAAAGAGTTGTTTACCTGTGTGTCTTTTGTGTCCCCATCCCCAATGAAGCGCAAACTTCATAAAAGGCAGAGAGCACTTCAATCTCATTCTGTACATAGTGGGTATGCTAAATATTTGTTGAATCAATGGATACATTTCTCAAGTATTTATATTAACCAATCATTCTAATGTGTTTAGTTATAGAATACTATGTTAATCAACCTGTTCTCAAAATTGAAATTCTGACTACTTTAATGAATAAGAAATTATACTGGGTCTTACATTAAAAAAAAAAGACTCTGGCTTTCACCTTCCTATTTAAGATTCTTGAACTTACCATGTGTGGCTTCTTGGTAACCAGGTATCTTTGCCGACTTTTTCAATGCAAAATTTTTGAGGCCCATTACTTCCTAAATCAGGAAAATAAGACAAAATTTATCTGGTCCTTTACACTTTTTGGTAACTAGTCAAATAATAGAACATGTCACATAGTCAACCTGAATGATACAGAAGAAACTACAATGTAAGTTACTTCTGCCTAGAGAAACTTCTTATTGCTGCAAAGATCCAGCAATAAGAATTACAAAGTGGAAAGATAAGTATTTCTATAGCATCTTGCTCCCTTCACAAAGCAATGGCCAACCAGGCTTTGTGAGCAGACTTTCATTTTTGTGTTACAAGTGTATTCGATATTAACCATTAATTTGTCTTTCTTCTGGTAGATGCCCTACATAAAGCACAGAAGAAGAATCCTTAGGTTCAAGTCTGTTTTATGTCTAAACGCCATTATTATCCCAAAATTATCTACAGAGAAACTGCATTTACCCATGAGCTCAGCAAATCCTCCTAGAGGTAAACGGCAGGTTCCAGTGACAAACTGCAGTAGTCGCATTCTTACTTCATTGTCTGTCTCTTTCACAAACTGTGTAACAAAATCAAATTTACTTTAATATAAAATAAATACTAGATTATCTTCAATAGTGAAAATAGTAGAGCCTTAAATTATTCTTAAATTTCGTCTGGAAACTTAAGAATTTAACTTGAAGGAGAAGAAATTTAACACAAACTAGTTTTAAAATATATGTGGTAAGTGGCTGCAGCATTCATCATTTATTCAGGCTGGGCACTATGCTCGGTACACTTATCAATCTTACTTCAGTTAATCCTCACAATCACACCATAGGTTGGCCGCTATTGTTATTATTATATCCATCTTACAGAGAGGAAATGGAGGCCTAGAAAGGTGGTCATTTGTCCACGGTCAGACCACTGACCAGGGCAGATGTTGTGGCTGGGCTACACTATTACAGCTGTCACCTGTTGAGGGCTCCTGCCATGTGCTGTGCCATATGCTTTTTGTGTATTTGGCCCTTACGACAATATTATGAGATAGTTACTATCATTAGCATCTGCAGTATACATATAAGAAAATGGAGGCCCGGAGAGGTGAAATAATTTGTCCTTCTCAAACTGCTAATAAGTAGCAGAACTAAGATTTGAACTCAGGTCTGGCTGAGCTCTAAACCACTGTTATCCTGACCCGAGCCACCTACCCTTCTCCGCTGTAAGCTACCAAAGATGAACAAATACTTCCCAACTGCCACTTTCAATAGTTTGTGGTATTTTCTTCCACTAAACATCATTTTCCCAACTCTCTTCTTCATATTTGAAAACCTAAAGTATGCATTCTTCTAAAAATATATCTAGTTCACAGACTATCTCTTTTCAAAGTGGACATAAATGGGTAATGTGAAATACTGATCTGAATTGGTCTGAGTATCTTACAACCGAAGGCAAGGAACTTAGGGAACAGTCTGAGAGTAGAAATGTATCTTAAAAACAGGGACTAAACTTTAGCTAACAATAGGACAAAGCGTTGTGCTAATTATGACCAAAAATGTTTCTGCACAGAATTGTGCTGAGGCAACATATTTCATCAAGACAAAGAAATACAGCTTATTACCAGGTCTGGCATAAACCTCACCACTGTCCCCGAAACAAACCCAATTCAGAAAACACAACTATTCATTTGGATTTACATAACTCAAGGCTTAAGCTCCTCGAGTATATAAATACAAAGTCCAAAGGGAAAGTCAGGGAACAAAAGGAGTAAGAAGCTGGTAATGAGCCTAAAAGGGAAGATTACAGATACCTGCACAAATTCTGTATGTGATGCAATTCTGATGTTTTAGGCTTGAAAATAGAGTTATTCTTACCTTTTTGTTTATTTCTTTATTTTTTTTTACAATAGATAATACATGCACATAGTGTGGAACTCAAAGGCAGCAGAAGGGCACAGCAGGAAGAGCAGCCCACACATGCACCTCTGCCTCAATGTCAGCTCTCTGCAACTGCTGCTCGCGTGCCCTCTACCTTTACAGATGCTGTATTCATACACTAGCAGACACTCTGTCTATACAGAATATATATTCTCCTTTTAACCAAATAATATACACACCTTTTTTCCCTTAATATTGTACTGAAAAATATTATCCTCCAATATTTTTGTTAATTTGCATTAAGAAAAAGAATGATGACAAGGTACAGAATTACATAATGGATATATTACAATTTATTTACTCAGTTCCCCCTGACGGACATTTAGGTGTCTCAGGTCTTCACTAGTGTACCAATAATGTAGCAATAAATACTCTGGTATGAGCCATTTTGCATATGTGAAGTGTATCCATAGGATAAATTTCTAGAAGTGTCCACACTTCTTTAAAGTATGGAGCAATAAACATACGACATATCCTTATGGAAAGATGCAACCTTTGGAAAATCTTTCTATAGTAACAGAAAAACCCAGGCTTTTCACCTGAAAGTGAAACAGTTAAGCACAAGTACACCAGATGTTCAGTTACTAAGCTGCTCAAATGAGTCTCAATTAGTAAATTTATGTGGATAATATCCCTGGCCTAGAGATTTTAAATTTCAAACAACACACAAACACAAAAGAAAGGAGAGGGAAAGAGAGAGAAAGAGTGTGAGAGAGAGAGAGAGAGAGAGAAAGGAGAGAGAGGAAAGAAAAGTCATTCCTGGACATTATCCTCTAGATTGTTCTAACTCCCTGGCATATTATCACCTTTAGAGGAATTAAGTATCTGCGTTGACTTTCTCATTAAAAACATACTTCCTCATTTACTTCTAGAATTAAGTGGAATTTATAGAATACTTTCATACTACTAGAAAAAAATGTTATACCTACAACTATTACCATTAAGCTATTAATTAAAGAAGATAGTCATTTATTCTTTCATTTAGGAAAAAAGCAATGGAAAATCCTTTAACAAGTATTCACACTATGCACTTCCGACTTAAAATTCAAAGACTAAATACCATGTCTAAAAGCAGTCTCAACTTTAAAAGTGAACTGTTTTCAAACCCCCAGTTCATTAGAAAACATTTTCTTTGAGTACTCTGATTCAAAAAGATAAAAGCAAATACCTGCCAAAACCAGATGATCTGCTTGCTGTTTCTGGTATAATGTCGATACACCGTGTTTCTCTGCCAATCTGCTAAGTCAACCTCCTGCATGCCACACAACATGACCTGGGAAAGGAGCACAGTATCAGGTCACAGTAAAGATTTAGTGAAGACAGTAACCATATGACTGAAATCTGCTAATGCCCAGCTATGCACATGCATAATTATGTAAACAGCTATGTGTACATCAAATAAAGGTCACAGTAAGCAAATCCAACAAAATCTGTGGCAATTTAACATGCAGAATTCTATGGCACTTTATCTTACCCATGTTTACTGAACTTAAACTGAAAACATTTAAAGTAACTATTCATCAAGAAAAACATCAGCTGTGTGCCAGAACAATCTCTTTTACTATAAATATATCCCAAATTAGACACACAAATTACAAATAAATTTCTAGTTCTTCTTTTTTTTAAATCTATGCTACCTTATCTATTTAAAATTTAAAATATACTAACCTCTTGTTATTCATCTATCCAGGCTTTGGGAATAAAATATTCTACATACGTGACCTTTTCAAATTAACTCCAGTTTATTATATATGGGATGAAAACTATTTTTGGCATAATAAGATAAAAAAGTATAATACTTTATTTCTCATAAGTTAACTATGATCTATAATTTACATACAATAAAATGTGCATATTTTAAGTACAGAGTTAGATGCTTTGACAGATGTATACACCGGTGTAACCACTACCATAATCAATAGGTAGAATATTTCCATCGTGTCCCTTGTCGCAGTTAAAACCACCATCCTTATCTTTGGCTCTAGGTGATCAACGATTTCACCATAGACTAGATTTTTGAGAATATGAGACAATACTACACATATCCCCTCTCTTTTCTGTTTTCTTTTCCCGCTTAGCACAATGTTTATGAGATTCATCCACGTTGTTGTGGGTACCAGTACTTCTTTCATATTGCTGAGTGGTATTTCATTATATAAATATACAACAATTTATTTATCCTCTCCCTTGTTGATGGGACATTTAGGTTACTTCAAATTTTTGATTTTGATGAATAAAGTTGTGACAAACACTTATGGAAAAGTCTTTGTGTGAAAATATACTTCATTTCCACATGAATAAACACCTACTAGTGGAACTGCTAGGGCATAAGGCTGATGTATATTTAACACTGTACGAAACTACCAACAGTATCCCAAGGTGGTAATTCATTTAGTTTGAATTTGCAATTCCCCAATGATTACTGCGCATCGAATGTTTACGTGCCATCAGTATAGCTTCTTGGGCTTCCCTGGTGGTGCAGTGGTTAAGAATCCACCTGCCAATGCAAGGGACATGGGTTCAAGCTCTGGTCTGGGAAGATCCCATGTGCCACGGAGCAACTAAACCCATGCACCACAGCTACTGAGCCTGCACTCGAGAGCCTGCGAGCCACAACTACTGAAGCCTGCGTGCCTAGAGCCCGTGCTCCACAACAAGAGAAACCACTGCAATAAGAAGCCTGCGCACCGCAATGAAGACAGCCCCTGCTCGCTGCAACTAGAGAAAGCCCGCACGCAGCAACGAAGACCCAACACAGCCAAAAATAAATAAAATAAATTTATTTAAAAAAGAAAAAAAAGTACATAGCTTCTTTTTGTAAAGTGAGTCTTTACTTACTTTTAAAAAATTGTCTTTTTACTGAGTTACAAGTTTTTAATATATTCTGGATACAAGACCTTTGTCTCAAGAGTTTCTCTCAGTGTGTAGGTTGCCTTTTCATTTACTTAACAGCATCTTTTGAAAGGAAGTTTTTAGTTTTGATGAAGTCCAACATCCTTTGTGGGTGTGTGTGGTCTACTGCTTTACTGTGTTCTTCCTAAGACACTTCTGTCCACACTAAGATTTTTCTATGTTTTCTTTTTCGCTTTCATATTTATGTTTATGATTTATTTTAAATTAATCTTTGTTTATGAGCTGAAGTAGGGGTTAAGATTAATTTTCTTCCGTATGAATATCAAGTTGATCCAGCATCACTTGTTTAAAAGACTTCCCCTTTCTCCATCAAACTATATTGCTTCTGATGAAAGCCAATCGACAATATACATATGGGTCTACTTCTGGACTCTCAAAGTGTTCCACTGATCTCTTTGTCTATCCTTGCACAAATAGCACACTATCTTAATTACTGTGGCTTTATAATAAGTCTTGAAATCTGGTAGTTAACATCCTACAAGCTTGTCCTTTTTCAAAATTGTTTTGGTTAATCTAGACACTTTGCATTTCCTTGTAATTTTAGAACTAGCCTGTCAATTTCTATAGAAAATTCTGCTGGGATACTGACTGGGATTGTGTTGAATATACAGCTCAATTTAGAGAAAATTGACATATTTACAATATTGAGTCTTCCAATACATAACATGGTATATCTCTCCACTTACTAAAATCTTCTTTAATTTTTCTGAGCAATGTTTTAAGTTTTTAGTGTAGAGTTCCTACAGGCCTTTGGCTAAATTTGCTCATTTTTTTTATGCTTTAGTAAATGAAACTTTGAAATTTCAATTTCTAAATGTTTGCTGCTAGCATATAGAAGACATACAATTGATTTTTAAAATCACTGACCTTGTACCCTACAGTCTTGCTAAATTCACTATTATTTCTAGTAGTTTTTTGGTAGGTCCCTTAGGATTTTTCTAAGTCGACAATCATGTTATCATCTGTGAATAAAGGCAGTTTTACTTCTTTTCAATCTTTTTGCTTCTACTTTTGCCTTACTGCATTGGCTCAGGAATCTGGTACAATGTAGAACAAAAGTGGTGAGAGTGGACAACTTTGCCTTGTTCCCAATCTCAATGAGAAATATTCAAGGTATCACCGTTAAGAATGATGTTAGGGTTTATCTTTTTTGTTGATGCCCTTTATCAAACTGAGGAAGTTGCCTTCTATTCCTAGTGTGATGAGAGTTTTTTTTTTTTTTTTACAAAGAATGACTTTTATCTTCTTAAAGTTAAAACAGATTTTAACCTATAAAAAGGGGCATGGCATGATTATGAATAACCATTATTTTGGATAATGGTGTGAATATCCCTTATTGTGGTATTATTCATGGTTAAGAGAGACAATGAATGGGAGTGAAAGAAAGAACAAGAGGAGAAAAGTCAAGGCAAAGCAAAACAAAACAACACGAATGTCCATTTTCTCACAGCTCTGTACTATGAGCTAAAGGTAAATCAGTAATCAATAAGGGCTTTAGTCTCCTTCTCTGTGTAAGGAAATTATCTTATGGCCAAACTATTTCACAAGCCTCTATGTAAAGACTGGAAATGCTGCCAAGGGTGATATAAAGTATGCACCTATTAATATCCTTGTCGATTTACTGTTTCAGTTTCATCTCAACTCTAATGTCAGGCTCTTGCCGTAACATCCCTCCTTCACTGAGTGGGCCTCTAAAGCAGGAGTTCTTAATCGGGGGTATGGAATATTTTAGGTATATGCATTTTGAGTATACAAAGTTTTAAAATTTTCTTCAGATTCTTAATGAAGTCGGTGACTTAAAATGATTAATACTACTCTAAAAAGTATCTTCCATTCTACTAATGCATTTCTGCTAATTTGTGTAAGCAAGCTATTAAGAGATGTTAACCAGGTTTACAGAGTCTACATGTAATTCAGGCTCAGAGTCCTGATTTTCATATACTTGCCATGTCAGAGTTTCTAGAAGGCTAATTCCTACGTAGGGATATTACTGTATAAAATTTAAAATGCTAATTTTTCATATGCACATTTGATTACACGAACAAACCAAGTTTCTTAATAGAGGACCAAAGATGGCTGCCCCCCAAAGAAGGTGGGGGGAAATGCAAGCACCTTCCTAACGCCCTGCCTGTGTTCTAATCTAATGTGGAGAAGACTTGGAGAATTCACAATAACTAATCATTAGGGAAATACAAATCAAAACCACAGTGAGCTATCACCTCACATCCATTAGAATGGCTATTATTAAAAACAAAAACAGAAAATAACAAGTATAGGCAAAGATGTGGAAAAGTTGGAAGCCTCACATACTTTTGGTGGGAATGTAAAATGGTGCTGCCGCTATGGAAAACAGTGTGGCAGTTCCTCAAAAAGTTAACTAGAGAATTACCATATGATCCAGCAATCCCACTCCTGGGTATATATCCAAAAGAACTGAAAGCAGGGTCTCAAAGTGATATTTGTACACCCATGTTCATAGCAGCATTATTCACGATAGCCAAAAGGTGGAAGCAACCCAAAGATCCATTGACTGATGAATGGATAAACAAAATGTGGTATATACATACAACGGAATATTACTCAGTCTTAAAAACGACAGAAATTCTTACATATGCTACCATATGGATGAACCATGAGGACATTATGGTAACTGAAATAAGCCTGCCACAATAAGACAAATACTGTATGATTTCACTTATATGAGGTAATGAGAGTTAGTCAAACTCAGAAACAGAAAGTAAAATGGTAGCTGCCTGGGGCTAGGGAGGAAGAGGAAATGGGGAGTTGTTTAATAGGTATAGAGTTTCAGATTTGCAAAATGAAAAAGTTCTGGAGATTGGCTGCACAATACTGTGAATATACGTAACATTACTGAACTGTACACTTAAAAACGTTCAAGATGGTAAATTTTATGTTATGTGTATTTTATCACCAAAACAAAAAAAAAAGGAAAGAAAAGAAAAGAAAGAAAAAAAGCATTTCTGATACATTGTACTTCTAACAATTCTGAAGTACAGTTAAGACCACTAAGAACTCATGACTTAGAAATCTAATCTCTGAGGTAACTCACTACTAAACCAGGAGTTCCCCAAATTATTAATAAGGTTGCACTCACTCTTTAGGAGCCCTAACAGTTGGCACTGATCGATGATTCTGTGCTCATGACATCAGCACATTTTGGAGAACTTAAGACCTTTACCCAACGCTGGGATTTTAGTACCCCCTGAACATTTGGATGAATGAGAGAGGATTGAAGATTGTGCCACATGATTTTAAAACTTGTGGACATTCTTTTGTAAAAGTGTGTAACAACAGTCCCTCCTCCCATTAACATTCCCTATAATAGCATAATAAAAGATCCTAACCTCCAATTCTTTTTCATCAAAGTACTGCAGCCACTGAAGGGGAACAACCTCATTAAATCCATCCAGGAAAGCTTTGGTCTGTTCTTGTACTCCTCGAGAAAAACGCCACTCTGTCATTAAACTGAAAATAAAGATGGTATTTAAAAATAGGTAATTAGTATGTGAGGTAAAAGGCTAAAAACACAGAGTACATCTTAACCATCATTAAAAAGGAAAGTGAAGAAAATCAGTATGCTGTATGAATCGTATAGAATTCAAGAGAACACAGTTTCACAACAGAAGTCGTGGTGAGCACTATTAAGAGTCAGTTAAAAAGGGAAAGTGAGATGGAATAGGAAATGAGCATTAGAGTGCTTAGGCAGGCGTGGCTCCAGGCTTGGTTTTGCTACTATCGAACAGAGCACCTCTGTCTCCTCATCTAGAAATGAAGAGGCTGCCAATGTTCTCTGATTTTTTATCGGAACAAAGGTAGGATGCATACAGCAGGTGACAGTGGGAAAGTGAAGGTCATCACACATACTCTTATTTCAAGAACACTGGTACTGTTGAGAAGAACTTAAATGTACGTCAGAGGCAAGGGAACTGGGTTTTTTGTTGTTTTTTTTTTTACTACATTTGATTTTTGAGCGGTGTCAGAGCATGTTTATAAATTGAGAGGAAGACTGAGTAGAGAGAAAAATGATTAAAAAGGATAAGTGAAAGAGGGAATGAATGTGGAACATCTTCCCAGAGGCACAAACAAGGGATAAAGGTAAGGGTATAGATAGTTCTAACATGCTCTAGTACTCATAGAAATTAAGGTCAATCAGGTAATCACCTTACCCAATATATTCATCTTTATTCTCCTCCGTCACCAGGATATTGGAACCTCCCAACTTCAGGTCATGTGAAGTAACTTTTCCCAAAATCTCCATGTCAACAGAAAAGTACATTTCTAAGCCACATTCTTCAATGTTGTTGTCTCTGGGTGATATAAATATATACAACCACTAATTAACAAAATATGTAAAACTAATTTCAAGAAAATACCTTATTGAAAGATAAATCTTCAAACCTTATCCAGATAAGGGAGTTATAAAATTCAGTATCAATAGATTCCAAATCCTTAATAGTCAGTTTTTTACTTAGCATACGCTTGTAGAAGGGTAAAGAGAAACCAGTATCAATGAACTTTCCATGAAAAAGTGCCTGCCAAGAAAAACAAAAAATGTTATTTAAAAAATTACAGAGTAAAAATTTTCTTATTCAGAGCACAATGATAACAGAGAAATCATGAGGCTTTACAGGCAAAGAAAGTAATAAGTAATCAGCATAAATCATGAAAACTAAAATATTATATAAAATGCTAAGTATGAAAAACAAATTTACAGAGTTAAAACAGCATCTCTTTAACTGAGGTCAAACACTTAGCTTACCATGTCCTATCAAAAACTGTAAAAGAGGATGATAATGGAGCTTTATCAAACCCCCACGCTTTCTAATATGTTTCACGAATTACATTAACCCCACTGGATGGAGAAATGAAGGCATCTCAGGGCCACCGTACATGCACCTGGAAAGACCCCACCCCCGCTTTCTTATCTCACAGTTGCCTAAGAGATCTTCAAGACTAACCCCGTGGTGCCTTCACTCCTATTCACAAGAGTCAACGCAGGAAGTCCCAGACCTGCAGTACCTTGTCTCTCACCACGATCTGCCCGTCCACTTTGATATCTGATTCCATGTCTCTCATCTCCCCAAACTCTCAAAACAACCTACTGTGTTTTGCCCTCTGAAGCTCATGATCCATCATATTAGCAAAATCCCCCACATCCTCCACTCATTCTTTGAAGATCCTTTAGCATCTTGTTGTAACACAAATCTGGCATTTTTCTGAGGACCCTGCTTCCTTTCAAATCTTCTCAGAGGGATGGCTGTTTCTCTCCTATCCTCCCTCATGTCACCAGGCCCAGGAGTGGGGTGTGTGTTGCTTCTCATTACTAATGTCACCTCCCTAACCTGCCCCAGCTTTCAATTTCAAGCCCATGCCACCCCACTGCCTTCGTGGCTCACCACCCCCAACCTCCTTGCCGCCGTCATCCTTAGGTCTCCGGGTTTCTCCCCTTTACTCCTTCAATGCTGTGTTTTTTGACATGACCACCATCATTCTGAAGATTTCAACATCTACACTGATGATTCTTTTACTACCCTGGAGTTATAGTCCTTTCCATGATCTTAGTGTCTAACTTAGCTAAACATTCTCAACACCATACCCTAGACACTGTGATTAGCGCTAGCTGCAATCCTGCATAAACTCAGTTCCAAACACCTAATTTTCCAGCTCACTGCCCTTAGTAATAACACCAGCAACGTTTGACTCCACTGGGATCTAAACAAATCAGGGAACCTGTTACCTTATCACTCTCTCTCTCTCAGCCCCCTTGTGAAGTTCTCTCTCCCCTTACTCAGTTTAGAGTCCACCTTCAATCATCAAAATTCCTCCCTTGTACCTTCAAATCCTGTCTCCCTGGTATAAAAATACATCAATACCTTTGTATTTCTGGCAAAATCCAAAGCCTAGCTAAATACAACTGTCCACCCACTCCACGCCTATGCCTGGGCAGTGGAACATGCCAGAAGTGTATATGCAACCATGCTGCCTGGTTCATGACCAACGCCCTCAGGTGGGAGCCCACTGCATTCACAGTCTCCCACTCTCCCAGATGACTACTTCATTCCTCAAGTACCTCCTCACTCTGAGCTAATGATCTTGCTTTCTATTTCACTGAGGAAACAGAGCCATTGTAAGAGAACTTTTGTGTGTTCCACCACATCTGCTCACTGATAGCGTCTGAATCTATGTACTCTTATTACAGAGAAGCTCTCTATTGCTTCTCTGTGCAACTAAACACATCTCCTCCTTGCTCTCCTATTCAAGGTCATTGCTCCCATATTCCCTATCTCGCTGACATCCTCAAATTCTTTCTTCTCTTATCATCAACAGAGAAGATGTTTCATCCTCCTCCTATTCTTGGTTCCTTACGTACTTCTGGTTACTGCCCAACTTCTCTATAGTCCTTTATAGCAAGCTTCTTTAAAAAGATCTGCTTATATTTGTTGTCTCCACTTCTCCTTGCATTCTCTCTTCCTTTCACTCCCTCCAATCGTTCCTCTCCACTGCCCCTGAGTATCATTCACCTGGCCAAGTCAAAGGGTTACTTCTCAGACCTCAACTTGCTCAGCCTACCAGCATCGGACACAGTTGACCACTTCTTCCTTCTGGAAACACACTTCCTTCTTCCTCTGTCTTCTGGAAACCGTTATTTGATTCTCCTATCTCCTCCTCTGCCTCAGCTCTTTTGCTGGTTCCTTCTTATCTCCCCAGTTTACATGTCCTTAAACGTCTTCTCTGTCCACACTTACTCTTTAAATGGTCACACGCCTTACCTTGATATCCCCTCATGGCCAGCCTTGTATATCCAACTACCTATTCTACATCTCCACTTGAGTGTCTGCAGGCATCTTAAACAAACCGAATTCCAATTCTGGACTCCCTCCACCCCCCACATTTCCTCTGGCCACAACCCTGCTGTCCTGAGAAACGGCAACTGCAACCAGACAGCTTGGTGCCGTACTTGACTCTCCCTCACACCCTGCATCTAAATGGTCAGGAGACCCTGCTGGCTCTACCTGCAGAATATATCCAGAATCCAAAGCACGCCTCACTACCTCCACTGCTACACCATTCAAGTCCAAGCCACTACTGCCGCTCACCTGGGTTGCTGCAAGTGGTCTTCCTGCTCCTCCTCTTGCATTCCTCTGCCCTCAACTACAGTCTCTTTCTACACAGCAGGAAAGTCAGCTTAATAAAACCTAAGTCACATTATGTTACTTAGACTATGTCACTCCCTGCTCAAAATGCTTAAGGGAATTTCCCAAAGATTCCACACACTACCTCTCAACCTCATCTCCTACCACATTCTCTCTCAGATACTCTGCTCCAGCCATGACATTTTTCATTCACAAATGTACTTCCACCTAAGACCCATTTTTCTTGCTGTTCCCTATGCCTAGAATATTGTTCTCCAAAATATTTGCATGATTCAACCCCTTACTTTCTTCTTATTTCTGTTCATGTGTTACCCACCAGAGGCCTCCTCTAATCATATTAAATAAAAGAGCAACACTGCCTTTCCTTCAGTACCTACTTATTTATTCTTTGCCTCCCTCTAACAGAATTTAGATCCCTGAGAACAGGGACTGTGTCTTTTTTTCATGGTTTCATCCCTCTCATACTATGATACCACATAGTAGTAGGCACTCAAATATTTGCTAAGTGAATGAACAGACAATAAAGTGCAAATAAATAAATACAAACACTTCTCAAGAAGGCCATAGTCCCACAAGACCTTCTGCAAAGCTCTGAAAATTCCAAAAACATTAATCGAGTTCAATTACTATACAACTCAGATTTTCCTGTTATAGAAAAGTGGTCATACTATAATTAGGCTTAAATGAAAGGACTTTTAAAGACCAAGTGGCTATATCAATAATCTTCATATTCATAATCTTGATTTCACACAGGTACTCAAAAAATAAACTATATATTGATACTCCCTGGGCAAACTTCCTTGGTAAGAAAATTTGTGAACACATATAATCAAGGATAATGCGTATAATTTTTTATAAAGTCCTCTCTAAAATACTTTTGAAATAAGCAAAGTTTAAATAAATAAATAGGTAATGGAAAGTCAGGACTCACCATAGCAATAAAGCGACCAATGAAACAGAAGTATGAAAGATGGTCTGGATTAATGGTTGATGCTGGATTTATCTGCAGACAGTAGTTGTTCTTGCCAGCATACTCAAACAAGCAATACATGGGGTTCAAAACTTCATGTGAAAGCAAGAAAAACCATTCTCTACAAGAAAATAGGTCAACATTATTTTTAGCACCCATACGTATGAATTTAAAAACAGATCTTAAATACATCCATCCATACATCATACCTCTGCTCAACAGCCTTTAACAACTCTGCTGTCCAATTCCTTAGCCCTCCATTTAAGTTTCTCTGCAATGTAGCCCTCCATTCCAAGTTACCTGCCAGTTCCTGAGTTGCCAAACTATAAACTTGGTGTTTCTGACATATAGCGTGCTTCTTCCTATGCCATATTTTTGTTTGTGTATGAATCCTCCACGTCAACTTAGCCTATGGGGATCCCACTTTCTCTTTCAAGTCCAGCTTAGATCAATTCCACTTTAGCAATTTTTTGAAGCAATTTTCAGTGTATTCAGTGTCTCAGTCACTGAATACTTTACTTTGTGGTAACAACCTCACAACAGTAGTCATTTTTCTGCACTTGACTGGCCCACTTGACCACTACATCCACGAGACTGTAAGCTCCTCAAAAACAAAAGCCATACCTCTATATATTTTTTATATCTTTAACTCTCATAGGCATCCTACAACCTATATGCAATAGGTTTTAATGAATATTTGCTGGTGATACTGAGAGACAGAGCACTGCTGCTATGGAACAGTTTACATTTTTTCTTGCCAATGCATTAAAAAAGGAACTAAAATTTTAAAAGATGAAATCTTTAAATGTGATAGGCATTCTCTAACTTATTACCACCTAGTTTGCCTCATTTTAAAAAGTCCAATATACAAAACCCAACTAAAGATTAATAATTTATATTACAAAATAAACTCAATTTGCAAAGACTCTCTTCAACAGCAATTTCTTCTAATGCAGGGTTCCAAACTCAAATGTCTACAGGTATCAGTAAGTGAGTACAAGGGGTTTCCTTCTCTGCATGGGCTGACATTCTCTACTTAGCCACAACCCCCTATTCCTCATTGTATCCCTGATAAAAGTTATCATCAGTCTTAAGGAAGAATTACTTCCAGGCATATAATCATAGTCATTAGACAACTTGGCAGTGGTGGGCAGGAAGTGAAAAAGGGTGTATGTTACCCTATAGGGGAAGAAGCTACTCTGATTCGGTCAACTGATGCCATGTGAGAAGTTGGGTATGTGATTTTAAAGATAAGCCAGAAATCTTGATTCACAGGCATAATCTAGTGATTTCCTTTAATGTCGTTAAGTAACGTAAAATAATTTAAAATCACAATAGGGGGCCATCACTGTGCAGGTTAGATCTGGCCTGGCAGCCTGTTTACAAATGTTTTTCCAAAACTTTTAAAACACAATCTTGGAGACTTACTGAAGGGTAGAGAAGGGAGTCTAAATCAACTGAGAAATGATAAACACCAATTTATAAAACGAAATCCAGTCCCAACATAAGTAGCTGAAGCAAGTCGACTTCGCACTGTAATGAGGCAGAAGTAAGACATGTACCCAGGGAAGAGGACTGAACAGATCTAGTGAGAATATGTTTAGACACAAAAACTAGAAATAAAATTCCCAGTTGTTGCAGATCACTTTTAGCAAACAACAGCCCAGAGAAAACTGAGTAAATTCAAAAAAAGAATGACTACCACATGGCATCTAACCTATACTCTAATGGTAAGAAAAAAGAAAAATTCTAACTAGCAAGAGGCAAAGAGTTCCCTTTCAACATATTCTTCCACACACTCTCAAATGAACTAAAGAGTTACGAGAGGTTGAAAAAATTATTAGACGACAAATGAACTAGCAGAGCCTAGAGAAGAAAACAGTAAAACCACTAACAATGAAAAATCACATTAGAAGCAGCAAAATGTAGGGTAGTACTGCAAACAGTGACATGAGGATAGGCTTCAGAAAAATCAAAACAAAATGAAAAAGCACAAAGATAAAAATGATCAGAGAAAAGATGACAGACATATAAGACTGACAAAGGAGATTCCACATACCCATGATTGATGTTCCTGAAGAAAAATGGAACAAATGGAACAGAAAAAATATTCAAAGACATAATAGAAGAAAATTTCCCTTAAATTAAGGAAGATCTTAATATGTTTCTAAAAAAAGATATAAAACAATCAACAATGAAATTAATGAACTTCAAAGAAAAGGCCTATGTGGGCACCCAGAGGAAAAAGCTTCCTACAAGGTGCTGGCCTCCCACTTCACAGCGCTTACATTCAATACTAGAAGACAGGAAAACAATGTCTACAGAGTACTGGAGGAACTAGTGTTGTGTGAGAAACTTACATCTAGTGAAGTTGTTGTTTAAATACAAAAGCAACAGAAAACACGTTCTCAAGCATGCAAAACTACAGGAATATGTCACCCTTGTGAACTCCTGACTAAATCAAAACCAATACATGAATCAAAATAAAGAATTTGGGAATAAGAAAATCACGGTGTGGAGTAACTGACTACATACATTATATGCATTAAAACCATCAAAATATAAAATAGAACCCAAACAGTTAAGGTAAAAAAGGGTTCAGATAAGGATGTGACTGTTATAAAGTCAGACACTGTAAAAATAATACTGTATTTCATTTCTAAGATGTACCTTTCTTTTTAATGTCTGAACATTTCTGAAATTGAGACAAATCCCAATAGATGTGATATGAATATCCATTGTGACAGGTAGTTTCTTTTCAGAAAAAACTTAATAATGTTTTAGATAAAAAATATGTTAATACAACCAGCTCTGATAATCCCACATATATACCTCCACCAGTTGTACCTAGTCCCACAACTCTTTTTAAAAGCCAGCTGTGCTAAAATTGTGATTATGTAATTCTGTACACCTGTGAAATATGAGTTCAAAAAGAGAGTTGTTTCTATGAAAAGCAAGTTTAATTCTTTGGAAATATTTAATGAAAGTGTTTTACTAAAAAATAAATTGCTGTCAAATTAGGTTTGGGCAAAGCAATTGAGGGGAAAAAATTAAATAAAAAGGATTGCCCATTCTTATTGCTTCACAAGTGCCTGTTAACAATATACTTAGTGAATGTGGAAAACTTTATTCTCAAAAGGACTCAGACTGGATTAAAAACACAAACATAAAACCAGCATAAACTGATACAATAGCAAAGAATAAGAAACAACCTTATGGATGCTGATCCAATAATTATGCTATCTCCAGACAATGGAGTATTGTGCAACCATTAGTATTAGCTCTATATATGATACAGAAAGAGGTCCATGATATAAAAAAATAACAAAATCAGGCTGCTATATTGTGCATATTGTATGATCAATTCTGTTTTAAAAAACAGCAAGTATGTACGATATCACACATATATTCAAACTTATATACAGTTGACCCTTGAAAAACATGCTTTTGAACTTTGCAGGTCCCCTTTTATGTGGATTGTTTTCAATAAACATGGTACCTATATTTTCATTTTACAAATCTTTAAGTGTGGGGAAATGTCTGTGTTCAATTAGAGATAACAGTGTGTGGAATCAAAAGAACTAGGGTTCAAGTCCAGATTCTATCCAAACTCCTTCAGCTTCCTGCCCTTGGGTGAGTCACTTATCAATTCCTTTGTTTTGTTTTGTTTTTAATTGAAATATAGTTGATTTACAATATTGTGTTAGTTTAAGGTGTACAGCAAAGTGATTCAGTTATATTTTTTTCAGACTATATTCCATTACAGGTTTGTACAAGATACTGAATATAATTTCCTGTGCTATACAGTAAATCCTTGTTGCTTATCTATTTTATGTATAGTAGTTTGTATCTATTAATCCTATACTCCTTTGTTTCTGAAGCAGAGACAGCAGTATGCAGATTTTTGACAATGTAGGGGTCAGCATCCCTAACCCCCATGTTTTCAAGGGTCAACCTAATAGGCAGAGAAAATGTACTGGATAACCAACATAATAATAATAATGGTTACTGCTAGACTTATGTGAATATTTCAATTTTTGTTTTTAAAAATAATTTTGGATTGCTGTTGAAAAAATGTATCATTTCAAGAATATACCCACTGCATACAATGGAGATACACTTATTTCAAAGCAGATATGGTTTTTATTTTACCTTGCTAGACCACCATAATCAAGTCCTTCTTCTCCTCTAAATATTACATATAATCGCCTCCTCAAGTCATAGGGTTTTAATGCCATAATCTAATTAAAAACAAAAACAAGGATATTTAATCACTCACGTATAACACAAGTTTCCTCCAAAACAATTTTATTTTAATTTCATCTGTATTTTCAAAAATTACACATTTCCTTACCTTATACAACAATGCTTTTAACTCAAGAGATAACTGGTTTGTTCCACAAACTAGCAAAGATGTATCTTACTCCCCTAAGCTTTCTCTGATACACTTTCATAAATCTCTTTCCCGTCTTCTGGTATTAAATGGTAGTCCTACTTTGGGTTAGTAGCAGAGAGGAACAGTTTGACACAGAAAAGTTTTTAAGGTTAGAAAATATTCCCTCCTCTGTCACTCTCCAAATTTTACCAGAATCTTGTAAAAGGTGACTTGGAAGTTTTTTTGGCTAGCAACACTTACTGAGAAGCAAAAGTTATTAGAGGTCCTGCTTATACCACACATTCCATTTCTCAGTAGGAAAGGAACTCAGCTATTGTGAAGAATTATTTATAAGATTATAAATTTAAGCATAAAAAAGTATATCTTAAAATAGTATCTATACCAAATTTTTATAATCCTTAAAGGTTTATACTAAAGTTACTAGTAAATAGGCTTTAATTCTGGATAAAAATGAATTACTTCCCAAAGCCAAGACTGGTCTGGGTTGGGGCACAGCTCACCTGTGCAGGCCTCCACTTCACTGGAAGTCATTGGCTCAGTCTTGCACAGCACGATTCTCCCCAGGCCAGGGGACAAAGCAAAGTAAAATCTACCATGAATTTAGATGTGCACTTACTTACTAAAACAAAGTTCACACAGAGCTTGGGCCTAGCTAAGAATTTATCAACTCAAACCAAAAGAAGTTTTGATAATAAACAGCTATATTAGTATCTTGTCCAAACTCCAACAGTTATTAAAATGAAGCTAAGGTTTGAACATCACTGACTTGAGAGAGTTGTTATTCCATTTTGGCTTGTATACATAAAAGTCCCTATGTACCTGTACACAAAGGGAATTTTAGTTCATCATCTTAAATGGAGTGCTCCAACAAGGTCTGAGATCATGACGCTTAAACAGAAACCGAGAGGAGGTAAGAATTAACACTAGGATTATTAGAGGAACATTTAAATGGAATACAGTACCTATACCAATCTAATTTTAAATAGTTTAGTAGCATTATCATGTCTTTTTTGTTTGAGTTAACAAAGTCTTAGAAAAGTAAATAAGTGTCAAAATGTGTCAACTTGTTCCAGAAGCTCTTTAAGCTTTCTTTTAGTAATCTAATTCACGGCATGATGATTTTGTCTCTCAGCCTAGGTACTGTGTCTGCAAAATGGAGATAACAACAGGAGCCATCTCAAAGGGACGTTGTGAGGATGAAGTAAATGAAATGATAACTCTAAGGTGCCAGTGCTAAGCATATGGCAGTCACTCAATGCACGATGGGGTTTATTATGACTATTATTGTAATGGGCACTCAGTAAGTGGTAGTCATTGTTACAGCTGTGTTCTGAATGGTTTAACATTTCTAAGCCCTAACTCCCTTTAGATATACAGAATACAGTGACTCAAGTTGTACAGTCTCTCTCAGTATCCGAGGTACATTGGTTCCAGGACACCCCCACAGGTACCAAAATCTAAGGATGCCCAACCTATGCATATCTTCCCATATATTTTAAATCGTCTCTAAATTACTTATAATACCTAATACAATATAAACACTACATGAATACAGGCATGCCTTGGAGATATTAGAGGTTTGGTTCTAGACCACTGCAATAAAGAGAATATCAAAATAACTCAATCTACACGAATTTGTTGGCTTCCCAGTGCATATAAAAGTCATGTTTACACTGTATTATAGTCTATTAACTGTGCAATAGCATTTTGTCTAAAAAGACAACGTACATACCTTAATTCAAAAATTCTTTATTGTTAAAAAAATGCTATCATCTGAGCAAGTCATAATCTTTTGGCAATAGTAAATCAAAGATCACTGATCACAGACCACCATAACAAATTAATAGTAATGAAAAAGTTTGGAATATTTCAAGAAATTATGAAAATGTGACACAGAGACACCAAGTGAGCAAATGCTGTTGGAAAAATGGTGCCAAGAGACCTGCTCAACACACGGCTGTCATAAACCTTCAATCTGTAAAAAAACACAGTACCTGCAAAGCGAAATAAACTAAAGCACAATAAAGCAAGGTATGCCTGAATTTGCTGGCTGCAGAAAGTTCAAATTTTGCCTTTCGAAACTTTCTGGAGTCCCCCTTCCAAGCCACCCTGGAATATTTTCTATCCACTGTTGGCTGAATCCATGGATGCTGTACCTGCCGATACAGAGGGCTGACTGTACAATTTTATTCTGATAACATCTTTCTTACCTGTTGAAAGGAATCTTCGAACAATGTCTGCCGGGACACATTGATCTTTACATGACTGGGTAGTGCATTAGACTAAAAACAAAAAATAATATCGTAATATCATGTAAGTTACAGGACATGTATTGGGTAAAGATAAAACTAAATGATTATGAACAGAAGATTTATTTACCACCGTAGTACCTGGCACAAATAACGGAAGTGAGCAAGTTTCCACCTAAAGCTGCGTTCATAAGCAATCTGTGGACCACCTTTAGTTCTAAAGAAAAACAAAAACAAACCATATGTTAATTCATAATAAAGCTAGATATTTAACATTTAGTATGAAATTAGAGTGTACCAGGGTCCTACAAATGACCATAGGAAGGTTACTTGTTGGGAGAGAAGTAAAGATATATTTAGTGGGCCAACAGAGACTTGAGCAATGAGGACACACAACATACACAAAGAGGGAGATTATGTGTATGGATGGATCGTTTGTAAAGAAAGTTAGTTAATGTGCCAAAAGGATGTAACAGCAAACCTAAGAATTGTATGCAAGCAAAAGCATCTTTTGGAAAAAAAATGATAACATTTACAGAAAATCAAAAACAGATTTGTCATTAGCATAACAAACTAAAGGGTAATAGTAAAAAGTATTTTTTAAGAAGAAGGGGTACAATCCCAGATAACAGAGTGGAGAAGCAGCAACAAAATTAAATATGTTGGTAACTCAAAATAAATAAAAAATGTATAAAACAGTGATAATATGTGATAGAATTTAAATATTTATGTATATGATACATAGTCATAGTTAGCTTAACAGGAAAGGTTTCCTCATATTTGGAAAAAAAATATTAAAAGCCACTACTGTTTCAGACAAAAGTCATAAAACATCATTGTACTCATCAGTTCATTCAGTCCCATGTAATTAATTCTTATTGATCCTGATCTCTTGTTAGCAGTTTATGAAGCCATCAGGTTTTCCATTAGAGTTCTGTAATTTCTTACCCAGTTTGGTGGTATGATTTAAAAGTTATCAGAAACCTGTATTTGTAAAAAAGTCCTTTCTATGAACCTTCTTGAAGATCTTCATTTTTGTAAAAGCATCAGAGTAATATAAATGTCAAAGACTTAAAATGGCATGGTTAAAGACCTGATTACAATGCAATTGACCAAGAAATTTGGTTATTTATGCAACATATAACATCTTAAGATAATAACTAAAGTTATGACATAACATTATACCAGGACATATCCAATTTTAGGAACTGCATATAATTTCTAGAACATTTATATTAATAACATTTACCCATATAACCTAAGAAGGTTTATCATCACTCATTTGACAATGCTTCCCATGTAATTCAACATACCAAATAAATCTAATTAGTTTAATCTCTCTCTTTGAGATGTTTCAGGGAACTTCTGTAACATCCCAAATTTAGCTAGAGGTCAAAAGAATCCTTTTAGCACATTAAAGCTACCTTTCCATTGGGGGGAAAAAATGTAAATCCACACATAAATACTTTTGCCTGGCAAAAAAATATTAAAAAATAAAATAGATAATCAACAAGGGTACAGCACAGGGAACTCTACTCAATACTCTGTAATAACCTATATCAGAAAAGAATCTGAAAAAGAATAGATACATGTATATGTATAACTAAATCACTTTGCTGTACACCTGAAACTAACACAACATTGTAAATCAAATATATTGCAAAATAAAATAAAATTAAAAAAAATTTTAAAAGGATATTAAAAAAAACCTGACAGATTTTCAAATAATCCAGCAGTCCTAACAGAGTACTGTAGGGGAAAAAAATGTTTCAAAGGGTTAATTCTTATTGGACCAATTCCTTATTGTTGGACATGTAAGTAGGTGGAAAAACTTTAAATATAAATTCCTAAAGTCTTACTCATATTATACGTTTTAGATCTTTAATGATTAAAAAATTATAATAATGTGCTCAATAAAAGCCTTGGACTAAAAAAAAAGGGTTAATTCTCACTAACATATTGAGATTTACATTTTTATTAGAAAACAAAAATAAACTGACATTAGGATTTGCAGGAATGTAGATTGCGGGGGAGGAAAAAAACCAACAGGCATGATACATGTCATCATGTAGGCATGATACCTACAATATAAAAATATAAAATTGAATTTTGTTGTTAACACCAGGACTGGCAACAGGAATTGTCTGTGGATGGTATATGTTGCTTTTTCTACACGTTTTGGGAGGCCATGGTTTCAACCACATTTTAGATTTCAACCATATATTAGATTGCAAAAATAAAAAGCTATGTTATTAAAAAAAAAAAAAGAAGTTAGTTAAATAAAATACTAAAGTCTACTACTGACTATTTCTTTTTTTTTTTTTTTTTGTGGTACGCGGGCCTCTCACTGCTGTTGCCTCTCCCGTTGCGGAGCACAGGCCCCGTGGCCATGGCTCATGGACCTAGCCGCTCCAGGGCATGTGGGATCTTCCCAGACCGGGGCACGAACCTGTGTCCCGTGCATCGGCAGGCGGACTCTCAACCACTGCGCCACCAGGGAAGCCCCCCTGACTATTTCAAAAAAAACTTCTTGACAACCCTTAAATCCAAGGAGGAGAAAGGCTCTAGATAGAAGAGACACGAAAGGAAATTCTACCACATCTTAAAACTAATCTGAAATCGAAACAAATATTGCTGGAGAGAGTAAGCAAAGCAAAATTGAGTTCCTAGGAAGAAGTGATATCCAGTCACCCAGTTCAGCTAGCCAGTGAGGGAAGAAGCAGGGTGGGTGGCATGTAGGGATAGGTTCTAGTCACATTGAGACTAGTCACAAGAGAGAAGCATAAAGAACTTTCAGAGTCTTAGGGAACATTTTGGAATGGATGGAAAATGTTCTCTTTTGTTGTCAGGTTCAAGTGAATTCATTCAACAAATATTTACAGAATGCACTGTATGTATCTGGCACTATTCTAGATAGTGAGAGTATTATTGGTTAATAAAACAGATTAAAATACCTGTTTTGTGCAGCCTATGTACTAGTGAAGGAGATAGACAAGAAATAGAATGAATAAGTATACTATCAATATACATTCAGTGTTAGAAGGGGATAAATATCTCACTACTCCCGCTCCTCAAGAAGGAAGAAAAGGCAGTGTAAAAAGGACAAGCAGTGGGGCTTCCCTGGTGGCACAGTGGTTGAGAGTCCGCCTGCCAATGAAGGGGATACGGGTTCGTGCTCCGGTCCGGGAAGATCCCACCTGCCACGGAGCGGCTGGGCCCATGAGCCATGGCTGCTGAGCCTGCGTGACCGGAGCCTGTGCTCCGCGGCGGGAGAGGCCGCGGCAGTGAGAGGCCCGCGTACCGCAAAAAAAAAAAAAAAGGACAAGGAGTGAAGTGGGGAAGAATTTTTAAATTGTGAAAAGGGTAAACAGAGTAGTGTTCACAGATAAAGCAGTATTTGAGCAAAAACATGGTGGGCATAAGCCATATAGATAATATTGAGGGAAAGAGCATACCAAGCAGAGGAAATGAAAGCCGAGATGTGGAAGCCTCAGATGTCTGAGGTACAGCTAAGTGGCCAGGGAAGCTGAAGCAGAGTGAATGAGAAGAAATATCAGAGATGAGGTTGAAGAGGTAATAGGGGTCAGATGCCATAAGGGCTTGGAGGCCACTGTAAGTACTTTGCTTTTCACTCTGATTGAGATGGAAACCACTGAAGGGTTTTCTGCAAAGGAATAACTTTTTACTTAAATTAAAAGAAAAAAATTAAAAAGTCTTGCTGCTTTATGGAGAATAGTATTACGTGAGGTGTGGGTAGAAACCAGAGCAATACTTAAGAGGCACCACTCCAAGTGAGAGAGCGTGGTAGCTTGGACCAAAGTGGTGGCAGTGGATGTGGCGAGACACAGCTGGTCCTGGATACCTTCTGAAGGTGCGGTAACTAGAATTCTTGATGGACTGTATGTGAGGTAACAGAGAAAGAGCAGTTGAGGATAATTCCAAGATTTCTGGCTCAAGCACATCTAAGAGTGGACTTGCCTTCAACTGAGATGGAAATAGCCCAGGCAGAACAAGCCTGATTGACGGCAGTTATCAGGAAAAACTTATGAACAGAGTTATCAAGTAAGCAGCTGAATATATGAAACAAAATTTCAAGTGAGAAGTGAAAAGCTAGAGATAATATTTGTGAGTCATCAGCATATAGAAATTTTTTAAAAAGCATGACACTGGATAAGATTCACCAAGAGAATGAGCATGGACAAAAAAGGAAAGAGATCTAAGGACAGAGCTCTGGGTACTTCAATGTTAACAGGCTAAAGAGAAAAGGAGGACCCCAAAAAACAGAGGAAGAAGTAAGACCAAAAAGGCAGAAGGAAATCATGAAAGTTGAGTGCCTGTACTATTGATACTTTTGCCAGGAGAGAGAAATTTTTGTCAAATCCTCCTTATTGTGTCAAAACAGAACTGCAAAACAACCCCTCAACTATGTGGAGGTCACTGGTACCCTTAGAAAGGTCAGGGTCAGTGAAACTTCCTTGTTGTCAGTCTGAGAGAGAAATTAGAAACAGCAATATAGAGACAACTCATTCAGTTAGTTTTCTTGTAAAGGGTGGCAATAAAAATGAATTTTCACTGAATGGATTTATAAGTTGAAGAGTTATGGCTTTCTACTTGTTCATTTTCAATCTAAGAGAATTAATAGATGATGAGAATAATTCATCAGAGAAAGATGGAAGACAGAAACATGATCACTCATGGAGCAGTTAATTGGAAAAGAGGGGGAAGATCTAGTGTACCACCAGAGGGACTGGCCTTTGATAGGAACAATGACAGTTCATCTTTAGAACAAAGAGGGAAGACAGATACTGGTAGGCAGATAGATGTAATAGTAGGAATTTGTAAAAAACTTTATGGCTGCTTCTATTTTCTTAGTGATGCAAAGATGTCACACCTAAGAGTAAGGATGAAGGAGAGATCTTTCAAATAATTAAGCTATTTTTTACCTGGAAAATTCAATTTTGTTGAATGTCTCATTCTCTGACGTTGCAGCAGCATGATGCATCTCTTAAGAGCACACTCTGCGGACAGACTGCCTTGGTCTGAAACCACTTCCATTACTTGCCGTTATGATTTTGCAAAAGTTAGTTATGCTCCCTAAGCCTGTTTCTACACTTGGAAAATAACAGTATCTACCTCAAGGAATTTTTGGAAGATAAAAAGCTAATTTATATAAAGTGCTTAAAAGAATCCTTGGCACATAGTAATCACTAAATATTTGCTATTGTTCTTATTAAGGAATTATGTGCCACAAATCCATTCTGTAATAAAGTAGGGCAAAGGCAGGTATACTAGGGTATTACTTGTGTAGATTTTCTTAATACACAAAGTAAAATTTGTTGCTAAACTTGACGCTAAATTAGAAATGAAACTTTATATCCTCATTAAACAGCATTTAAGAACTTCACTTACACAGATGACTTCCCATTGCGAGGATCTTTGAATGTTGTTGTTCTTGTGTTATGATCAACAAAGTACCTAACGCCTTCCCGGGTATACCTAATTTCCCAGCCTTCTGGCAGGGGTTCTTCATTCTGTAGGCTAAAAGATAAAGTTACAGTCACAAGGTGATCATTTTCTAGGTGCTAAAAATGTCTGAATCAAGGTTTACTTGATTTCATCTTCAGACATGTGTAAGATCACTTAAGTAAGGCTGCAGTATATACATACCCTTGAGTTCTGGGATCCTCCCACTGGGTTGTTTTTGTGTTATGATTCACAAAGTAAACTCTGTCTGTTGAATCCACTCTTTTTTCTGAAAACAGAGTGAGCGTAGCATTTAATAACTATTTGCTATATATACATTTCAGGTATTTTTACCAACAACATATTAGCTTACCCCAGCCTGGTGGCAAAGGCCCATATGGGTCATTTTCTGCAGCTAACATTGAAGCCTAATTGGAGAAAAGGGTTGGGAGGAGAAATTTAAAAAACAGGTTTTTAATATAAAAGCATAAACTTAAGCACTTGGCAGAATCACATTTTATAATAATTTTCTAAAAAACACGATAAAGGAATGTGAATATAATAATTTCAAGACACAAAGTCCTAAAACTGTCATGAATTAAGAGGAGTCAATTAAGTGATAAAATTAATAGTTTTTCTAAAATGATTTAGAAATAATATATCGACATCAGTACTTTAATCTCTTAGCCCTTCCATAATAGTCCACAGGAGTGAAATGACATGAGAAAAGAGCATATAGAAAATTATAGTGTTAGGGGGTGTGGGTTGGATCCCTGATCGGGGAGCTAGGATCCCACATGACTCGCCGCCAAAGAACCAAAACATAAAACAGAAGCAATACTGTAACGAATTAAATAAAGACTTTAAAAATGGAAGAAAAAAAAAAGAAAGAAAATTGTAGTGTTAAAATGAGGTAACATTATTTGTTTAAAAATAAAATAATTATCACAGTTCTTTTTAAAACAAATGCCTAGATTGGGAGGAAGATGGCGGAAGAGTAAGACGCAGAGATCACCTTCCTCCCCACAGATACATCAGAAATACATCTACACGTGGAACTGCTCCTATAGAACACCTACTGAACGCTGGCAGAAGACCTCAGACCTCCCAAAAGGCAAGAAACCCCCCACGTACCTGGGTAGGGCAAAAGAAAACAGAATAAACAGACAAAAGAATAGGGATGGGACCTGCACCAGTGGGAGGGAGCCGTGAAGGAGGAAAGGTTTCCACACACTAGGAAGCCCATTCGTGGGCAGAGACTGGGGTAGGGGGGAGAGGGGGGGAGCTTCGGAGGCACAGACGAGGGCACAGCAACAGGGGTGTGGAGGGCAAAGCGGAGAGATTCCCGCACAGAGGATCCGTGCAGACCGGCACTCACCAGCCCCAGAGGCTTCTCTGCTCACACGCTGGGGCGGGCGGGGGGCTGGGAGCTGAGGTTTGGACTTCGGACTTTGGTCGGAGGGCAGGGAGAGGACTGGCTGCGTGTACACAGCCTGAAGGGGTTAGTGCACTACGGCTAGCTGGAAGGGAGTCCAGAGAAAAGTCTGGACCTGCCGAAGAGGCAAGGGACTTTTTCTTCCCTCTTTGTTTCCTGGTGAGCGAGGAGAGGGGATAAGGGGCGCTGCTTAAAGGAGCTCCAGAGGTGGGCACGAGCCGCAGCTAAAAGTGGGGACCCCAGAGACGGGCATGAGACGCTAAGGCTGCTGCTGCCGCCACCAAGAAGCCTGTGTGAGAGCACAGGTCACTCTCCACACCTCCCCCGCCGGGACCCTGTGCAGCCCACCAGGGTTCCGTGATCCAGGGACAACTTCCCCGGGAGAACGCACGGCGGGCCTCAGCTGGTGCAACGTCACGGCGGCCTCTGCCGCCGCAGGCTCGCCCTGCATCCGTACCCCTCCCTCCCCCCGGCCTGAGGGAACCAGAGCCCCCGAACCAGCGCCTCCTTTAACCCCGTCCTGTCTGAGCAAAGAACAGACGCCCTCAGGCGATCTACACGCACAGGCGGGGCCAAATCCAAAGCTGAGCCCCGGGAGCTGTGAGAACAAAGAAGAGAAAGGGAAATCTCTCCCAGCAGCCTCAGAAGCAGCGGATTAAAGCTCCACAATCAACTTGCTGTACCCTGCATCTGTGGAATACATGAATAGACAACGAATCATCCCAAACTGAGGAGGTGAACTTTGAGAGCAAGATATATTATTTTTTCCCCTTTTTCTCTTTTTGTGAATGGGTATGTGTATGCTTCTATGTAAGATTTTGTCTGTATAGCTTTGCCTTCACCATTTGTCCTAGGGTTCTGTCCGTCTGTTTCTTTTTGTTTTTTTACTTAAAAACTTTTTTTTCTTAATAATTTATTTTTATTTTAGTAACTTTATTTTATTTTATCGTACTTTATTTTATTTTATCCCCTTTCTTTCTTTCTCTCCCTCTCCCCCTCCCCCTCCCCCTCTCACTCTTTCTTTCTTTCTTTCTTTCAACTTTTTCTCCCTTTTATTTTGAGCCATGTGGCTGAAAGGCTCGTGGTGCTCCAGCCAGGAGTCAGTGCTGTGCCTCTGAGGTGGGAGAGCCAACTTCAGGACACTGGTCCACAAGAGACCTCACAGCTCCACATAATATCAAACGGCAAAAATCTCCCAGAGATCTCCAACTCAACACCAGCACCCAGCTTCACTCAACAACCAGCAAGCTACAGTGCTGGACACCCTATGCAAACAACTAGCAAGACAGGAACACAACCCCACCCATTAGCAGAGAGGCTGCCTAAAATCATAATAAGACCACAGACACCCCAAAACACACCACCAGACGTGGACTTGCCCGCCAGAAAGACAAGATCCAGCCTCATCCACCAGAACACAGGCACTAGTCCCCTCCACCAGGAAGCCTACACAACCCACTGAACCCACTTTAGCCACTGGGGACAGACACCAAAATCAACGGGAACTACGAACCTGCAGCCTGCAAAAAGGAGACCCCAAACACAGTAAGATAAGCAAAATGAGAAGACAGAAAAACACACAGCAGATGAAGGAGCAAGATAAAAACCCACCAGACCTAACAAATGAAGAGGAAATAGGGAGTCTACCTGAAAAATAATTCAGAATAATGATAGTAAAGATGATCCAAAATCTTGGAAATAGAGTACAGAAAATGCAAGAAACATTTAACAAGGACCTAGAAGAACTAAAGAGGAAACAAGCAATGATGAACAACACAATAAATGAAATTAAAAATACTATAGAAGGGATCAATAGCAGAATAACTGAGACAGGAGAATAGGTAAGTGACCTGGAAGATAAAACAGTGGAAATAACTACTGCAGAGCAGAATAAAGAAAAAAGAATGAAAAGAACTGAGGACAGTGTCAGAGACCTCTGAGACAACATTAAACACACCAACATTCAAATTATAGGAGTCCCAGAAGAAGAAGAGAAAAAGAAAGGGACTGAGAAAATATTTGAAGAGATTATAGTTGAAAACTTCCCTAATATGGGAAAGGAAATAGTTAATCAAGTTCAGGAAGCACAGAGAGTCCCATACAGGATAAATCCAAGGAGAAACATGCCAAGACACATATTAATCAAACTATCAAAAATTAAATACAAAGAAAACATATTAAAAGCAGCAAGGGAAAAACAACAAATAACACACAAGGGAATCCCCATAAGGTTAACAGATGATCTTTCAGCAGAAACTCTGCAAGCCAGAAGGGAGTGGCAGGACATATTTAAAGTGATGAAGAAGAAAAACCTACAACCAAGATTACTCTACCCAGCAAGGTTCTCAATCAGATTTGACGAAGAAATTAAAACCTTTACAGACAAGCAAAAGCTGAAAGAGTTCAGCACCACCAAACCAGCTTTACAACAAATGCTAAAGGAACTTCTCTAGGCAAGAAACACAAGAGAAGGAAAAGACCTACAATAACAAACCCAAAACAATTAAGTATTATGGGAATAGGAACATACATATCGATAATTACCTTAAATATAAATGAATTAAATGCTCCCACCAAAAGACACAGACTGGCTGACTGGATACAAAAACAAGACCCATATATATGCTGTCTACAGGAGACCCACTTCAGACCTAGGGACACATACAGACTGAAAGTGAAGGGATGGAAAAAGATATTCCATGCAAATGGAAATCAAAAGAAAGCTGGAGGGCTTCCCTGGTGGGGTAGTGGTTGGGAGTCTGCCTGCCGATGCAGGGGACCCAAGTTCGTGCCCCGGTCCGGGAGGATCCCACATGCCACGGAGCAGCTAGGCCCATGAGCCATGGCCGCTGAGCCTGCGTGTCCAGAGCCTGTGCTCTGCAACGGGAGAGGCCACAACAGTGAGAGGCCCGCATACCGCAGAAAAAAAACAAAAAGAAAGCTGGAGTAGCAATTCTCATATCAGACAAAATAGACTTTAAAACAAAGACTACTAAAAGAGACAAAGAAGGACACTACATAATGATCAAGGGATCAATGGAAGAAGATATAACAATTGTAAATATTTATGCACCCAACATAGGATCACCTCAATACATAAGGCAAATACTAACAGCCATAATAGGGGAAATCGACAGTAACACAATCATAGTAGGGGACTTTAATACCCCACTTTCACCAATGGACAGATCATTCAAAATGAAAATAAATAAGGAAACACAAGCTCTAAATGATACATTAAACAAGATGGACTTAATTGATATTTATAGGACATTCCATCCAAAAACAGCAGAATACACATTTTTCTCAAGTGCTCATGGAACATTCTCTAGGATAGATTATATCTTGGGTCACAAGTCAAGCCTTGGTAAATTTAAGAAAACTGAAATCGTATCAAGTATCTTTTCCAACCACAACGCTATGAGACTAGATATCACTTACATGAAAATATCTGTAAAAATTACAAACACATGGAGGCTAAACAATACACTACTTAATAACGAAGTGGTCACTGAAGAAATCAAAGAGGAAATCAAAAAAGACGTAGAAACAAATGACAATGGAGACACGACCACCCAATACCTATGGAATGCAGCAAAAGCAGTTCTAAGAGGGAAGTTTATAGCAATACAATCCTACCTTAAGAAACAGGAAACATCTCAAATAAACAACCTAACCTTGCACCTAATACAATCAGAGAAAGAAGAACAAAAAAACCCCAAAGTTAGCAGAAGGAAAGAAATCATAAAAATCAGATCAGAAATAAATGAAAAAGAAATGAAGGAAACAATAGCAAAGATCAATAAAACTAAAAGCTGGTTCTTTGAGAAGATAAACAAAATTGATAAACCATTAGCCAGACTCATCAAGAAAAAAAGGGAGAAGACTCAAATCAATAGAATTAGAAATGAAAAAGGAGAAGTAACAAATGACACTGCAGAAAGACAAAGGATCATGAGAGATTACTACAAGCAACTCTATGCCAATAAAACAGACAACCTGGAAGAAATGGACAAATTCTTAGAATTCCACAACCTGCCGAGACTGAACCAGGAAGAAATAGAAAATATGAACACACCAATCACAAGCACCTAAATTGAAACTGTGATTAAAAATCTTTCAACAAACAAAAGCTCAGGACCAGATGGCTTCACAGGCGAATTCTATCAAACATTTAGAGAAGAGCTAACACCTATCCTTCTCAAACTCTTCCAAAATACAGCAGAGGGAAGAACACTCCCAAACTCATTCTACGAGGCCACCATCACCCTGATACCAAAACCAGACAAAATGTCACAAAGAAAGAAAACTACAGGCCAATATCACTGATGAACATAGATGCGAATATCCTCAACAAAATACTAGCAAACAGAATCCAACAGCACATTAAAAGAATCATACCCCATGATCAAGTGGGGTTTATTCCAGAAATGCAAGGATTCTTCATTATACGAAAATCAATCAACGTGATACACCATATTAACAAATTGAAGGAGAAAAACCAAATGATCATCTCAATAGATGCAGAGAAAGCTTTTGACAAAATTCAACACCCATTTATGATAAAAACCCTGCAGAAAGTAGACATAGAGGGAACTTTCCTCAACATAATAAAGGCCATATATGACAAGCCCACAGCAAACATCATCCTCAATGGTGAAAAACTGAAAGCATTTCCACTAAGATCAGGAACAAGACAAGGTTGCCCACTCTCGCCACTATTATTCAACATAGTTTTGGAAGTTTTAGCTACAGCAATCAGAGAAGAAAAAGAAATAAAAGGAATCCAAATTGGAAAGGAAGTAAAGCTGTCACTGTTTGCAGATGACATGATACTCTACATAGAGAATCCTAAAGGTGCTACCAGAAAACTACTAGAGCTAATCAATGAATTTGGGAAAGCAGCAGGATACAAAATTAATGCACAGATATCTCTGGCATTCCTATACACTAACGATGAAAAATCTGAAAGAGAAATTAAGAAAACACTCCCATTTACCACTGCAACAAAAAGAATAAAATATCTAGGAATAAACCTACCTAAGGAGACAAAAGACCTGTATGCAGAAAATTATAAGACACTGATGAAAGAAATTAAAGATGATACAAATAGATGGAGAGATATACCATGTTCTTGGATTGGAAGCATCAACATTGTGAAAATGACTCTACTACCCAAAGCAATCTACAGATTCAATGCAATCCCTATCAAACTACCACTGGCATTTTTCACAGAACTAGAACAAAACATTTCACAATTTGTATGGAAACACAAAAGACCCCTAATAGTCAAAGAAACCTTGAGAACGAAAAATGGAGATGGAGGAATCAGGCTCCCTGACTTCAGACTATACTACAAAGCTACAGTAATCAAGACAGTATGGTACTGGCACAAAAACGGAAAGACAGATCAATGGAACAGGATAGAAAGCCCAGAGATAAACCCACGCATATATGGTCACCTTATCTTTGATAAAGGAGGCAAGAATATATAGTAGAGAAAAGACAGCCTCTTCAATAAGTGGTGCTGGGAAAACTGGACAGGTACATGTAAAAGTATGAGATTAGAACACTCCCTAACACCATACACAAAAATAAGCTCAAAATGGATTACAGACCTAAATGTAAGGCCAGAAACTATCAAACTCTTAGAGGAAAACATAGGCAGAACACTCTATGACATAAATCACAGCAAGATCCTTTTTGACCCACCTCCTAGAAAAATGGAAATAAAAACAAAAGTAAACAAATGGGACCTAATGAAACTTCAAAGCTTTTGCACAGCAAAGGAAACCATTAACAAGGTGAAAAGAAAACCCTCAGAATGGGAGAAAGTATTTGCAAATGAAACAACTGACAAAGGATTAATCTCCAAAATCTACAAGCAGCTCAATAACAAAAAAACAACCCAATCCAAAAATAGGCAGAAGACCTAAATAGACATTTCTCCAAAGAAGATATACAGACTGCCAACAAACACATGAAAGAATGTTCAACATCATTAATCATTAGAGAAATGCAAATCAAAACTACAATGAGATATCATCTCACACCGGTCAGAATGGCCATCAACAAAAAATCTAGAAAAAATAAATGCTGGAGAGGGTGTGGAGAAAAGGGAACACTCTTGCACTGTTGGTGGGAATGTAAATTGATACAGCCACTATGGAGAACAGTACGGAGGTTCCTTAAAAAACTGCAAATAGAACCACCATATGACCCAGCAATCCCACTACTGGGCATATACCCTGAGAAAACCATAATTCAAAAAGAGTCATGTACCAAAATGTTCATTGCAGCTCTATTGACAATAGCCAGGACATGGAAGCAACCTTAGTGTCCATCAACAGATAAATGGATAAAGAAGATGTGGCACATATATACAATGGAATATTACTCAGCCATAAAAAGAAACAAAACTGAGTTATTTGTAATGAGGTGGATAGACCTCTGTCTGTCATACAAAGTGAAGTAAGTCAGAAGGAGAAAAACAAATACTGTATGCTAATACATATATATGGAATCTTAGGAAAAAAAAAAATGTCATGAAGAACCTAGCGGTAAGATGGGAATAAAGACACAGACCTACTAGAGCATGGACTTGAGGATATGGGGAGGAGGAAGGGTAAGCTGTGACAAAGTGAGAGAGTGGCATGGACATATACACTACCAAACGTAAAACAGATAGCTAGTGGGAAGCAGCCGCATAGCACAGGGAGATCAGCTAGGTGGTTTGTGACCACCTAGAGGAGTGGGATAGGGAGGGTGGGAGGGAGGGAGACGCAAATGGGAAGAGATATGGGAACATATGTATATGTATAACTGACTCACTTTGTTATAAAGCAGAAACTAACACAGCATTGTAAAGCAATTATACTGCTTTAAAGATGTTAAAAAAAATTTAAAAAAACAAAAAAACAAATGCCTATTAATAAATATTAAACACTAGAATTATCTTTATAGAAGTAAACTTTTACCTTAGTATTAATAGCTTTTATATATTCATACATACAGTAATGCATATACATTATTACAACCCAGAAATACATTCAAAAGGAAATATAAACATTTTACCATCAATTTTTAAAGAATGTCAAATATAAAAATCATTACCTGAAAAATCATTTCTTAATGATAAAGTGTATGTATCTTGATAAATATTTTATAACCTTTTAATAGATACTTTTAATTGTACTCAATATTATTTAGATAATAAACCTCAATCTGGCTAAAGATGTTCTGTTATGTGTAGAACACACTTCTGATACACAGCTTGCCTAATTCTGCCCTGTTTCCCTAAGATTTTCATACATACAACAAAGTCCAACCAAAACACACACACAGTACATAATTTGTTTACTATATACAGCTAACAATGGAACCTGACCACAGACTTCTGTATAAGTTGCTAAAGAACCAGAAATTTACAGCACAAGATGCTGTGCAAGCTGAGTTGGCCCACTGTCTCTCTGTTGGCTATAGACAACCAGGAGAGTGGATCAACCTGCAAATGAGAACTTATTATTTAACCTCCAAAGAAAGTGGAGTTGAATGAGTCATCCTGAGGTAGGATTCTGAAGAGTTTTCTTTTTGTATCTTTCCTAATTCCTTTCTACATTTTGGGGTTTCAAGTTGCCTCAAAACACTATCTATGCCAATATTTAAAATTTATATTTTCTACTTCTTGCGATCAAACCTATTTAACAGAAGTCCCCTCCACCCCCCATTCTTATGGATGTTTGCTTATGACAATAAATGATCACCAATTGGTCAAAGTTTCAGACAGCATTAGATTTTTTTTGGAACAAAACTACCCCCAATCCCAAGAATATATATTTGGTGGTCCAAAACAGATGAAAGCATTTCTGAGAATCTGGAATGGGAATCAGAATAGCTGGAATATGCAAAACTGGCCTTAAGTAAAATCAGGAGGTAACTGGTTTTGTTTAAAGCAAACCAAATGATTATAACTAAAAGTAGAAGACTAGGAACTGGTAACGACAAGTTATTTTATTAAGAAATTGCATTTATGAAACTACCACTTAATAAGGAGAAAACCTGATTGTATAGTTATGATAGTAAACTAGAATTAAAAAAAAAAATCTTAAAAGTGCTTATGTATGGGCTTCCCTGGTGGCGCAGTGGTTGAGAGTCCGCCTGCCGATGCAAGGGACGCAGGTTCGTGCCCGGGTCCGGGAGGATCCCACATGCTGCGGAGCGGCTGGGCCCATGAGCCATGGCTGCTGAGCCTGCGCGTCCGGAGCCTGTGCTCCGCAACGGGAGAGGCCACAACAGTGAGAGGCCCGCATACCGCAAAAAAAAAAAAAAAAAAAAAAACTGCTTATGTATATCGGAAATGCTAATTATTTACTAAAGATCAACTAAAAAATACCTTGTAATGTATAACATTTAAGAAAAATCACGAAGATAGAAAAGGGAAAAGCCTGGAGGAAAAGCTGTATTAACATCTTATAATTTCCTAATTACCGAGTAGAGGTATCGTTGGTTGAACTGTTGCATAGCTCCCTGCAGTTGGTTCCGCTGAGACTGCCACTGTTCAAAATTCCGCACAGATTCCATGGTAGGCCGCTGCCAGGTTGTTGTCCTGGTGTTATGATCTACATAATAAACTCTTCCCCGATCATCAACTCTTCTTTCCCAACTACCAAAAATAAAATAAGCAATAGTAAAAATGAAAATAAAGAATAATCTCTTACTATAAGAAACTGGAAAGTAGTTAGGTAATACTTCACTTAAATAATTTAAAAATCAAGTCCAAGAGCTAAGTTTAAAAGAATGTAAATACTGATACTCCTCAGAAAAATTATGAACATGTAACACTTGCTATCTATTTTAGCTAAACTACCTTCCCATTCTTCCCTATATGATTTCTAAGGGCTGTCTAAAAAAGAGGCCATAGACTGAACAGTAACAGTATGACTATACTTTCTCCCTCTTTTTTTGATAAACATTTACTGAGTGTTTACTGTATACCTAGCAATCTGCCTCTATCATTCCTGCCCACGTAAAGGGTTTTAACTCAACTTATATAGCTTTTTAACCTACCTTTCACGGTTACACTGCTGCTGAACTAAAGTGCAGATCGAGCCATGCTGTTCCACCTATCACCGTTCTCTGGCATGGCATAAAAATGAACCCATTCGCCATTTCAGCCTTAACTCCCTTAAGGTCTTTCAAGGGACCCATATGAGAGCCAAATCAATTACTTGCTGGCCCCAAATGTGTCATATGTTTCATTCTGTCATGCCTTTGTTTTAATATCCCCTCAGAACAGAATGCCCTTCTCTACCAGCCAGAATTCTCCCCATCCTCCAGTTTAGTTCACCTTAAGCCAATTTATGTCATTAATTTATATGATTTCAGTATCCTTTCAGCAACCAATCTCACAAAAATAACATAGTTCTTGTCTGAAGTTTCTGGACTTTGAATATGTTTTATATTGGTGGACCCTGAGTTGCATCTGGAAAGACAGTTTGTGAATGACCTTGAATGACCACTTAAGAGCATAAACTTTATTTAGTATGTAACAGAAATGCTTTTTCATTTAAAACCCTCTATTATTTTAGTCATAATGTAATACAATTTTACTTGCAGCAATCTTTTAGATAATAATTTTGAATGATACTAATATTTATTACGTAAGTGTCATTCAATAGCATAGTTTAGATCCCTACCTATGGAGAACCATACATATAAACTATCCTAAATATGACTTTCATTCCTTAAAAAATAACAAGGACTGAAATTGGATCAAAATTCTACAACTACTCTCAGTAAACTCATGCCAATGTTTGACAATCTCTTGGAAGCCCTTCAGACTACCTGTAAAAGAGACACAATGTAACAAATTTCATCTACTGAACATTCATTACTCACAAAAGCAAATCAAGGAAACATAACATGTAGAATGAATCATTTTATAATGTATTAAATAAACTTTTAAAATTACATGTATAAAACACAACTAAAGATGCATAAGATGCTACATTACCCTGGAGGTAAAGGTTGTGGCCTCTCCCATGTGGTCGTTCGAGTGTTATGATCCACATAATAAGTTCTACCATGAGGATCTTTTCTCTGTTCCCACCTTCAATGAAAAAGCAAAAATAAAAGATAACAAACTAAGACAATCTGAAAAATGGTTCCTTCTTATAATCCAAAAAATTACAGATAAGTTTTACTTTAAAAGGTCACAGATATACATAAAATAAAGTTGTTTCTTTTTTCAATTATTGTGCTTTTTTTTAAAGAAGATATCTTTTTTAAAAAAATATTTATTTACATATGTATTTATTTAGTTGCACTGGGTCTTAGTTGTGGCAGGTGGGCTCCTCAGTTGTGGCTTGAGGGCTCCTCAGTTGAGGCTCACTGGCTCCTTAGTTGAGGCACGTAGGCTCCTTAGTTGTATCATGCGAACTCTTAGTTGAGACATGCATGTGGGATCTAGTTCCCTGACCAGGGATGGAACTCCAGCCCCCGGCATTGGGAGTGTGGAGTCTCAACCACTTCACCACCAGGGAAGTCCCTATTGTTGCCTTTTAAGTTCTTAATTATTCACCTTTCATCAACAGTACTGGCAACTCAGTAAGTACAGTTAGCAGAGGAAGACAGAATAATACGTAAAGTTTTTAAAAGTTACTAATTTACAGAATTCCAAATCATCAGAAAACAGAAATTCAATCAAGAGCAGAGGAACTTTCAGCCTAATATCATGCCCAGAGCACAAAATGTCAATGAAGTAATATCCATTTTTGCAATTTAGAAAATACACATCTAAAAGATTTTAGCAGAAATCTCCTTAAAGTATGTTGTGACACAGCTCCATGAAAATTCTTTCTTCTATCTGCATATAGTGTCTTCTTTTTGTGCACACTATCCCTCTCTTGTCTTTGGTAAGCCTCTGAGTTTATGGACATCCAATTTTATCTTTTTCTGTTCTATCTCAAAGACACTCAATCTCTGATTTTCCCCACCCTCATTTTCTCCTCTGTGATCCCTGTTTCTTCCTTTCCAGTCTTTCCTTAAAATGGTATAGAAGAAAAATTTTAAACATAAAAAATAAAAACCTGGTATTTCTGAGTTTAATATTCTTGTTTTCACCTGAAAGTAGAATAAATGGAAAATACTTTCCTTTCGCTTAAACACAAGGATCCAATTTAATTTGACTTCTTTTTGATTAGAGAGGCCTTTAATTTTTAAATTATTTTCCTACACAATGACCATATTAAAGTTATTCCCTAACAAGGTGTACACATACATACATATCTTAAATGGCATGCAAAAAATAATCATTTGTTTAAGCTGCATCTGACAAACATTGGCCACAACAAGCTTAAACAGTAACCATGAACAATAAAGATGCCCAAGTTCACAACCGATTCAGGATCATATAGATTATTAAAAGTATCTATTATGAAACAGTGGTATAAAATCCTACACTGGAACATTCATGCTACCCTGTAACTACAAAAATTTAGATATTCCTCATAAGTATTTTACTAAAAATAATAACTTGAAATTTCAGATTTAATTCATATGTTTTTATATAATAATAAATGTTCATGGGAAGGCAGGATTTAAATATGGAATTTCATTTTAAAGACATTTCTGGAATACCTAGGACACAAACCAGTGGGTTACTTATTTGTAGGAAAGCTTAACAGCCAAAAACAAATACCTACAAAATATATCAAGTTTCAAGAACTTCCTGATAATGGTACTTTTGCTATTTTTAGGTATTAATTCCTATAATCAGTTCTTGAATTTGTACTGCTATTCTATACCAAAAGTTCCTGGTTTCCAAACTTTCTTTACAAATACTCTTTACTACTTTTAATTTAGCTTTAATTTTTATCAAAATTATATATACTTTCACATACTATTTAATATATATCTCACAGTTATATAATTATGTAACCTCCACACAGTTTAAACAATCAGATAGTCTATGAGGCTCATTACAAAAAAACAATAGTGCCTACTGTCCCCTAATCTCATTTTCTACTCCCCAAAGGCAACATTTTCAACTGTTTTAACCAATTCTTTTAGTATTTACCTCTTTTTTCTTATTAACAAGCTTACTCTACTAATTTAATTTCAAGCATAATTTATTGATTTCTCACTATGAAAGGTGAAGCTGTAAGTCTCTTTCCTGCACAGATGTACGCATATACACTGTAACCTGGACCCTCCTTCCAACTGTTCCAAATACACACATATGCTGTGTCCTTCCCTTATAATTATTATGACTGTGTAAACCCTCCTGACAGCTGAGCTATGAACACACCATGATTTCTTTGTCTCCTTTCCTCCCATTTCCTTATTTTCTTCGTACTTATTAATTTAACTACAAATACTTTCTAGTTGCATAAATCTCCTCTCAAAATGTTCAAGCTCTGGGCTTCCCTGGTGGCGCAGTGGTTGAGAGTCCGTCTGCCAATGCAGGTGACGCGGGTTCGTACCCCGGTCCGGGAAGATCCCACATGCCACGGAGCGGCTGGGCCCGTGAGCCATGGCCGCTGAACCTGCGCGTCCGGAGCCTGTGCTCTGCAACAGGAGAGGCCACAACAGTGAGAGGCCCGCATACCACAAAAAAAAAAAAAAAAATTCAAGCTCATTGGGTATTTTATCAGTCACACCTGCCATCAAGCTTTCCTTTCATCATCTTGCTGGTAACTCCTTTCACTTGGATCCCCCGTCCTTCACTTTTATTTACCTAAATTTGGAGGAACAGGCATCCTGGTAGCCTCCTCAGAGAGTAAACTTACATGGGAAGTAAACTTTTGGAAACCCAGGATGTCTGAAATGTATTTATTCTGTGTGCACACTAACAGTGAGACTAGATCCAGAATTCTAGGCTGAATATAATTTCCCTCAGCATTTAAGGTATATTGTCTCCTAGCTTCTTGTGTTGATTCTGAGAAGTCTAATGCTTTATGAGATTTGAGGATTATGAGATTTGCTTTTTTCCATTTTTTTAAAATCTCTGGAAATGTTTATAATTTTTTCCTTTGGCCCCAATGTACTAAAATTTTCAAAACAAGTTATCTTAATATAGATTTATTTTCACTTATTATCCTGAGTTTTGGTGACCCCTTTCCATAAGAAGTTCCTCCTTCTTGTTTGTAAAAGGTGGGTTATTTTTGGTTATTTTGTTAAATATCTCCTATTTTCTCTTTCTGGAACTTCTCTTATCAGACCTTCTGAACTGGTCCTCTAATTTTTCTATTTTATTTCTTTTACTTTATAAATTTATGTTCTACTTTCTGGGAAATTCATTTACCTTTATTAGCCACATCTTCCAGAGAATTACATTTCCAAGAGCTTTTTACAAACCTCATTCTTCCTTAATATGTTACATCTACTCTTGTCCCTCTTAGAATATTAAAATAGTCTGTTTTCTTCAAGAGCATTTTCTAGGTTGTTTGTTTTGATCTTTACCCTTCACATTAAAAGCTTTCCCTCAGATGTCTAATGAGTAGGGCACCAAAAAAACTGACCAGGAGCTTTGTAGGTGGGGCTTGTGGATTGTGGAATTAATTGAAGGGCAATATAATGAGGCTACTTTGTTGGTGAACAAACAGATTATCAGTATTTTAGTCTTTGGGCAGCGGCGTGGGCGGGGCTTTGACAGAAGACACTTCCAGTCTCCTGGGTGGAATAGTAAAATCCTGGTTGTCAGTATTTTGGGATTTGGGTATGAAAGAAGGATGTGGGCTTGGAAATTCACTTATAACTTTATTCAATTATTAACATCATAAAGGTTCACTTATGTCCCCTAGTGTAGTACAGTACCTTGCCCTCAATTGTGCCTGGTGTTCCAAATGCAGAGAACCTCCAGAGAAGAAACCCCTAGGCAAGGTAGCAGTCCTAGCTGCAGGAAGGAAAAGTAGGGATTCATTTCTCAATGTGACTTTCAAACAATCTTGCTGTTTACAGTGCTGTCTTCACAGCCACTTCCAAAGGTATCTGATGCTGCCAATTCCTGGGCCTTCAGGGTGGAAGCCTGAAGGGAGCTTCAGGGGCTCCAATGCGTAGAACTGGCTTTCCCCACTGACAGGCCAGAATTCAGCTCTCTTGGATTTGCGAAGTCATCCTCCAGATGACTGCAACCTCATGAGCGACACTGCACAAAAGCACCCAGCTAAACCACTTCCAGATTCCTGAGCCTCAGAAACTGTGTAAGATTATGTTTGTTGTTGTAAATTGCTAAATTTTAGGGTACTCTGTTACACAGCAATAATTAATACAAAAGGAAATACTATAAACCCATTCAAAAGGATTAGGGTTAAGCCTACACATTTAGACGAAAAGCTTCACGAAGGTTGGGCCTTGATCTATATTGCTCATCAGTGTACTAATAGCACACAGCACAGTGTCTGCCACAGAAGAGATGCTTACTAAACATTTATTAATATTTGGTGAATGTGTGCACCTACTTGTACTGACATGGAAATATGACCAAGTTTTAAAAAGCAACTGAAAAATAGTATGTAGAGTGTGATTCCATTTTCTTAAAATAATTCTACAAGTCTTTGCAAAATAGTAATTCACATAGTTGCTCTTTATCCTTTTCACCTACTTTTATCCTTCCTCTCATAGAACCTGTCACTATCTGACATTATTGAGTAGGTTTTTAATGCAAGGCCACTGCTGGTCAGCCTGCTGTAACACTAGCTCCACAGCAGCAGAGTCTTGGGCTCTCTTGCCCCTCTGAACACCCAGTGCCTGGAACAATGACCGAGAGAAGCTCGCAAATATATGCCACTGGAATAATATTTAGACACCACTCTCTCTGTGGTAAGCTTAAGGGGTATTTTAAAAGTTTCTGTATCATTTAAATGTTTTATTTGGTCGTGTCTTAATTTTGTGATCAGAAACAAATTTTAAATTAGGGGACGGCTTCCCTGGTGGCGCAGTGGTTGAGAGTCCACCTGCCGATGCAGGGGACACGGGTTCGTGCCCCGGTCCGGGAAGATCCCACATGCCGTGGAGCGGCTGGGCCTGTGAGCCATGGCCACTGATCCTGAGCGTCTGGAGCCTGTGCTCCGCAACGGGAGAGGCCACAACAGTGGGAAGCCTGCGTGCCGCAAACAAACTCCTGTCATGCCCCACCCTGTCTTCCTGGGGTAGGGCATCCCAGGTCGTGGACATGCCATGTACCCAGTTGCCGTCTGCTGACAACGTTCTTGGGACAAAGAACTCCTGGCCCACAGGGGAGGAGCCTGGTCAGTTTCACCACCTGACCCAGTGACTCTAGGATCCCAGTGTGCTTTTCTCCCCTGCCCTGACAGCCGATTCACAGGAAGGCAGCTTGCTGAGTTTTTACTCCCAGAGTGAGAGTCTACCTTTGGGGGCATGACGGTTGCCAAGAATGAGTCCCCAGTGTGTGAGTGGTGACCAGAGCAATCCTTGGGCAGCAATGAGGAAGGAAGGTGCTGGCAGGGGAAAAAGGCGGTACCGGGATAAAGGGGCGTGGTCTCAGGCTTGATGTGGGAGACTCACAGTGATAGCCAACTAGAGCTGTACCCGGGGGTACTATAAAAGTGAAGAGCTGGAACTGGCCAGAGACTAGATTATCCCTGCAGTGGAAATTCATGAGTACCCCTCAACTAGTTGCAAATTACCAGGTCGACTGATGAGACTTCTCAATAGAATTCTTTAATTTCACGGGGATAAGTGCTAACTTATAACCGCTACACCTCACCTTCAACCATAATACTCTCCCTTCCTAGTATTCAGATGTAGCCTCCCTTTCTCATAAATTTCCAAAACCTACTGCTGAAGAAAGACCTTGTTAAAATAATAATAAATGTGGAAGAATTTTGTTAAATATATTACAATAAAAATGATAGAATTTAGTTGCTGAGTGGGTAACTACTGGTTTCAAACTTGGATAATGGGGTAGGTGGTAAGACTTGCCTTCTCATAAACCACGACCAACAGTTGCCCCTCTCTCCTGTATGGCTTGCCAATCTCTCTCCTGGCTCCTGCCCATCAGCAACTGACCACCCTTAGGTCACTGCCATTTTTTAAAACAAAAAACTACTCCTCAATACTGTATCTTTTCTTGCTCACCTCTACCAAACACTCCTCTCTCCCTGTGTGTTCACAGGGAAAAAGTTTTATGCATTAGTTCTCACTCTTTCAAAGAGTTTTCTATCACACTTCCATCCCTTCCATTCACTCCATCACACAGCAGTCTGAATACAGCTCTATTTCCCAGAAATCATTCTGTCAGAGATCAACAATAAATAATCTCTTTGTTGTTAAATGCAATGGGTGCCTTTCAGTTACCTTACTTGAATTTTCAGTAGCTTTTGACCTTGTTACCATTTCCTCCGAATTATTTACAAGCCAGGGCCTTTGCCCAATTGCTCACTCACTCAAAATCATTTAATCAAGCACGAATTCACTTATAAATATTTATTGAGTACCTGCTACATGGCAGGCATAGTTTTAGGCATGAGGAATACAGAAATGGACAAAATAAAGCCCCCTTTTCAGTCTAGTGGAGAGAAAACTGACAAAAACACACAAATGTATGTCTCATGGTGATTTAAGTGTTATAAAGAAAAGTAATACAAATAACATCATGCTGATTAAAAGAACCCTAGTCAAAAGAGTACATACTTATTCTATTTATGTTAAGTTCTACAACAGGGAAAACTAATCTATAATCTATTGTGGGAAAAAGCTTTTAAGGAGCAACAGTGGCTGCCCCGCTCCAAGTAGGGACAGGGACTGACTGAAAGCTTGAGAGAACTTTCTGAGGTGATGATAATACTCTAATCTTAATAAAGGAGTGACAAATGAGCATTTGTCAAAACTCATCAAAATGGCACATTTAAGACTCATGCATTTCCTTCTATGTAAACTTTACCAAAAAATCTTTAAGCAAATATTGAATTCTAGTTAATGATATGCAAGCCGAAGTTTTGAGGGGCAAAATGTACTGGTATCTGCAACTTAGTTATCAGGAAATTATATTTAAACATTAGACAAATGGAGAGATGAAGAGATGTGTTATAAAGCAGGCAGAGTAAAATGTCAACTACAGAACCTAGTGGTAGATAGATATATGGGTGTTCACTGTAAAATTCTTTAAATTTTTCTGCATGTTTGTAAATTTTCGTAACAGAAGGTTGGGAGAAAATAAGGCAGGGGATGGGGGTTCAGAGGGACCTGATTTGGACAGAGGGAATCGGGAAAGGCCTCTGGAGCAAGGTAACATTTGAGCAGAGACACGCAGATATCTGAGGAATAACAGTCCGCACAACAGTCAGAGTACAAGCAAAGAAAGGGCTCTAGGCAAGACGGCGCTTGGCATAACACTCACTCGGGCTGGAATACGCTTCCTTCAGAACACTCGTGATTCTAGCACCTACGACTGTACTGTGTAGTTAGCCACGTAAGTTACCCAAGAGCGGACACACGGGAACTAAGAAGATTGTTGCGGAAAGAGGGAAGATGACGCGGATTGGAAACTGCTGGCTCAGATGGTCACACAAGCCAAATGCTGCATAAGCCAGAGGGGTCACCCTTGCCTCCAGCCTCCGACTCTACCTCCCACAGCTAATTACCACACCCATCGTAACGTCGCCCCAGGAGACTAGCATCTACCTTAGTGCAGGCTGTTTTTACTTCTCACCTGGATTAGTAGCATCTCAACCTTCTAGGTAACAGCTCACAGAGTAAGAATACACTTTACATAAATGCCTCTGTTCACCCTAGACTGCTATTTACCTACAGATTTTACACACATAAGCACACATCAGAAAAACAAACTTTCCCAAAACAGTGTTTACCTAACACACTTCAGTTTTCTATTCTAGTCCATGTTGACTTACTTTATTATGTTTTCAAATGCTGGTCACAATCTATTAATAGGCTGCAACTTGCAATTTGAAAATCACTCATCTAGATCCCTACAAAATTCTCCTAATGCAAAGATCACATACAGTGGCTACAGGCATGCTGAAGCATGTACTTGGCCACACAGAATTAAGTTTATGTACTTACCACTTTAAACAGGAATATGCCCACTTCTCTCATGTATGAAACAACCTAGCTGCTATTCTAGCTTGTCCCTTAACTCCTAATCTGTCTATACCACTCCTAGAATAATTTTACTAAAATGAAAATATGACTGTGGCACTCCCCTGCTTAAAATTCTTTAATGTTTATTCATGGTTTTCAGGAAAAAACTCCCAAACTTTTAGCAGGTATACAAAATTCTTCAGAGAACTGTTTATTCTTCAGTACTACATAGCTTGCTTCCTCCAACGCTCAACTCAAGCTGTAACAAAATACCATTTCCTGAGTTCAGTTTACTCGTTTATGGATATTAGAAATCCGAATGTGCAGTTAGCGCCACTAAGAATGAAATCTTTCACCACTTGTGCCTCCATTATTGCTGTGCTAACTCCTACGCCTCTTTCAGAAATCCACTCAAGGGTCACCTCTTCCAGAAAGTACTCTTTATCTCAGTATAGCAGGTTACTCCCCACTAACTTCCCTCTACATATGTTCCCTCCCACAGCACCCTAAACTTACACACCTCTTGCTTAGCTTTAATTGAACTGTATAGACAATGACTATTTATTTATCTTTACCCCCCCAACAGATCATGAGGTTCTTGACAGTAAGAAGAGCTTCTTATATATTGGTGTCATAATGGCAGACACATGAGACTAAGATAAATGACTAAGTTGCCAAAGACAGAAGACAAAGGGAAAATGAGAGATTTTTGAGAGGAAAGGGAAGAAATGCTTGCAGGAAGCAGTGGAGATTTCCGGTAAGTAGAAAAAAATAAGCTCAGAGAAAGCTCTGGTCTGGATATATAGATTTAATAGTTAAAATGATGGGAGAGTATAAGATTCAACAGAGGCAGCACATTCAGGAGAAGACCAAAGGCTGAAACCACGATTAGGCAACAGGCAAAATCAGATGAGCCAGTAAAGAGCACTGAGAAAAAACAGTTCAGAAAGTAAGAAAGGGTATGGACACAGTGACTGTGATGAACAAATGATGGCAATGAGGTAGAGACCTCTAGAGGTGCAGTTTCCACAGCTAGAGAGCAGAAATTCTAACTGCTGTAAGCTGTGCAGGACAGCACTGTATACACCGTACTTTCATCACAGCATTCTCAAACTGTATTGTATGTATGTTTAAAAACCTGAGCCACTAAACAAGCTTCTTGGAGGCAGAGACAATCGATCATTAATTTAACATACCCGGATGGCAGAGTTTCTGTGTTGGCATTTCCAGACTGCTGCCGGACAGGTTCCACACAGACATCTGGCTGTCTTAATTTGGCTGCTTCGAAGGCAGAGCTACTTCCAGAACTGGAGGTAGAAGGATCTAATGTACTTCTAGCTTCAGACCCAAATGCTGCACTGTTAGAAAGAATACATTCATTGTTTTCTGAGGAGGTCAGTATTTCTTGAACTGGAGGATCTTCGACAGTAGTACTAGTGCAATTTGAAGACAAGGCGGTTTCTCCAGATACTATTGCAGTACCCGTGGTGGAAGCATTATCAGTTGGTGCAGATGAGGATGATTCTCCATTAACTGAAAGGGGAAAATTAGTAAGATGATCTATCAAGGAATGACAAAGCAACCAGTTAACCCATCAATTACATTTATTCAGAGCCTAATTTATACTGAGCAACATATCAGGTATGGACAGAAATAAGACAGACAATAATTTTTGTTGTTCACATTTTAGAGATGAACGTTAAAATAATAAAACTTAAGACTATATATATATATATGTATATATATACATATATATATATATATGTATACGTATATACCAATAACCCTAACTTAGAGAAAGAGAAAACAACATGAACAAACGTTTTTCCTCCAAAGAATCAATTCTGAATATCTGCATGGGTTATATAAAAACCTTAAAATGACCCCATTCAAGCTCCCTTTCCTATGCAAAATGCAGCTAATAGCAAAGGAACTCTTGCCAAATATAAAGTGGCATTAATTCTTAAGAAAGTACTACAGGGGACTACAAAAAGATCCAGGAACTCGTTCTACACTTGCTAAAGAAATAACCCAGCACTGGGATCCAGCGATATAATTTTCTTTATTTTCATTTTAAATGTGATTCATCCATTTCAAGTACGTGTCACTATAAAAGTGAGTCAAATTAAAACTGGAAAGAGAATAAATTATTGAACAAAATCTATTAGAAAATCACACATCAAAGTTTTAACTGAAACAGAAAAGGGAGACATAATTAAGAGTAATGGAACGTTCAGGTGGATTTTTAAAGAAAGAGATTTAAATAGTGGGAAGGACAGAAACGAGTACTATTAAAGGAATCAAACAGTAAGCACAAAAAACAACAGAACCAATGAAGTTCTGTACCAACTACAGGGGAGAGTAGCTTTGGGAGAAAAAAAATCAATAACAAAATATAAAAAATAAAATGTTTATAGTGCTACCGGTACTCAACACTGTTAGATAACATGAAGAAAAGAAAAGAGAATGTGCAGAGAGACTAAATTCTGGGTCTCTTACATGATGTTCAGAATTGATATATGATAGTCAAAGTGAATTTACTTATTTAATTTTCACTCTTCAACAATGCAGAAATTAATTTCCAAAAAAAGAAAAGATTAGCAATAGTATTTTCAAAGCAAAATAACACTAAATGGGAAAAGAGTAATATTTGACAAAAGACAATCCAGTCCAATAAGAAAGAATCATAAACTCTTAGGCTTACTAAAACATAGCACATGCTACACAAACTGTTAAAAACAGAGGAAGAAAATTAATTATTAAATAGCACCTTTCAGTTGTTCAAGGCAAAAACTTCTCTCCTACAACAATTCAACTGCAAGTGCTCTCAGCTCTTCTCTCCGTCTACACCACTACCCTTCTGTCCACCGTTCCTTGTTTACTCTACTGCAATAGCGTCCTAATTGGTCTGCCTGCTTCCTCTCCGGTCCAACTCCAATCCATTCTCCAAACAGCAGCCAAAATAATCTTATAAAAGCATACACAGATGTTTTCACGCCGTAATTAAACATACCCATTACAACCAGAATAAATTCCAAACTCTTTACCACAGCTCATGACAAAGACTCTACACAGTCTACTCCACAGGTACACCTGACTTCTCAAAATGGTCTCCTTTCTGTTCCTTGAATAGAACAAACGCCCTCCCATTCAGGGACGTGCACTTGCTGTTCCCACCGTCTCAGAATAGCTCCTGACTAGCTGCTTCTTATCACACAGAGTCCAGACTCAACCGCTCCTTCAGAAAGGCAGTGCTGGGGTATCTTACTTAATGCTGAACCTGCCCCACCGTCCCTCCAGGCTACATATTAGACTGTTTTCTCACGTTCTGAAATATTTTATTTGTTTTTATTTCTTTTTTATTGAGTTCAGAATGCAAACACTGTCAGACTTGTTCACTTTTGTATTTTCAACAGTTACAACATGCCTGGCATACTAAAACAATAAATGTTAAATAAAGACAAATCACAGAGAAAAAAGTGAACATACCTCTGTCAAAACTAGGCAGATAAAAAGAGCATTAGTAGAAATATTAAGTATATGAAGGATTTAATAACACAGTCAATACACCTGTTCTAAATTACAGGGTTAGAGAGGTAGTTTTGAGTTTCCATTATATATATATTCCATCCAAACAATCTAAGAATTCTTAGAAAAAAATGACATGTAAGAGACCAAAGGAAAATCCCAATTCTATAATCAGAAGGTGACATTCTGACTATAATTCAATAAAACTAGAAACAAAACAAAATACAACTTATTGAAATGTTTACTAAAAGTCTGGCAGAGTTTGTTAAACATTTTTTTAAGGATTATCTTATTTAACAGAACAATGCTATGAGGCAGATACCAGCATTATTCCCATTTTACTGGTGAGAAAATTGATGCTTATATGTCCATAAAAATGACAGTTCTCCCCCACCCACAATCAATTTTGCTTAGAAGATTAAAAAGAAAACTAATTATTAAGTTAAAGAAAAAAAAATAATGAAATCACAAACTTTAGGGAAACTAAGGGCAATGAAAATATTTGTATCAAATATTTGACATGGCAAAAGAAGTATCCAAGGATATAAGAACAAATAGCAATAAATGAGCTTAGCATTCAATTCCAGAGCTAGGGGAAAATGGTAGAAGGAAAGGAATTAAAGGAACAATAGATCAGAATTTCCTAACTTACCTGATCAGAATCAGTTGGGATCTTATAAAAAGTACAGGTCTCAGTTTCCATTCTAGAATTACTGAATCTCTAGGGGAATTCTCTAGGGAAGGGGCTGGGAATCTGTATTTTTAACAAATGCTTCAGATGAATTCTTACCAGAAAAGTTGGAGAAACCATGAAATAAACGTTTCCAAATTTTATAAAGAAAAATATAGTTTGGAATACCATGTACAACTTTATATCAACAAGTCTAAACTATATTAACTAAACTCACTCAGGAGAAAGAAAAATTGAAAAGATGAGAGTAGAAATGGAAAAGGTGATGAAAGATCTAATACTATCCTTCCAAAAGGCACCAGGCTCAGTTAGTTTTTTGAAGCCTTCAATGAACAGATTACCCCCATGTTGTCTGACGTGTGATAGTACATTGGTAGAGAAAAAGAAAAAAGGAGTTCCTTAATTTATTCTGCAAGGGTAATATAACCCTAAAACTGAAACTGAATAAGTTAAAAGATGGCTCGATATAAGGAAATTGGGCTTCCAATTGGTGGCGCAGTGGTTGAGAGTCCGCCTGCCGATGCAGGGGACATGGGTTCGTGCCCCGGTCCGGGAAGATCCCACATGCCGCGGAGTGGCTGGGCCTGTGAGCCACGGCCACTAAGCCTGCACGTCCAGAGCCTGTGCTCCGCAACGGGAGAGGCCACAACAGTGACAGGCCCGCGTACCACAGAAAAAAAAAAAAAAAAAAGATGGAATATCAGGAATAGGAGCCGGTTTTTTTCTTTGCTTTTTGGTTTTTCTTGGCCGCAAGCCTTGTGGGATCTTAGTTCCCCGACCAGGGATCAAATAGGGCCCCGGCAGTGAGAGCGCCGAATCCTAACCACTGGACCGCCCAGAAATTCCCAATAGGAGCTATTTTAACTGGTCTGTTCTTAATTTAGAGACAATCCTGAATAATCTAAAATGTTTCCTTTTCCCTTTTGCTAATAAATCTGAGGCAAATGTTCTTACCAGAAAGGATACCAGAATCAGAAAATAAATGCATTCTGCTCACTAATTTCACCCTGTTTATCTGTGTTTATCTTCTCTGCATTTTCCAGACACCTTAAATTAATGACTAATAAGTCTACTTATTGTGGGTACTTAGGATCTTTAAGTCTATCTTTTTTAAAAAAAGGGCAGCATTAATAAATTACATTTTCAAAAAACCATTCATGTCCGTTCCCACATTTACAAAATCTCACCAAATGCATGGTAAATATCCCCCCAATCTTGGGTATAAATATACAATAGTCTTATCTATAAACCCATCTATTTTCATTTAATTACTAAATTACTTCCTTACATGTTTCTACTTTTTAATACTTTCCCATAAATAGATGAAGGAAAGAATATAGGCTCCGGAATGAAAAAAATAGGATTCCAACTCTAGCCCCAAGACATACGCTAGTAATCTGAAGCAAGTCCTAAGATTTGAGTTTCAAGAAATTCATCTGGGGCTTCCCTGGTGGCGCAGTGGTTGAGAGTCCGCCTGCCATGCAGGGGACATGGGTTTGTGCCCCGGTCCGGGAGGGTCCCACATGCCGCGGAGCGGCTGGGCCCGTGAGGCATGGCCACGGAGCCTGCGCGTCTGGAGCCTGTGCTCCGCTGCGGGGGAGGCCACAACAGTGAGAGGCCCGAGTATCGCAAAAAAAAAAAAGAAAGAAATTCATCTGAGTTAATTTATAAAGATCAAACAAAAAATGATTTATGAATATTACAGCTGAATCCATCGAAAGACAGGATTATAGAAAAAAGTCTTCCTTAGGCAGTCCTTCTATAATAGAATAACAGTTACTCTTAGAAAATATAAAACTTTTGGAGAGTTACATCAGCTCACAGTACATTTTACTACTAAGTTATGTGCCAAGAAGTAAATATTTGTATGGTAAAAGGTTAGGAACCATTCATTACTAACAAATCAATGAATTCCCTCAAGTTCTTTTAGAAATATATTCTATATTATGAATTAAATAGTATTTTTTGTAGCATACAGCCTAAGAATCTAGCTATCAAGTAAGTACTTGCTTAGTGAAATGTGTGGTTATTTCTAAACTAATACATTTTTGGAATATCTTCCTAAATAATCTAGAAAAATTCAAATTACTAGAAAAAATTGCAGGTATTGCAATCTTCACGTTCATTTTATAAAACTGAAGATTAAGAAAGATTGTACGATAAGAAAAGTACAGGTATAGATAATAAAATTTAATTTCATTTTCATTTAAACAATGTGTCATAAGCAGCCATGCTTACCAGTGTCATTGGCAGGCTCAGATGTGAGTGGTTTTGGAGCTGGTGTGTTTTGGGGTCTGGCAGCAACCTGAGATGGAGATGAAGGTGTGTTGTCTCCATTAATTACATATGAACAGCATGAGTTTTGTACTACAGTGTTTGTAGGTACGTGATTATCTATTCCATTAGTACCTTCAGCAGCCAACCTATAAAAAAAAAAAAGAAAAAAAGCCTTACTTCAATGAATTAAGTACAATTAAATAACCTATCTATTTATTTATTTTTGGCCACGTTGGGTTTCCATTGCTGCGTGTGGGCTTTCTCTAGTTGCGGCGAGCGGGGGTTACTCTTCGTTGCAGTGCATGGGTTCCTCATTGCAGTGGCTTCTCTTGTTGCGGAGCACAGGCTCTAGGCACAGAGGCTTCAGTAGTTGTGGTGCACGGGCTTAGTTGCTCTGCGGCACGTGGGATCTTCCTGGACCAGAGCTCAAACCTGTGTCCCCCGCATTGGCAGGCGGACTCCCAACCACTGTGCCACCAGGGAAGTCCACAATTAAATAACTTTTCATCAGAAGTTTCATAAGAAATATTTACCAAGCTCTTAACATTGAAGCAAAATGATAGGTATAAAAGGTAATGAACAAAAGATACCCTGATTACTTTTCTAACAGGTTATTTTTTACATTTTATTACATACTTTGCTATATTAAAGTTTAAATTACTTTCGGTTCTAAGTGTATACACACTATAAGATAAATGTATCAATATATTGAGATATACAAATATACTAAGTCAAAATGAATTCAGTCCCTCAAACCAATGTTCAATTTGTACATTTTAAATAGTCTTAAATAGACTTAAATAGGCTTAAGAATATTAATATTTATTTTAAAATGCTCTGAAAGTATTTTCAAAAAGGTCATGAAACTTATAAAAATCAATTCCAAACTGTTTATTGGAATTTTATTGAATACTGAAAGACCAAAAAATTCTTAAAAAATTGATCACAAGTTATTATGTACTAGCACTAAAATAATGAGTACATGATGATCAGAAAAAGCGAAATATTATATCCCAGAGTTAGAAGAATTTACAGTGCATTCATACTACAATAAATGTATCTACAACTACAAAATCAAACACTTTGGCAGGGAGTTAGGCAATACCATGTAAGTGACCAAGAGAGCTTTTCCATATACACAGGTCACCCTGGATCTCTTCTCCAGAGAGCAGCCTTAATTTTTAAAAAAATATAAATCAGATCACATCTCAGTTGTTTGTCCCACCCCATCTATCTCTCTGATCTATTTCTCTCCAAGTTCTTCCTTGCCCACCTTGCAGGAGACATACTAGTAAATTAATTTTATATGAAAATCATGCTGAAAAGTCTTCAAATGTTTACTATAAATTATTAGACACAGGGAGTAAAATTATAATGACTTAGAAGATTATCAAAGAAAGGTTAAATATATTCTAGAGTTATAAGAGTCTGCAGAGCATAAATTAACTAGAAATAGGGTCTTTTTACTTGTTATTTCCTCTGTCTGGAATGCTCTTCCCTGAAATCTCTCCATGGATGGTACATTTTTGGCCTTTTAATTTTAGTTCGAATGGCACTTCCTCAGAGATGATCCCCTGACATTTCTCTTTAAAACAGGCTTCTTTACATTCCTGTCACCCTGTCCTGTGTTTCAATGACTTCATAGTTCTTATTGCTATCTCCAATTAGCTAATTTATTTCTTCACTTGTTTACTGACTACCTCTATCCCACCAAAATGAAAATTTCACAGGAACAGGACTGTATCCTTAGTGCCTAGACTAGTGTCTGGCACCAAACAGGCACTCAGTAAGTATCTGGACGATAAACGATACTTTCCCTTGTCACCTACATATTTGGAATGAGATGTGTTGAGGAACTTCAGGCAGGTGAGGTTTTGAAAAATTTCCCAAGTGATTTTGATTTGTACACCCCTCCCAAGACACCCAGCAAGGATCAGTGATCTGGCAGTCCAAGTAAAAGAACCCAACTCAAGTTCTCCTGGTGCTTGTAGAACTAATCTTTGATTCAAAATGTGTTACTATACAATAAACAATATTAGGTTTTAGCTTGGTAGTGATTCAAGCTCCTTTATCCATCTAAAATTGTATTTCAAAAATTATTAAGAACAGATATATATATGTACATATATATAGATGCACACACGCTAATGCATTTTAATCTACCTGTTGTACCCTTTCAGTCCTGAATTTTCTCAGTGTAAATTATAATGTGGATACTAAATAAATTTAAGCCAAATATATATTCAGAAGACATACTGATCTGTTCAAGTGCTCTATGAAAATCATTTAATGGCAATTTAGGAGTAATATTAGTAACTGCAGATTAATGAAAGTCACACTTTGTCATATACTGGCATGCTTTTTCAAATGCAACAAGTCAATTTTACAGCAATATATTTTCAGGTGTTCATTCCACTATATTTGAGCTATTACATGCTTTTATTCTAATACAAATTATTTCAAACAGGAAGTCTCTATTAACTGTCATCAAATGTGAACATATGGGAATCACAGAGATGGCAGAATGATCTCTGAGGGGAGACCGCAATCTGTGCACCATCTATCTTCTAGTGATTACAGGAAGCTGCCAATTCAGACAGCAATAAGATGACCATTTCCCCACATTATCTGACTCTATTTACTGATAAAATATGCCTAAATACAGATTTTTAAAATACATTTCCAATAAAAAAGAATGAAGTTCTGACACTTGCTACAACATGGATGAACCTTATGCTAAGTAAAAGAAGCCAGTAACAAAATATCATATATTATATGATACCATTTACAAGAAATGGCCAGAACAGGCAAATCCACTGAGACAGAAGATTAGTGGCTGCAGGAGCTGGGAGGAAAGAGGGATGGAGAGAGAATGTTCATGTGTACAGAGTTTCTTTTTGAAGATGGTAAGAATGTTCTGAAATTAGACAGCAGTGATGGTTACCCAACTCTGTTAACCTAAAAACCACTGAAATATACACGTTATTCTTATGATATGTGTATTATCTCATTAAAGCTGTTATTTTTCTAAAAACTACTTTGATAAGAATTCAACCAAATGATATGCTTAGATACAAGCTTTTAAATTCTATGGCAAACTCTAAACTAAGGTTTAAAACTTCATATGTGGGAAATGTTAATTACTTTGTCACAAATACTAAAATAAAACATTCTACCTGGTGGTTGTCCTTGCCGAAGGGTCTCCATTTTCATGTAAGGCATCACCATTTTGCTGTATTTCCACTGAATGACAAAAAAGAAAGACACTAGGTTTTTATATACTTCTTGCTGTTTTTTTTTTCCTTCAAATTTTGAAAACACATGAAGTTATTAGCTTACTGGTTGGGGATGAGCTGCTGTTTGTTCTATTTTCTTGCTCAATCACCAGTCCATCAAGCACAACTGTTAATTCACCAGTTTGCACAACACCATTCTTGGTTTCCAAGGAAAGTTTTAATTGTTCTTTCACTCTTTCCACTAGGGGGAAAAAAAACCCCTAATTTAAACACTTTTGTTATATACAAAAATATGTTTTAGAAATCAAAACTACATATCAAGAATTACTCTAATTCAGTGCTTGACGGCTACATGTGGAAAGAATTATATGTGTTTTTATCTATGGGCCCTTCTATACTACACCAGAATCACTTCCTTTCTCACCTAGTTGAATAACTCCTTTCCCTCTACCACATACTTTCAATATCACCTTTAATTGCCCCTTTGCACAGCATAAACCTCTGAGAATATACAAATATATCTAGATAATAAGCTCAGCAATTGCCTAAACTTGTTCTTTGTCCCAAGGTACCACATAAGACTTGTGGTTAAGGCAAAATTTCTGCAGGAGAGTCAGGGGGTTTGGTTCTTAATCCCAGCTCAGGAACTTCTAGCTGTATTTGAGTAAGTAGTCAAAGTAGTCAAGCTACCTAAAGCCTCAGTTTCCTCATTACAAAATGGAGATAATAGAAGCATCAAACTAAAGGAACTGTCATAAGGTCCAAATGCAAAGCCACAGAGAAAGTTCTTAGCACCACATCTGACACACAGTAAGTGCTCAATAAATGGTAATAGTTTATTATTTCTTTTTCATATAAGGCCAAATATTTCTTCCTATTATTAGGATATCTAATTCTTACTTAAACTCAAAGTCATTTTGCTTCAACTTCTCCTATCCCACAGAATACATATCAAAAGTATTAGTGATCCCATTATTATCCAAAATGAGGCCAGTTACTTCAATCTGATCTTCACTTCTGAAATCATGAAACATATTTCTTCTTAGATTATGTCCTTGACTTTGGTCCCTCCTATATTTAACAAATTTGTTGGGTTTTTTTTTCCATTTACCAAATGTCTAGCACAAACATATTGACTAGTTACCCAAGTACAGAAAATATAAGACAAAAAAAAAAATCTGTAACAACTAACCATTAGACAGGAATTCTTTGCAAAAAATTTAAAAACCATGTAATAAAGAAAACCTTGTAGAAGACCTACCCCAACCATTTTCACCACCATAAACCTCATTTCCACTCCACATCACAAAATCAACATTAATAAAAACAGAGAAACTAGAGGACATATTAATATTAAAGTACCAAAAAAAAAAAAACCCCAACCCTACAAAACCATGAATTTCAGTTTTATCTAGATTCTAATAATCTATGTCTGAAGAAAACTATATTGACTACCATTCTATTTCATTTTTGTCACCTTTCTCTATTTAAAGTATCTGGAATTTGGAGGTTCAGCTCTCGTTCCTAAAATATTTAGCTATTTGAGTAGATTCTTAAAGAATAGCCTTTTACTCAATAGGCTTTGAGTAGATTCTTAAAGAATGGCCTATATGGGAAAAGAATCTAAAAAAGAGTGGATATATGTATTCACTTTGCTGTACACCTGAAACTAACACTACATTGTAGATCAACCATACTCCAATAAAAATTAAAAAAAAAAAGAATAGCCTTAAAAAATCACTTTAAAGTAGGTCTCTTGGTAGTAAATTCTCTCATTTTTTTAAAATCTGTAAATGTTTGGAGTCTCATCCTGCAAGATTTGTTGGACATGCCGACTTTGTATTGATAATGATCTCTCAACTCTTTGAAGATATTTTTCCACCATCTTATCCTATTACTGCTAATTATGTAAGCCTGATTTACAAATCTTTGCAAATGACCTGTTTTTCTCCATAGCTGCTTTTTTTTGTCTTTGGTGTCATGAATCTCACTTTGATGAAAGCATGACCTCCTCTTTATCATCCTTCTTTGGATATCAATGAATCCAGGGGCCAGCAAACTATAGACCATAGGCCAAATCTGGCCCATTACCTGTTTTTGTAAATAAGGTTTTAGTTGAACACAGCCATGCTCATTCATGTACATATTTTCTATGGCTGCTTTCCAACTACAATGGAAGAGCCGAATAGGTGCAACAGAGATTATATGACCTGCAAAGCCTAAATATTTACCATCTGGTCCTTTACAGAAAATGTTTGCCAACCTCTGCTTATGGGTGGCTTCTTACAATTTGTGATCTTTGATGCTGAGTTAATTTTCTGATATTAATCTAAGGGTAATCTTTGGGCTTTAGTACAGGCGGGGTCAGTTTCTTATTCTTTCAGTGGTGTGAGGGCACCCCAAGAGTCAAGACTACAGGAGTCTAAGCTCAGCTCCCCTAGCTGGCTGTCAGCCAAAAGTGCTATCAGCATCATCCACTAAACTAACTCTAGTTCATAAGGTTTTGTCTTTTTTTTTTTTTTTTTTTTTTTTTTCCGGAAGAACGGGGCCCTTGGAGACCACCCCTGCCTCTTTGCGAAACTCATCAATGCCACAGAAACTCGTCCTATCCAGGACCTAACTGTTCTGCAGTGGGAGGTTGTTCATAACATCTAGCCTTTCACAATTATAACATGGAAGATTGGGATATAACATTTCTGAGTCATAAAATTGGGAGGACTTATCACATAAATAATTCTCTCTACGTGTGTGTTGGGAAGGGCTGGAATATGAGGGTATTATTCTATTACAGTATAAACAAGCCAACTCAGACATATTCATCCATTCAATATGTGATTGCCTAGTGTGTGGCGGATAGTGCACTCTGGGAAAGCAGGATAAACCCTGACCAGCCTAAAGTAGACCTCCTCCCTACCATTACTCCACTTATTTCCTTCAATGGACTTACCACCAGAATTGGAAGGGGGGGGCGCAGCGGGGTCCATCTCCCCAACTAAACTGAAGTCTCCAATAGAGCAGAGATCTTATTCAGCTAATTCAGTGATGTATCCTCAGTATCTGACAGAAGGTAGGTGCTTAATAAAATTTAAAATAAACTATTAAGATAGAGCCATCCTCAGGAAACTTACAAGGCAGGCAGTAGCTGATTATTTCCTACCTCCTGGACATTCTTCCTTAGTTTTAATTGGGGAAAAGAACAGTCTGAACCTGAGTTTCTAGGAAGCTACATATATGACTAGACAATTTATTCTTTCATCATGGAAATCAATTTATTCTTTCTTTCTTTCACTCTCTCTGTCCCCACAGAAAACAACAGATCTTCAAAGATCTTGGTTTTCAAGACATTTTACAGAATTAGATTTAACTCAGAGTCACATTCTGAAGCTATTTTTTTCTTGCACACAGTATTATCTACTGCTAAGTAACAAATTATCCTAAAATTCAGTCACTTAAAATAACAAGAGTCACTTAATACTGCTCACAGTTTCTGTGGGCCAGGAATTTGGGAGGGGTGGGAAAATCTGCCTAAAGGGTAGCTCGTACACAGAGCTGACAATTTGGGATTGACTGCTGAGAAGAAGCCTCAGTTCCTCTCCACTTGGGCCCCTCTACAGACCTGTGGAGAGTCTTCACAGCAGTGACTTTCTTCCCGGAGTGAGTAATCTAAGAGACCAGGGCAAAAGCTGAAATGTCTTCACTGACCAAGTCTTGGAGGTCGTATACCATTACTTCTGCATATTCTATTGGTCATACAGACCATCTCTGTTTCAACGTGGGAGGGGACTACACAAATGTACGAAATAGCAGAAGATAGGAATGTATTATAACAGAACGTATTATATACATTATATAATATAGGAATGTATTATAACAGAATTTGAGAAAAGAACGAGTACATTAGGCTACAAAAGCTTGTAGTAACAATCCCAGGAATAACCAGGTCTTCTGAATCCTAAGTCTTTCTATTATATCATACTATGAGTCAATGTGTTAGGTTCCCATCTTCTATCATGTAACAAAATAAATTTCAGAATTTATAAAAGAAATTAAAGTAAAAATAAAGTAAAAAATGTGGAAGAAAATAGATAACTATTAAATATAAGGACTGGAAAGGATTCTTTGAGAATAATAACAATGGAAAATGAATAAACTTTAATGACTGAAATAATATTAAACTTCTATAAATCAAAACTGGGGACAAATATAGAGGCAAATGATTGGGAGAAAAAACTAAGAGCTTTTATAAATCAGTGAGGAAAAAACGAAATCAATAAAAAATGTACAAAGAACATGACAATCACAAATGATGAAATACGAATGATCAATAAACATCTGACTTTATTAATAGTTAAAGAAATACTCTGGTAAGAAAAATATACATTTTTTTAATCTATTAGTGGAGCGTATATTTCCAAATGGGCACTCTCAGATGCTACATTTTGTGTACAAATTATTGTAACTTTTCAGGAAAGCAACTAGACAGCCATGCATAGCTAGAGGCTTAAAACTGTTCATTCCCTTTCACCTAGTAATTTCAATCCTAAAAATCCTTCTAAAGAACAGAAATGCATTTATCACCAGTAATGAAAAAACTGTTTGTTCAAAACCTTGGCTTAAAATATCTTAGTTTGTGCTGATGCTAAGTGAATTTTAAAAAGAGAACTTAAGACTTAGTAAACTAAACAAATAACTAGTATTGACTAAGTAAATAAGGCTAAAAGAAACTGCTTTAATAAACTTAAATTTGACTATGCTCTGTCTTCTATCATAAATGACACATTTCTCTGCTCTGTTTCCCTACCATTTAATGTAAAGAGATAATTTTCACTGTAAAATCATTTTGGACATAATTCAATTTGAAGTGATTTTAATGGATTTCAAAATACTTTTGTTGACAAAAGCTACTAACACCATAAAAAATTAAAAAATAAAAAAAAAACAGTGCAATTCCAGTGTTTGAAAGGCAGCCATCTGACTCCTCTCTGGAATGTTTAAAGTGGCTCTGTCAGTTTCAAAATTGAAATATAAAATGAAGTTCTGTATTCACTTCAACCTTGGAATTAGCTACACTATTCTTACACTGTTCACCCATGAATATGATGACAAAGATTTTCTCCTGGCCCAAATTCAATTCAGGCTCCTCTGAGGCACCTTCTCCACTAGGCCTCAACCTTGGCCCATAAATACTGCAAACTCTCAGCACAAAAGATTTTATCCACCCTACTCTCCCCAAAGTTAAAAGACTTCTAACAACTCAAGGAGACCCTAGCCAGCCTTGAAAGAATTTACTGTTTGATCAAGGCAACACCTGTGACAGGCCACCCTTTCTAAAAGCATTTATTAAAACAGCTTATAATGGTGGATCCTTCCTCTGTCCCTTTAAGATGTATATGTGTCTCCTACTCAGGGACCTGAAAGCTATTTGTCTGAAATGTAATCATCAGGAAGGATGGATCTTAGTCAGTCTTAGTCTCTGTGGGAGAATAAAATTCTCAATAATAGAGAAAGCTGGCCTAACTGCATTCACACTGATCAACTCTTGTAATTTTTCACTTCCCTAACTCCACTTAGCTTCCATTCACCCCTCTTTCTACTCCTTCATTCTTCCTTTGAAAGGCCCAATTACCTCTGTATAAACTGAAGCTGAGTTCAGATCAAGCTGGACTCTCTTCCTTATTGCAAAAGTATATTACTGATTAAAATATGTCCTTACCACTAGTGTTTGGCTTTTTCTTTGACAACAGGATTTTTCCTTTGCAATTTAAGAAATAGTAGGTTTGAGAGAAAGAAATATACCTCATATATCAGTATCTACTGCTACTGACATAAAAAAAAAGAGCTAAAAATACCACATATTTCTGCAAAGCCAATGAAATAATTTCCATAATTTAGAACAGTGTTCAAGTGATCCCAACACATAACTAACTAAAGGCTGAGGTGCAAATGATGGCTTAAATCCACAGAAGTTCTGAGACAAAGTATCAGAGGATTGCATGGGTTTGGACGCCATCCAACTAGGCTTATTACACAAAACAAATTCAGGTTAAGAACTTGAAGGCTCGCTAGGATTTAAATGTGAAGAAGTGAAAGAACTTCCCTAGTAAGTTGCAGTCGGATTTTTACTGGGAAAATACAGATGGTTTTATATTGGATTAGCTGAGAATTTTATTTAAGGCTACGGATGACTGTAACAATTCATACTATACCATGAAGGTTGAAAGTAAATATATTCAGAAAAAAACAACCTATTCAAATGAATTAATCCTCTGCCCTTACCCCAAATATATCAGGAGAAGGGATACATCAAAACATGAACTTATGAGAAAAAATGTCAAGGCCCTGAGTATAGGAAGAAATTAGCCTCATAAATTTGAAGAGAGACATGTTCAAGTGCTAAACCAAGAGGCTGAATCAAAGACAACCAAGGATTTTATCAATTATGAGTACGTTTATAAATTCTACAGGTTGTCTAGAACCATGTTAACTTCCCATTACTTCTATTCAAAATTAAGCAACTAAGAATAAGAAAACCTGTGCTCTAGTCAAAACTGCAATTACTTCTTGCTTGAGCAATTCACTTAGATTAATTTATTTAATCAGTGAAATAAGTGACTGGGATTAATGCCCACAGGCATTTAAGTCTGCCTTTAAAGCACTATGATTCTATCACAGCTTTAAATTTTTGAAATTAATTTACTTCCCTTTTGTTATAGGCTGAATTGTGTCCCCCCCCAACCCCATCCCATTCATATGTTTATCATATGTTTAAGTCCTAACCTCTGGTACCTCAGAAGGTGACTTTATTTGGAAACACGATCTTTAAAGAGATAATTAAGTTAAAATGAGGTCATCACGGTGGCCCTAATCCAATATGACTGGTGTCCTTTTAAGAACAGGTAATTTGGATATGGATACACACACGCACAGGGAAGACAATGTGACGATATAAGGCAAAGATGGCTATCTACAAGCAAAGAAGAGAGTCTTCTGACAAAACCAACCCTGTCAACACCTTGATCTCAGACTTCTAGCTTCCAGAACTGTGAGAAAGTACATTTCTGTTGTTTAGGCCAGCGGTCCCCAACCTTTTTGGCACCAGGGACCAGTTTCATGGAAGACAATTTTTCCACAGACTGGGGGGGTGGGGGTGGGGGTGGGGGTATGGTCCAGGCAATAATGCGAGCCATGGGGAGCAGCAGATGAAGCTTCGTTCGCTCATCCACCACTCACCTCCTGCTGTGAGGCCCGGTTCCTAAGAGGCCACGGACCGCTACTGGTCCATGGCCCAGGGGTTGGGGACCCCTGGTTTAGGCGACCCAGTCTGTGGTATTTTGGTATGGCAGCCCTGGAAAACTAATACATTTTTCAATTTTCAAAAGAAAAAAAAAATTACTGACTGCCTAAGGTGTATAAGATGCTGCTACTACGATTTCTGAAGCCACTGACTTCAGACATGTACGAATGTTTATAAAATTTTGTTTTTCCTCTGAGCATATTCTGCTCAATTAAATCATGAGAGATAGCTTTAAGTTTATACAATTTATAAGAGTTTCAATTCCAAGTATATAGACATTACAACCTTCCTACAAAATTACTTTGGCAGATAAATATTATAATCTGTTATGAAGGTTCAGTACAGTCTAATATAACAGATTTGGAAACAATCTAAATGGCAACAGTATGAGCATGGTTTAAAAATTACAGTTTGTGATAAAACATTATGAAACTACTAAATTAGCTTTCAAAGAATACCACTGAATTACACAGAGAAATGCACATGATATAACACTGAGAGCTAAGAAGAACATGAAACTGAGTATGATCTCGATTATTATACACATACACGTGTAGACAAAAATTCATCAAAATATTAGCACTCATTATCTCTGGGTTGTGAGATTATGAGAAATAACTTTTGTACTAGAAAAGAGGTCCCATGCAAAAGCTTAATCCAGAGCAGAAATAGCATATAAATAGTTGAAACCAAATAATCAATTCTGAAATAACATAGGTTAACTGAAGTATGACATATTTATACCAATAATGTCATAGAGCCCGGAAAAAAGTACAAATCCAGCCACCATCAGACCAAGCAAGGTACTGTATGCTTACAAGACCTACTACTTATTTCTGTAACCAAGATGAATTGAATGACCAAAAGCCATAACATAGCAGGGAATTAAACTTTCAGTACTTAAAAGAAGATTTTTTTAAAAAAATCACTGTACATAAAAACTAGTATGGCTTTTACATTTTCTTGACTCATATAACTCTTTATGTCCAAAAACAGATTTTTCAGTTACACATGAATTTTTTTTGTTAAAAACTTTCAAAAAATTAACTTATCTTAAAAATTAGCATTTTAACCCTTAACCTAGCACATCTGTTAGGAGTAAGAAAACTTCCAAGGAAATAAGATGAACATAAAGATTTAGAGCGGTATTAGTTTGAGTGAACTATTAGAAACCTAAATATCAAATAATAAATTAGTTAAATCATAAACTATGAGTCCAGTTTTTAATATTCTTTGGATCACACAGTATTTTGAGAATTTGATAAAAGCAATGAACTCTCCTCAGAATCAGAAATACATGTATATATCCCCAAGTTTTTGCATACCATGATAGGGAGTTTACAAATAATTGAAGCTTAAACTACTTTAAGAATCCTCACACTAGAAAAATTTAATATGATGGAAACATAACGCTCATATTATATTTTTAAATGAAAAAAAGAAGAGAATAAACCAGTAGATACAAAGAAGAAAAAAAATTTACATCTATGAATGAGAGACCAAATTATTGGGAAGGGTTATCCTTGGATAGTAAAAATTACAGATAATTTTTATATTCCTCTGTGATTTTCTATATTCTCCATATTTTCTAAAATGAACTAGTTAGATAATAAAAAAAGAAACTTTAAGAGTTAGAATTTATTTTGTACAAACAAAATTGTTATTAGCCAAGAAACAAAGTAGAGTAGGTTCAGATAATGATCATTTTTTTCAAGTCTTTATGTATATAATAAATCACTGATGGTCACTGATAACTGGGTATACTCATGGATGGCTGGGATTATTTTGTATAAATTTGTTGGACAGAGAAATGCCAGGGTAAATATTTCCTATTTCATATAATGCTATAAACTTAAAAGCAATCATAGGCAATAAATGAAGTCCTCCTTTATAAATACAAAACTTTTTTTTTTTTTTGCTTTTGGACTTCAGAATATTTTCAAAGTGTCTAAAATAAACTTTTAAAGGAACAAAGACTAGAACAAAAAACTTACATTTTCTATTGTGTATTAACAGAGCTTGTTTCAAATCTATTGTTGCTCTTCCTAATAAAGCATCTGCTTTTAAAGTGTGATGACTCCAAACTCGAAATTCCAATGTAGTCTGTGGGGTCACATTTCTGTAAGAGTAAAATTATAACAAATATACAGGAGAGTACGGTTTACTTCAATAATTCTGAAAAGCCATAAATTCAGTTTATTTGAGGAAAAAATATTATATGAAACAGTAAACCACATGAATTATAAATAAAAACAAATATTTACTTTCAAGTACATTAGGACTTTAATACCCAGATTAAAAGTTTTTGTAATTAACAAACCAAAGCACCAGCAATACATCAAATGTCTTATTAAGACTTCAAAATAACACAATTTCTACTTGAACTAATACCTAAAGATTTAAGACAGTTGATTGCATTGGTTATAACACTTTTACTATACACAAATTTATAACATTATATTTCAGAAATGCCAAATGATTTTCTACCCTATTTATTTTTATAAGACAATAAGAAAAAATATCGCTATATGGAAAACATTAGTTTGTAAAGCAAAAACAAGGACTATTACGCTTCATTTCTAAATAAAATCAAAGAAACCAAAATTTTTTTCATACTTAAAATTGTCTAGTCACACTAAAAAATAGCATTCCTTACTCTGAAGTCATCTTACCAAAAAAACCCAAAAAATACCACCAAAAGAAAAACATTCCAAGAAGCACACTCTCTTTTAAAAATTTTGCATTCTTTATATACCAGATACTTACACAGTTAGCTGTTCATCCCATTTTGGATTAGAAGAACTACTGGATTTTGCTGTTTTCTTACTTTCTCCATCTACAACTACTTCTGTATATATTGCTGTTCCAAACCAGTTCTTTTTTCTTTTTAGTTTGGCACTAGAAACTAACAGAAACATGATAATCACTAGTGAATATATTTAGCCACAAAGTAGTATAAATCAATAAAAATGGAATTGTGCGTCTTGTGCAACTCAAACTATTTTCACTGGCAGGATGGAGAAACAATATAAAAGGGCTACTGTTAATGCCTGAGAACCATTTGACTTTAACAGCTTTATTGAAGTAATTCACATAGCATATAATTCACCCATTTAAACTGCACAATAGTTTTAATATATTCACAGAGTTGTGCAACCATCACCGTAAGTAATTTTAAAACATATTCATTACCCCCAAAAGAAACCCCATATCATTAAGCAGTCACCCTCCTATTCCATCCCACTTCCTCCCCACCAGCCCTAGGCAACTATTAACCTATTCTGTCTCTATAGATTTGCCTATTCTGGACAATTCATATAAATGAAATGGTCTTTTGTGACTGGCTTCTTTCACTTAGCATACTTTCAAAGTTCATCCATGTTGTAGTATGTACCAGTATTTTCATTCATTTTATTGACAAATAATATTCCACTGTATAGGCATACCACTTTTTATTTATCCACTCAGCAGTTGATATAGACATTTGGGTTGTTTCCACTTTTGGGCTACTGTGTATAATACTGCTATAAACATTCACGTACAAACAGAACTACCATATGACCCAGCAATCCCACTACTGGGCATATAGCCTGAGAAAACCAAAATTCAAAAAGAGTCATGTACCAAAATGTTCATTGCAGCTCTATTTACAATAGCCCGGAGATGGAAACAACCTAAGTGCCCATCATCAGATGAATGGATAAAGAAGATGTGGCACATATATACAATGGAATATTACTCAGCCATAAAAAGAAACGAAATTGAGCTATTTGTAATGAGGTGGATAGACCTAGAGTCTGTCATACAGAGTGAAGTAAGTCAGAAAGAAAAAGACAAATACCATATGCTAACACATATATATGGAATTTAAGAAAAAAAAAATGTCATGAAGAACCTAGGGGTAAGGCAGGAATAAAGACGCAGACCTCCTAGAGAACGGACTTGAGGTTATGGGGAGGGGGAAGGGTGAGCTGTGACAGGGCGAGAGAGAGTCATGGACATATACACACTAACAAACGTAGTAAGGGAGATAGCTAGTGGGAAGCAGCTGCATGGCACAGGGATATTGGCTCGGTGCTTTGTGACAGCCTGGAGGGGTGGGATAGGGAGGGTGGGAGGGAGAGAGACGCAAGAGGGAAGACATATGGGAACATATGTTTATGTATGACTGATTCACTTTGTTGTAAAGCAGAAACTAACACACCATTGTAAAGCAATTATACCCCAATAAAGATGTTAAAAAAAAAAAAAAAAAAGGAGGGAGGGAACAAGATGGTCAGTAGAGGAAAGGGCTGGGCCTTCAGTAGGAAAAAAAAAAAAAATTAATATCCAGAATATATAGAGGACACCAAAAATATAACAACAGAAAGACAAACAACCTGATTCAAAAACAAGGGCTTGAACAGACATTTCTCTAAAGAAGATATATGAATGGCCAGTAAGCACATGAAAAAAATGTTCAGTGTCACCAATCATTAGGGAAACGCAAATCAAAACCAAAATGAGATACCACCTCACATCCATTAGAATGGCTACTATCGAAAAAACAGAAACAAGTACTGGTGAGGATGTAGAGAAATTAGAACCTTTGTATACTGTACATATTACCATATCATCCAGCAATTCCACTTCTAGGTATAGACCTAAAAGAATCAAAAGCAGGGTCCCAAAGAGATGTTTGCACACCTATGTTCATAAGAGCTTTATTCACAATAGCTAAAATGTGGAAGCAACACAATTGTTCATCAAAAGAAGGATGAAAGAGCAAAACATGGTATATACATAGCCTTAAATAGGAAGGAAATTCTGCAATATGTTACAACATGCATGAACCTTAAGGACATTATGCTAAATGAAGTAAGCCAGTCACAAAAAGACAAACACTATATGATTCCACTTACATGAGATACTGAGAATAGTCAAAATCACAGAGACAGAAAGTAGAATGGTAGCCACCAAGGGCTGGGGGCGAGCATGGGGAGTTATTGTTTAATGCATGTAGAGTTTCAGTTTTACAAATGAAGAGTTATGAAGATGGATGGTGATGATGGTTGCACAACATTATGAATGTAATTAATACCACTGAATGTACACTAAAAATGGATAAGACGATAAATTTTATGTTATGAGTGTTTTGCAGAGTAAAAAAAAAAAAAAAAATTGAAAAAAAGAACAGCCCTAGAAGTTAACCAGGTTTTTTCAGGATGCCTGGCAGACACAAGTGTCTTCAATAATCTTATGCATCATGATAGTATTAATACTATTATTATGAGACTGTCCTATGTGTGTGTTGTGAGATAAATAAAATGAGTAGTTATGGAAAAAAAACAAAACAAACCAAAAAAAAACATTCACGTACAAGTTTTTGTGTGGACGTATGTTTTCATTTTCTTGGCATATACCTAGGAGTGGAATTGCTAGGTCATATGGTAACTCTGTTGAATAAATGCCAGGCTATTTTCCACAGTGTCTGTACCATTTTACACACCCAGCAGCAGTGTATAAGAGTTCTGATTTCTCCACATCCTTGCCAACCATTTGAACTTAATACTGAACTGCATCAAGCATCAAGAGAAAGGGAAGTGTCTTCAGATTCAATTTGCCTATGAACTTCTCTGCCAGGTAGAATTCATAACTTACCTATCTGAAATTACATAAACTTTGGCAATTTTTTAAAAAATGCTTTTCCTAGAAAGTTGATTTCAAAAAAAGGAGGAGGTATCTGCCTTTTCAAAGAAAAACTTTAAAATCAAAATGTCACTAGAAGTTAATCATAACCCTTTACAGAAAGTGAATTTTAAACTGAATTTACCTGACTTGGAGGAAGACTTGTTTAATTTAGGCTAAGCATTTGATTTTTAAATAATTTTTACAACTACTAATTCAAATGGGGAATACATACTTGCAGGGAAAAGTAATGACTACCAAGTAGTAATAACTTATCAAGATCACATCTATAATCAACTACCTATGAACACTGTGGGTCTGAGATGAGAAAGGAGAAAGCCCCCTCCATGCCATACATGTACCCCATGTTAAGAATATGAACATTAACAAGCTGATGCAAGCTTCCATTCTACTGTGAGCGAACAGTAATGTAAATCAGTAGTCGCACAAATAAACCACCAAAATAGGATATGAAAAACGCTGCAACAGAAGTAGAGTATCTGAAATACGGTAGTCCTTAATTCACATTTGAAGAACAGGAAAAGATTCAAAGGAAATACTCTACTTAAGTACTGGCAACATAAAGTAATCAAAGAGTGTTCAATGTTATGTCTGAAGTGTTACTCTCAGGGTCTTGGCAAAACTCACTTCCATCCTTCTCTGTTCCAAACTGCATTAAATTCAACACCATTGAAGTGACAGAAGGCACAGACCTCTCCCAAGAAATCCCCCAATCAAAGTTCTTCACTCCAAATAAAAGTCATTTCCTCAGTATATGCAGGACTTATCTACACACTAGAAGAAGGGGAAGAAGGGGAAGGCACTACTGGATGGTGTTAAAAGCACAGGATATCTTTTCAATAAATGGTGCTGGAACAACTGGACATGCACATGCAAACAAATAAATCTAAACACAGACCTTATACCCTTCATAAAAATTAACTCAAAATGCATCATAGACCTAAATGCAAAACACAAAACTATAAAACTCTAAGATAACACAGGAGAAAATTTAGATGACCTTGGGCATGGCAATGGATGCCATTTTAGATACAACACCAAAGGAATGATCCATGAAAGAAATATCCGATAAGGTGCACTTCATTAAAATTCAAAACTTCTGCGCTATGAAAGACAATGTCAAGAGAGTGAAAACGTAAGCCACAGACAGGGAGAAAATATTTGCAAAAGACATATCTGATAAAGAACTACTGACAAAAAAACACAAAGAACTCTTAAAAGTCAACAGTAAGAAAACAACCCCATGGGCCAAAGACCCTAACAGACACCTCACCAAAGAAGATATATGGATATGCATATGAAAAGCTCAACATCATATGTCATCAGGGACATATAAACTAAAACAACGAGATACCATTACACACCTATTAGAATGGTCAAAATCTGGAACACTGACCACACCAAATGCTGGGGAGGATGTGGAACAACAGGAACTCTTATTCATCGCTGGTGGGGATGCAAAATGGTTCAGCCACTTCGGAAGACAGTTTGACGGTTTCTTAAAAACTAAACATAGGCTTACCATATGATCCGATAATTGCACTCCTTGGTATTTACCCAAAGGAGTTGAAAACTTATGTCCATACAAAAACCTCCACGTGGATATTTATAGCAGTTTTATTTATATAACTGCCAAAACTTCTAAGTAACCACCATGTTCTTCAGTAGGTGAATGGATAAACGACTGGTATATCCAAACAATGGAATATCATTCACTGCTAAAAAGAAATGTCATCAAGTCATGGAGAGACACGGGGAAAATTTAAATGCATAATACTAAGTGAAAAAAGCCAATCTGAAAAGGCTGTATCTTGCATGATTCCAATTATATAACATTTTGGAAAAGGCAAAACTAGGAAGACTGTATAAAGATCAGCGGTTGCTAGGGACTGGGGAAGCATGGGTGAGGGATGAATAGATGGAGCACAGAGGATTTTTAGGGCAGTGAAAGTACTTCGTATAATACTATAATGATGGATACATGTCATTAGACTTTTGTCCAAACCCACAGAATGTACGCCACCAAGTGTGTACCCTACTGTAAACTATGAACTTAGGTGACTATGTAGGTTCATCATTTGTAATGAATGTAGCACTCTGGTGAGGAATGTTGATAATGGGGGAAGCTATGCATGTGTGGGGGTTGGCATATCTGGAAGTCTCTGTACTTTCCTCTCAATTTTGCTGTGGTTCCAAAGCTCCTCTTAAAAAAAAAAGTGTTGGACACATCTGGGTTCATATTTTAACTCTGCCACTTGGCTAGACGTCTGACTTTAAGTAAGTCAATTAACCTCCCTGACCCTCAATTTTCTCATCTGAAAAATAGGGGAACAATAAACAGTACCTGATTCTTAGGATTGGTGAGTGAAGGGGTCCAAAGTACCATTCTTATCAGTGAATGCCTAGCACCCAACAATAGTGACTATTACTCTATAACTATTATGACTTACTGTATAGTATTAACTCTTCTGAGTTAATTGCAGACATATTCAAAATATATCCATTGTATATTTTTAATTGGCACAGTCTTCAATAATACCAGATGCTGGCAGGGTAAGGAAAGTAATTTTTAAAAGCTAATTTTTAATCTCACAAGGAATTCATAACATGCTGGCAAAAATGTGCATATATAATAAATAACGAGAATACTATGATTTTAAATAACCAAAAGATAACCGCATTAATTCAAATAAGAATTCTAATTAGTGGAATACATAAGATAGATTTTATTTTCCTATTTCATGAGTTTCCTTTGGTGTTATACCAGAATATCCTCTATTGTAAGGTTATATAAATATGGGAAATCTATCAGAAAAAGAGTCCTCTGTGCATGTGTTAGAATTTAATATAACAATCCCATTCATAATAATACCACCCCCCTAAAATCTAGTAATAAACATAAGAAATGTACATACATGAAGATAACTATAAAACTTTACTGATGAACATAAAAAACTTGAAGGGAATGACATGATTATCCCTGGATTTAGAAATTTTAACACTGAAAGATTTCAATATCGCCAATTTAATACTTTTTTTTTTTCATTTTACTTTAAACCTTTATTTTTTGAGCAGCTTAGGTTGGCAGCAAAATTGAGGGGGATTTTTCATAAACTCTCTGCTCCCACATACGCACAGCCTTCCCTGTTACCAAAGTGGTACCTTTGTTACAACTGATAAACTAAAAATATGGAACACTTCACGAATTTGCATGTCATCCTTGTTCAGGGGCCATGCTAATCTTCTTTACATCGTTCCAATTTTTTTAGTATATGTGCTGCTGAAGCGAGCACTTTAATACATTATTTTTAAATGACCTAAATGAAAACACTAATATTGGGATTTTTGGGGGGCGGGGAAGACAGAGGAGAAGGGAAGAAAACTCTAAAATTCAAATGAAATGTAAAGAAAATTAGAGAATAATAAAGGCATATTTTAAAATGTAAAGTAATAATAGATTTCTCCCCCAATGTATTTCTTAAAAGTACTGTAAAATGAAAATAAAACAGCCTGACTGTGCTATAAGGGCAGAGGTGAAAAGAAAAGAACAAATAAGATGTTAGTACATGATAATGGTAGCATTTCAAATCAATGGGAAAAGATAGATTATTCCATAAATGCTGAAGCGTCTGAAAAGAATAAAGTTAAACCCATAATTCACAGCACTCTTACAAAAATATGATACGTATCGTTACATTTTTTAATTTTAAAATTAAACTATTAAGGTACTATAAGACACTATAGTTAAAAAATTATAAATGTGAATATAACAGCCCATTAGTTTTTCAATCTCAAATCTTATCTTCTTATCCATCTTGCACACTTTGTTTCTGTCACTTTCCTGTAGAAAGCCTGAAATCTAGACTAATGAAGATGATAACACTTCTGTGTACTATTAACTCTTATGTACAGCTGCTTCTCTATAGTACACATTATAGCATGTTATGGTAGGTAGTTTTCACTTTGGCTTTTTTCTGTTACAGTTTTCCTGCTTTCATGACCAATATTCTTATTCTTATCTGTTGCTGCCAATCAGATATGGGTTACGAAGAGAAATAAGAATAAAAATATATAAGCTAGGGCTTCCCTGGGGCGCAGTGGTTGAGAGTCCGCCTGCCAATGCAGGGGACACGGGTTCATGCCCCGGTCCGGGAAGATCCCACATGCCGTGGAGCGGCTGGGCCCGTGAGCCATGGCCGCCGAGCCTGCACGTCTGGAGCCTGTGCTCCGCAACGGGAGAGGCCACAACAGGGAGAGACCCACGTACCACAAAAAAAAAAAAAAAAAATTAAAGAAAAATCAATACAGAGGTCACTGTTACCTAATAAAAGGAGCAACAACATAAGACCTTGGTTGGTTTCTTATTACTAATGGAAGGCATTTAATCTGATTCTCAGTTCCTTCCTTGGTAAAACTGGAGTACATATTTATTACATAAGGTACTATTAGATCAATAAGATTGTGGATTTTAAGGTGTTTTGTAATTTAAAAAACCAGATCAACAAAATGAAAGAAAGGCAAAGGCAAGGAAAAAAGAGAGGAAAAGCAAGGCACTAAAACCTGGTGCCATTTAGCACAGGTCCAAGTTTGGTTTCCCAAGAGCATCACTGTATTTCAAAGGAGAATAATAACTGATATGTGAAATGATAAATACTGTGGAGGCACTATCTTGGCTAATTACATTCCTTTGGTCCATACCTATTTTCCAATTGGTTCTCTAGACTTCCGGTGATTCTATTAGCTACCTGATAGCTTCTCTGTAAGTTGCCTTTTGGCTCAAATCAGCTAGATCAGGTCTTTGCTACTTCAATTAAGTACTCATACATTAGGTAAAGAACAGGAAGAAAGTCACACCTCAGATATGTAGGCCACAGGTCCTGCACAAGCAACACTGTAACCAAACATACGGCTCTAAGCTTATGCAGAGCAAAAGCAGAAGTATTAGAAATTACACGTATAACTGGTTCTTAAGTGCAATACACATCAGAATCACCAGGAAATTGCTTCAAAACATGTAAGTTCTCAGTTCACAGAAAACTAAATACAAATATCCCTTAAACATGGCTCAACCTCACTTATAATGAGAGAAATGATATTTAAAATGACACGATACCACTTCTGACCTGTCAACATGCCTGACAGCATATCTTGATGAGGCTATAGGAAAACAGGCATTCTCATAGACAGCTGGTGGGAACACAGAAATAGTACAGATCCTATGGAGAGGAACTTGGCAACATAGTTGGCCTTTGACCAACAGGGGTTTGAACTGCGTGGATCCGCTTACACGCAGGTTTTTTTTAAAATAAGGACATATCGCAGTACTACACGATCAGCGGTTGGTTGAATCCATGGGTGTGCAACCATGGACACTGAGGGCTGACTGTAAAGTTATACACGGATTTTCAACTGCACAGGAGTCAGCACCCATAAACCCTGCAGTTCAGGGATCAACTGTGATTGACATTATTACACGTGCTTACTCTCTGACCCAGCAATCTCATTCTAGGATTCTATCCTAATGACACGAGCAAAAATAAGAAATGACATTCGCACGAAGCTCTTTACTGTAGCATAGGACTATCTGCAATAACAAAACATGGTACCCAATGTCCATCAATAGGGGGCTAGCTGAATTAATTTTGGTATATCTAGTCAATAGAGTGCTGTGTAGCGATAAAAAGGTGTATGGAATACCCTGCTATGGATATTACTCCAGGATATTACTGTTAAATGAAGAAAAGCAAGGTGCAGAAACTAGGTGCTAAGAACTAGAGGGTTGGGAGGAGAGATGTGAATACATACACTGTGCATATCTGCTTATATTTTCAAAAAGAAGAAATGGAAGGATAAATGAAAATAAATAAAAATGTTTACCAAAAGGGCAAGGGAGAGACGGGGGAGGAATGGGATAAAGTAGCCAGACTTCTCCAAATATACCTTAATTTAATAATTTTGACTCCAGAACTGTATAAATGTTTTGTATGGTGATAAAACAAAATTAAATAAAAAGTAAATAACTAAAAGCAGTGAATCTAACTAGTCCAGTTGGTGGCATAACCAAATAGAAAATTAAGTTACTTTGAAACATGGTACTCTGACTATACATCCTAAGGAGGGGAAGCTCACAAAGAAATCTTAAAACTGTGATGAGTGGGCCTGTTACTTTCGGTAATTTTAACTTTGCTATTCTGTGTATGTTAGGATAAAACAGATATAACTGTGTTAACATCATTTAGAATTAAAATTCTGAGGTTAAGAGAAAAGAGATAGAAATATAAAGTCAAATGAAGTAAAAATAACTTTTTGCTCCTTTTAGTGGAAAATGGTTACTTAGAGGCTATAGCTATTATTTTGAATTGCAAATATCAGCATGAACTCAGGATTTGTTTTTTGCTTTCTAAGACAATAAACATTTCCTAGTTCTCGTTCACTGAAAACTCCTAGAAACAACTGACCTCACAGTAATGAGTACCATGGGAATTACAGTATATCTCCTTCTTATTCTAAGCTCAATCCTGCCCCACCTAAGGCAAATATTATTTCTAATGTTATAAGCATAGAGGCACATACAAACACCCCTCCTTTTTCACATCCATATGGTCACATACTAAACACACTATTCCACAACTTGCTCTTTCACTTAATATTATCTTAGAACTTGGCTCTTACTGGTACCCGTATTCATTTATTTCATGTCATTGTTTATCTAGAATTCCACTGTCAGTCTTTTGCTATTAAAAACTCTCTCTCACTCTCTCTCTGTTACTTCTACTAATTCATCTTGTAGATATTTATATATAAAAAAACTATATACATATATTATATATGGACATTATTTATATGCATTAATAAATAATATAAATACCTACAAAATAAATTTCTACTAGTAAAATTGCTGGTTTAAGGACCACTCCTTGAATCATTATTCCAACTAGCTAAAATAAATTGTCTGAAGTCACCTAAAAAAAGGCTCTTTCATGCTTTTACATATGCTGTTCTCTCTCTCTCTCATGCTTTTAGCTGCCAATCTAATTTGAAATGAACTCTGAGCCCTCCTACAAGAGTCAAAGTGTTACCCTCTGTGAGTCTTTCTCTTACCCTATTCTCCTAGATCTATAGGCCATCTCCAATCCCAAGCAGACCTATGACACTTTCCTCTAAGTTCTCACTGCATCCAGTTAATGATCACTTTGCATGGTAACTGTCCATGCAAAACAAATCTGTCTCAACATTATATAGTAAGTTCCTGGAGTACTAGGGCCTGTGTTTTCATATATAGAATTCCACTTAACAAATATTTGCCCAATGATTAAATGAATAGCTTAAATGGATGAAAAAAGGCTTTTAGCATCCTTCTCCATCCTAATAATCATTTAAGGACCAGCTCAATGGTGTTTATTCCAATACACAAATTCTCCCACCACCAGAGGATATAGCTTCTCTGCATCCAGCACAGGTTCAATAAACACTTACTGAACACATAAAATATTTTTAGAGGGTTTCTAGCTTTGAGGCCTATTGCAACAAATACACCATGGCATGAATCTAAAAGAAAATATACTTATGAAATACGTCTGCTGAATTAGGTATTAAAAAGAAAGTTTCATCAAGGAACTACTATTTTAAATTATTGTGAAAATAACTTACCAGTTACCTGTAACTGTAACCTTCCACTGTCATTATTACTAGTATCAGACCTTGGTGAAGCAGTGGCCATGTCCCAAAATTCAGCTTAAACCTACAAAAAAGTTAATTTATTCATATATTAGAGATTATAATTTTCAATATGATTAACACTGTTTACTTGAATTAACTAAGAAACCACACTTAAGAGAATATTTTCAACCCATCACATGTTGATATAGCCACAGCTGTCCCCCATTTAAAATTAAGACTTATTATTATTGTAAGAACTACAAGAGAATATGGCTAAGTAACCATATCTGGGTCAACTTGAGCAACAAAATAAATGATGGTACTAAGAATCCAGGGTCATGTGTTGATTTATAAATCAAACAAATACACAAATAATTTTTATATGTTTATTTTTACATATTATATAATATTATACAGTATTAATTTACTACCTGAACCACCTAAGTAAACTGTCCCTTTACTCTTTAATACTTTAGTATGTATTTCCTATGAATAAAAATATTCTCACAATACAATACAATAATAGAATTCAGGAACTTAGCTAGTACATTATTATTATCTAATATACAGTCCATATACTATAATTTCATCACCTGTCCCAACAATGTCCTTTATCATAATCTTTAAATACAGTACCTAGAGCAGGTTTATATATTACATTAAGTTGTCATGTCCCCAGTAAATCCTGCATGTTTCTTTTTATAGATAATTTTTTTCAAGTTCTGTTTCACTGCTCCACCCAATTTTTAGTTTTTAAATAAAATACAAAGCAGCTTTCTTCTGCATGGCAAATATTTTAAGGCTAACCTTCTATACACTTTTAACCTACTAACATAAAGTAGAACATTCAGGGCAAGATTGGGAAATATTAACAAATATGTTTCTTACCCTTTATGAACTTTACATATTATGATTATTAAACAAACTTTTAAAAATTAGTTTTAGCAATAAAAGATAAAATAAAACATGGTCAAGCAAAGAGACTATGAAAATGGCATTGCATATCTGAAAAAGAATCATATAGAATTTGTTTAAACTCTTCATTTTAGAATAGTTTCAGATTTACAGAAAAGTTGTGAAGATAACAGAGTTCTCATATACCCTATACCCAGTTTCCCCTACTATTAATTTCTTATATTAGTATGCTACACTTGTCATAATCAATGAACCAATATCAATATATTATTAATTAAAATCCATAGTTTATTCAGATTAGACAGAACTTAAGAATCAGTAAACTTGAACATAAACCTAAAAAAATCATTTAGAAGTAATGCTGAAATAAACAGCTTGAAAATATGAAAAAGAAGCTAAAAGACGTGAAAGATAAAACGTGACCTGAAATATATTTCTACTCATAGTCTCAGAAAATGAAGAAAGAGGAGGTCATACCAGGAGAGAAAATGACTTAATTTTCTGGAGCCATGAAAAACATTTATTCACAATTCTAAGGAATACAATATATATAAAAGAGGCAGGATAAACATAAAGACACTCACATTTGGACACAAAGCAGTCAAACTGCAGAACACCAAAAGAGAGCATGTTAAAAGCAGCCAGAAAGAAAAGTGATTACATATAAAAGAAGAGAGTAAAGTGATAGCAGAATTCTCAACAGCAGCAATGGAAGCACAAAAGGTAGAACAAGCATCTATGTGCAAAGAACTGAGACAAAAATTATTCAACCACTAAAACTCTCTCTGGGACACAGAAGGCATTAAGACTTTGCCAGATAAACCAAAAGAGAGTTTACCGGCAGCAGACCTTTACTTCAACAAAATCTAAAGGACATGTTTCATAAAAGAGTAAAATTACACACAAGGATGATCTGAGATGAAAGAAGGAAAAGACGAGTAAAGAAATTAGTAAGCATACAAATAAATCTAAATAAACATTGTCTGAATAAAATAACAATAACAACATCTTATTATGGTATTTAAATAAAACCCGTATAAACCGTTCAAATATGGAATAAGGAACAGAAGCATATAATGGAGGAGCAGGGTAGGAAGAGAGAGGATAGGAGTTGGTGATGTAAATTCTTGCATTGTCCAGCAGAGGGATTATGATCTGGTTTAACTTTAGCCTATATATTAATAGTATGTCAGCAGAATTTCAAGGGTAATCATAAAAGAATAGAAATAAGTGAGTGTAATTTCCAAACTAGTAGAGAAGAGAATACAATTTAAAAAAAAAAAATCAATTCCCAAAAAAAGGCTAGAAAAGGAAAGGAAAAAAAAAAGGCATAAAGCAACCCGGACTATCAGAAAGCACAAAGAGAGTTCAAATATAGAAATAATCACAATAAATGTATACGGACAAATTCAAAAGTAAGACAAGAGACACCTACAAAATAAAGATGCTGATTGGATGAAAGCAAAAATATGGAAAAGGACATATTAGGCAAATATAAACAAAAAGAAAGCTGGGATTAGTTATAATAGCAGAAAAAGAGCATTATTAGGGAGAACAAAGAAAATGATACAAGATCCAATCTAGTAAGTAGAAATAAAACTCGAAATTTGCATGCTTAAAAAAAAAAAAAAAAGAAAAAAAGCCTCGTTTTGGTTCTTTCCCCTAGCCCAGCAAAGTGACCTGAGCCAAGAAGAATGGGAACCCTATCTCCCTAACAGGCTTACAGGCTGAGGATGGTAGTAACACTGGTGGAAGCAGCATCTATATCCCCAAACCAGTCAGCTGGACTGATAGAACAGATGATCTGGAGGATGTTTCAAGCACTTGGCACAGTTAGGATGACAACATGTATAAGGCACCTGCAACTAACCAATACATCCTGCCCACTGCTCCACAGGCTGCCTGGGAACCAGAGCCATTTCCCCATCTGCCACCCTACACTGCTTTTCTGGGGAACCCAACTTGTGATAGACAGAAGTCTCCATTAAGGAATTCTTTAGAGGATTAAGTATCAGTGCAGCGTATTTACCATGCGAACCCAGTAATCCAGAGAGGTTGAAAGGTTTCAATAATGCTGAGTTTGAGAACCTGGAGTCCCTGCTCTGTGTCCTCAACCTCAATAAAAAAATCTCTAGGTAACAGAATTCCAGGGGACACTGCTAATCAAGCACGGGAAAAAGACAAGGATGATCATTCTTTGGGCTGAAAAAGAAATCAGCTTTCTCACAAAATCGATACAGACTTGAGGAACTGTCCTGCCATAGACAGCTTGGATTTGACTATCCACCTAGGAGAGGTGAAGAGAGCTTTGAAGGCAAACACTGTGATCACTACGGAGGCCAGGACTGCTATCATGACTAAGGCAGCAGAGACCATGGTAGAGGCTATGACTTCAGGATAAACAATGGCAGAAATGCAAGTCGTAGTGGGTACTATAGGGATGACGACTACAGAGGAAGCAGGACCACTGTGAAGATGGATAGACAGGACATTCAGTCGTGGAGCACCAAAGACAACTGCTCTCCAGATGATTACAGGTGTGATGATAGAGGACCTTCCCAGAGACCCAAACTGAATCTAAAGCCTCAGAGTAGTCCTAAGGAAGATGACTCCTCTGCTGGTACTTCCCAGTTTAGTCAAGCAGCTTCCATCTTTGGAGCAGCAAAGCCTGCTGACCCACCTGTGAGACAGCAAGTAGAAGACCAGCTACAGAAGGAAAGGGAGAAATCGCAGCATCAGTTCGATGAACCAAAACTAGAATGACAGCCTCAGGAGAGACACCCAAACTGGCAGAGTGAAGAAAATTTAGAACAGTAATGGTCAAAGACAGGAAGTGCGTCATCTCAGATTGGGACCTTGCCACATCTGCCAGAAGTCAGACGGGGATGCATGAAGGAGAGTGAGATGTCTCTGGAAAATGAAATACTCACTAAGGCAAAAGACTGTCACTCTCCAACTTCTAAGCTTCCCAAACCTGATTAGCTACTAAAGGTAATGCTGGCCCCTCCATCAACAGAGAATGCTTGGGTGAAGTGAAGTGCTAATCTTTCTACTTGATCTCAGAGCTCAAACATAGAGCAGCAATCCCCTACAAGTGATGAAGGAAAAGTCACTCCAGCTCAACATCTCAGGAAAGATGAAACCTGGAAAGATGAAAATAAAACAGATTTGGTGAGTGTCCCAAAAGGTGAAGGTGGGAACTCAAGCATGGACCAAGAGATGAAGGAACAAAGACTAATGGAAGAAGTCTGAAAGGAAACATAACAAAGGATCAAGAACTCCAATCTGCAGCTGAGCCAAAGAACCCTGAAGAATCCAGCTTCTGAGTTCAGTACTGTGAGTATGCTGCTCTCCCAGTTGACAGTGAAAATTAAAATAGAATTCTACATACTGTGCTTTCTCCTGGTCTCTCTTTACCATGGAACATTTCTAAGCAAATCAAATCTCTATCCATACAAGGCAAAATAAAATTCACCATCTCCTGGGGGGAGAAAAGCCTCCAAAGATTGTTAGAACCACAGAAAGAAACTGACAAATTGACCATTGCCTTGGGCGATTTCAACACACACTAATTTTCCATGGATCAAGTGGACCAAAACAGATGAAACTATTTGCAAAGCAGAAATAGAGACATGATGAAGAGAATAAACACGTGGACACTAGCGGGGGAAATGCGGGGTGGGATGAATTGGGAGACTGGGATTGACATATATAAACCGCTGGGTATGAAATAGATTATCTAGTGAGGAACTGCTGTATAGCACGGGGAATTCTACTCAGTGTTCTGTGGTGACCTGAATGGGAAGGAAATCCAAAAGGGAGGGGATGTGTGTATACATATGGCTGGTTCACTTTGCTGTGCAGTAGGAGCTAGCGCAACACTGTAAAGCAACTATACTCCAATTTAAAAAATTTTTTGAAAAAATAAATAAATAAAAACAAAATGATTAACAAGCAGGACTTAATTAACAGAACCTTACATCCAATTACTAGAAAATAAACATTTTTCTAAGTATACATGAGACATACAGAAAAATAATATACACACTGGGAGATAATGAAAATGTCACTAAATTTCAAAGAATATGTATCATACTGTTCCCAGGCTCTGATCAAAATGCAATTAAGTTAAAAATCAATAATGAAAGATAAATTTTTAAAATACAAATAGAAAATAATAACACTTCTAAATATTTCATGAGTCATCAGAAACCACATTGGAAATTTTTCTAAAAATACTAAAAACTAAATGATAAAAATACCACATACAAACATTTTTGGAATACAGTAAAAGTTATACTTAGAGGCAAATCTATAGCCTTAATGACTTATACTAGGAAAAGAAGAAAGGTTGAAAATGAATGAGTTGACAGGCCAGTCTGTTAAGTTAGAAAGATAATCACGAGTAAATCCAAAGAATGTAGGAGATAATAAAGAACAGAAACTAATGAAGTAGAAAAAAGGTAACAGAAAGGATCAACAAAATCATAGTTCTTAGAAAACACTAAAACAAATAAATGCCTGGCAAGACTGAAGAAGGGTAAATAAAATGAAACAACATAAAGAGTCCCCCAAAAGACCAAGTATCTAAGGACATACTCAGGTAACAGATGTAGCAATGCAGATCTGTGGGAAAGGAGGGACAATTAAATGGTCCTAATATTATCAATATGGAAAGAATTAAACTGGATCTCTACCTCACATACAAAATCAATTCAAGATGGACTAGTGATATTATATGAAAGGCAAACTTTAAAACTTTAAGAAATTACAGCAGAAAACTGTTGTTTTGTGTCCTCCTAGAAGGAAAGATTTCTTAAACAAGCATACTAACCAAAGAAGAAAAGAATAAGTATTTTAACTATGTGGAAACTGAGAACTTCTGTTTACCATAAAACATCATTAAAAAAAAAAAAAAAAACCTAAAAGACAAGCCACAAACTGGGAGATATTTACAAAACTTAAAACTGATTAAAGATTATTATTTAAACTATTTAAGAACCTCAAAAAAACACAAAAAATAAAAACACAGGAAGCAAATGGGCAAAAAAACCTGAACAGAAATTTTATACACAGGAAACTTGTTTGGCCAATAAGTATTTTAAAAGATATAGAATCTCATTATTCATCAGAGAAATACTAGCTAAGACCACGTGAGATGTTATTTTCAAACTCACTAGAATGGTAATAACTAGGAGTTTTGACAGTACCAAATAACAGCAAAAAAAAAAAAAAAAAAATGGAGCAGTGGCTCCAAAAATGGCTCTTACACATTGCTACTAGGTGTTTAAATTGGTAAAGTCCTGCTGGTAGGTGTTAAATTTGGTAAAATTGTTGGAAAACAATTTGGCATTATTATGTAAAGTTGAACATTTGCATGTCCTTCAATAAGCAATTCTAGATACATACTATAAAAATTTTTGTACTTGTGTGCCAAGTATAAGCATTCTTCATAATAACAACAACAACAAAAATGCTCAAATGTCCACTGGTAGAACCATGGTTAAAAGAATTAGGCTAACACACAATGGAAAAGTAGTGAGAATGAATGAACTATAGCTGTAAGCAACAACATGAATGTATCTTAGAAACACAATAGTAAATGAAAAAAGACAAACAGTAGTTCTAGGTATTAACATCTTCCTCTCACTCAGTCCCACCCTCCAAGATTTAACGTTCTACGTTCTACATTGAGCATCAAGAAATGCTTCCAACTCCTAATGACAAAGAAGAAAGAAATGTATTCTTCTGGCGGTTATCATGGCCTCATCTTTTGCTATGCATTTATTTTGAAAATGCCATGATTCCATGATTGAAAAAAAATCCAGAAACATGGGGGCATTGTGGATCCTGAGTCTCAAAAGCTTATACTATCAATAAACAATTGAATGAAGCCCACTGAAGAACTGCTGAGGTCCAAAGGGCAACCAAATGACAAGCTGTGACTCCTCCAAGGAGTACACCATCAATCTAACTGAAACACTTCTGCCAAACTCAAGAAATTAGTGTGTGGAAATATACCTGCTACACTCTGAATAAGGAGCTTTCTTTCATATATGGTACAACAATACCCACACAGTACAAAAATAAGTCTCCATGATTATTTTCTTGTCATAAATTTGAATATGCATTCTGAGATTTTTCTATTATTCTTTTATGATGGTTGAATGTTTTCTTTGAAATGTATAAAGATTTATAGACATTTCTCTATAATAAAATACCATTTGTGCAAGCTTTAAAAAGACTCTAAACAAAACATTAAACTCAAAACAAAGAACTGTATTTGTGGTAATACTATTTTTAAAAAAGAAATTTAAAAAAAAATTCAAAATAGCAGTTACTTCAGGGGCTGGGGAAAGACAGGAATATGGGGTTACAGAGGTACTCACAGGTAGCTCTTTAACTGTGTTAGTACTGACCTAGTTCTAAGTCGAATGGTTGGTTCCCAAATGTTTGTTTCTATTATTAAATTCCATATGTTACATATAATCTGGAATTGGCATGTTCAAATTACAGAATTTTTAAAAATGTAAAGAATGCATGGAAGGCAAGGAAGTAGACACAGGAAAGTGTAGAGCACTAATTCATCAAATGTGGTGGTAAGGGAGTATGTCTGCAGCCTAAGAAAAAGAAAGAAAAGCTAGAGCTTTCATACAGATGATGTGTAATTAGTCTTCCACGAAAAAGGCACTTCTTCCTCTGAACAGTAAATGATGGACCTAAGGATAAGTGAATATAAGAATTCATTTGGAGGTAGATTAAAAGAAAATTGAGGGACTTTATTAGTGAATTAGACAGAAAGGTAATTGCTGAGGTTGAGAATAAGGTACATAAAAAGAATTGTAAAGTTTAAAATGCTGTGCAGACTGGGAAAATGCCAACTAGGCAAAAGACTGTTCGCTCTAACAGCTTAAAACTTTTTCTGTATCCAGATTCTCACCTCCAAGCTACTTCTCCCTTTGTCTTATATAAACCAGCCCTCAGACTCAAGAGTGCATGCCTCCAGTCACCAATAACTGCAAATTTAAACTGCAAATGATAAAGATCCTTCAAAAATGGTGCTATTTTGCCTTAAAAGGGAAGATACACAGCAAACAAAATCATCTACTTCAACATGCAATTAGTTCTCACACTTCATTTAATAACAAAGATGTTACGGCACTTAAAATACATGTAATGTACTGTTACATACATTCTTTTTTTAATGTGATAATTTTTTATTGAAGTATAGTTGATGTACAATATTGTATGTTACAGGTGTACAGTGTAGTGACTCATAATTTTTAAAGATTATACTCCATTTATAGTTATCATAAAATATTGGCTGTATTCCCAGTTTGTACAAATATATCCTTGTAGCTTATTTTATACATAATAGTTTATACCTCTTAATCAATCCCCTGCCCCTACATTGCCCCTCCCCCTTCCCTCTTAACAACAGTAACCACTAGTTTGTTCTCTATGAGTCTGTTTCTTTTTTGTTATACTCACTAGTTTGTTGTATTTTTTAATTCCACATATAAGTGATATCATACAGCATGTCTTTCTCTGTCTGACTTATTTCACTTAGCATTATTACCCTCCAAGTCCATCCGCTGCTACAAATGGCAAAATTTCATTCTTTTTTATAGCTGCATAAAATATTCCACTGTATTTATATGCCATATCTTCTTTTTTTTTTTTTGCGGTACATGGGCCTCTCACTGTTGTGGCCTCTCCCGTTGCGGAGCACAGGCTCCGGACGCGCAGGCTCAGCGGCCAAGGCTCACGGGCTCAGCCACTCCGCAGCATGTGGGATCTTCCCGGACCAGGGCACGAACCCGTGTCCCCTGCATCGGCAGGCGGACTCTCAACCACTGCGCCACCAGGGAAGCCCTATGCCATATCTTCTTAATCCACTCATCTGCTGATGGACACTTAGGTTGCTTCCATATCTATATATTCTTTTATCTGAGCATTATAATAACACTATATGAGTAGGGAGGTACTATTTCCATCTTATAGATGAGGAAACTGTGGCTCAGAAGTGTTAAAGATCTATAACCATATTTTTTATGACAATGTATTTCTCAGTCTACATAGGTATAATTAACTGTCAGCATGTATGGAGTTTAACTCCTAAATACAGTCTTAGTTAAATAAAGTTGTTAATCACTTACTTTGTACCAGGAACTGTTCTAGATACTGGAGACAGAAAGATGAGTAAGACACGATTCCTTCTTTCAAGGAGCTCATAGTCTAGTGAGGAGACAACCTATAAACAAATAAACAGCTTTCAGTGTGACAGTTACTAAAATAGATGCAAAATGTCAACTAGTACATCTGAGGTTCACAAGAGAAATGGATAATCCAACCTACAGGAATCAGGAAAAGGTTCACAGATAAGGTAACATTTGAATGAACTGTGTCTTAAAGTATAATTCTTCAAGAAAGAATTATGGAAAGTATGGCGCGCTGGAGAACTGTTGGTAAGGTTGGTGCAAAGTGATGAGGCCAACAGGCAAACGGTAATCTAAACTGTATAGGATCCTATGGGATAGTTCATATGGTATCTAAAGTATACCAAGCACAGTAGTTTAAAGCTTATCCTGAAGGTAACTGATAGACACTGATAGGTTTCCACAGCAAGAACCGCATTTTAGAAGAATAACTTTGGTAGCAAGGGTCTAGATTTAAAATAATCAGTTTAGGGCCTCCCTGGTGGCGCAGTGGTAGAGAGTGCACCTGCCGATGCAAGGGACACGGGTTTGTGCCCCGGTCCGGGAAGATCCCACATGCTGCGGAGCAGCTGGGCCCGTGAGCCATGGCCGCTGAGCCTGCGCGTCCGGAGCCTGTGCTCTGCAACGGGAGAGACCACAACAGTAAGAGGCCCGCGTACAGAAAAAAAAAAAAAAAAATTCAGTTTATCTGAACCAGAGCACTGGTAAAAACTCAGCATATGTGTAAGATCTCTGACAGATGATTATGGGATAGCTGAGGCTTAGAAAGAAGAAGGATTCTGAACAACCAAAATTTCCCACTTCACTATCTGGGTGGGTGATGGAGCCATAACCAGGATAGGGAACAGAAGTGAAGCAAATTGTAGGAGACAATATGGCTCAAAGTTTTCAAGAGCCAGTTCTGCAGTTAGACTACTTGAATTTCATTTCCAATTCTGCCACTTAACAGCTGTGTGACCAAGTGTGACAAAAGAAAAAACAAAGCCTGAGTTTTAACAAACTTTGAAGTGAATTGGTTATTCATCCAAATGAATTTAGGTCATAACCTATGCCCAGAGGATATGGCCAGTTATATGTAAGCTGATTATGTCCAGCTCAACCCTTTAAAAATGCCACAAAGTTGAATATGGGTTCATTATTATTCAACTGCAAAGAACAGAGTAAGAGTCCTGAATGTAGATAATAAAATACATTTCCAGTCCTCCAAGGTTACAGACCTATCAACTCCTCACTTAGAAGGTACATCTTAATTGTCTGCTTACTTCATGATGTCATTCTTAAGTCAGAAGCAAAATTTTAAAAAAAATATCAAAAGATCTGATCCATTTTGCATACTATGCATAGCATTAAAGACTGGAAAAGACAGAGAAATATCATCATATATCTATCTGCCTGGATCAATTAATAAACATACTGACTGCCTAGTCTGTAAAGTGGGTATGGCAAGGACACAAAAATGGTACAAGACAAAGCCCCCGTTTCCATACGGGTACTCTAGTTTTAAAGATGATATTAATACACAGGTAACATCTCAGTAACAAGACAGGATGGTACATACCAGTTGCTAAAGAAGTTTAGTCCAATGAATGTGGAACTTGAAAGGTTAGAAAGCCTCCATTTAGACAACAGCACAAAATTTAAAATTCAGTGAGTGTGGCAAAGATAAAGATAGATGAACAAAGCCTCCCTCTCCCTAAAATATCCAAGATTCAACAACTCTAAAGCAGAAAATAAGTATTTCATAAAATCATAAACTAGGGACTTCCCTGGTGGTCCAGTGGTTAAGAGTCCACCTTCCAATGCAGGGGACGTGGGTTTGATCCCTGGTCGGGGAACTAAGATCCCACATGCTACGGGGCAACCAAGCCCGCAATGCCACAACTACTGAGCCCGCCCACTCTAGAGCCCGTGTGCCACAACTAGCGAGCCCCCACGCTCTGCAGCCCGCGTGCCACAACTAGAGAGAAGCCCACGCACTGCAACAAAGAGCCTGCTCACCATAATGAAGATCCCGCGTGCCTCAACTAAGACCCGACGTAGCCAAAAAAAAAAAAAAAAAGTACCAAAAACTTACCCCTTGAAAAAAAATAAACTACAAAATAGGGGATTTAATTTTAAACAATAAAAGAATATTACTTCTATATAGAGATCATTTATAAAAATATACTGTTGATCATTTCAATGAATTTATAGAACAGGACAGTAAACAACTCATCCTGATTTGCACAGGACCATCTAGGTTTTGAGTTCTGCTTCTTGGGAACCTCTCATTTCTGGGCACGCTGAGATCTTTTACTAAGGGTAACCTTAGTAAACGATGTAATGGCTCTAACTACATAGACAGCTTTTTGGATGTATCTCAAGGGTATTTTTCTAGTGGAATCCTGTTATAATAAAGCATAATTCTGTTAGACTTTACAATTTCTGTATGACCTAAATATTCAGAAATGAAAAATCAATTTTATAGGGACTACTCATCATTAGGCCTCAATTTCACAACCCTGGGGACTACATGTAGGGAGAAGGGAAGAGGAAGGAGCAAAAACTTTCTCAATACCCAATGCCTTTAAACTTCAGAATTGTTTACTTTTACCAAACTCTCCAAATAATCACCACTCTGGTACCCTACGGATTTGAAGACACTTCCAACTTCCTGCGTAGCCTCCAAACACTGAGTCCAACTGTTCTTCCTCACCTCATGCAGTCACCCTCACTCCAGTCTCCGCTTCTGTGCCAATACTGTATCTTGCACACTTCCATTCCACTGACTAGCAGGGATGACCCCATGCTGGACTGGCAGGCGCTACTCTGCTCGGCATCTCCAAGCAGTTATCTCCAGCACTGCGCTCTCTCTTCAGATTCTGTCTGCCTTCAGTCCCCCCAGCTCTCCTCTGTCCTAGTAGCACCTAGTGGTGATACCATCCCTAGTTTATGCCTGCACAGCACTTCACAGTTCCAAATTTTCACATTCCCATCTCAAGGAAGTAGGCCAAGTACAACCATTTCAAATTTTAATACTGTAACATTAACATTATTTTTAATTCCTACTCTATCTCCCATGGAGCTTTTCTTACCAGGATCTCTCAACCACTGTGCCTCTTCCTCTACCTTCAAATAAACTTGGTGTTAAGGTCTCAATACATACTTTTAATTGTTTGGGATAGAAGCTAGGTGATTTCTTAAAAAGTTTACTTGTCCACACTGACCTCTCTGTATAAACTTCACTGATTAATCCTCTTAATACAAAACCTAGGAATTTTACCCTCCTGATAATTTACAAGTGCCACTGGGTGAAAAGGAATAACACTTTAAAACTGTGCCATTCCAGTGACTTGAAGAGCACTTGCATTACCTACCAGACAAAGGACAAATGAAGACAGGCATCCACAGGTACTTTTTATCCTCCAACTACAGTCTGGGTGTTTATTTTCATGTGAAAATGCCTATCTAGGGCTTCCCTGGTGGCACAGTGGTTGAGAGTCCGCCTGCCGATGCAGGGGACACGGGTTCATGCCCCGGTCCGGGAAGATCCCACATGCCGCGGAGCGGCTGGGCCCATGAGCCATGGCCGCTGAGCCTGCGCATCCGGAGCCTGTGCTCTGCAACGGGAGAGGGCACAACAGTGAGAGGCCCGCGTACAGCAAAAAAAAAAAATGATATGAAAAATGCCTATCTAATCATAGGATCTAATAACCACAACTTTCTCTCTTCCATCTTTCTGCACTTTCAGTAAATTTCAAAGTTCCTTTTAGTGCACAATATATGTCAGTTTATGGGAAGAACACAGGAAGTATTTTTTATGAGGAAAATGTATTTATCTTCAAAATGCCAAATTTCCTGTCAGTATTAATATCCAACTCTTATTATTTATCCCCACCCATTTTCGGATTTTCAACCAGAGGAGGTAAATAAATAAATTAATTTTCCCCAAGCCTTCTGGTTCCGTTTTCAATCATCTTCCAATTTTTACCTGTACTTTTCCAGCAACACAAATCTAGGCCTCTTTCCTTCACTTTTCTTTTTCAGCTGTATCTCATATCTCCCCTTTGGCAAGTTCATTCTCTTCTTAGTCTTTACCTATCTCACTTTCTTGTGTCTAATGAGTTTATAATCAATCGTATTATTTTATTTTTAAGTGTTATTCCTCTCAAACAATTACATAGAAAGTCTGCTTTATAGTTAACTTGTCTCAAAATTTGCCTCTCATTAATGTATGTATCTGGGCTTCCCTGGTGGTACAGTGGTTGAGAATCTGCCTGCCAATGCAGGGGACACGGGTTCGAGCCCTGGTCTGGAAAGATCCCACATGCTGCGGAGCAACTAGGCCCGTGAGCCACAACTACTGAGCCTGCGCATCTGCAGCCTGTGCTCCACAACAAGAGAGGCTGCGATAGTGAGAGGCCCGTGCATCGCAATAAAGAGTGGCTGGCCCCCACTCGCCACAACTAGATAAAGCCCTCGCACAGAAATGAAGACCTAACACAGCAAAAAATAAATAAATTAATTAAATAATTAAAAAATATATATATATATGTATCTGCTGCCACCTCAAGCTAATAAGCAAAATAATTTTACACTGAAATGCACCATACACATCACAATTTTAATTTTTTAAGCACTAAATCTTGATCCATCTATAGATTTCCTTTTAACTGCCAATTTTAACCATTTCCAAACTATGTGACCACCTTGCTCTCAAAATTGTTCTGTGTAATCAATCTGCTCTTAAACTATCAGTTACATAATTAAAACAAATTTCTTTTCCTTTCTCAAATCTACAAACATTTGTATTGTTACTGCATGCCCCTTGCTGTAACAGTCAAAAGCCTTGCTGAATTTAACCTTATGCCTCCTCAAATTATCATGGCACACACCCTTATACCCGCTGCCCATTAATTCCCTGCAATTTATTTCCTAGTTTATTTCCTGCAATTTATTTATTCACTAAAAATTCACATCCAATAGCTGGTCAAACTACTTACTCAGTTCTCTTCCTCATTCTCGTAAATTCTAACCAAGGTAATTCTTGATTCTGGGTACTTTAAATTCTATCTACTTCTTTGCCTTAAAACAGCTTTCCATCACAGTAAGGCTCCAGTCACAGCACAAAACACAATCAGAGCAACTTAACTTGCTCTGATTTTCCTATCAAGGTGTTTGCCCCCAATTAATAATAGTTACAATTACCTACCCAAGCAAAACTAACAACGCACCGTTTCAAATAAAACGTGTTTCATGTGAACGTCAAGCCAGCAAAATTTACAAGGTCTTCTTCCATACAGAATGCAAATTCCTTCCCAGAAAAGCAATAAATAATTAATGATAGACTTTGGACAGAGGACTGGAGGCTAAGCTAGCAGTAACTACAACATACCAAAGTAAAGGCCAGTCCGGAGATCAAATATCAAAGATACTTCTATTCTGAGCTGACAGAAGTACTGGTTTTTGCTCTTTTCCACGTCAGAGGTTGGCAGATTTAAAAAAATTAATTTACTGCAAAGTGAATATAAAACTCTCAATATCTAGTAATGTTAGAAATTAAAGAAACCCAAGTCAGATCCTGTCAACAAGTAAGCTTTTGCTTATAGAAGATCTGCAGCCTGGCTGACAGGTGGGGTGGGGGTAGAAACAAATAATTGAAAAGAAGAAACCATCATGTGCCAGAGTCCAGTGTGAATCTGGATTTGAACTTCTGCTCCCACATTTACTAAGAGGCAGCATAACAGTGGTTGAGAGAGTAAATTCTGCAGCCAGACTGCCTGGGTTCAAATCCCAGTTCCACTACTGGCAAGCTCCTTTACTCCACAGTGCCTCAGGTTTTTTTTGTTTGTTTGTTGCTTTTTTTCTAATTTTATTTATTTTTTGGCTGCGTTGGGTCTTCATTGCCGCGCATGGGCTTTCTCTAGTTGGGCGAGCAGGGGGTTACTCTTTGTTGCAGATCACGGGCTCTAGGTGCATGGGCTTCCGTAGTTGCAGCACACAGGCTCAGTAGTTGTGGCGCACACGGGCTTAGTTGCTCCGTGGCATGTGGGATCGTCCTGGACCAGGGCTTGAACCCGTGTCCCCTGCATCGGCAGGCGGATTCTTAAGCACTGTGCCACCAGGGAAGTCCCAGTGCCTCAGTTTTTATATCTATAAAATGACAAAGACGGGCTTCCCTGGTGGCACAGTGGTTGAGAGTCTGCCTGCCGTTGCAGGGGACACGGGTTCATGCCCGGGTCCAGGAAGATCCCACATACCGCGGAGTGGCTGGGCCCGTGAGCCATGGCCACTAAGCCTGTGCGTCCAGAGCCTGTGCTCCACAATGGGACAGGCCACAACAGTGAGAGGCCCCCGTATCGCAAAAAAAAAAAAAAAAAAAAAAAAGACAAAGACAACAGTACCTACCTCACAGAGTTATTAAGAGAATTAAATGAGTTAATATTGACAAATCGCTAAGAAAACTCCCTGGCACACAAATGCTTAATAAATAAATTGACATGACCTTGGACAAGTAACTTAACCTCTCTCAGCAGCAGATGTCTTAGAAGAAATTAGTATCATATAAGCAGTTTGTGAATTATAAAGTGCTGTATAAATGCTAAATTATTAAGAATATAACATGAAAAAACAATATTAAATATGAGAATGAAAAATAAAGCATTTATAGAAAAACACAGTCTTACTATATTGCAATTTTATCAGCTAATTTTTCTGAATATGGAGGTTACTTAGAAACCTAACACTTCAACCTTCTGAGACACTCATGCCATCTACCTTATTTTAAATAATTTCTGATGGAGATTCTTATAAAAATATACTACATAACCCTGTCCTAGTATAAGTCTCTGAAAATGAAGTATACCCTCCTACTTTCCAAAGTGACCGACTACCTACACAACTTTCACCTCCTAAGATATACTCCCTCCCCACATTTATACCCTCTTCTTTTGGGCACCAAACAGACTTGGGGTTTGTGTATTATTAAAAAACAACAAGAAGACAAAACGAGAAATGGGAAGGGAAGGGAGGGGAGGGCAGGGGAGGGGAGGGCAGGGGAGGGGAGGGCAGGAGAAGCAGAGATAAAAGCAGGGATAAAAGCAAGGGAGAGTACTTCTCAACATCCGCAACACAACCCTCTTCTCAAGCTTCGTAAATGCTCATCTAAACTACAGGCACATAGTCTCCCTGCTCCCACACCACATCCATCCTCTACCAGTGGTCGGAGTGGGCTTTCCAAAACAGTACGCGCCACAAAAACTGTTTCACACCCAATGTTCTCTCCTTTTAACTACAAGAAATCCAAACTCATACATGGCCCCACGTGACCTGCTGCCCCTACATTTCCTACCTCTCTCCTCCCCTCTTTTCTCTCTCACTGGCATTCCTGCCATCCCTAACCTGAATACCTTGTGCTGCTGAGAGACCTCTGTTTTCACTCTCCATCTGACAGTCCCTTGGCTACCTTCTCAGCCTTAGGGCTCCACTCAAGTATGACCCGTTCAGAAAGAATCTCTAGTCAGCCCAGGCACAGCCAAAGCCTCACTCCTTCAACTCTACCACCTCACCCTATTTTATCATTCTCAATGATTTACGTTCAGTTATCTTAACCTCTTACTTCTGTCTCCAACCCACGCCGACCTCCAAGGGCAGCGACTCCATCTTATTTATTCCCAGAACCCAGGCTAAAGCCTGGCCGAGGGAAGGCCCCCCAGAAGTATTACTGACTGACTGAAACAGACCTCAGAAAATAGATACTGGAGGTAAACGTAAGCAGAGTTCAAAAGTGAACTGCAAGAGTGAACTGAAGCCACCTGCTGCGACAGGTGGTCTTTCATCCAGAAAAGGCCTATTGCATACAATTAGCAGGGAAGAGCAGTACTGAAAGGCTGAATGGTAGAGGAGAACCATGCACAGGGTTGAAGAAAACTTCAAGAAAGAATTTCAAGGAAAAGAAGAGTGGCTAGGCCCACCAAGCACCCCAGCAAGATCAGTAAAAAGAGAAAACTGTTTACTGGACTGTATGGATGTTACCAGGCCTTTAGCAAGAGCAATTTTAATGGAGTGGTAGGGGCCCAGAGGCCAGGGGCTTCAGAAGTAAATTAACAGCCAGAAACCTCTGTTCAGATGTATGATTGTATAGGAAAAGAGATATAGCCTTAAAGGGAGGCGTACATAGGTTTGTTTTTGAAGACAGAAGAGACCCTGAACATGCTTTCAGGCAGCAAGCAGCTGACGTCACAGAAAAGACAATGATTACTACGACAAGATCTCTGAGAAGTCAGGATTGGTTGAGATTTAATGCAGAGGTACAGACATAGTTCTTACACTGAGACTAGAAAGAGAAAAGAATGAGTGAAAGTGCAGATATCTCTGACATTGTCTGGGAAGAAAGGTAAGGAGGTTTTACCTGCCAATTCCTTTGGTGAAGGAGGCATTGGGAATACAATGGTCAATAAACATAGACCAAATTCCCTGTTTCAACAGGGATGTGGTAGGTAAGGAATTCAAGGCAGACAGAGCAGAGACTTGGGCCCAGGTCAGTAGTAGCAGCACCAATCCCCACAGATGTGTGATTTTTTTTTTTTCCAACTCACCTTTATAGTTCACGTTTAGAAGCAAAGATATGTTAGAGCTGTTTAGAACATAGGATCCAGAAGAGAAAAAGGCATACTCTAGCTACTACCAAACTACTTCCGGTTATTCAGATGCATTACGTACACACACACTCTCTGCCACCTTCGTTCATTAAAATTCAGCTAGAGAAAATAAAATAACTGGTATTCTCCAAAAAAGCTCTTTACCCAAAGCTCACTAATGACACATATTTCTAATCCACTACCAGTTTTCCTCAACCTGGCTGCATGTCAGAATTACCTGGGGACTCCACCAGGGGCCCCAAGTGATTCTCACATACACATCTAGGCACCCATGACTTCCTACATGTTATTCCCACTGCTCATCTACCTAATTTCTAATCATCCCTAAAGATTCAGCTCAAGCAAACACAGCACTATAACCATGTTATTTCTTTATCTCCCCATTACACCAGAAATTTCTTTATTACTACTCATCTTTATAATTCCAGCCCCTAGCCCATTGCTCAGCCCTTACTATATACTTTAAAAATGTGTTAAATGAAGATTCACAATCAATAAAACATTTAACCTGTAGAAATGGTTAGAGTAGTTATGTTAAAAAAATGTACCTATATAGCACAGAACTAAAACTTTAAAATATTATAAAGAAAATCCTATACAGGTGGGATAAACCATCTATACACTCTCCCATCTTTGCTTTGATAATTCTGAGCACCAAGTCCATGTCCACCTTACCAATGTGATTTTATCTCCACAGCCCACAGTAAAGGCTCAATACAAAAATGTCCAATACAAAAGTAAAGGATAAGTGTTACCTAAAATGTTCATTTGACTTATTAAATACTCAAATGTCCAACAGTATATATACAAGAGAAAAGCTCATTAAACTTGGAAACTTTCTGTCCCTAACTAAATATTCAAAATAATTCAGAAGTCTTAAATTAATCCCCAAATTATATATCAATTGGACTCTCAAAGTCTGGGGGAAAGACGGCTACTTAGAACACGGTACAGATTTTCCCAATAGGAATGTTATAAATGGTGGTGAGATACCAAGACCAAGGCACAAAAGCCTACCAAACCCATTAAGAGCCAGACCACTGGTACTGTCCACAGAGGTGTTTCAGACCTTCCACAAATACATATTTGTGTGCATATGCAAAAATGAAAGCAAAATTCCAAAATAAATAGTTGACACTGAGAAAAAGTACCAAAAGCACTTTGCATGGTGCCTAATACATGGTAAATATGAGTATTTGCTGTAAGTTATAGTTGTTTTCTCCCAGAATCCCTGATTTCAAACTTCTGTGTTCATCAAAATAGCTTTATTTTTCTCACTGCATTCTAGACGATAAATTCCAAGCATGCAGGACAAATCCTGGCCATTGGCCATTGTATCCACCATGTCTCCCCCAAAGCCTGGCACACAGGAGTGTTTAATACTATTTAGATGATTATATTTGGATACTTGTTGTCAACGATTTGAATCTTAAAAACAACTAAGTAAACACAGGCTTAAAACCAAATAGCCTCATTTAGTTTTTAGGTGCTCTTTTAAATGAACTACGGTACTTCTCAAATTGATTTTTTTTTCTTTTAAAACTACCATCAAAATGAAGGAAAAAAGTGTAAAAATTCAGGTAGAAAATATTCCTCCAAGAGTCACCAGCTTGGAAAACACTGCTCTAGATAACAGTCTCACTAAATGGCTGAATGAGACAGGGCATCTAAACTTCTTTGGGCCTTGGTAATCCTATTGATTAAGAAATGGAGGACAGAACATATTGATATTTTCTAGCTTAGAACTGCTTGACTATAAACACTGCATATTTCATGAAAACGTGAGAGTAACAACCATCCACAATCTTTGCATCAACCTAACTCACAACTGTTTCCAGTTTTGTACCATTATTTTCCTCCAATACAGATTTTTTTTTTACAAAGTTGAAATCCTAGTGTACAAATCATTTTATTTTCTAACTCCCACCTCCCATTTACAGTAAGAACTGCTGAATACAAATTTGATTGAGCCCTTGGCCAACATCAGAGAACAATTTAATTTACGCTTGTAGTTTTTACAACATACCTTTGGCAACAATATTCTAGAAGGCCACAAGATGGTGATGCTGCTCCATAAAATGCACCTTTTAAAAATATAATCGAATAACTTAATACCAACTTTCCAAAAAATGAAATTAATAGTTTTCCTCCACTTCAAGTAAAGGATATAAAAAAATGCTTGTACTCTATTTAATAGAAGACATTAATGAGGAAGAAAATATATTCATCAAATTTAACAGCAACTGTTCTAATTTTCAAGCTAAACAGTTATGGTCCTTAAAAACAAAACAAAAACACAGAACTCTGGCACTATCACTGTGTCTTTTATCACAGGAATCTTTCCTTCCCTCTCTGCTCCATCCCCTTCCTTCCTCAGGTCATAAAAAAAAAAAATTACATTTTCACTTATTCATTGACTTTTTCATAATTATTCTTAATTTAGAGAGATAATTCCTATTTCCCTGTTTTAAAAGAATTGATACTCAAATGTATTTCCATCAACAAAAGTAAACTATAGCAAAATGAAAATGAAATCATTTCTTTTCTAATTTGCTATAATTTCTCAATTTCTTATAACGTACAATATTATGTTTATAATGGCAAATTACCAAAGCTTTTCACGCAGAAAATGTTTGCAGTTGGTCATTTTCCCCATACCTTAGCAAGTATCAGTAGAAGGAAGGTTTCCCATTCCTGTGGTGCTTATATAATGTCAATTAAAAAGAAAAATCAAATAACAGCATCTTAAAACTTGAGCTCCAGACCTACAGAATCAACTTAAGTTAACATGTAAAAAGAGCTGCGTAAATACTCCCTAAGCAGAAGAATAAGATGACAGAGCGTAACTACCTGGGACTGGCAGCACTTACGTGTGGTGCCTAAGTGACACAGAAACATGGCCAATCTTAAACCTGGAATCTGAATCAGGTCTCTGACTCCAAAAATAGTAAAAATCACAGTGACCATTTATTAGGCTCCTATTATTTGCCCAAAAAAACTATCTCTAATGTTATCAATCACCCTTCAGAGTCATTATTTCTACTAACAGGTAAGAAAAATGAGGTTTCAGGAATGTAAGTAAATTGCCCAAGGTCACAAAACTGGTGAAAGTCAGGATTTTGAATCCAGATCTCCTGGGCTCAAAGCCAATGCTCTTTTCACTACATTTGCGCTACAAACACAGAATATAAAAAAGAAACGCTGAGCTAAACCCAAACCTTAAAATAAGCAGTTTGCTGTACCAATCTGATGTTCCCATTCTTTTATCACTTAAGCAACTTCAGAGTAGGGTGGTTTTGTGGGGCTTGTAAGCTAGGTCATTGAAAACGTTTTTCCTGAAGGTTGAGAAAGTAATCTAAAACAGCGAATGTGTAAAAGCATAAACACACTAACAATGAAGAAGGTAGGCTGCTCAGGCTGTGTTTAATAAATCATTTCCATGTATTCTGGGAAAAACATCCAGGGCAACATAACATTCTCACTCTGCAAAGATCAAATTTCATGTAATTACATCATGTAACATCTCATATTTCAAAATGACACAAACATTTCCATAAATAACCTGTCATTTGTTTCAAAGTGTGGTATTTAATATAATATGTGCTTACCAGACTTTTTTCCTTCAAATCCAAAAATTTTAAAGGTTTGGTATTCTTCAAATACACAGTATTTGCTACATCTCATGAAGGAGCAGAAAGCACAGAGTCATTAATTAGAGCTGAAGATGAGGCTGAGAGCTGATTACGAGACTCACTGAGGGACACAAAGCTTCTTAATGTCAGGCCAAACCTGGGTCTGCTGACAAGGCCAGCACTCTTTTCTACACTGCACTGGTCACTAGGATAGCATGACCCAAAGTTACATTCGCCTCAAAACATGTTCTGACTGTTTCTAAATATATTAAGGCTTCTAATTTTCCAGCATTTAAGTAGCCATGGAGATTTGCTAACTCTTCAACTCCAAAGTGCCAATCCCTAGTGTGAGAAGAGCATGTTGGGTAACGTAAGAGAGTTGAACAAACCTAGGTCCAAACTTCAATTTTGCTATTCAGGTGTATTTAACCTCTCTGAGTCTGTTTTCTTACTGAGCAATGTAAATACCAACTCCGTTTTGTGAAGGGGAAAAGAAGTGCTAACATCAACTCTAGGAAATCAGAACTATTTCTAGAATGGAATATAGAAAGTGCCCAATAACTGATAACTTCCTAACACCCTCCCATCACCACCACCACCCCAGTCACACTCTCAATTACTCTGAGAAGCTCCAACATTTTTCTACCATACTTCCACAACAATACAGAGGACAGCAGGTTAAGAAGCACTTCCATCACATGCCCATGCTGCAAAGTGATACAAAGCAAACTTCCACATCCACAGTAAGAATCAGATGAAAATCACATTTAGGATTAAAGAACTAAATGTAAGGCCAGACACTATAAAACTCTTAGAAGAAAACATAGGCAGAACACTCTATGACATAAATCACAGCAAGATCCTTTTTGACCCACCTCCTAGAGAAATGGAAATAAAAACATAAATAAACAAATGGGACGCAATGAAACTTAAATCTTTTGCACAGCAAAGGAAACCATAAACAAGATGAAAAGACAACCCTCAGAATGGGAGAAAATATTTGCAAATGAAACAACTGACAAAGGATTAATCTCCAAAATTTACAAGCAGCTCATGCAGCTCAGTATCAAAAAAACCACCCAATCCAAAAATGAGCAGAAGACCTAAATAGACATTTCTCCAGAGACGATATACAGACTGCCAACAAACACATGAAAGGATGCTCAACATCACTAATCATTAGAGAAATGCATATCAAAACTACAATGATGTATCACCTCACACCAGTCAGAATGGCCATCATCAAAAAATCTACAAATAATAAATGCTGGAGAGGGTGTGGAGAAAAGGGAACCCTCTTGCACTGTTGCTGGGAATGTAAATTGATCCGGCCACTATGGAGAACAGTATGGAGGTTCCTTAAAAAACTAAAAATAGAACTACCATATGACCCAGCAATCCCACTCCTGGGCATATACCCTGAGAAAACCATAATTCAAAAAGAGTCATGTACCACAATGTTCACTGCAGCACTATTTACAATAGTCAGAACATGGAAGCAACCTAAGTGTCCATCAACACATGAATGGATAAAGAAGATGTGGCACATGTATACAATGGAATATTACTCAGCCATAAAAAGAAACAAAATTGAGTTATCTGTAGTGAGGTGGATGGACCTAGAGACTGTCATACAGAGTGAAGTAAGTCAGAAAGAGAAAAATAAATACCATATGCTAACACATATATATGGAACCTAAAAAAAAAAAAAAAAAAGGTTCTGAAGAACCTAGGGGCAGGACAGGAATAAAGACACAGACGTAGAGAATGGACTTGAGGACGTGGGGAGGGGGAAGCGTAAGCTGGGACGAAGTGAGAGAGTGGCATGGACATATATACACTACCAAACGTAAAACAGATACCTAGTGGGAAGCAGCTGGATGGCACGGGGAGATCAGCTCAGTGCTTTGTGACCACCTAGAGGGGTGCGATAGGGAGGGTGAGAGGGAGGGAGACGCAAGAGGGAAGAGATATGGGGATATATGTATATGTATAGCTGATTCACTTTGTTATAAAGCAGAAACTAACACACCACTGTAAAGCAATTATACTCTAATAAAGATGTTAAAAAAATTACATTTTAACACTTGAGAGGAGTATAGTACTGCTAAATTCTTTGTTGTAAATACACAATTTCAAGATATTTTAAAGCTACTCCAGTAACAGAACACAATATTAATTTACTATTTACAAATACTCTTCCTAAGCATTTTAAAGCAGGCTGCTAAGTATGAACTTTCAGATATCCTCATTCTTAGAGGAAAATATTAGAATCCAAAATACACAGAAACCTTCCAAAATGAGATAATCAGTTAAACAGCTAAGACTTTATTCCTAGAATGTAATTCTTCTCAAGTTTAAAACACAGGGACACAATCCACAAATCCAAAACTCCAAAAACTATACAAACTTAAAGCTCCTTCTTAACTCATATGGTGACAAAAACTGAACTGACCTGAACTCATTTGGCAGCAGCATCTGAACAGATGTGTGACTATTTACTGTCCTTATTTATCCATAATTAAACAATTGCCAAGGAAAGTACAGAGTGCTGCCCTAAGACTTCATTGGGGTTTTATGTAACACAAAATGTGGAGTGTATTACGTTTCTAAAATTTTAAAAAAGAATTATTTCTGTAACACATCTGACACCAAAAACAAGGTCTTATAAACCCATCCTAGTGACTATTTACTCAATACTAAGTGTTAGGTTTAAGCCATGCAATAAATCTATGAATAGGTATTATTATTACCACTTTACATGTGAATATCCACTTTACATATGATAAAACTAGGGCTTAATCTAAGGTTACCTTTACCAAGATCACTTAGCCAATAAGTAAGTGCCAGAAATCAAGTCTAGGCTTGTCTTACTTGAAGGCCTAAGCTCTTAAACAGCTAATAGTTCACAGGAAAATTAAATCACAAAGAAAGTTTTAAAACAAATTATAATTACCAAACGTTTTAATGTAGAACAATGAAATTCCTGAGTATGATGTATACTTTCCATTCTGGGTATTCATACCTAAACATCAACACCATTTTTCACAGCTCGAAGGACAAAAAGAGATGAGTTTATTGTTGCTTTTCTTCCCAAAGAACTGGCCACAGTCAGGGAAAACAAACAAAAACAACAGGCTCCTCAAACAAATGCCAACTAATCCTTTCTACTCAAATTTAGAAAGAATCATGGGTTTAGCATGTTGTTGTTTTTTTTTACCACAGAATGTACTAACACAATAAAAATAAGGCTGATACAAACATAGGTTAAGTTTTTCCAAGTACAGCCCCAATTTAAAGATCTGCCGTTCCAATGACAGATATGATCACAGGACTGACTGAGGGTTAAAGTGACGTAGATGCAGGCTGTCACTACCACTGTCCTAAGCAAAAGTTAGAGAAAATAAGCTTCAAGGTTTTGTTTTTTTTCTTTTGGATTGATCGATCTAAAATTTAAACCTTCTCTTTCGACTTTCTTCTCAAATCAATATCCTTATTCTAAGCAATGGCTTTTCCCCACAAGAGACAGATCATGGTCCCCATCCAACCAAATTAGACACACTTCAATCAAAATCTCAATTTCTGAGTAGCTTATCTTAAGTGAAAAGCGTAAGATTATCAGATAAATAATCCAATATCTAATTTGTTTCAGCTAAAGCGTTTTTTAAAAAGAAACATCTTCACTCATAAAAATGTATTTTGTAGAAGTATAGGGTAATTTTTTGAACAAGGAGTCCTGATGGGTGCCTCTTGCAGGGTTACTTCTCTTGCCTACTTCTTACTGTAATCACCAACTATCAGGTTTCTATAGTTTGGATCAAGTCCTTGGCAATTATCTTAAGCCTCTTTAAATATCTGAAAGGTTCAGATGTTAAGCTCCCTTTGTATTTACATTATACATGTGTATTTACTGAACAGTGTAGCTTAAAAAATGGTCTCAGAGAACACCAGAACCCCAAATTACCAATTCAGTTTATACCAGCAGTTCTCAAACTAATGTGTATAAAATCATCTGAGGTATTTACTAAAAATGAAGACTCCTGAACTCCACTATCAAGGACCATACCATAGATCTTGAAGAGTACTCAAGAATCTACACGTTTAACCAATATCCCAGATGACCATGATGCAGGGACTGCACTTTGACAAATACTTATCTACCCTGTATTTCATCCAATGACGGTGTTAACAATTTCTTGTTCCCAGACTGTACGGCCAAACCATCACCAGCTGATAACTGCAGCCATGTTGAGTCAGTATCTTTCTCAGAGACATTCTTAACCTTTCGGCAACCTATTTTTTAAGCTAAGAGGTGAGATTTGATATGCAGCTCTGCTCATGCCAAACTAAACTACAACTGTCCTTGAGAAATGAGTGGCTCACAGAAAACTGGACTACTTGTTTGAATTTTCAACTTGTTAATAATAATGAACTAAGAGCAATAAAAATGATTTAAGGGCTGTTCATGTCCAAGGGATCCCATTTTCTGCTTTAAAACATTCTTTCAATGAATCCTTACAAAAATCCAGTACAGAAGATATTCTTTACCTTTTACAGAAGAGAAACTGAGGCAACACTGCTATTAAGCACCACTGACAGAAGTCAGCTGTGCCTGGCTTTAAAGCTACAGCTCTTGACCCACATGCAGGAACGTCTTTAATTCTTAAACTTTAAGAGCAGAACGATGTAGTTTATTTACTTCTAAGATAAAGTATGCCCTAATTTATACACAGCAAGTTCATTTGACTAATTCTCCTCCCCACGCTAACTAAACACAAAGAGTAGTTCATCTTGGCAAGTTGGAGCTAAGGTTTAACAGGAATATCCCACGTCAAGTCAGGACTCAAGTCAGTTTGCTTCTCCTCATCCTATGTAGTCCTAATTATGGGTATACTAAACAGCTATCAAAAGACCTTGTTTTCCTTAGTTAAAAAGGTATCACACCTACAATTCTGTTAATGCTAGTACATTTTTAAACCACTCCTGTAATTTAGGGCAGGGAGGAGAGCCATGAAGAAACACCTTAAGGTAACTCTATCTACACCTTTCTTTGTGCCCTAGCCTCTCCTATATATATAAATAATGTTTCTCAGTACACTCAATCACCAAGTCCTGCCCACAATAGCCAACATACTACTATATTCAGAAATCTGCAAAGAGTTTTGCACTAGGAGGCAGGGGCCCATCTTTTCATCTATTCAAAATTCAAAAGTGCTCCAAATCTACACCTAAATTCTTTAAATGTAATATACTGATTCATTATTCCACTCAAAAGCTATAATGTAATAACAACAAAACACACATTTTCTTCATGCCACAGTTAGCCATAACATTATTCAGCATATAACTTGCACTAAAAAAAAGATACTGCTGAGATAAAGTGATAATGAGATAACGATAAGGTGAGAAAACACCAGCTAGCAATCAATTAACCTACCTGTTCCTGGGAAGGATGAGCATTGCCTCATTCCTTACATTTCGCTAAGCAGACAGGATTTCCATTCCAGTCTCCACAAGGAAAGAATATTTTCTCCACTATAATGACTCTTCCCCAAGGAAGGGTGGCTTATCCCAAACTTTCCCAGACACTGCAAACAGAAAATACTATTTGTGAGGCACCAGTTTGCTCAAGGCTAGTTAAGGCCAGAGTGAACCGTTTCAGAGCAGCCTGGGCTCTGGGTCCTGCACTTTCTTGCCCTCAAGTACGGCAAGTCAATCCTGCCCCATTATGGTAACATACTGGGTCAAACCCCAGAGACCCAAAACTTTCTCCTCTTCTCTACCCCAGGAGTGCTGACTATTCCTATTTGTGTAATAAGCCAAACATGCTATCATTTGCACTTTAGATTCAGCTTTCCCTCTGACAGGCCTAGACTCAAAGTACTAAAAGTACCAGGCAGCTCAAGTCTCAGCTTCCAAAACAGTTCTTCCAGAAGCCCCATTTTGGGGTAATACAGCTGTGTGGTGTAATCCCGGGATTCAGATATTTTGTCTAGTCCCTTTCCCTTGAATCTGGGCTAGACCCATGACTTGCTTTAACCAACAGAATGTGGCAGAAATGAGGCTATGCTGGTTCCAAGTCTATGTCTTAAGAAGGCCTGGTTGCCTCTGTTTTTGCACTCCTGGAAGCCCTAAGCCACCATGTAAGGCCAGCAATCCTTCTGGAAAGGCCACATGGAGAGAAGTGGCCTTGAGACAAGACTATGTGGTAAAAGAGAAAGAGAAAGAGAAAGAGAGAAAGAAAGAGAGAGAAGACTAGCATGCAGCTGAAAGCCAGCTATTAAAGTGACCACCCGCAAAACCAGCAGAACTGCCCAAATGAGCCCAGCCCAGGAAAGCAAACCTGTGAGCCAAAAACAAAACAAAACAAAAAGCCAAAAATCCTGGTTGTTTTAAGTCACTTAGTTTCAGGTTTTTTTGTCACACAGCAATAAATAACCAAAACAATGCTCACCTGGTTCCTTGTCTTTTTGCCTAATTTGTTCAAAATCCAGGAAAAAAGGAGGGGTGTAATGACAGGCAGCAGGGACACCACAATGGGTTATGAACAAATGATTTAAGGAACATCAAGACAGATGCTGGTCTTTCTTATACCTTAGGAACTATCTGACAAATAGTTTTACAAAACATACTCCAAAAAAAGTCATTTAAACATATGAATTTAAAATGTATACTAAGAGCTTTTTAAGGTAAATTTCTTTTTAAATGATAAAGCTTTTTATGTACTGGTAAAAACCATGGAATATCATGATATGTACTTTTGAAAATCAGATCCTGATTGCTCCAAGAATACAAATTTTCATAGACAAAACTTTTATAAACGAACAAACTCCATCTGTAAAAACACCTGAATTAAAAATCAACAAATTTTCAAAAGGGTATTAATCCCTACATTTCACCAATGTACTTTTGCAGACAAGAAATCACCTTTTGCTTTTTCCTTGATAGGAGGATAACTGTGATAAATACTTAAAATTTTCAAATTTACCTACCGATAGCCACTACAATGAGGTTACCATTTTCACACAAAGGAGAAAATAAACAAGCTCAGATCTACACGGTAAAAAAGTTTAACACAGATTCCAAACAGGTAAATTCAAACTTCTCACACAGAGCCTTCAGTTAAATTCCCATTTTAGATGAAGAGTTGGTGGGAAAAGAATACTGACTCAGGAACAAAAAAAATAGGTTTTAGCTCTAGTTCTAATTTTGGCCACTTGCTAGCCATATACCCTGGAAATTTTACATTTTTTAATTTCTTTGAGCTCCAGTGTCTTCATCTAAAAAGGAATTATCTCCTTACACACCTACTGATCAATTTTCATGAGAATCAAATGATGACATATATGCAACCATGCTGAAAAAGTGTAATATACTGTAATATATAAAATATGATATTCTTCTTAACGCCAGCAAAGAGTAAAAAATCATCTATGTATGTGCTTTTTGTTAGACATTTTCTCTCCACTATGTATTAGTAACTGGTTACTTCAAAAACCACTATTAAGGCTAATTTATTGCCTTCCACTGCTTGTTATAAGTACATCATATTTTTACAGAAAGAGTAAAAAAGATCCTAGCCTTTCTAATAATTACAGAATCAAACTTTCTAGGGCTATAACAGATACTATGTAATAACCTGCTCTGGTTCCCTACCAGGAAGACAATCCTATAGATGCAGAAAAGTCAACTGTTTACTAATCAAATTATGCTTTAACCATAATTAGTTTTCAGAGGATTAATCTGGCAGCAGTTTGTAGTGTGAACTGAAGTAGAGGGAACCTGAAGGTAGAACGACTTCTTTCTTCATTGCTATGGTCATAGGTGTGAGGGTCTGAACTCTGGAGGCAGTAATAGGAATTGAGGAAGGAATGGAGGAAGGAAGGACAATAGACAGAATTTGATGATGAAAGAGAAAATGAAGAAAGTAAAAATAACTGAGATTCTGGTCCAGGTTGATTGGGAGAATAGTGGTACATTTTGAGCAACATCAACTGGAATTTTTATCTTCAGCGTATGTGTGGCACTTTACAGCGTTAGTTCTCAGCCTTCCTCTGTAATAATTTAACCAGAGTTAGCTACTTAATCCAATGAAAAAATTCACTGACTAGGTCTCTGCACTTCATTATTCTGTAAAGTTTTACTTTTTACTTGATAAAGCGTTCCTGAATGAAGAAGTAGTTTCAGGGAATACCTGAACAGAGAAGATAAAAGTTCTTAAAGTTTCTTATTTCACTTACTTCCCCTCCAGCCCCACCTCTCCAATCCAAACTGAGATACAAAGGAAATAAATGAGAACATGACTGTTCTGATATTTCTATCCGCTCTCCATACACCCAATTCATCCCTCAGCCTCACCAGTTCTCCTGCACATGGAAAACAAGAAAGGTACAGATAGTCCAATAAAAATCTAAAACTCAAGAATCACAAAATGTTAAGAACTGAAAGGAACCTCCCAGGATCATCTAGTCCCTGCTGATGAGGTCACTTAAAGGCAGTGACTACATCCAATTGATGGTAAATCTGTTGCACATGTCTCCATACAAGAAAACCATCACTGTCAATCAACTCCTGATTCTACTTTACCCACTTGCTAACTGAAATGCTTGGGACAAATCATTTAACCTCTTGGATTAGTCTGTTCTGTAATAGAATAGCAAATAAGATAAGTTAGTCAAAATTCTCTGTAAGCTGTCAACCACAACACAAGTCTAAGGAGATATTGTCTCTAGGTGTACATACAATATGTCTCTACAGCAGAGGTTCTTATTGGTAAATGGAAGCATTTGAAGGTTCAATAGTTTTAAAAGGCCCCCAGTAATTCTAAGCACTGCTTCAACCCATTGGGTTCCATGGATGAGATTTAGGTGGTCCAGAGACTCCCCTAAAATTATATCCACAAAGCACAGGTGCATATGGAAATTTTCCAGGCCAGCAGATTTCTTTAGTTTCACCAAGAGTTACTAATCCCCCAGAGGCTGAGAACTACTGCTGTAAAGTGCCACACATACGCTGAAGATAAAGCTTCCAATTGATGTTGCTCAAAATGTACCACTATTCTCCCAATCAACCTGGACCAGAATCTCAGTTATTTTTACTTTCTTCATTTTCTCTCTCATCATCAAATTCTGTCTATTGTCCTTCCTTCCTCCATTCCTTCCTCAATTCCTATTACTGCCTCCAGAGTTCAGACCCTCACACCTATAACCACAGCAATGAAGAAAGAAGTCGTTCTACCTCCAGGTTCCCTCTACTTCAATTCACACTACAAGCTGCTGCCAGATTAATCCTATGAAAACAAAGGTTTAATCGTTTCATTCCCAACTCAAAAATCATCTGTATAACCCTCATCGCCTACTAAATCCAAGGTCATAAGCCCAGCACCAAAAGCAATCCATAAACTGGTCCAAATTTTTACTTTAAGCTTTACCACCCATTATACTGGTACAAATACGTTATATTCCATCCAAACATACTTGCCTCTCCCTAAATGTATGAACTCTGTGCTCTCTTAGTCCCTTCTCTCTGCCTGGATTACCTTTCCCAGCCTATCGAAAGTCTATAGTCATACTTCAACCCAAAGATTTCAAAAACCAGAAGCTCTATGAAATAACCCCCCATGAGATGTGAGCCCTACATCCTCTGAATGTGAATTCAGTATGAAACGTAACTATGTCTTAAAAGACAAATGAGGCATTTGTGTATAGTCTTACCTGCCTAACTAGTCTGTGAGGGCAGAAACTGTTATCACCCTCATCTTTATATTCCCCCAAATCCATCGCAGTCATGCAGTAGATGCTTAATAATTGTGTAAGGCAGTAGAAGAAATTTCAGCCTTCGCGGGGTAAGCAGATTACTATCTCTTGAAGCAGAGACCTTACATGCAACATCCTCTATCATACCAGGCTTCCAAAAACATAACCTTTAGTTACTGCTTTTCAAAGCCCTTATGTTATAGGTCATATAAGTGCATTTGAAGGGAAGAACTATTTTAAAGTGTTAATAAGCCACTTCAGAAAGATCTGTTCCCCCACATACTTTACACTTCTCAATTTGAAGAGCTTCCAATACTTGGCCACTAAGTATTCAATTTTAAAAATATTAACCATTTATGAAAAGTGATAATTTCAGCCACCGATAATTATCTATTTTATGAGTAAAAACAAGTCACATAAATAAAAGAATGCTTTTCTTCTTTAAAAGGTCCATTTCGCTTGCATAATACATACAGAGACTTAACTAGACAGGTAAAGTGGGTTTATACATAAGCATGAACTCTTGCAGAAACCTGCATACAACTGTACACCAGGTATTTCAGGCAAAAGAAACCAAAGAGGGGGAAGATAACTCTGGACGTTATTCTTTTACACTATTATTACCAACAACATTTTAAGGCAGGAACTCACATTTTGCACACTAACTACACAAAAAGATAAAAACCAATCAAACAGAAAAAGAAAGCCACATCAAGCCCCTGGAAAATATTTTATCCTGGAAGAGTAAAAATGTCAAAATAACAGATACTTCTCTTCTTTGGTAATGAAGGTTTCATATAATCGCGGGAGCAAAGGGGGCTCAACTCCGTATTGATGGAGCAAAGAAAGGGCTGTGCACAAGAGTAATCATTTAAAGCCTGTAAAAGCAACGGGTAAAGTACAAAATTTTTTAAATGTCTAAAGGATGAAAGGAGAAGGTCCAAGTCACAGATTAGATAAGGACTAGCGAAAACTGCAAGGTCACTGGGATCTACCAGGTCACAAAGGTGGAGGTGGGGGTTGTGTTGGGCGGGGGGTAGGGGGGGCGGCTGCAGAGTCAGTGAAGAACCAGGAGTGATAAAAACACGGCAGAAAAAGACGTTCTAAGGCGGGGAGTCCTTGGTTTGGGACGGTGGGACTGCGGGGAAAGTCAGGGCACTGGGAGTAAGTCCATATATTAGGGTTTTCTTGGAGAGGTGTTAGAGAAAGGACGGAAGGTTGAAAGAAGGGAAGGAAGCTTGAGAACTGCGGCTGCCGAGTCACGGAAACACTTTTCTCCGCTCCAGTATCATTAGCTCAGGCCTGTGCCAGGGCCAACTCGGGGCAGGACCCGTGACCCCACCCCAGAAAACTCCCAGCCCCCGGGCTGGAGTCGGCAGCCAGGGCGACGCGGACGGCCCCCGACTGCCCTCGGAGGGTCCCGCCCCGCGGCGGACCGTGCCGGGCTCAGGGCACCGCCGCAGAGGCTCCCGGCCCGCGCCCCCGGAGCCCCCGCCCCGCCCGCGACCCCAGCCCCTAGCCCAGCGCCGCGGCGTCCTTACCCGGCGCGAAGCCGTCGGCTCCCGGCGGCCCGGCGGCCCGGCGGCCACGGCAGCGGCGCCTCCTCCACCGGCGGGCGCCCTCACCCTTCCGTGCCCAAGATCGCCATCTCGCAGCAGGCGCGGCGGCGACAGCCACCCAGGCGTCGGCCCCAGCAGCCCAGGCCGCCTGCAGCCACTCGGAACCCGCTTGCCGCGCTCGCCGACACCCGACCCTCCCCCCACCCCCACCCCGGCCACGCGCCACCTCCGGCCGACCCCACGCCTCCCTCCTCGGGAGCGCGCCGCGCCCGGAGCGCGCGCCTCCCTGCCGGCTCGACCCCGCGTTCAGCGACGCGGCCTCCCAGAGCCTCCAACTCCGGACCCGGAATCCGGCTTCCCGCGAGCATGCGCAGCGAGGGAGACCCGAGGATGCCTTTGGAAGACTCCGCTTCTCCGGGTCTTCGGAGCGGTCGAGGGAGGGGGAGAGCCAGCCAATGGGAGGGAGGGGGCGAGGCCTGAACCTGTGGAAGGGGAGGAGACGTCGCCGAGATTTGGGAAGAGGCTTCAGTAAGTCTTGGTGGTTGCTGCTGACTTGACTTTCCGGTTCGCGGCCAGACCCGCTCACGACTTTCAGTAAGGTCCTTGAGGCACTGGCGTTCTTTTCTTGAACGCTTTAAGGAGGCTGTTAATAAATACTCCTTAATAAATAAATAATAATTTATTAATAATTAATAAATTATTAATTATTAATAAATAAATACTCCTTGACCTAGCTGAGTGTTTGACTTACAACCCATTGCAAGAGTAAATAATTGCATTTAGCAGATGGTCATACCAGAAGAGTTCCAGTCCACTTTTACTGGTAACCAAAACGTTCACTACCCCAACCCCACAAGAGTACAATGATAGAACTAATACTGAGCAAGTGCATGTGTCTGTGCAATTAATGAATACAGCAGTTCCATAAAGAAGGGCCTATTATCCCCATTTATACAAATGAGTCAATTAGCCTGGAGAAGAGCTCTTGGTTCTGTGCCTTGCTTTTAGAACCAAGGCCACCCTGCAAATAGAAATCACTAACGACCACGTTACTCATCATATGACCTGTTCCTCTACTTCAGAGAGATAAAAAAGGTCATCCAGCATGGATTTCTACAATTTTTGCCAGATGCTTCACCCAAACCCCACAAATTACCTACACCCACACCCAAGCTTACTAGTTTTCCTCTATCTCAGGCTGGCTGTCCCTGCTCCCCTCCAACCAAAACTCTCCACTGACTGCTCCCTCCTGTAAGGCCTTCCCTGGCATATCTTTAACCTCATCCTTTCTGTTGAGTACAACTCTTCCGCATAATCATGTTTAAGACTTTTCTGTATGAAACTTTCCCTTGCCTTTAAACCTCTTTCTAGTTCTCTCTCTTCTTCCGTCATAACTAAACCTTTGAAAGAATTGTGTACCAAGAACATTGGCATTCGTGAGTATTTGTAGGATTCAATAAATATCTCTTGACTGAATAAATGCAAATGCACATTCTCTTCCTCTCCACTCCATCAGCTTCTACCATCTGACTTCCTACCTGGGTCTGATGCATACTGTATCCACAATGATTATTCTAAAACATACATCTGAGCCCATCACTCCACTGCTTAAAATCTTTCATTGGCTCATCAGAGCTTTCAAGACAAAAGTTAACATGGTCTTCAAGGCTTCTTTCATGCTCACATGCTCTGTCTCTCCTGTTATGACAAACTCTTCAGAGTTCCTGATTGTGCTCACTCATCTCTACTTTGAAGGGTACTGTTTCCTCTAACCTTTCCCTCACCTTTTTGCTTGTCCAGCTCCTTTAAAAATAAATTCAAGAACATGCTCCCAAGTGCACTCTCAGACATAACCTATGCATACCCAGCAGAGGTCTGCACTCCATCTGCAGAGTGCACACATGCCTCCTCCCACTTCCCGCTCTACTTCCAGCTCTCCCAAGTCCTCAGTTTCTGCCTCAGGTGAGCTCCATTCAGCAGTTCCTTGTACTCACCTAGGCCCTTACGTTGACAGCAAACATTGGACCAGCCTTTCATTATTAAATATTTCTTTGGTGTTCAAATGAACACTATTACAAATATCTTTTCATCCATCATTGCCCATGTCCTTACTTACTGCCTTAATTTACATCCTTAAAAGTAATAGAAAGTGTGAACAATTTTAACCCTCTTGAAACATATTGGCAAGTTACCTTGCAGGAAGAACTTAGGCCTAGGTTCACACTGCCTGGGATAAAAACCCAGCTCTGCCACCTGGGGCCAGATTCCTATTTTCATGGATCCTAGATACTTTTACTTTGTGGATCTCTTCTTCCATAAAATAATATTTAAAATTATATTTATAACTGAATTGTTATAAAGACAACATACTGATATTGTACATTAAAACATTTTCTTTGACCTAAGCATTCATTTTTTTCTTTCTGATTTTAGAAGAAATTAAAACATTTTATGGGCCTCTAAAAGTATGGTGAGCCTGAGGCACTGTGCCTATCATGGCAGCTGGGTAAGTCAACACTTCTGCCACCTATGAGCTATGAGGTTTGGCCAAAGTCCTTAATCTGTGCCTCAACCAGAAAATAGGTATAATGCTACCATATGATGTTGTCATTAAAAGAAAATGAGTTGCTACAAATAAAATACCTAGAACTATGTGGCACATGATCAATAAATTACTGATATTATAATTGTCATTCTCAATTGTCCCACAGCACTATATGAGAATATGTGATTGTCCTTCTTCACTGTGACAAAATCATCATGGTATATTCTCATCTTGGTATATTCTCATCACAGGGCAAATATGGTATCTCATTGTTTGTCCATTGTCCATTTTCTTGCTAGGATATTCACAAAAAGTTGCTTTATACAATGTAGATATTGATCCAAAATAAAATTATTAGTCTCTTCCATTTTTGTTTTCTTCTATTATTTTTTGCTTTGCAACTTCATTGCCATCCTGAGATCATGTTATTTATCTGCCTTTACTTTTTTCTACATGTTTGATAATTTTGCTTTATCCATTAAATAATTTAATCCTTTCAGATTTATTTTGGTGTGATGATCTACCTTTTCTTTCTCATGGTCTCCCCCAGCTCATTTGTTAAAGAATCTTTCTCCAACTATGATGGTTTTAAAATACACCCACAACTTCATCAATACTCCCCCCTTCAAAAAGTGGAGTCTAATTCCCTTTCAAATGAATGTGGGCTGTACTTAGCAACTTATTTTTCTTTCTTTCATCAGAATTTTACTCTCAAGTAGAAACAGGATTGCAGTGCCATTACTCTGAGTTCATCCTCTTCTCCCACACATGATTATATAAGGAAAGGCATTAGTGCGCTAGTGACTTATTTCTAATGAGTACAATACAGCAAAAGTGACAGTATGTACTTTCCAAGAGCAGGTCTTAAAAAGGTATTGTGGCTCCTCTCTACTCTCTCTCAGATCACTTGCTCTGAAGAAGGCAGTTACCGTGTCATGAAGACATATCAAGTAGCCTTATCAGAGGCCCACATAGCAAGGAACTGAATATCTTGCCAACAACCAGCAAGGATATGAGGCCTCCTGCCAATCTCCATGTATATGAAGCAATCCTGGAAGTGGATCCACCAGCCTCAGTCAGGCTTTGGATAATACAGACATCTTGGCTGCAACCTCGTTAGAGACCTTGAACCAGAAACCCCAACTAAATCATTCTCAAATACCTGACCCATAGTAACTGTGAGGTAATAAATGTTCATTGTTTTAAGCCACTAAATTTGGGGGATAATTTGTTATGCAGCAATACATAATAAATACACTAACCCAGTGGTTCTCAACTGGGGACTATCTTGTATCCCAGGGGACATTTGTAAATGTTGTGAGACATTTTTGATTATCTCAGCTAGGGAGCTGGGGGAGATTTCCACTGGCATTTTGTGGGTAGAGGCCAGAGAGTGCTAAACATCCTTCAGTGCACAGGCCAGCACACACACACACACACACACACACACACACACACAAGCAAAGAATTATCAGATCCAAAATGGCAATAATACTGAAGATGAGAAAACCTTCACTAACCTGTTTTCCCTGCACCTTAAATTTTCTTTCTTTCACATACACTTGTTTCATATCCTTTGCTCATCTGGTTGCTGCTTTACCGTGTTTTACCCCTGGTCCTAGGCAACCACCAATCTGCTCTCTGTCACTAGAGAATAACTTTACTTTTTCAAAGGATTGGTGTAAATGGAATCAGACAGTGTGCACTTTTTCGTGTCTGGCTTCTTCAGCTCAGCATATTTTAAAGATTCATTCCTGTTGTTCTGTGTAGCAGTAGTTGCTTCTTTTCTTATTGCTGACTATTATTTCTATTGTATGGATTTGCCAAATTTTTTTATATTTGTCTTATTGCTGAACATTTAATTTGTTTCCAGCTTTTGGCTATAAAGACTGAAGATTCTATGAACATTGGGTTAAAGTTCTTTGTGATGACATATGTTTTCATTTTTCTTGGGTAAATAATGCCAAGGAATGGAATTGTTGGGTCACATGGTAAGTATATATTTAATTATAAGAAATTGCCAAACTGCTCTCCAAAGTGGTTGTGCCATTTTACATTCCCACCACCAATGTACGGGAGTTCCAGTTTTCTATTTCCTTTCAAACACTTGGTAATGTCAGTCCTTTCTGATTTTAGCCATTCTAGTAGGTGTGTAGCAGTAAGTCACTGTGTTTTAATTTCTATTTCTCTGATAACTAATGATGTTGAGCATCTTCTCATGTGATTATGGCTCATTTGTATATTTTCTTTTGTGAAGTGTTTGTTCAAATGTTTTGTCCATTTCAAATTGTCTTTGTCTCTTCAGTTTGTGTTCTATATACCAATCCTTTGTCAGATACATTTGTTGTGAATCTTTTCTCTCAGAATGTGGCTTGCTGTGGTCAGCCTCCAAGAAGGACCCCACTGATCTTGGCTTCCAGTGTCTATACTTTTATACAGTCTCCTCCCCTTTAGAGCGGACCCATATCAGATTTTCCAAGAGGAATTGTGAAAGTGATGGCATGTGACTTCTAAGACTAGGTCACGAGAGTCATTGTAGCTTGCACCCTGCCTCTCGGATTGCTTGCTCTAGAGAATGTCTTTGGGAGGATCCATACAGAGAGGAACTAAGACCTATTGATAAACAGTCAGCAGCAACTTACCAGCCATATGCAGCATCTTAGAAATGAATCCTCCAGCCTCTGTCAAGCCTTCAGATGACTGCAATCTCATGTGACACTCCAAGCCAGAACTGGCCAGCCAAGCAATTCACATATTCCTAATCCATAAACACTGTGAGAAATAATAATTTTTTATTGTAGTTTTCAGTCACTAGGCTTTGGAGAAATTTTTTACACAGGAACAGTTAAACTCGTATTTCATTTTCTCAACAATATCCTTTGAAGAACAGAGTTTTTATTTTGCCAAAGTTCAACTTATCATCTCTTTGTCTTGTGACTCATGCTTTTTATGACATATGTAAGAAAGTTTACCTACTCCTATAGAGAAAAGATTTTTTAATATGTTTTCTTCTTGAAATTTAGTTTTAACTTTTTCATTTGAGACTATAATACATTTCAAATTAATTTTTGCATAAGGTATGAGGAAAGAGTCAATGTTAATTTTTTTCTAAATGGATATAATATTGTTTCAACACCATTTGTTGAAAAGACAGTCCTTTCCCCCCTGAACTAGCTTTAGCAACTCTGGGGAAAACTCAGTGTCTATTTTTGGACTCTTCAATCCATTCCATTTAACTATAAGCCTATCTTTATTACACTGTATTGATTACTATAACTTTAGAAAGTGTTGAAACCAGGAAGTGTAAATCTTCCAAATCTGTTCTTTTTCAAAATGATTTTGACTCTACCAGGTTCTTTGCATTTGCACATGAATTTTAGAATTAGCTATTTAATTTTTATTTTTGAAAAAATACCTCCAGGAATTTGGGATTGCTAATACGTAGATCAATTTAGGAAGAACTGACACATTAACAGTACTGAGTCTTCTCATCCATGAATATGGTATAGATCTCAGTTTACTCAGGTCTCCTCTAAATTCTCTTAGCAATGTTTTGTATTTTTGATAGTACTGGTATTGCATATACTTATCCTGAAGTATTTTATGCTTTTAATGCTATTGTAAATGGATTCTTAATTTCATTTTCTAATGGTTCATTGATAGTATATTTAAATACACTTGATTTTATTTAATATTGGCAGAGTGTGTTGAGAACTTGCTAATGAATTTATTAGTTCTAGTAGTGTTTTATAAATTTCTTGGGAGTTTTCATGTTCACTATCATACCTCTGCAAATAAAGAGAGTTTTACTTTTTCCTTTCCATTCTGTATGCTTTTATTTACCTTTCCCATTTTATTCCACTGACTAGAACACATAGTATAATGTGAACAGAAGTAGTAAGAAAGAGCATCCTTGCCTTGTTCCTGATTTTAAGGGAAAGCATTCAGTGTTGTACCATTAAATATGATGTTATCTCTAGATTTTTGGCATATGTCCTTTGCCAGGTTGAGGAAGTTCCCTTCCTTTCCTTAATTTGCTGAGAGTTTTTATTATGAATGAGTGTTAAATTTTACCAAATGCTTTCAAGGGGCATCTATTGAGATGATCTTATGTTTTTGTTTTTTTTTTCCTTTTTAGATTGTTGAGATGATGGATTAAATTGATTGATTTTCAAATATTAAACCAACCTTACATTCCTGAGATAAACCAAACTTGTTCTTGGTGTATTATACTTTTTATAGGTTGCTGGATTCTACTAGCTAAACTTTAAAAATATTAAGAAATCCAAGTTCATTGGGAATACTGGTCTGTAGTTTTCTTGTAATGTCTTTTTCTAGGTTTGTTATCAGGGTAAGTCTGGCCCAATAAAATGAGTTTGGAAGCTCCTTATCTACTTTCTGAAGAAGTTGTATAAGATTTTTATTATCTATTTCCTAAAGGTTTGAAAGGTTTTTTCAATTTTTAGCTTATTTTTTATTGAAATATGGTTGATTTACATGAACGCTTTCATCAATGAAGCTATCCAGGCCAGGAGTCTCCTTTTTGAGAAAATTTAAATTATGAATTTAATTTTGTTTCTAGATAAAAGACAATTTAATTTTTGATTTCTTCTTCTGCCAGTTTTGGAAATTTGTGTCTGTCAAGGTTTTTTTCCATTTCATTTAAGTTGTCAGATTTATTCGTCTAAAGTTATTTATAATATATATTATTCTTTAACATTTGTTTAACATTGGATATCTCATTGTTTATTCCTCATGTTAGTATTTTATGTTTTCTCTCTTTTTCACTTGAAAGCTTAGTGAAAGGTATTTCATTTGATTGATCTCTTCAAAAAAGAAGCTTCAGTATCATTAATTCTACTGCCTGTTCCTCTTTTATTTATTTCAGCTTTTATCATCATTATTGCCACATTTGTACTTACTTGGGACTTATTTGCTCTTCTTTTTCTAGCTCATTAAGGTGAAAGCTTACATTATTCACTTGGGATCTCATTGCTTTTCTACCATAAGCATTTAGAGCACAGATTTCCTTCTGATCACTGCTTTAGATGTACCTCCAAAATTTAGATATATTTTATCTCAATTTTCATTTAGTTCTAAATATTTCCTGATAGTCCTTGTGATTTCTTCTTTGACCCATGAGTTATTAGGAAATCTGTTGTACATTTTCCAAATATTTGGGAATTTCCCAGATATCTTTTTGTTATTGTTTTCTAATTTAATTCCATTATGGTCAGAGTATATACTCTAGCATTTCTATCTTTTCAAATTATTGATACTTGTTTTATCCCCCAGTATTCTTGGTGAATTTTTCATTTGCACATGAATAGTGTGTATTCTCTTGTTGGGGAGAGTGAAGATTATTCTATAAATGGCTATTAGGTCAAGTTGGATGACAGTATTGTTCAAGCTTTCTATAGTTTTACTGAGTTTTGTCTACTTGTTCTATCAATTACTGAGAGGAATAAAGAAATCTCTATAAATCTAGATGTACTTTTTTGTCCTTTCAATTCTTTCAGCTCTCAATTCATGTATTTTGTAGATCTATTATTAGGTGTTTACACATTAAGATTGTTATGGAGTCTTTATCATTACATAATTTCCCTCTTAATCTCTGTTCGGGTTACTTGTTCTGAAATTTAATTTTTCTTATACTAATATATCCACTCCAGATTTCTTATGATTAGTGTTTGTGTGGTACCTTTTTCCATCTTTTTCTTTAATGATTCAGTGTCTTCATATTTAAAGTAGTTTTCTTGTAGACAGCATTTGTTGAGCCTCGATATTTTAGCCATAGTTTCTGTTGTACAACAAAGTGAATCACCATATGCATACATATATCCCTATATCCCCTCTCTCTTGAGCCTCCCTCCCACTCTCCCTATCCCGCCCCTCTAGGTCATCGCAAAGCACCAAGCTGATCTCCCTGTGCTATGCTGCTGCTTCCCACTAGCTATCTATTTTACATTTTGTAGTGTATATATGTCAATGCTACTCTCACTTTGCCCCAGCTTCCTCCTCCCCACCCCATGTCCTCAAATCCATTCTCTATGTCTACGTCTTTATTCCTGCCCTGCTGCTAGGTTCATCAGTACCATTTTTTTTTTTTTTTTTAGATTCCATATATATACATTAGTATACGGCTTTTGTTTTTCTCTTTCTGACTTACTTCACTCTGCATGATCGACCCTAGGTCCATCCACCTCATTATAAATAACTCAATTTCATTTCTTTTTATGGCTGAGTAATATTCTACTGTATATATGTGCCACATCTTCTTTATCCATTCATCTGTTGATGGGCATTTAGGTTGCTTCCATGTCCTGGCTATTGTAAACAGTGCTGCAGTGAACATTGTGGTACATGTCTCATTTTGAATCATGGTTTTCTCAGGGTATATGCCATTTACCTTTTAAATTTTCTTTTCTATTTGTACCATCTTGTTTCTTTTTCCTCTTTTCCTCCTTATTTTCGATTAGACAAGTAGTTTTTAATGTTCAATTTTATCTCCATTATTAAGTTATTAGCTGTAGCTCTTAGTAGTTTTTTAGTGGTTGTCTTAGGGTTTATAGTATGCATCTTTAATTTATGCAGTCTAACTCCAGATAATATTACACCACTTTGTGTTTAATGTAAGAAATTTACAATAGTATACTTCCATTTCTCCCTTTCTCTTCTTAGTGCTATTGTTGTCATAGTTATTTTAAGTTCAGCACATATTATAACCTCTATAATATATTCTTAGCATTTTTGTGTTAAATAATTATCATTTGAAAAATTAAAAAATGAAAAAACTTTTTATATACCATTTCCAGTGATATTCACTGCTTTGTGTGGATCTGAATTACAAATTGATTTCAATTTCCTTCATCCTAAAGGACTTCCTTTAATATTTCTTGTAGTAAAGTTCTACTGGCAATAAATATCTCTGATTTCATTTGCCCAAAAAGTTTTATTTCTCTTTTCATTTTTCAAAGGAATGTTTTTGCTGGAAAAGAATTCTAGTTTGATCACTTTTTTTTTACGTCAGTTCTCTGAAAATGCCATACATTGTCTTCTGGGTTGGATAGTTTCTGATGAAGAGCCTGAAGTAATTTTTATTTCTTTGTAGTAATGCACCTTTTGTCGTTATTATTTCTTTTAGAATGTGTTTCTTTATCAGTGGTTTTGAGCGACCTGATTATTATGTGTTTTTGTGTAATTTGCTATGTATTTACTTTGCATAAGATTTGATAAACTTCTTGAATTGTAGGTTTATATTTTGTTTTATTTAGAAAAGTTTTGGCTGTTGTTTCTTCCAATGCTTTTTCCTGCCTCCTCTTTCTAGCTCCTCCTGGGACTCCAATTACATATATTGTAATTAAACATATATAACATAATTTAAATAATTACTACTTAATTTTTTCCTGTAGGCCACTGAGGTTCTGTTTTTGTTGTTGTTGATATTTCAACTTGTTTATTTCTAGAGATTTTTTTTTTCCTGTCTGCATTTCAGTTTGGATACTTTTGATTGCTATATCTTGAATTTCACTGATTTTTTTCTTTTGTAGTATCTAATCTACTATTAAGACCACCCAGTAAAATTCTTATTTCAGATATTGTATTTTTCAACCCTAGAAAAGTACACTTGGTGTTTTTAAAAATATCTTCTCTTTTCCTCTTCTTTATATTCACATTTTCCTTTAAATACTTGAACATGTTTACAATAGTTCTTTTGTCATTCTTGTCTGCTAATACCATCATTTATATCATTTCCTAGTTTGTTTCTATTGTCACATTATTCTTCTGGGATGAGAAACATGTTCATGCTTCTCTGCATGTCTAGTAAATTTTAAATGCTTGCTGGACATCATAAGTGTGAGCTTGCTGAGTTCTGGGTTTTGTTTCTTTATCTTTTTTTTGAAAGAATGCTAAACTGAAATTTTGTTCTGTTAGCTAGATTACTTGATAATTGTCTAGATTTTTTTGGAATACATATTTTATTTAGAATGCAGCACTAAGAGCATGATGATAAACTGTCACAGATTTGTATCAAGAAACACACAATCTTTAAAATGTGTCATTTTCATAAGTAATTTAAGTATAGCATTATTATTATTTGGTACTAGAGTCAAAGACAACGTTTAGATTCTTCAGTGTTGGGGTACTTAGTAACATCAAAATGATTGTCTAGTTAGACAGAGGAAAGAAATTCATATGCAGTTTCTTTTCTTTTTGCCAGTTCCCTTGCAGAAAGATCCATCTCCTCTCCTGAGAAATCATTAATAGGGAGAACTTCAACAACCTTCCAGGTCTTGTTCTTGATTATAACAGGGAATGAATTGAGCAGACCACTGGTAATACTATAGAAGTTGCCATAAGAGATAACACTCATGGACACAGATTCTCCCTCTGGGATTCCAAACCAGGTGTCTCTGATGTGGTCACAGATGGCTTTTGCAGCCGCCATTGCACTGGTTAGGTTTCAAGCCTCGATGACAGCAGTACCACACTGCTGCACAGCCGTGATGAATTCTCCCTTGAGCCAGCTGTCATCTTCCAGAGCTGCATAAGTACCATCTTCCTTTCCTTGCAGTTTCACCTTGGCATGGTTGACATCTGGATACTGAGTTGAGGAATGGTTTCCCCAGATGATGACATTCTTTACATCATCAGAAGTCACATTAAATTTAGCACCAAGTTTAACAGAGCAATTCAGCTTGGCTGTGATCCAAAAGAGTCAAGCAACAAAAGTTCTCCTTGGGGACGGACTTGAAGCAATCAGGCCATTGGTATTGACTGAGTTTCCCACCACGATAACCTTAACTGACTTCTTGGCATACTTCTTCAAGGCTGCACCCTGGCATTTGAAGATTTTCACATTTGCTTTGAGTAAATCTTTCCTCTCTGTGCCATCCCTTTTTGGCATGGAGCCCAAAAGAATGGCTACAACCAGGTCTTTGAGGGCAATCTCTTCTTCATCTGTTGTGATGACATCTTTCAGGAAGGATGGGCAGTCTTGAAGTTCCATTAGGACACCATCCAGGACACCCATCATAGGAGTAATATACAACAGCACAAGAATTATAGGCTGGTCTTTACCAAAGACAGATCCATTTCCAATAGTGTACAGCAGTGAATATGCAATTTGATCAGCTGCTCCAGTCATAAGGACTCTGATTTGTTCAGAATTTGTAGTCGAGGGCCTTCTGCTTTCAAGGGCTTTGTGACAAAAACCCTTAAAAACACTGTTGACATGATTGGGAACTGCATGGAAAATTTCAACACCTGCCTCAGCTAGATTCTTTAAGTCTTGTTTTTAAGCTTTTTTTGGTGGGTTGATTTACAGTAGACTGTACTCTGGGTATTCAATATGGCTCCTAGAATCTGGCTGGCCAGAACTCAAACATCTCCAAGTTCTTTGTGAGCTTTGAGAATCATCCACGTTACAGCTTCCTGGTCCATTCTTTATGTAGTCTTGAAAGGACTCGCCCTATGATATGTCACTGAGTATTCAGCAACAGTCTCATGGTGACTCCTATGCAGAATTCTGGGTCTCATTCTTCATGTTGCTTTCTCCTCTCCAGTTCTTTGCTCTACAAAGTTCAGTGATCTTCCCAAACTATGTTTTCTGTCACATCAACGCAGGGGGTTAATTTCACCTTAGTATCCATTCAGTCTTCCTCTACTACTGCACCAGCAGCAGAATTCCCAAGCATATGTTATTCTGTCTAAAATAATGCTCTGGGGCCACAGAAGTTCTATCTATGTTAGTTTTTGGTCCTCCATATCCAGTAGAATGATCTCAGAAGGTGGGGTGATCTTGGTACTCAAAACTACTCTGCCATGAAAACTCCAATACCTTCACTTTTGGTGGTCATTTCACCAATATTATTTCCACATTCTTTAATCTTTTCATGATCTGGAAAGTGGATGTTAGATCAGTCTCACACAAGCATATGTTTCCATGTATGCATGTATACAAACGAATGTATATACACACACACATACTCATACTCATCACACATTATCAGTAGCTGTTTTATTATCACAATAAAACATAGTAATAATGACTAAGATTTTTTTGAGACTTTATTATGAACTAGGAACTGTGACAAATACTTTTATTTTCCTCTTATGAAATATGAAGCTTAGAGAATTGGGGTAATTTGTACAAGGTCATACATTAAGTAACAGGTGAAGCCAAGTTTGAGTACAGCAAGCTTGACTCTACAGAAAGAATTGGTAAACAATGGCTTACAGACTGCCACCAGTTTTTGTAAGTTTTATCCCAAGAGAGCCAAGCACATTCATTTCTGTAGTGTCTGTGGCTTCTTTTGAGCTACAGTGGTAGAGTTGAGTAGTTGCAACATAGACTGAATGGCAGCCAAAAATATTTACTATCTGTCCCTCTACAGAATAAGTTTGCTGACCCTTACTCTAAATCATGAATTAATTACCTCTCTAATTTTCAAGGCCATCTCCACTGTTACCTTAAGGTAGCTTTTCAAGTCATTTTGCTGACCATGGAAATTCTCTTCATTCATATCCTCTGCTTTCAAAGTATACTTTTCAGCATACCAAAAATAGCCCATCATTAAGAGCTATACCACTCACTTTCAAAACGTCTGTCTCTATCCTCCAGAATGGAAAGTTTTTGAAAGCAGGTGTTTTGTCTACTGTGTTCACTGCTGTATCACCAGTGCCTAAAACAGAGCCTGACACACGATAGGTGTTAAGCTGTATAACTTTTAATGGATGATCCTTTGACCATACAAATTACTATTTGATTAAACTCACATAGACTCCATCCTTCCCTAGCTGAGCCAATAAGGAAAGGTAGCTTCTTTCTTTCATATATGCTTCCTTTCCCATTGATTCATAAGGCTACTTTTCCTTTTTTTTTTGAAATCATGGGCTAAATTACTACATGTAAGTTAAATCAGTTGTCAGCTGAGGCTGATCCACCTTTTGATATTTAAATAAAACCGGTTCTAACCACTCAGCCAACATCCTATGAGAAGTCTAATCTCCTTCCCTCCCTCCTACAACTTCTCTGCATTTTTAAGAGAATATATTCAACGGCCTCGGCTGTGTGAATCAGCTTCAAATTAACTTTTGCTTTCACACATATCTCATCCCACATGGCTGCTGTCTTCTCTGCCCCACACTCTACGTGAATTTCAAGACTCTTTTTCTTGGACTCCTTCTCAACACCCTACCCCCTCCAAAAAAACTCACACAAAGTTTTCTTTGTATGTAGCATTCTTCACTCACAGTTAGAGGGAGACAAAGGGGATTTGCCTGCAGCAATGCAAACAACTTAAAGTCTTTAGAAATTCCATGCTTTCAAAAAGCCTTGAGGGGCTTCCCTGGTGGCGCAGTGGTTGAGAGTCCACCTGCCGATGCAGGGGACACGGGTTCGTGCCCCGGTCCGGGAAGATCCCACATGCCGCAGAGTGGCTGGGCCCGTGAGCCATGGCCCCTGAGCCTGCGCATCTGGAGCCTGTGCTCCGCAACAGGAGAGACCATAACAGTGAGGGGCCCGCGTACCGCAAAAAAAAAAAAAAAAAAAAAAAAAAGCCTTCAGCCAACATACAGCCAGGAATTTCTCACTGGTCACCTCTCTCTACAAGCATGGTGATTCTTCCTCTCTTCACTGTCTCTTCATACAATTTAAAAAAAAATTTTTTGGGCACAGTGGTTTGTCTATCTCTTTGTTACATTATCTTCTTCCAACCTAAGCCCCCAGGGTCTCGCCTTTTACCTTTATGCAATATATTAAGATATCTTTCTCAATGAAATGATTTCTTCCCCAAGAGAAATCTGGCACCAAATGTTAAAAAAAAAATTTTTTTCATCCCATTAAACAAGAATTTATTTCTGGGCCATCTATTCTATCCATTTCATTCATCTTTCTGTTTTTTGCATCCATTAGTATTACATTTTTCATTACTATCACTATAGTATATGGCTTAATGCCCATAAGGAGGGTTGATATACCAAATGTTTAACAACTGCTAAAGCACAAACATGAACCAATCAGAACAAATGAACTGACCAGTCATAACAGGGGGCTGAACACAACCCATAGGGTTCCGTAAGGGTGTGTGTACAGGCTGCCTTTAGGGAAGTATCCTTCATTACTACTCTCCTTTTTCAAAATTTTCTTGGTTATTCTCACATGACTGTTGTTATCAGTTTTATTAGTCATTTTGTCTAATTAAAAAAAAAACTCATCAATATTGTGATTGCAATTGCACTGTTCTTCCCAAATCAATCTACAGGTTCATTGCAATTCTAACCATAATCCTATTGAGCTGATTCTCTTTGCTTTGTCATCTTATCACCTCTTTCCTACTACTTCCTGAAAAAAGCAACTAATGTGTGTGGTGGAGGTCCAGGATGCTGAGTGTAAAAATAGTGACAGAGTATTCAAAGGTCAGTGTACAAATGTGGCTTCCTTTGAGCAGGCCTAGATATCATTACTGTTCTATTCTATCTTCTTTTCACCAATCCTCTCTTTTCATCAACACAACATAGTGGTGGGCCAGATTGTTGGGAAAAGAACACACTTGGGGATTAGTGGCAAGGGGAAGGTCCCTAATAATAAAGTGTTACTTTGTTACTTTGCTCTGCTCTGTCCTTTCTTCCTGTATGTATATTACTCAAGGACTCTTCAGGAGGGAGACAGGTCTGGATCACAGTTCCACTCAGATCTTCCTGGGTACCTGTAACTCCACTTTAATTTCACTATCACTTCTGTTTTGTCATTAAATATAGTATTCTTGGCATTTGTTTACATCTATCTGTATTTCCCCAGCAAAATGTTACAGTTTTCTTTATAGAGATCCACCAGATTAAGAACTTTACTAGAAAACTATATAAAATAATATTAAATCTATACTAGTACATCAATTGCCTTTTTCAACATATCTTTCAAGATGATCCATCATTTTTCCCTTTTGACAATTGATAGGATGTATTATTATGATATTGTGATTTATAATAAGAAATATATATTTGGTCTTCATTTGTTTCTGGCACAGAGCTCCTAAAACCCTTGGAATTTCCTAAGTAATAAGATGAGAAAGGGGGAATTCCCTGGAGGTCCAGTGGTTAGAACTCCATGCTTCAACTGCAGGTGGCACGGGTTCGATCTCTGGTCAGGACACTAAGATCCTGCATCCTGCATGCCACGTGGCGTGACAAAAAAGGGGGGAAAAAAAAGCAATAAGGCAAGAAAGGTTTCTTGATATTCATAAGAAACCCCTTTCAACTACACTTAAGTTTATGTTAATGAGGTGACTTTTGGACAGCACCCAAGGATGGGGCCTGGTTCCCAGGAGAACCAACCATGTGATTAGAGAATTGGAACCCCCTTGACCTCCAAGGAGAGGAGAGGGGCTAGAGTTTGAATCAATTGCCAATGGCCAATGATTTAATCAATCATGACTAGGTAATGAAGCTTCAGTAAAAAAAACGAAAAGGATGGGATCAGAGAACTTCCGGATGAGCATGTGGAGATGAGGGGGGGAGAGTGGCATGCTTGGGGAGAGCATGGAAACTCTGTACCTTTACCCAAGCCTTGACCTGTGTATCCCATCTTGCTGTTCCTGAGTTACATCCTTTTATAATAAACCAGTCATCTAATAAGTAAAGTGTTTCTCTGAATTCTGTGAGCCACTCTAGCAAATTACTTGAACCTATGAAGGGGGTCATGGGAACTTCCAATCTATAGTCACAGCACAGGTTACAACCTGAACTTGGGATTGGCGTCTGAAGTGGGGGATGGGACAGTCTTGTAAGACTGAGCCCTTGACCTATGGGATCTGATGCTATCTCCAGGTAGACTGTGTCAGAATTGAGTTAAATTGTAGGACACCTGTCAGTGTCTGCTGAAAATGGGAGAATTGCTTGGTGTTAAAAAAGCACACCTTGGAATTGTATAAATAGGTTTTCTCATAGTGAATTGTCCTTGCATTCTTGTATTGCCTTTTCTTGTTTGTAGTGGTTTTTATATTAAATGGTCTATGGAAAGCACTTGACAACTAGGTTACCCCCTTCTGAGAGGTCTCAGAGTGCTTGTAATACTTATACTCCCAACTGAGGGATTCTTTTTTTGCCCAATAATACCAACACTTGACAACAGCTGAGCAGAGCAGTGATGGGCTCTTAACCCAAGGGCACTCATTTTTAAATTAGACTGTAGCTGAAGACATGCCTTGGAATGTGGTCTGCCAACAGTCTCCTGGAAGATGATTGTAGTACCAGACACTCAGAGAGAGATACAGGTAACAGAATGGCATGGAAACAAAGAAGCTTCACAGAAAGAAGCAGTAATCAGAAGCCATGGAGTAAACGTAAAAACAGTTAGATGGAAGTGGCTGTGAAATAAAAACTTCTAGTTTCTAGAAGGAATGAAACGGTCATTGTAGAAGCAAAGATGTTTAGCCATGAATATGGAAGAGAACTGGAGTAAAAAGCAACAGGTACTTGGGGCTGAAGGATCATAGGATGACCGAGACCCCCAGCTGCGTTACTGAAGTTGCAGAGACACTGAGCACCTATGCATCCTGAGTGGCATTCCAGTTTCTCAGGAAACCTGACCACGTGACTGTTGGCAGACTGTTTTTACATATATCCCCTTGTATCAACTGACATTACCTACATGTGGCTTTTTGCTGTCCGAAAAAAACCCAACTAAAGCAATTATTTTCTTAAAATATTGCTAGATTCAATTTTCCAGGTTTTTTGTTTGTTTGTTTTGATTTTGGTTTTTCTGTTTGTTTTAGTATTCATTCCAAAGATTTGCCTATACTTTGTCGTGTGTTTGTATGTATGCATGTGCATGCTTGTACATGCACACTGTGTAGGTTAAATTTTTCTCTGTTACATCCTATTTCTTTCTCCATTGGACCGTCTGTATTACCGGTCTTAATCAGTTTTACTTTGCTGGATTTGGTAAACTTTCAGTTTACCATTGCTATTATTGCATAGCTTTCCTTTACCCTTATATTTGAGGAGTGTACCTCAGATGGAGAATATATATATATATATATTTTTTTTTTAAATCTGTAGCTTTGTGAAACTGAGTGCCAAATTCCAAATCAAAATTCAAAACTTTTAAACACTGTAGTATATTTCTTAGAGAACTCTACTTTCTGAAGTATCCAGAATCCATTATGTGGAAATGTTAAGCATTCTCCTGAACAGGTTTTTAAAGTTTAGTGTCATGTAGGTTCAGGAATCCAGGTGTCCTTAGATTGGTTCTATTAATGACTCCACCTAATGGCCTCTATGAATCCACAATGTTTGTCCTGTAACTTTAAAGTTTCCTCCCACTCTGACTCTAGGCTTGAGCATGTGACTAGCTTTGGGCAATAGGATGTTGCCTACCTGACACAAGCAGAGACTTGAAAAGTGCAAATGATTTTTTAATTATCCTCTTGCGTGATTGGGCTTGCTCACTATTCCCCCCTGCCATGCTTTGAAATCATGCCAGGGCTAGCCTGCAGGAAGAATGTGAGAGGCATGTGGAAGAGAGCTGAGTTGTTCCAGACGTCCCAGCTAGGGCCATCCTAGATCAGCCCACTGCCAGCTGGCCCCGCAGATATGTGAGGAAATCCAACTGAGATCAGAAGAACCTCTCAGCTAAACTCATTCAAAATCGTCAACTTGGGGTGAACACAATAAATGCTTGTTATTTTAAGCATTTAACTGAGGTTGGGATGGTTTGTTATGAGGCACTATTATGGCAATAGATAATACCGAGGTGCCAAAATAGCAATCAATCAATGGGGGGAACTCCCTGTGTATTTGAGGTGCCAAAGATGGTAGATATTCTCATATGTTCATATCTCTATTTGTCTTCTTCTGTCTCTGAAAAAGCCCATTTACTACCCCAGGAAGAGTTATGGTACCAGAGAATATTCCCCTCTATTACTATGGCTGCATTTTAGACACTAGACTTGCCAAAAAAGAAGTCTGACTTTGCTCATTATGCAGTCTTTTGGTATTTGAAGTGTTAAGAAGTTAAGGATTTTATGTGATCAGGATAGTAGAGATAATGACATTCTCTGCCTCAAATTCTCATGTGGATTTAAGTTGTGGGTGAGAAGAAAGAGAATGTAATCAAGTTTGTGAATGCTTTCAGTTATGACCTTTCCTGATGTCTCATAGACTGTAGATGCCTTTTAAAGAAATCTGGAAATACAGGCTGTCAGTTGAAGTCTTTGCTCTTATATTAGGCAGATATAGGTTTATAAATAGAAGACACAGAGGCTTCAGTTCAAGTTAACAAACATTTATTGATCACCTGTTATGTACGAGGCATTAAGAATACAAAATCAGTGAAAGTTAGCCTCTGTCCTAGAGGAACATAGAGTTCAGAAAAGAGACAGACAAAAAAATCACAATTTCAATATGGTAAGCACAGTGACGGGGCATTCACACAAAGCATGTGGTGGTCTAGGGGGTGTCAGATGTTGGATGCGGGGCTGTGTTTGTGTGAGATTTAAAGAGTGGGTAGATTTAGACAAGTAACAGATGGACCTTGGTGGAAATGAATTCCAGCAAAGAGCAAGGGTATGAACAATGACCTGGAGGGTGGAACAACATGGATTATCCTGGAAGCCACAAAACATCATGCGGGATCAGGAGTTATACTTGCCAAAATATAATTAAAGACCTGTTAGGTATTTGCTTATATTGTCAAATATGCAATTATTTTTTGGTAATAAAGTTTTTGTTTTATATTACATGTTAGGAAAATAATTTTGAGCCTTTTAGTACCTTCTGGATTTCTGTAAATGCCATGTGGACAGAGACCAAGTTTATCTTATTTACTCCTGCATCTCAGCAACCAGCACAGTGTCTGGCTCTTCATATGGATTCAATACATATATGTTGAGCAAGTGACTGAATTCTCAAATGTGTCAGTCTCTGCCAAAATCTAGTAGAAATTTATCTTTAAATTATTCTTTTAAATTTACTCATAAAGACATATTTTCTTGAATAATTTATCTTTCTCAAATTGTCTTCAATAAAGATAGCTTAATCTTCAGTTTTATAATTCTCCCCACATTTATTCTTTCAGTTTTTGAGATATAATTTACATACTTACAGCACTGTATAAGATTAGGATGTACAACATAATCCTTATTTTTGGATTTTAAAATATATGTAATTCTTGCTGTTGTTTTCTCCCCATACATCCATCTGTCTTATCATTCAACATATTCCTATTGAATACTTGATTATATGCCAGCATTGTGATACACACTAGAGGAAGAGTAGTAATAGTTCAGACCTGCTCTGGGCCCCAGTGGAGCATGTAGTCCAGTGAGGTAAACAGGCCAATATTGAACAAAGAATTTACAAGCACATTGAGTTTACAAACAAAAGTGAATAGCTTTATGTGAGTGTGTAACAGCTTCTTAAAGCCTCTATTCAATATGGATTATTACATGATAATTATATAACGTGTATTTTATCACACTTTACTTTGTGTTCTCTGCTTTCTGTTTTATTATACTACATTTATAATTAATATGTAGCACGTGGAAAGCACACTATAAACATTACTTGATTGTATAAATGAAAGAATAAATGAATATTTCTTCATAGAATTTGCCTTTTATCATTTAATTATTATCTTGATACTGTTGCTCAAAAGCACATGTACTCTTTGTGGGAAGACGTACATATTTTTCTTTTGATGACACATCTGTTAATTGAGTGAAATGTTCATGGGAATGGTATAGGTAATTTATAGTGTCTACAATTAATTTGTACTGTTCAGCATTCCATTACAGCCCTGATCTATAGCTTATTGGCTTAGTTTCTGTGTAAAATGAGGTTATTGGCCAAATCTGTTTGGTTATCTCATTTTAGTCAACAAATATTTATTAAAAGTTCATGTAAGTTGGGACTTCTCTGGTGGTCCGGTGGTTAAGAATCCGCCTTCCAATGCAGGGGACGCAGGTTTGATCCCTGGTCTGGGAACTAAGGTCTCACATGCCATGGGGCAACTAAGCCCGCACACTCTAGAGCCTGTGCGCCACAACTAGACAGCCCTCACATCGCAACTACTGAGCCCACGCGCTCTGGAGCCCACGCATCACAACTAGAAAGAAGCCCGCGTGCTGCAGCGAAAGATCCCACATGCCACAAAGAAGATCTCGCGAGACGCAACTAAGACCCAATGCAGCCAAATAAATAAATATTTTTTTAAAAGTTCATGTAAGTTATGTGGCAGATGTGGGGAATCCAAGGAACAGGTTCCCTTATAGAAATTGCAATACTGGACAAAAATACAATAGCATGTGAGAAGTTAAAAACAATTTAGCACAAGAAAACATATGTATTATATATCTTCTAGACAAAGTATTGTGCTAGATAATATGAGGGAACAAAAGAGAAGAGTAAGAAGTATTCCATGCCTTCAATTTGCTTATAATTTAGCTGAGGCAATAAGACAAATATACTTAAAATGAAAATAACACCAAACAATAAATGATGCATTCTGGTGCTGAAGATCCTACAAGTCTTAGGACTTCAATGGATGGAAATCTCTTAAAGGATTGGCATATTTTGTCTTTCAACCAAACATTACAACAGTTACTCCAAAGTAGGGTGTGTGTACTTCAAGGGAGCACAAGACAATCTAGTAGTAGTAATAGTAGTAGTTTGGGAAGAAAATATTATAACTTCTACTTATTTAAAAATAATTTTAAAAAAGAAAGTAGCCTTTACTAACATTTAATAAAAAGGATTGACAATGGACTATCAGTTTGTAGCCCATAGATGTATGGTATTAGTATTTGACATGGTATCACATGGAAATGAAAGTGGAAATTTCATCCTCCAGAACAAAGGGATGCCTCCTTCCAATCCTTCACTGCGAAGCATTCCAAGTTATAGGGGCCGCCTTAAGTTTTAACTAAACTAAATTTCATGAAATGGACAAGTCGCTTAAAAAATTCAGCAGATAAAATTAAGAACGCAAGCACAATTGAACACAAAAGAAAATCTTAGCTGTGACACTTCTTTTTGTGAATAAGTTTTTTGGCAGCCAAATTGTTAAACAAGATCTAATCAGATCTAACAAAAAGCCACCTCCCCTGAGATTCAAAGTTATGATGAAACCATTTGAAATGTGGATATTTTGTTATTATTGTTAACAAAGATTCTTATCTGCATGTATTGTGCCTTGAGATGTACTCGTGATTAGCAAGATATTAAAAGAAACAAGCATCCAAAACATAAGGACAATCTTTTACAAGTTTTTCAGAAATTTTCAAAGACAAGAGTTACTCAATCTGGCATTTAATGAAGTTTCACTGAACATAATAATAAATGTTTAGAAGTTTACTTATTAGTAAAAGACCCCTTGGAAAACTGTTTTCCTTTCAACATGAGTAAGACTGAAAAAAGCAATGAAGCGATAAGCCACAAACTAATATGTAGTCCTTTGTCAGCAGTGTTGGAAGATACATAGAAACTTTTCTGAAGACTGAGAAACAATCATTAGAACAAATTATGTAGCATTAGAATTTATGCAGTATTAGAACTGAGTGGATCTATCAGCATTTCTACCATGTCTCAAAATATATTTGCTAGATTGTATTTCAGAAAGAAAATTCATGATTGATCACAATTTTGTGCCTCTAAAGGAAGAGTATATTGAAGAAGATAAATTCTCAACAGTAAGAGAATCCTTGTTGATCTTCTTTAAAAAAGTGTTTTATGGGAAGTATATGTTATACTGCTTTGATGGAATTAAAAAAATTTAAACAGATTTTAATATAATGTTTCCATATGTGAAATCTTAACTGCATCATTGATAGGCAAGTTTTTCATCAGAGAAATTGAAGTCGGGAGTACATCAACACGGATGTTTTTAATTTCAAAAGAACACAACTCTTTAAAATGACATCAAATATTTACATGACTTTGTAATAAGATAGGGAATAACAATGATAATATTTGCTACCAGAGAATTTCACTGTTTATTTCACTGAAAAATACTTAAAGGAGCCGTTGAATTTAAAGGCAAATTAAGCATATCATTTACAAAAAGATTAGTGCTGAAAATGTGTTGACCTTTTCACTGATGACAGAGTGCAACTCAGCAGATATATAAAAGCAAGCACACTTACACTTTACATATCATTAAAGTAAACGGAACTTTTTTTACAGTGAATGAGTAAGTAAACAATTTTGGGAAAAATTGATATTACGGAGAATATTTGGAAAACAGATGTTTGGAAATATTTCCATTAATATGTGACATTATGGCTGAAAAAGGATACGTGTGTCACCTATAAGATTGTTTATTGTTGCAAACTTTAAAACTTTTCAAATAGAATTTTCTACACTATTTAACATCTTCCAAATGAAGAGTTTGAATCCTTTTGTTAATCTTTTTTTTTTTTTAACCCAGTGTCTACATCAAGGTGACATCAAGGTGAACTGAACTGCCTGTCTGAATTTCAACAAGTTTGGTGTAATTGGTGTCTGGGAATGAAACACAAATTTCATATTTTAATAACTAAAGATAATGATGCACTTAATCCATTTGTATCAGCATATTTTTGAAGTATCTTTTTCATCTATGATAGCTGTTAAAATTAAGCATTGAATCAATTGAACTTAGAACCCAAGTCCTCAAAATATTATATCACCAAATGTTATACGAAGATTAAAATAAGATGATTTCACCAAGCAAGAACAAAAATGTTTATATTATTAATAAACACAATAAAATATCGTGTTGGTTTTAAAATATTTATTTCATTGCTATCTAACCTTTCCTTTCAATTATTATTTTTTGACTTAGAGTTATGAGTGTACACAAAAAATCAATACAATGACACATGGATGCAATTTATTTTAAAAATGTTTGTAAATTTTTCACAAATGTACTCTCCCTCATTTAATAGAGGTATGGGTTCAAATATTTTCTACTGATCAAGATATGTTGTCAAAAAAGTTTGGAAGTCATTGAATTGGTAAAAGGGACGGAGGTGGCTTTCTTGAGATAGTTAATCTGATAAAGTAACATGATATAATAGGGAAGGAAAAAAAGAAGCAATATAAAAAAAATTTAATATTATTAAAACACAAAAAACTGGAAATAATTTAGGATAGAGACCAACAGTTTTACACTTTTCAAAACCCTCTTTATATGATATACTATTCGTTTCAGTTCATCATTTGTTGGATGCCTATTATGCTCTGTTTGGCCCTGGCAATGAAAAGATGAATGATGTGGTCTCCTGTCCAGAGCTGCCCACTATCTAATGGGGAAAACAGAGCATGTGTGACCGTGTGAAGTAGTGGAATCACGTGAACAGATAGATAATTTCCATAACATATTGTAAGCAGTATACGGAGGGGTTCTATGAATAATATAAGATGGTATCTAGTGACGTCTGATGGCATAGGGTTAGAGAAGGCTTCCTGGAGAAGGTGGAAGCTGAACTAAGCTTTCTTGAGACCATATTAAAGTATAATTGATTCATAAAAAGGAGTCTGAATAAACTACAAAGTATTCATTATAGTTTCATTTTGTTTAATGAGGCACAAAAATCTGTAAAGACAGTTTCTAAAGATTTCTGTCCTCATAAAACATATAAAAAGTTTTGATTGCTAAAGGTATAAACCTCGATTATCTGGAACATTCCTCAGATTACCGTTATGCCAGATCAATATCATACTTTCCTTTACTCTCTCTCATTCAGTCAACACTTCTTGAACACCAGCTCTGTTTCAGGCACTGAGCTGGATGCCAACAGTCAAATAAGACACTGTTTCTGCCTTCGAAGGACTTAAAGTCACGCTGCAGACAGTGTTGTAAAGCGGCACATGTAAGTTAGTGTGAGAATTGCTGCAATGAAGGATGAAACAAGCACACGTTGCTGTTTTGATCAAAGAAGAGACTACCTTTTTCTGAAAGAGGAAAGTGGACCATATCAGAAAAGCCTTCCTAGAAGTGATGGTTAATCTAGGTCTTGAAGAATGAATATGACTTTGCCAAGAAGATGTTGGAAGAAGATGGGAGAAGAACAGCACATGCAAGTGCAAGGAAGCCTGCTGCCATTTTCTAGCCCCTTATAAACTATTTTTTATTCACAGTCTTGTTCACCATTACTTCACAACTTCTTGCTTAGTTAGACAAATTCTATTAAATTAAGATTTACAAAATGTCTACCTTTAGCATGTCTACAATCTGATTTACCTTTGGAAAGTGCACAAATTTAGAACTACTTTCTATATCAACACTGGACATTTGTACAAGTTGGAAGCACCAGATTCTTTATAGTCTTTGGCCTAGAAAGTGTGGCCTCATCGGCAGTTGTGGGTGGTGATTGGGTTTTATAGCTTCACTGGTCCTGTCTGCTAATCATTGCCTCCCTCACCCTGCCCTCCATATAAGGAAATCTTTCCCCTGGCACACCTATGGCTACCATGTTATAGCACAGAATCTTAAGGTCCTCAACCCCAAGGGCTCACCACAGCTGACTAGACAGACAACCCAGATTAAAATGACCCAAAACTCAGGCCAATAAGATTCTCTTTCTCAGAAAGAGAATCTGATGTTAAGATGCTATACTATACTTTGATCACTTGGTAGTAAAGAGTCCTGAATAAGGTATCTAAACTCTAGGCCTGCTGGTTGGCAGAGAAAAACTTTACACATAAGTGCCAAAAATGTCAACAGTCTGAGAAGTATACCTATGGACACAGGTAGAGGAAGCAAAGGTAGCATAGGAATACCTATCCAAAACTTATTAGGCCAGGGGTCAGGTTGCTCTACCAAAGAGTTTGAGGTGCCTTAAAATAGCTCTGTAGATTCTCATTACAAAGTCATTCACCTGGGTAGCTGAGAAGGATTTTCCAGTGGATCAGGTGAATAGGGAGTTTATTTGAAGGCTGTGTGGGAATCTCCATAATCCAACTGCAAACAGTACCACTATGCTTCATAAATGCTGAAAAAATTTTCAGACAAGCTACTTTCTCTTCTTTTTTCTTCAGACAGCACTATGTCTCTTTTCTGCATCTCTCTATCTTTACCTCCATTTCATTCTCCTTAATGAAGCCAGGCTTCATTCACAAAGCTCTTAGTTCCTGTTCCTGAGTAACTTCAGATTAACATGAGCCTCTGTTATGCTCTGGAGCCATTTTGGCACAGATTTGATGTTACAGCTCCAGTAAACCCTACTGCTTATGAATTCAACCTCTTCTGTTACTTACTTTGAATTCTTGTGCCCAGGGCTATACCTCTCAGTTGACATTTTTGGTACTGATAGGTAGAGTTATTCTCTGTCAACTAGCAGTCTTAGACGTTTGGTCTTATTCAGAACCCTTTGCTACTAAGTTTTCAAAGCATAACTTCTGAATTTCAGTTGGCAAAATATTCTAGATAGTATAGATTTAAAAGGCATTGCTGGAGAATAGGCCAGTTGGCAAAAGTCCTGATGCTGGCACAGGGAAAACAAAGACCAGGTTCTGCCAGGATGTCATTTTTGTGGGGCTTGTCAGCAGCATGTTTCATCCAAGTTAAAACTAGAGTTAGGCCCTAGAGAGGATTAGGCAAGCTTGCTTGTTGCAGAAAACAAGCAGGATAGTGTAGGCATGGTGGTAGAAAAAGAGGCAAGGCTCAAGGTTAAATAGAATCTGATAGCAACAATATTGAGGCAGTCAAGAAAAACAAAGATTGGGCAATTGGGATTGACATGTATACACTGATGTGTATAAAGTTGATGACTAATAAGAACCTGCTATATAAAAAAATAAATTAAATTTAATTTAAAAAAAAAGGAAAACCAAAGAGGTCATAAATCAGGGCATGCTTGGAGGGAGTAGTTATTTCAGCCAAGAGCATTTGTTAAAAGAGGCCTATAATTTCAGAGCAGCTCAGAGTATTTGACGACATTCCTGCTTCTAGATCACAAAGAGCCTTTTGTAGACAAAGTAAGGACCAGTCAGGGCCTTCAAAGCTGTTGTTCAAGAGGGATGAATGTGCCGTCTTCTGCACAGACTCGGATTTTGAATAGTCTATGATCCCCATAGGGGCTCTGATGGTTCACACCCCAGTGGTGCCAGCCTGGCACCTTGGAGAGGATTTCATTCTACTGAGTGTCAAGGTCACTCTCTATCACATTTCCCTAGTTTAGTTTCTTCATTGTACTTATCACCATCTGGAAATCTTATTTGCTTACCTTCTGTCTCCCCCCAGTAAAATGTAAATTCCTTTAGAATAGAAACATTAATCTGTTTTCTCCCCCCATTGCTGTGTTTTTAGCACCTTGAACAATGCTTAGCTGTTAGTATGTTCTCAGTAAATATTTACTGAATAAATAAACAAAAGTCCATGAACTCGGTGCCAGAATCAAGGGCCAAGGGCCTAGACAACAGTCCAAAGTGATCCTGACAGCTCTTGATTAAAATGTCTGCATTTTAAATATACTTAGAAAACTTGACTGGGTGTCAACAACTGACACTGACCTCCCAGTCCATCCACACCCAAATTCTGTTGTCAATTGATTTACCAAATTTTCTAAGAGGAAAAAATGTGACCGTGCCCTTCTGGTGAGAAGAATATGTATCTACTTCTTCCCATTGAACAAGCCCTCAGCCTCAAATGTTTTCTCCTTTTCAGCCTGCTTCTGAGGTGACTCTCTGGCACCTTCCCCCCACCCCCATTTCGTCTCTTTCTTCGCAATAAACAAACTCCTCAGTTCGCATAGGTAATAAAACCTCTCTCTCAAGGAAGTGTAAGTGAGCATATTTTCAGGAAACAGCTGAAATTTCTCCCTGTACTTTGCTTTTTGAAAAGCAGTCATGTGGCTCAGTAGGTGTACAGCCCGCGTTTACTTTAACAAGGAGCCTCATGCTGAGTCAGCCTCTCTTCCTCCCAATTTCCTTTTCCATTCTTAGAAGATTGTTTGAATGAGTCCAAACTTGGCCCAGCACTTCTCGAAATGTAGTGGGACTCCATTTATTAGCATGAACACTGCCACTCTGGGAATACATATTTCTTTAGAGGGTGTAATCAAGTAAAAATAGCATTCTGTTAACAAAAGTAAGTTTTGTAGTCATTAAGAGGATATCTACTTTGTATGACGACTTTACACACGATCTCTTTCTTTGAAAGCAACAAGTTAGAGTGAATTTTATTAAGTTGCAGCATGAAATAATTAGCTTTAAAATCCAGTCATAAAATTTTCATTAGTGGCTGAGTCAATCGAAGATATTTATTCCTTTGGTGAGATAGACTGCTATCTCATAGGCATCCCAAACTTAACATGTTCGGAACGGAACCACTCACATCCCTATTAGGACCTTTCTTAATGTTCTCTATTTTAATAAGTGGTTCACAATCTAGTGGAAGAAAGAGATAAAAATCTACATTTGTGACACAGTAATAGTGCGTTAATGAAGTTAGACACAAGATATTATATATGCTTAGGGAGGGGCAATTAATGCAACTAAATGCAATGGAACATAGAGGGCAATATTCTTTGTTATCAGAGCAGAATTTCCTGCAATCATTTAGAAATAGGTTAAAGCATACATTACTGGGTAATTCTTTTCAAATGTACCTTTCATCTTCCCTGCAGATGCTGTGTCTGTCTTACTCTTATTAGAGTTATCCCTTCAATAACATGGGTCATTCTTTTTGGTGTTTCTGCCTGAGAATTTAGTGCCTTTCTGATTCCTGTGTTTTCCTTACAAAACTGAATAGAACTGCTAGCCAAAAGGGCCAGCTGCTTTCATTATTCACCACGTTCAGGGTTCCCACTTCTTCAGCCACGGCTGAATCAGTAATGACTATCGTGGCGACCATTTTGATTATCACATCAGCTTAATTGCTTTGAGAAACTATCTTCTCTTTGCAAATCCCCTTTGGACTGCATAGTTAATGATAAGACTGTTAAAACTGAGAAACCAGTTTTAGAATTAATGAACTTTATAATTTGTCCTCTGAAAAGACAACTTTAGCTCTATGATATTTAAACAATATATTCAGAATTTCAATATGGAGAATTATTTACAACTCAACTAATTGTAGAACATATAATGATAATATAGTCTAGGTCTAATTTTCCAGCGTATTGTTGTGTATCGTACATAAACCCTATTCAATATGAGGTCTCCGTAGTTCAGTACAAAATATTTTCTCAGTAGAAAGGTGAGATGTTTCCTGGAACAGTTAGGCAAAGACCATTACTAGTCTCTTGACAAGAAGATCAGTTTTTATTTTTATGGATCTATTCATGCATACAGGTGAAATTTTTTTAAAAAAAATAATGAATTGCTAGTGAAATAGTATTCTGTAGTACTCAATAGTCATTTTCAGATTTAGCAGGTAGTCAGTGGAATAGGCAACTGCTTGCGAAGAGGAAGATTTCCTGTCCCCCAAACACCAAGCTATTCCCTACAATTTTCAGTATTTTATCCTCATTCCTTTGAGACTGAAAATGTTTTTGGTCTGCAAAGCCTTGATAGATAGGAAGATTTTGACAGGAAAAGAATAGGATCAAATGGGTTCCTAATTATAGAAATATAAATGTGCAAAAATTTAGAGGCATGGAAGAGGATGTTTGGGAAAAGTGATTTTATTAAGTAATACCTTAAAAGTAATTTTATGGCTGATATTTATTATATGCTTATTATATACTAGGCTTCATGAGAACACCTTTACATAGATTGCCATATATAATCTTCATATAAGTCCAATTTTAATAAGGCCCCATTTCAAAGTGAAAAAAATTAATCTTAGAAGTGGGGAGGTATGAGTCAACAAATCCTTTGGGCTTCACCATTAAAATATTTCCAGAATTAGACCACTTTTATCACATTCATCCCTGTTGTCTAAACCATCATTTTCCACTTGACCATTGCAATAGTCTTCAAACTAGTCTCCCTGATTCTATTTTTGCTCTCCTACAATTTATTCTTCACATTGCATTCAGAAAAATAATTTTTAAATTGATGTAAAATCAGGTCATTTCTTTGCTCAATATTCCCCAAAGATTTTCTATCTAAAATAAAATCTAGACCTTTTACCATTGCCTACAAGGCACTACATGGTTCCATGCTTTAGAGGTGCCCACATATTACAAAAACACACAAAAATAGATGCATTAGATGACACACAGGTAACCTTTTGTCACTCAGGAGCCATTTCTCAGCACTGACACAGCACAGCCCCATCCTAAACATAAACTTTTGTGACTAACACTGTACAGGCCCCAGGGAAATGTCTTTTCACATTTTTTACCTATGTCTTTAAAACACTGTGAATATTTGTGAATTGTGCTATTGCCAACATCTGAGAGTGACATGACTTCAAAAGGCAGTGGAAGAACTTAAGGGAAAAGACAAAATAATTAACTTCTCAAATCCTTTCAGATAGCATGAATACCAAAAATTCTTGCGTAATGAAGTACTGTTTCCCAGTATGCCCTGCATCTTTTTTCTGTTTCGATTCATGGTTCAGAAAAATTTGTTTGAGACCTGAAGAACAATAATTGCAGGTGGAGCTGAGGAACATTTTTTAAACAATTAATATTTACTCCGAAATTTGTACATAAGTAGGTCTAAACACAACATTTGAAGCAATATCAATTCTTTACATTGGCAATTAGGCATAAAATGTATAACTACAAATAGTTTTCTTTCTTTGACAAAAATTTAATAAGATTTAATTAAAATTTTGAAAATGAAATTCAAATGTTTATTTAAAACATGAAATTCAAATGTTTATTTTAAATTTTTATTTAAAAATTTTGATGTTCTTTAGTCACAATTTGAATTTTGCCCTTTAATTTTAATAGATAATTCTAAGCATTTTAGAAAAAAAGAATACTTTTGAAAACATGAATGAAAATTTTAATCTTTATATTTACTTAATTATATTTTTGGATAAATATATATTCAAACCATGAGCACGTTGAATACAATTTCACATACATATACACATATGTATATACGTATGTGTGTGTGTGTATATATATATATATATATTATTCTTTAGATCATTGAGAATGAGGACAAGTTGAAAGCATGACAGAAGTTTAAAAATACAAAATAGAGGGCTTCCCTGGTGGCTCAGTGGTTGAGAGTCCGCCTGCCGATGCAGGGGACACAGTTCGTGCCCCGGTCCGGGAAGATCCCATATGCCGCAGAGCGGCTGGGCCCGTGAGCCATGGCTGCTGAGCCTGCGCGTCCGGAGCCTGTGCTCCGCAACGGGAGAGGCCACAGCAGTGAGAGGCCCGCGTACCGCAAAAAACAAAAAACAAAAACAAAAATACAAAATAGAGCCCCCCAAATAGAAACACCTGAAAAGAAAAATGAAACAGAAAATATCCCAAAAAGACAGACTGCTTAAAATTTTAAAAACTAGAAACAGTGAGAGTCAAGCACAACCCACATAAAATTCATGAAAACACACTGCATATTCTTTATTTAATGAAGATTTAATTAGTGATCAAAATAGTAAAAATAAGCAGGAAGATTATTTTCATCAAATTCACAAATTATACATGCCATGAAATCTGTGCAACTGCATATTCTTTGCTAAATAAAGATTTAACTACTAATTTAAACAAAGACCATTTGTACTCTTGCTGTGGGTTCACAAATATTCATAAAAGCAGGTTAAAAAATATCATTAAGATAACTGTAATTTTTCTTCATAGAACTTATCACAAAATGGCATATTATATTTGTTTATTTGTTTATGATAGGTCTCCTGATAGATTTTTAGTTCAATATGAGCAAGAACTTTATTTTCTTCATATTGCCATCTATTCACAATTCTAAAACAACACCTGACTCAAAGTATGGGTTCAAGAGGTTTTTTGAACTTAGAATTCTAAGACATTAATAGTCTTAACTACCAAACATACTGCGTTCCACAGAGATATCTGTATAAACCTCTGGGAAACAATTGGGGAAAGCGAAAACAAGGTTCAAATCACAATTTTAGCTGGTCTTACAGCAAACATTTTAGCCTACCCTCCTAAGGTTACCATTAAGACTTTAGCTAACCTTTTGTTTAACCTAGCACTATGTGCAAAGTATTGTCTTGGGTAGTGTGGATTCAAGGAGAAATAAGACATGATCCACTTTACTGTAGACTGTATTAGTGTCAGAATACTTGCCACCCCTACCTTACTGGGTCTATCTTGACAGGTGATCTGCTTTGGCCAAGAAAATGTGAGTAGCAGTGACTTACATCAATTCTGAACAGAACAATTGGCTTCACTCTTACTCTTTTCCCTCTGCCACAAATTGATCTGTCCCAGATAAGGGTAGCCCTTTCAGCCTATATCCTGAAATGAAGATGACCTTAGGCAAAGTTGAAGCTGAACTGCAAAGAGTTTGTACTATGAGCAAGAAATAAGCCTTTGTTGTTGTAAATCCAGTGGTGGCATGCTAGAGTTGGCTTGTACTGGTTTGTAGGAAATATTTGTACTCATCTCCTCCCAATTCTGCATTAGGTGATGCCATATTAGTAGCTTAACATTGCCCAAGGTGGGAGAATTTACATTATGAAAGTTAACAAATACTACAGATCAAGACTTTTACTCCTGGAGAGCTTGTTGTTAAATGTTTATCAGTATTCCAGTGTTTAAAGTCACTAATAGTTGAGTTTGTTCATTACCACACAACAACTTAGCCTGACACACTATTCTCAAACAGTTCATAACCTGTGGTAGATACTAATAGGACAAAACAGGAAAGCATTATACAGTTGACCCTTGAACTACATGGTTGAACTGTGCAGATCCACTTATAATATGAAGATATTTTTCAATAGTAAATACTACAGTACTCTATGGTCCATGGTTGGATGAATCTACAGATGCAGAGGAATTGCTGATACAGAGGGCCAACTACAAGTTACACAAATTAACCCCCCGAGTTGTTCAGGGGTCAACTGTAGTAAGTGCTACATTAAGGCAAGATCAGGATTTTATGAGTGTCAGGAACTGAGAAGACTCTGAGATGTTATCCTACTTTCAAGTTAGCCTGCCAGTTTCATAACTGCTGGCAGAGGACACGAGACTCCCAGATCAGAGACAAAGTACTTTATCACTCACAGCACAAAAAGCATGTTCATGTTCATGTCTGTTCCCCTTGTTCCCAAAGTCACAAGGGAAGTGGAGTGGCTCAGGTAGATGGTGCACATGCAACAAGTTTGAAACCGCAAACTTAAGAAACCTGTATCTTATTTAATGCATTGCAAGCAAACCTCCCCAGTTTTTGCCCTGGAGGAAGACATTATTATATATGACAATAAACAAACCTGTATTCTCTAGAGGGAGACACCATCTCTATCCTCCAAAGCTGTTTGCTATACATACATCCTTGAAAAGACTGTCCAGAGCAAAGGCCATCAGTGGTTCTCTGATCACAAGTGCAGGGGTATGAGAGACACCCAGAGATTTTTCTCGCCAAATGGATACAACCCCTGAAGAGCACCTCACCTTGACAGGAAGGTTTCCATGGTCTCGCATTTTAGCATCTCTCTAGGGTCTCTCTTTAAGAATAACACATGAGAGCATATTTTTCTCCTCTTCTTTTTTTTTGATTTTCTGTGTCTTAGACCTTTGTTAGATCATTGAACTTAATGACATAAAAATTGAGGGGTTAATAGTCGATGGTGGTTTTGTTGTTCCTCTGAATGACAGTATAAATAGGGGTAAGCAATTGCTCAGGCTCTGCAGTCAGTCCTTTCCAAGGAAAATCCCAGACTTTTTACTCACTAGCCACTTAAACTTGGACAAGTGTAAGTATAATACATGTGTAATGAAAGAATCCTTGTGCAGTGTTAACACAGAGACCTTCTTCATTCTTGGTATTTCCAGGGATTTACCTACTTGTCCTGGGCTTCCATTATTAGAGTCAATATGGAGATGGAGGATTCAGCCTAGAATTAAAAAGTATTACTTATCTTTAAATTTCCAAATGGAAAGTTAACATCTGTAATACAGACAATAATCTGAAAGCCTGAAGACCAGGATAGAGAAACTATATTTTCCTAGTGGAGGTCTTTGAGCACCACAGGAAGGCATTGGGTTGGGTCCATCTTTATGTCACATCATTACCAGGGAAAAGATGAGATCAAGAGGGAGGTTGAAATTTTGCACTGAGATTAAATTCTGAATTTACTTCTTTTCCAAAAGTGCCTGGAATTACTTTGATTGGGCAAACTTATGTTTTTCCTCAGTTAGTGGACATGGGTACTTATGGACTAATTTGTATTCAATTCTAGAGAAATGAATGAAGGCATTTTTGGAGCATCTGAGGCTTTTTGACTCTTCACTTCAAATCTGCCACCCATGTGAGGGAGCTGGCACACTGCTACATAGAATGTATCCAATTAACATTATTTATTGTTGCAAATAGTATTATGCACATAAATTTACAAAGCCTTGGGGACTACTGAGAAATGTTTGAAATCTATCTCAGGTGTACCCTGCTTCCAGCTTCTCTTGTTTTGCTTCAGATCTCTCACACCCTTATTTAGTAACTAATTCTCTCTAAAGTGTTAATTACTAGATTTACTCTTCCCAGGAATTTTTTTTTTTTTTTTTTTTTTTTTGCGGTACATGGGCCTCTCACTGTTGTGGCCTCTCCCGTTGCGGAGCACAGGCTCCGGACGCGCAAGCTCAGCGGCCATGGCTCACGGGCCCAGCCGCTCTGCAGCATGTGGGATCTTCCCGGACCGGGGCATGAACCGTGTCCCCTGCATCGGCAGGCGGACTCTCAACCACTGCGTCACCAGGGAAGCCCCGGGAAGCCCCCAGGAATTTTTTTAATTGTATAAGATAACCAAACACAAAAGCCCTTCAAGACCCAGAAAGAATGCACATCTAATTACGGTGTGCAACATCTCAGACTAGCTGTGGAGATATTTTGGGGTAGAGGAGAGCACTTGCTTTTCCCAAATTATACATCAGAAGTGTCTGCCTACTTTCTTTTTTCCAAGCTGCACAGTTTAGTTCAGGATCCTCAAAGTGCTAAAATCCAAGTAGAGTGTAAGAGTGGAGATTTATGTTTCTCCTGGCAGACTTTCAGGAGAATTATTTTGGCCAAGTTTCCAAATTCCCTCTCCATTCCCCACTACTCCACAGGACTGAAATTATACCACTTGATGTCAATCTTTTCCAACTGTGAATAATAATGGACATGAAGATATTACTCGTGTTTTTTTATCACTGACACTTTTCTGCCTTGAGATTTGTCTGATGAAACCTATTGAAACCACTGTCTCCGCGGGAACCCTCATAAACGATTCATTCTACTTTGATCTGCAGAATGCTTAGCCTTACTGCCACTATTCCAAAAGAGGGACGCTGCTTAATTAATCTACTTCTCAAATGTTAATTTTTGGACTAATATCTCTTAAAAAATAACTTATAACAACTCTTTGAAAATCAGTTTTGGTTAGCTATTTAATTTTAGCTCATTTTTTCCCCATTAAATCATCTGCTGTTTCCTATATCTTTATGTGAAGATACATAAAAATGTATCTGGATTTTTAGAGATGGCATTGTTTTAAAAACTATTTTTTTTTTTTTTTTCGGTACGCGGGCCTCTCGCTGTTGTGGCCTCTCCCGTTGCAGAGCACAGGCTCCGGACGCGCAGGTTCAGCGGCCACGTCTCACGCACCCAGCCGCTCCGCGGCATGTGGGATCTTCCCGGACCGGGGCACGAACCCGTGTGCCCTGCATCGGCAGGCGAACTTTCAACCACTGCGCCACCAGGGAAGCCCTAAAAACTCTTTTTATTTTATTTTATTCTATTCACAAGAAAGCCTTAATTTCTGCTTGGCTTTGATCCCAATGATGAAGCTTCTTCCACAGATACATTTTAAAAATCTATGTCTTTCACCTTTTTCTACAGGGATTTTTATTATAATTAACTTGTGTGCTTTCAGTTTTATTCCATTGAGTTTGAAAAAAATCACTTAATATTTAAAATTACCATTGAATACTTCCTCCAAAGAGTAGGGAAGGGGACTCTCCAAATTCTACATAAAGATAAATCCTTGTAAAACCATCAGTGGGAAAGTTCTATACACTTCTTTCTTTTTTTAAGAATGAGATCATGTGTCTACATATTCCTAAATATATAGTGTCTAGCATATGGTAACAGGTATATTTTTAAAACTGCACAGAATTTATACTCAAAAAGCACTTTTTCTTGTTAAAATGAAAATCAAGTGCCTTTATTCATATGGCCGCTTCTTAAGAATGTGCAGTTTAGTGGGGACTGCAATGCAACCAGCTGGCATGCTTACTTTGTTACCTACAAGTGGAGGCTGCATCTCCCCAGAGACGGTGTCTTTTTTTAATGGCAGAGACGTTCCGTTTTCATATCTTGATAAATTATAACCTGCCTCTCTTACTCATTCATTCTTTTCGTTCTGTTTCCCTTCTTTGTTAAATCTATACTACACTCAGTAAAACTTACTGAAAATAAAATCTTTTTCTCTTTTCTAAAACCTATTTGGGGCCTCGATTTCAAGTTAAGAGGAGAACTTAATTTGTAAATTTCTAGTACCGTCATCTTAAAACTTAATTTATTTTGTTCTGTGTACATTTCCTGGTATTCATAAATGCCTAGAAAAGCATTTCTGTGTTTTTATAAAATTACAAATAGATACATACTTAGAGCTATTTTATTCTTATTAACTGATTGACTTTAAGTCCAAAATTATTTTGTATGATGTAGTTTGCATAGTTACTCTCATTAACTCAAAATCTGTTTCAGATTCAGACATGGAGGCTATTTAAATAACAAAAAAGAAGAGTTACAGAATGAAAGCATCTCAGAAATAGGAAGATGCTTACCTGTCTATAGCATGCCTAGCTTGTATGGTCCCAGTGATGGAGAAATCTCTACTTTCAGAAAATTGTGAAAGCCTGAAGCTTTCACAAATTGGTGATAAATTGGTGGGGTCTAATAACTCTTTCATTTAAGTAGTTGAAGGCAACTATTATCATGCCCCTTAGTCCACATTTCTCTAGGTTAATCATTCTAAATTTCTCGTAAAATATCTGTTATTTTTTTATCTGATTTATCAACCTGGTCAATTTTCTTTACTCTATACACTTTCTAAATATGTCCTATCCAAGAATGAATGCAATCCCCCCAGATATAGTCTGACAAAGGAGGTGTAGAGCAGGACTATCTTTACTAATTCTAGATATTAGGTATATTGACTCTCAGACCATACATAGGTTCATAGATTTCATAAATCTCTTACCAAAACTAGAGCCTGATTATTACGTTTACCAAAAATAGTAAATAAGTCCTTCCAGGGAACATATTCTTCCAGAGAAAGATAAAAAGAAATTAGATAAACATGACAGAAAGGAGAAATATAAAATTCATCCATGAGAGAAGTAAAATAAATTTGCAACATAAATTATTTACTGTATTTTAAAATAAGACCTTATAGAAAATCTGTTCAGTAAATTTGTTGTCTTCAAATTCCTTCTGTACAGATACTAAACATTCATGTTTATTCTGGGAGGTGTGATTCTGTTAAGTGGTGTGAGGTGTGGAGCCAGGGTTTTTAAATATGTATCCCCCTGAGGACCTAAGGGAAGAGATTTAATTGCTGTACTTTCCAAAATGGGGGTGATAACAATTCCAGAAATACCCATATTTACTTTGTATATTATTCCACAGATGTGTGTACCACACTTTGAAGATAAATTGTAACAGCAACCCTGACTCTGGGGTAAAGGGCTAGGTAGATCTTCAATGACTGGTTTGTCAACATGTAATCAAAGAAGGAGGTGGTGTCTGTGAGCTTACTGTTGAAAAGAGCCCAGGGAGAAGAGAACTGAGTTTTCCACTTTTTCCAATTAAATTCCAATTAAATTGTTGTTGTAGATCCTCTGGTGTCAGATATGCTTGCCTCCATAGGCAGGAACTCATTGACACAATACAGTTTGTACCAGAAGTGAACAATTTTAGACTCCAACCTAATTAAGGAGTATTGTTAGACACTGTATCTGTTAGCATGATTTGATTGTGTTCAACAGAAATTAAACCTAACTAACTTAAGCAAAGTCAATTTATTGGAAAGATATGGGACTTTAGTCTGATGAACTGGGCTTGAGAACAGGCAAGAATTGAAGAAGCTCAGAGGCCACACAACAATGAGCTCAGGGCAGGAACTGTCTTGTCAGGATGATACTGACCCACTGGGATGTATTCTATTCATTTTCAGAGTTCAGGATCCTCTCCTCAAGCTTCTGTTTGGTTCAGTTTTTTTTATGGAAGGGGTATGACCCTGATTACCATCCTCTAGATCAGTTGTTCTCAAGCTTTTTGGTCTCAGGAACTCTTTACACTCTTGAAGATTATGGAGAACTTCAAAGAGCTTTTGTTAATGTAGGTTATATCCATGTACGTTTACTATATATATTTTTTGCTTTTTAAATTCATTTTCTTATTTTATTTATTTAAGTCACTAGTTATGTCATGAATGAATAGTCCTTGTATAAAAAGAGATGAGAAAGGATGACAAAAGGCATTAATATTATTTGAGTGCCCACCATGTGCCAGGGAGGGTCCGTAAAAATAGTAATTTTGTCTCTCATTTTTGAGTGACACTCAATATATTTATTATATGGACAAAATAATGAAGAAAGTCTGTTATCATTATTTCCTTATACATATATACTATGCACTGTCCATGCATTATCTCTTTTAATTTGTATACAAAACTTGCAAAGTAGCTAGACATTTACTGTACTGTAAGCCAAAAGTGAGATATTTTTAAAAATTCATTTATTAATTTATTTTAAAATATCAACAATAAGCTCATCACATGTTAACAGAGATAGCATATGCTCATGAAAAATAATTGTATTTTCCCAAACAAAAAAAATAGTATAGAGTGGCATTGCTCTGTATTTTTGCAAATACCTTTAATGTTCAGCTTGATAGATGAATTCTTATATCTACTCTGCATTCAGTCTTTTGCAGTATACTGTTTCAGTTGAGGTACATGAAGAAAATTTGGTCTCACACAGATAGTTAGAAAATAGAGAAGTGTTTAAAAGCCTTTTTCAGTTAATTGTGGGTAACTGGTGTTAAACTGTAAAGTAGAGAGAATAATCTGAAAGCCTGAAGACTACGCTAGTGAAGCTTTGCCTCAATAGAGGCCTTTGAGGACCAGAGAAAGTCACTGGGACAGGACACCTGTTCCTTATGCCAGGAAGCCATATAAATCATCCCTCCTCCCATTGCCATCTTCCTCACACCATCAAGGGGACAAGGTGAGATTGAAATGAAGTTGAGAGTCTTTCACTGACTGAGATCAAATTCTGAATTTACTTCCTTTAAAATAAGAAGTATCTGGAATTGAACATGGTCACTTGGAGGGTTTTCCTGTCTCAAATTGTGAGCCCATTTTAGCATGCCCAATTCTCTGAACCATTGATCCCTTCTTCCACTAATTTGATATGGTAGATCTGGTATCTTTGCTTAATGTGGGCCATTCTTTTTTTCTAAGCTTCCAGGAACTATCCCAGTAGCCCTCACCCAGGGCCTTGACCAAGATGTTAAGTCTTACATTATGGAAGAATGTCCCCATATTGACAAACACCCATAGTTTTATATTTCATCTGTCTTGGTCCAACACTCATTTTCTCAGTTCCTGCTGGGACACATTAGCCAGGTCCTATAGCAGCTTCAGCATATACTTTTCCTCCCTTAGCAGGCCCAGCACTTCTCCAATCTGGTTGTGCAGAGATTTGACCCTAATTGTTTGTCTGTAGCCAGGGAGGTGGAAGCAGATCTTGAGAAAGGCAGTATGAACTTGCAAGGCTTCTGCCTCATATGAAGTCTCCACATAGGCTTCAAGCAAGAAAGTGAATCTTGATCTATCTGCCAGGAAGAGAAAGTAGGTCTACTCTGCAGGCCCAAAGCGTTCAGCGGAATTCAGAGGTTCAAGGTTCTAAAGTTCATCTACCTGGTTATCCTCAGCCTGCTACTGAACCAAACTTGGGTCCATTCGTCCATGCACAGTAAAACCAATCTACTGACACTGAGTTGTGGTGAAGGAAAGTACAGCTTTTATTACAGGGTGCCAAGCAAGGAGTCCAGGAGATTGTGATCAAGAAGCCCAAACTACCTGTTGGGTTTCAGGAAAGCATTTTTAAAGGCCAGGAGAAGGAGAGAAGTCACAGGGTCTGTGATCAGCTTGTGCACCATTCTCTGATTGGTTGATTGTGAGATAACAGGGCAGTGTCACAGGGGTTAATATTATCAATCCTTAGGCTCCAGTAGGCCTGGGGACTATGTGCTCACAGTCATCAGGTAGTTAACATCTTCCATTTGGTGGGGGAGGGGGACTTTAGCATCTGTAAAACAACTCAGGAAATATGCATCAGATACTTTTATCTAGGTACTTTAGAGAGGAGCTAAAGCAGAGGATATGGGAGAGGGGTCTGTCCCAGGAAGGCCACATAGGGTCCTTCTCAGTTACGATCACAGATCTCAGTTCTATTCCTTCCCTGTCAGAACCCTGATTTTGTCATCGGAGATTTGCTAAAAGGAGAATTTAGACTTCTGTGTGGTTCTGCCATTTTACAATCAAATCCTATACCTGATCTTCAGTGTTTCAACTACAAGACATGAGGTTCTATTTAAAGGCAGTCAGGGAAGTCCTCTGACTTTCATGTTTTGCTTTAAATTGTTGACTAATAACTCTGAGACTGTTATTTTTTCTTTTCCATAAATCAGTAACACAGCATCTCGTTCCAATCTTTATATCTGCTATTTCTCTAATACTTCTCAAATGCCCCAACCGTAGCACCAGCTTTTGTAAGCCCTTACACATCTTTACAGTTTTCCAGAAATGAAAGTCTTCACAATCACACAACTACAGCAAGTCAGTGACAATGACTATTTCACATATTACCTGTGATGGGTCCTCATTGCCATTCACCTGGCAAGTGGTGCAACTCCAGAATCTCATCTTAAGAGACAGCTTTGTAAGACCACATTCTAGACCATAAACAGAGCCTGAGACTGGGGATCTTAGTGATTTATTGCAGGAACATGCTTAAGATAAGGGGAAAGAAGGAAGCAGGATACAACAGGGGATTTAAAGCTAAGCAAAATTGTGATCTCAGCTAGAGGCTAGCCTTAGTCTCTCCTAGGGGAGCTCTAGAGCAGAAATTGTATCATAGTTAAGGTTTCCTTTATTAGTTTCTTTCTAGGCAAGGTGGCTCTCATTTGGCGGAGGGCAATACTCTGGAGAATGGGACCATAAGTCGTTACTAGCAAGTAACAAGAATTAAAACTAAAAGAAGTAAAAAGAATTAAAAGTCATTGGTAACAATATTTACAAATGCTTGGAAGGTGTAACGCTGCTGAAACCAATTACTGAGAGGAAAAACCTCTCTCTGGTTTCTATGCATTGCAATTTTTTGGAAAGTCATCATGTTTGAGAACTTCCTCTGCCTCTCCATTTACTGTTTTTCATTTTCTTTTTCCACTCTGCATAACTGTTATGAGTACCACCACAAAAACTGCGCAAACCAAATGAGTTATTTTATAAACATTCATGGCATTTTTTTTTTGCACATTGGCCATTTTCTCCAAAACATTGTTATTAACCCAAATGAACACTTACACTCTGGAAGAGCTCCATGAGCTTTTGTTGGTAACGTTAAAAAAAGGAGAAAAATGATTTAATAATCTTTTCTTCTCTCAGTCTCTCCAACCTGCTCCTTTCCTATTTTTTCTTCCCTCTCACCTCCCTTTTCTTTTTGGCTTTCCTTTTCCTCTCTTCTTCCTTTTCTTTCTTCCTTTCTTCCTTCCTTCCCTCCTTCCTTCCTTCCTCCTTCCCTCTCTCCCTCTTCCTTCCTTCCTCCCTTCCTTCCTTCCTCCCTCCTTTCCTTCCTTCCTTCATACCTTCCTTCCTTCCTTCCTTCCTTCCTTCCTTCCTTCTTTCCTTCCTTCCTTCCTTCCTTCCATCCCTACATCTAAATATCAGTCTCTCTTTTACTTGGTTCATCATATATATGGTTTTATTTTTTAAGATTGTTTTCTGACACCATCTGTCTTTGCCTCAGACAGGTATTTCTCTCATGATTTTAGGAGTTTTTAATCAGCATGCTATGAAACAGATTCAACAGCAAAAGACTTTCCAGATTTTCAACTTTTAACTACTTTCTCTGAATATCTCTCTTGAAGAAAAGAAATTCTTTTTTGGAGCATACGCTGGCTATTACAATCGTAAATTTTTGGTATAAATCAAAAGGAAGAGGTAAGAAAAGATAAGATAACTAACTTTTATCATGTAGAAAACATTTTCTGTAATTAAATAATTTCAATACCTTATATTTTAATACTATGGTACTGTAACAGTTTGCTAGGATGTAATAACAAAGTGCCACAGACTGGGTGGCTTAAATAACAGAAATTTATTTTTCATAATTCTGGAGGCTAGAAGTCTGAAGATATTGGAAGGATTGTTTTATTTTGATGCCTCTCCCCATGGCTTGTAGATTGCTGCCTTCTCCCTGTGTCTTCACATGGTCTTCTGTCTGTACATGCATTTGTGTCCAAATTTTAATTACCTCTTTAAAGACCTTATCTCCAAGTCACATTCTGAGGCACTGGGGGTTAGGACTTCAACACATAAATTTTTAGGGAGTCACATTCAGCCCATAACAGGTAATTATCAACTACATGAGAAATCTTCAGATTCTGATGAACAAGAAAATCTGCATATTACTACTTGCTATGTTACATTGTTTTAAAAACTGCTAAACGGGGGTCTTAGTCTCTTTGGTCTGGGTTTGTTATAACAAAATACCATAAACTAAGTGGTTTATAAACAACAGAAATTTATTTTTACAGTTCTGGAAGCTGGGAAAACCAAGATCAAGGTATGTACAAATTCTGTGTCTGGTGAGAGCCTACTTCCTGGTTCACAGATGGATGGGTTTTTTGCTGTAACTTCACATGATGGAAGAGGTAGAGGGATTGCTGTGGGTCCTCTTTTATAGAGGTACTAATCCCACTCATAAGAGCTCCACCCTCATCACCTGATCATCTCCTAAAGACAGCACTTCCAAACACCATCACATTGGGAATTAGCTCTCAGCATATGAATTTTGGGAGAAACAAATATTCAGTCTATAGCACAGGAGAACTTATGCTCCCAGGAATATTAAGTTGACATGTATTTCCTTATTCTTTCCAGTAAACACAATGAAAAATCCTGGACATAATATATAAAACTAAAAAGAAACTCTGAACAGTAGAAATAAAAAGCTAGACCAGCTAGGAACATCTAGACACAAGGAATAAGATGAAGGTATATTTTCTGAGCTTTCATACTTTTTGCCACATATATACCAAACTGGATACTAGAGAAGTTGGCAACCCAGAAATGCCAATGTTCTCAAACAGAAAAGCCCCCTTATCAAAGCCTGCTCTCCCTAGCCAAAGGATCAAGAAAGGGGCAGCTGAACAAGGCAAAAAAGTTTTAGATAATAACTGCTCTACTCCAGTCCAACACCAAAGGAAAAAAAAATGTGACCTCATCCTCATCCCACCAGCAAAGGTAGATTTAAATGACACATTAGACCAGATGTACCTAATAGACATACTCAGAACATTCCATCCAACAACAGCAGAATACATGTTCTTCTCAGATTGAGTGGAATATTCTCCAGAATAGATCATATATTAGGCCACAAACAAGTCTTAATAAATTTAAGAAGGTTGAAATCATAGCAAGCATCTTTTCCTACCACAATGGTATAAAACTAGAAACAGTTACAAGAAGAAAACTGGAAAATTTACAAATATGTGGAGATAAAACAATACACTTCTAAACAATCAAGGGGTCAAAGAAGAAACCAGTGGGAAATCAAAAAATATCTTGAGACAAATGAAAATGGAAACACAACCTATAAAACCATATGGAGTACAGCAAAAGCAATACTAAAAGGGAATTTCATAGTGATAAACATCTATGTTACGAAAAAATAAAGATCTCAACTAAACAACCTAATTTTTCACCTTAAAGAACTAGAAAAAGGAAGAGCAAACTAAGCCCCAAATCAGTAGAATTAAAGATGTAACAAAGATCGGGGAGAAACAAATAAAATTGAGACTAGGTAAATAATATAAAAGATCAGTGAAATCAAGAGCTGTTTTTTGAAGAGATAAACAAAACTGAAAAACCTTTAGCTAGACTTACAAAGAAAGAAAAAGAGAGAACTTAAATAAAATCAGAAATGAAAGAGGAGACATTATAGTGATATCAAAGAAATACTAAGGATCATAAGAAAATATAAGCTAGGGGAAATGGCTAAATTCCTGAAATCATCTAACCTACTAGAACAAAATCATGAAGAAATACAAATTATGAACAGACCAATGGCCAGTAATGAAATTGAATCAGTAATAATAAAAAACTCCCAACAAGCAAAAGTCCAGGACTAGATCTACCAAATATTTAATGAGGAATTCATACCTCCATTTCTCAAACTCTTCCAAAAGACAGAACAGTAGGGAACACTTCCAAACCCATTTTAGAAGGCCAGCCTTATCCTAATACCAAAGCCAGACAAGAACACTACTAGAAAAGAAAATTATAGGTCAATATCCCTGATGAACATAGATGCAAAAATCCTCAAAAAAATTAGCAAACTGAATCCAACAATACATTAAAAAAATAATAATCCTGGGATGCAAGATAGTTCAATGTACACAAATCAATCAATGTGATACACCACATTCACAAAATAAAGGATAACAATCACATGATTATCTTAGTCACAGAAGAAACATTTAATAAAAATTTATCATTCTTTCATGATAAAAAAACTCTCAACAAACTGGGTGTAGAGGTATAGAAGAAACATTTAACAAAAATTTATCATTATTTCATGATAAAAACTCTCAACATACTGGGTATAGAGGGAATATACATCAACATAAATATTAAAGGCCATGTATGACAAGCTCACAGCTAAAATCATACTAAACACTGAAAAGCTCAAAACTTTTCTTCTAAGATCTAGGAACAAGATAAGGATACCCACTCTTGCCTTTTTTATTCAACGTAGTATTGGAAGTACTAGCCAGTACATTAATTGTAGGAATGTAAACTGGTGCAGCCACTATGGAAAACACTATGGAGGTTCCTCAAAAAATTAAATTTTTCCTGATTCGTCCTCTCCAGGCTGGAGGGAGTCTGCCCTCTGTTAGTTCCTGAGGCATGAACACTATGCGCTGTGGTTAGGATGGATTTACCAAGTGTCTTGGGAATTTGGAACAACTAGTTTTGCCTGGAGGAGTTGAGGAAGCTTGTAGACTGGAGGGACTTTTGTGCTGAGGTTTGGGCTGATGAGTAAGTGCTCGTCAGGTGAGGAGGAGGGGAGAGCATGCTAAGTTGAGGCAACAGCTTGTACAGAGGCACAGAGACGTGCAGGAGTTTGGGGAGCAGCAAGCAGTCTGGGGTGCAGGAAGGAAGTGGTGGGAGATTAGGGTCTGAAACAAAAGTTGGCTAGCTTGTGAAGGATCTTTGTTGAAGATAGTGAACTAGTTCATTTAATTGGGATTATTTTAAATGAGTGTTGCTAATTCTCTTTTCTTGCTGATAACTTTATTTCCTCCTTCTGTTGATGTTAAAGCTGATAGTAATTGCACAGATTGACTTTGTTAAACCCAGTTAAGAACATTTTGATAAGGGCTTTATGTCAAATGTTTTGTACTTGCACTGTGGTGAACGAACTGAACTCATGTTCCTAGGGATTCTTGCAAACGTTTCTTCTAACGTTACACTTGCAAATAAAAAAAAAAAATTAAAAATGTCTACCATATAATGCAGCAGTTCCACTTCTGGGTGTATATCCAAAGGAAATAAAGCCATTACCTTTTTTTTTGGAAAAGTATAAGTACTTTATTTATTTACTTATTTATTATTTTAATGAAAGTATAGTTGCTTTAAAATATTGTGTTAGTTTCAGGTGTACAGCATAGTGATTCAGTAGTTTAGCAGATTATATTCCATTATAGGTTATTACAAGGTAATGAGTATAGTTCCCTATGCTATACAGTAAATCTTCATTGCTTATCTATTTTATATGTACTATTGATAGTCTGTTAGCCTCATACCCCTAATTTGTCCCTCTCCCCTTCCTTCTCCCCTTTGGTAACCACAAGTTTGTTTTCTCTGTCTGTGAGTCTGTTCTGTCTTGAATAAACATTCATTTGTATTACATTTTAGATTCCACATATAAGTGCTGTCATGTAGTTTTTGACTCTGTCTGACTTATTTCACTAAGCATATTATCTAGGTCTAACCACGTTGCTGTAAATGGTAGTATTTCATTCTTTTTTATGGCTGAGTAATATTCCATTATATACAGATACCACATCTTCTTAAGCCAATCATCTGTTGATGGGCACTTGGGTTGCTTCTGTGTATTAGCTATTGTAAATAGTGCTGCTATGAATGTTGAGATTTATGTATCTTTTTGAATTAGTATTTTCATTTTTTCCAGATATATACCCAGGAATGGAATTGCTGATCATATGGTAGTTCTATTTTTAATTTTTTCAGGAAACTCCATACTGTTTTCTATATGGCTGCACCAATTTACATTCCCACCAACAGTGTACAAGGGTTTCTTTTTCTCCACATTCTCTTCAACATTTGTTATTTGTAGACTTTTTGATGACAAGTGTGAGGTGATACTTTGTGATTTTGATTTACATTCCTCTCATAATTAGTGATGTTGAGCATCTTTTCATGTGCCTATTAGCCATCTGTATGCCTTCTTTGGAAAAATGTCTCTTTAGATATTCTGCCCATTTTTTGATTGGATTTTTAAATTATTGAGTTGTATGAGCTGTTTATATATTTTGGATGTTAACCTCTTGTCAATCACATCATTTGCAAATATTTTTTTTCATTCCATAGGTTGTCTTTTCATTTTGTTGGTGATTTTCTTTGCTGTGCAAAAGCTTTTAAGTTTAATTAGGTCCCATTCATTTATTTTTGCTTTTATTTCTTTTGCTTTGGGTGACTGATCCATGGAAATAATGCTATGATTTATGTCAAGGAGTGTTTTGCCTATGTTCTCTTCTAGAAACTTTGTAGTGTCATGTCTTATATTTAGGTTTTTAATTCATTTTAAGGGTTATTATTATTATTATCTTTTGGTATATGGTGTGAGGGAATGTTCTATTTTCATTTTTTTACATGTGCCGGTACACGTTTCCCAGTACCATTTATTGAAGAGACTGTCCTTTCTCCATTGTATATTCTTGCCTCCTTTGTTGTAGATTAATTGAATGTAAGTTTATTTCTGGGTTTGTTATTCTGTTCCATTGATCTATGTATCTGTTTTTGTGCCAATACTATGCTGTTTTGATTACTGTGGCTTGTTGTATAGTCTGAATTCTGGGTGGGTTATATCTCCAGGTTTGTTATTTTTTCTCAGAATTTCTTTGGCAATTTGGGGTCCTTTGTGGTTCCATATAAATTTTAGGATTATTTATTCTAGTTCTGTGAAAAAGGTCCTGAGTAATTTGATAGGGATTGCATTAAATCTGTAGATTGCTTTGGGTGGTATGGCCATTTTAATAATACGAATTTTTCCAATCCAAGAGCACGGGATATCTTTCCATTGTTTGGAATCATTTTCAAATTCCTTCTTCAGTGTTTCCTAGTTTTCAGAGTATAGATCTTTCATCTCCTTGGTTGTTTATTTCTAAGTTTTTTTGTTTTTTTGGATGCAATTTTTAATGGGATTTTTAAACATTCTCTTTTTGATATGTAATTATTAGTGTATAGAAATGCAACAGATTTCTGTACATTGCCCTTGTATCCTGAAAACTTGCTGATTTCATTTATTAGTTCTAATAGTTTTTGGATGGTGAACTTAGGGTTCTTTACATAGAGTATCATGTCATCCACAAATAGTAACAGTTTTACATCTTCCCTTTCTATTTGGATATTTAAGTGTTTTTTTTCTTGTCTGACTGCCATGGCTAAGACTTCTAATACTATGGTAAATAGAAATGGTGAGAGTGGGCGTCCTTGTCTTGTTCCACATTTTAGCAGGAAGGCTTTAAGCTTTTCATCATTGAATACTATGTTGATTGTGGGTTTGTCATAATGGCTTTTATTATATTGAGATATCTTCCCTCTATCCCCACTTTGGTGAGAGTTTTTATCATGAACGAAAGTTGAATTTTGTCAAGTGCTTTTTCTTTGTCTATTGAGATGATCATGTGATTTTTGTATTTCCTTTTGTTAATGTGGTGTATCATAATGATTGATTCACATATGTTGAACTTCCCTTGTGACCCTAGAATGAATCCAACTTGATCATGGTGTATGATCCTTTTTATATATTGTTGGATTTTGTTTGTTAATATTTTGTTGAAGCTTTTTGCGTCTATATTCATCAAGGATATTGGCCTATAATTTTCTTTTTTTCTAGTGCCTTTGTCTCATTGTGGTATCAAAGTAAAGTGGTCTCATAGAATGAATTTGGGATGTTACCTCCTCTTCAGTTTTTTGGAATAATTTGAAAAGGATAAGCATAAGTTCTTCTTTATATGTTTTGGCAGAATTCACCAGTGAAGCTATCCAGTCCTGGACTTTTGTTTGCAAGGAGCTGTTCATTACAGATTCTACTTCACTTCTAGTCATCAGTCTGTTCAAAATTATCTGTTTCTTCTTAACTCAGTCTTATCAGGCTGTATGTTTGTAGAAATTTGTCTATTTGTTTTCAGTTGTCCAATTTCTTGCCATATATCTGTTCATAGTATCACAATTTTTTTGTATCTCTGTAGTATTAGTTGTTATTTCTCCTCTTTTATTTTTTATTTTGTTTATTTAGGTCCTCTTTCTTTTATTCTTAGTGAGCCTAAATAAAGCTTTATCAGTTTTGTTTATCTTTTCAAAAACCAGCTCTTGGTTTCATTGATCTTTTCTATTATTTTTATCTCTATTTATTTCCTGTCTGATCTCTGTTATTTCCTCTCTCCTGCTGAATTTGAACTTTGTTTGTTCTTCTTTTTCTAATTCTTTTCAGTGGTAGGTTAGGTTGTTTATTTGAGATATTTCTTGTTTCCTGAGGAAGGCGTCTATTTCTACAAACTTCACTCTTAGAACTTCTTTTGCTCCACCCCACAGATTTTGGAATGTTGTGTTTTCATTTTCATTTGTCTTGAGGTATTTTCTGATTTCCTCTTTGATTTCATCATTGACCTACTGGTTTTTTAGTAGCATGCTGTTTAGTCTCCATGTGTTTGTTCTTTTCCTATTTTTCTTTCTGTAGTTGATTTATAGTTTCATACTCTTGTGGTTCGAACAAAGTTTGATATAATTGCTATCCTCTTAAATTTGTTGAGGCTTGTTTTGTGACCTAGTATGTGGTCTACCCTGGAGAATGTTCCATGCGTGCTTGAAAAAAAAATGTGTATTCTTTCTTTGGATGTAGTGTCCTCTAGATATCAATTAAGTCCAACTGTTCTATTGTGTCATTTAAGACCTCTGTTGCCTTATTGATTTTCTGTCTGGATGATCTGTCCATTGATGTCAGTGGGGTGTTAAATTCTTCTACTATTATTGTATTCCTGTCAATTTCTCCCTTTATGTCTTTTAGTATTTGCTTTATATATTTAGGTGCTCCTGTATTGGGTGCATATATGTTAATGAGTGTAATATCCTCTCCTTGTAGTGATTTCTTTATCATTATATAATATCCTTCTTTTTCTTTATGACCTTTGTTTTAAAGTCTATTTTTTCTGATATGGGTATTGCTTCCCTGCTTTCTTGTGTTTTTCATTTGCATGAAATATATTTTTCCATCTCCTCACTTTCAGTCCGTGTGTGTCTTTCACTCTGAAGTGAGTCTCTTGTAGGCAGCATATTGAAGGTTCTTTTTATCCAGCTGAAGGTTTTTTTTTATCCAATCAGCTGCCTTGTGTCTTTTGATTGAAGCATTTTTTCCATTGACATTTAAATTAATTACTGATAGGTATGTACCATTTTATTCCTTGTTTTCCAGTTGTTTTTGTAGTTCTTTGTTCATTTCTTCTTTTTGTTTTTCCTGTTGTGATTTGATGATTTTTTTTTGTAGTATGCTTGACTTCCTTTCTTTTTGGTTTTTGTGTATCTATTGTAGGTTTTTGATTTGTGATTACCATGGGGTTCATATATGTTGACCCACAATTATATCTACTTGATTTAAACTGATAATCATTTAAGTTCAAACATACTCTGAAAGTTCTACATTTTTTACTCCCCTCCCTGACACTTTGTGTTTTTGATCTCGTATTTTACATCTCATACTTATCTCTTTATTGTAGTTATGGTTGCTTTCACATTTTTTTGTTTGTTTTTTTTAATCTACGTACTGACTTATTTAAGTGATCTTCAATCTGTATAATATATTTGCCTTTCCTATTGAGATTGTCCCTTTCCTATAGAGTCTTGCTTCTCTTCCCTTTAGAGAAGACCTTTTAACATTTCGTTTAAGGTAGGTTTAGTATTGCTAAAATATTTTAGTTTTTGCTTGCCTGAGAAGTTCTTTATCTCTTCTTCAATTCTAAATAATATTTTGCTGAGTAGAGTATCCTAGTATGCACATTTTTTCATTTCAGGACTTTGAATATATCATGCCACTCCCTTCTGGCCTGCAAAGCTTTCTGCAGAGAAATCAGCTGATAGACTTATGGGGGTTCCCTTGTATATGTCTCTTTGTTTATCTCTTGTTGCCTTTAGAATTCTCTCTTTATTTTTAACTTTTGCCATTTTAATTATAATATGCCTTGAGTTCATCTTGTTTGGGATGCTCTGCTCTTCCTGTACCTGGATATCTCTTTCCTGCTTTAGGCTTAGGAAGTTTTCAGCCATAATTTCTTCAAATACATTTTCGATCCCCTTTTCTCTCTCTTCCAGAAGGGGTTCTCCTTCTTGAACCCGTATTATGTATATGTTGGCACATTTTATATTATCCCATAGTTCTCATATGTTGCTTTTTAAAAAAAAATTGATTTTCTGTCTGCTGTTCTGATTGGGTGATTTCCATTATTCTATCTTCCAGATCACTTATGCATTCTTCTCTGTCATTCAGTTATTTATTGCTTCTAGGGTGTTTTTTATCTCAGAAATTGAATTATCCTCTTCTGATTGGATCATCTTTGTAGTTTCTAGTTCCTTGTTAAAATGATCTGTATTGGGCTACCCTGGTGGCGCAGTGGTTGAGAGTCGGCCTGCCGATGCAGGGGACACAGTTTCGTGCCCTGGTCTCGGAAGATCCCACATGCCACGGAGTGGCTGGACCCATAAGCCATGGCCGCTGAGCCTGCGTGTCGGGAGCCTGTGCTCCACAATGGGAGAGACCACAACAGTGAGAGGCCCACGTACCGAAAAAAAAAAAAAAAAGATCTGTATTTACATTAATACTCTTTCTTAATTCAGTTAGCATTTTTATTGCCAACTTTTTCTCCATTCTATTTCCAAGATTTTGGAGCATCTTTACTATCATTTTTCTGAATTCTTTTTCAGGTAGACTCCCTATTTCCTCTTCATTTGTTAGGTCTGGTGGGTTTTTATCTTGCTCCTTCATCTGCTGTGTGTTTTTCTGTCTTCTCATTTTGCTTATCTTACTGTGTTTGGGGTCTCTTTTTTGCAGGCTGCAGGTTCGTAGTTTCCGTTGATTTTGGTGTCTGTCCCCAGTGGCTAAAGTGGGTTCAGTGGGTTGTGTAGGCTTCCTGGTGGAGGGGACTAGTGCCTGTGTTCTGGTGGATGAAGCTGGATCTTGTCTTTCTGGTGGGCAAGTCCATGTCTGGTGGTGTGTTTTGGGGTGTCTGTGGACTTAATATGATTTTAGGCAGCCTCTCTGCTAATGGGTGGGGTTGTGTTCCTGTCTTGCTAGTTGTTTGGCATAGGGTGTTCAGCACTGTAGCTTGCTGGTCATTGCGTGAAGCTGGGTGCTGGTGTTGAGATGGAGATCTCTGGGAGATTTTTGCCATTTGATATTATGTGGATCTGGGAGGTCTCTTGTGGACCAGTGTCCTGAAGTTGGCTCTCCCACCTCAGAGGCACAGCACTGACTCCTGGCTGGAGCACCAAGAGCCTTTCATCCACACGACTCAGAATAAAAGGGAGAAAAAGTAGAAAGAAAGAAAGAAAGAAAGAAACAAAGAAAGAAAGAAAGAAAGAAAGAAAGAGGATAAAAGAAAATAAAATAAGATAAAATAAAGTTATTAAAATAAAAAATAGTTATTAAGAAAAAAATTTTTTTAAATGAAAAAACAAACAACAACAAAAAAACAGACGGATAGAACCCTAGGACAAATGGTGACAGCACAGCTATACAGACAAAATCTCACAGATAAGCATACACATACACACTCACAAAAAGAGGAAAAGGGGAAAAAATCATAAATCTTGCTCTCAAAGTCCACCTCCTCAATTTGGGATGATTCGTTGTCTATTCATGTTTTCCACAGATGCAGGGTACATCAAGTTGATTGTGGAGCTTTAATCCGCTGCTTCTGAGGCTGCTGGGAGAGATTTCCCTTTCTCTTCTTAATTCTCACAGCTCCCGGGGCTCGGTTTTGGATTTGGCCCCGCCTCTGCGTGTAGGTCACCAGAGGGCGTCTGTTCTTAGCTCAGACAGGACAGTGTTAAAGGAGCAGCTGATTCGGGGGCTCTGGCTCACTCAAGCCCGGGGGAGGGAGGGGTGTGGATGCGGGGCGAGCCTGCGGCGTCAGAGGCCAGCATGACATTGCCCCAGCCTGAGGCGCGCCGTGCGTTCTCCCAGGGAAGTTGTCCCTGGATCCTGGGACCCTGGCAGTGGCGGGCGGCACAGGCTCCCCGGAAGGGAGGTGTGGAGAGTGACCTGTGCTCTCACACAGGCTTCTTGGTGGCTGCAGCAGCAGCCTTAGCGTCTCATGCCCGTCTCTGGGGTCCGCGCTGTTAGCCGCGGCTCGTGCCCGTCTCTGGAGCTCCTTTAAGCAGCCCTCTTAATCCCCTCTCCTCGTGCACCAGGAAACAAAGAGGGAAGAAAAAGTCTCTTGCCTCTTCGGCAGGTCCAGACTTTTCCCCGGACTCCCTCCCGGCTAGCCATGGTGCACTAACCCCCTGCAGGCTGTGTTCACGCCGCCAACCCCAGTCCTCTCTCTGCGCTCCGACGGAAGCCTGAGCCTCAGCTCCCAGCCCCGCCTGCCCCGGCGGGTGAGCAGACAAGCCTCTCGGGCTGGTGAGTGCTGGTCAGCACCGATCCTCTGTACGGGAATCTCTCCGCTTTGCCCTCCGCACCCCTGTGGCTGCGCTCTCCTCCGTGGGTCCGTAGCTTCCCCGCTCCGCCACCCGCAGTCTCTGTCCGCGAAGGGGCTTCCTAGTGTGTGGAAACTTTGCCTCCTTCACAGCTCCCTCCCACTGGTGCAGGTCCCGTCCATATTCTTTTGTCTCTGTTTATTCTTTTTTCTTTTGCCCTACCCAGGTACGTGGGGGGGGTTTCTTGCCTTTTGGGAGGTCTGAGGTCTTCTGCCAGCGGTCAGTAGGTGTTCTATAGGTGCTGTTCCACGTGTAGATGTATTTCTGGTGTATCTGTGGGGAGGAAGGTGATCTCCGCGTCTTACTCTTCCACCATCTTCCCCCGCGCTCCTTATTGCCAACTTTTGGAACTCAGTGTCTGGTAGACTAATTATGTTTCATTGTTTATTTTTTTCAGGATTTTTCTTTTGCTTTCAATTTCCTCTGCCTTTCATTTTACTTAACTTTCTCTATCTCTATGAATTTAGATGAAACGGTTATCTATTGTGGTCTTGAAAAGGTATTTTTATGTGGGAGCTCCCTATGTAGACTGAGTGTGCCTCATGCCTTTGATGGGAAGCCTGGATTTGATGTGGATGCCAGCCACGTCTTCCCTCAGGGTGTGCTGGCCACTATCATCTTGGTAGGTGTGTGGTTGGTGTTGGAGAAGCTAAAGCCTGTGCAGGGTGTGAGGCGGGACTTCCTGCTCCATGGCTTGCTGTCACCCTGTCAAGGGCAGGGTCTGCTCCCCAGATGCTCGAGTGGAAGTCCTGAAGATTGGCTCAAACAGTCTCTGTTCCCTTTAAGTGTGTGTTATTCCTTCTCCCTGCACTGGGGCCTTTTACCCAAAGGAGGGGAGTGCTGAAGAAAGTGAGGCTCATGCACTCACTGTGGTCCAATATGCTGCCTGTGCAGGCTTAAGGTCACATCCCTTCCCCTGCTGTGATCATTCCAGATCTAGTGCAAGGTTGTGGTGTGTTGTTGGCAGGGCCAGAGCATTGGCTCAGCTGAGGGTTACAGCGTGTTGGTTGCAAGGGCTTGAGCAGCTGCACTGCTGCCAGAAGTTTGGGCTGTATCTGTGGTACTGCCAGTGTAAGTGCCAACAGCAGTTGCTGCTGCCTCTCGTGGATCACTCCCCAGGTCCCTCGGCCGTCTGTGTATCACTAGATCAGATCCCTTTCTGGGACCAGGTTGCCCTAGACCCTGTGCCGTTACATGCAGTGAGTGGGGCTGCTGTGTTTGCCCAGATTGGATTGGGGAGTGAGGCGAGGAGGCAGCTGCTAGTGTAGAGCTGTCTCTGCCCTGTCTGCTGGCAAACAAGCACCCGTGCACTCCTCATAAGTGGAGTCTAGGCTTCTCCATATCTTCTATCTTTTCCAGCATTTTCACCAGCAGGCAGGGGTCTTGTCTCCTCCACATAGGACCCAGGACAGGGGTGCCCAGTCTGCAGCTCACTCCCCAGTCCAGGAGTGTGCCTGTGGGGTCTTTCTTCTCCTCCTAGACCCCTCCTAGGGGTACAGGTCCCAACCTGATGCTTTTTCTCCCATGCTACCCAGTTATGTGGGAATCTTTCCTGTAGCCTTTTTGTATGGGAGTTCTTCTGCCAGTTTCCAATTGGTTTTCCATGAGAATTGTTCCACATGCATTTTTGCATAGATGCATTTTTGATGTGCTCGTGTGGGGACCTGAGCCCCATGTCCTCTAGCTCAGCCATCTTAATCCGCCTCTCTGAAACCATTATCTTATAGAGATCTGTACTTCTACATTCATGGCAGCATATTGGCAATAGTCAAGTTATGGAAACAGCCACTGATAGTTGAATAGATAAAGAAAATTATATATATTGTACATATATATTTGTATTGTATATATAATATGTATACTAAAGTATTAATCAGCCTTAAAAAAGAAGGATATCCTGATTGTGCTTTCCCATAGTATTGCTACTTTACAACAATCCAATTCCAATAAAAAAGGGAGAAATACCAGATGTGGTGGTTGATGGGCACATCTTGTTAACAGATGTTAACTAGACTTAGTATGGTGATCCTTTCAGACTGTATATAAATATCAAATCATTATGTTGTACACCTGAAACTAATATAATGTTACTATGTCAATTATAGTTGAATTTAAAAAAAAAGAAGGAAATCTTGCCATTTGTGACAACATGGATGAAACTGGAGGGCATTATGCTAAGTGAAATAAGCCCCAAAGAAAAAAACAAAATACTGTATGGTATCACTGATATGTGGACTCTAAAAGAAAAGTTAAACTTATGGAAACAAAGAGAAGGATGATGGTTGCAGGGACTTGGGTGTGGAAAAAATAGGAAGGGGTTGGTAAAAGCGTACAAACTTTTAGTTATAATGGAATAAGGTCTGAGGATTAGTGTATAACATAGTGAGTATAGTTGATAACACTGTATTGTATAACTGAAATTTGCTAAGAGAGAACTTAAGTGTTCTCATTTTTAAAAAGGTGAAAACATTACTATGGATGTTCATTGAAAGAATATTTACTTCCATTTGGAGAAGGCTTCATGAAGAAGGTGGCGAATTGAGCTGAGTCTTGAAAAATGATCTTGAATAGATGATTTTAGCTAGAGTAAACAATAGAAGTAAGGCTATGGAGACAGAAAAGAAAGGGCTGTGTACTGAAATTGACATTTATCCCAAAGTGGCTATAATAAAGTGTACCTATAATGCCACGAAAACAGCAAAAATCACTGAAGGAAGTGTGCAGTGAAGGAGACAGAGGGAAAGGTGACATAAAGCTAGGCAATGCCTAATTGTAAGAGACAGTTTACAGAGGAAAATGTATTCAAGACACTAGAAATTATGTTCAGAGAGGATTAATCTAGTTCCCTGAAGGAAAGGTTAGTCAAAAGAGTCACATGCCATGGAGAAATTAAAAAGATTGAAGTGGGAGGTGGACATTTTTGGACTCTTTTCATCTCTGACAAGGAAGAAGAAGGAAGCCACATTACATGGATTATGTAGTAGAAAGAAAAAGTTATTTTTGTAACATTTGTGATGAAAGAAAGTCATGCTAGAATGGTAATTTGAGAGGAAAGCAGAAAGCAGACAACTTCCATAATAACAGTAAATCTTTCTGGTTACAATCAGCCAATTTCCTCTTGTTCCACTGCTGGATGGGGTAGAATGGAAGTTCACATCATTCTCCCTAAAGACAGTTTTAGAAAAGTTATTAACAGGCAAGTTATCCTGCAGTCCTTTCCCCAGTACTGTTATTTAGGTAGGAATGAATCTGACAGAGAGCTGCAGTTGGGAAAATGTCATTGTTCACTGTGGGTCTGGGTGGGCATTTTAATTTGAAAAACAATGTTTCCTGTACAAGGATAATTTAAAGGCAGTTTGGATCAAGATTTATAAAAAGCACTTTCTATTGTCCCTTGGGTTCAAGCTCTAGGAATAGATGATAATGGTGTTTCATTATCCTTTATTAACATCAGTTTGAAGCCTTGTTTTCTCTTACAAGTTTAGTTGTGTATGAGTACAACACAAAGTTATCAGGCGGTTACAGATAATCCAAATAGAAGTCCCTCTTTCTACAAAGTCCTTGCACTATTAGTATTATTAATAGTAATAATGATTTACTAAATTCCTACAGTTTTCCAGGGACATAAATTATATTATATCTAATCCTTATAACAACTGCAAGGTAGATATTATCGTTCCCATTTAGCTTTAAGGAAATTGAGGCTTAGAGAGTTAGCTTAAACTGCCCTAGCTCCCATTGCTAGTAAGATAAAAGACCAGAGTTTCCTGTTCTCATTGTCTATATTAACCACACTTTAAACCAAAAATTGGGGCCTATAATGTGAGAACAGGATGTAATATTTGAAATTGGGTTTCAGTTTTATGAAATTTTCAGCACTATGAAAAATCTGTGATATGTGTCTGGAACATATGTGTCTATTTCTTTGAATTGCAGAGCATATCTTTTTCAGAAATCTAATGAACAATATTTATTTTTTCTTTCCTTTGTTATTTAGGGAAACTGAAGAACCCCAGATTATTCCAAAACATACAATTCATGACAGTTCCCTTAGTGACTGTGGTTTCTTCTCTGCTTAATTTTTCAGACCCTCTAGGAAGTCCCCTATTTATGTTTGATAGCAAATAACCAAGAGATAAATGAACTTATCTCTCATTCATCAAGTGCTTAAGTGCCACTGAATTATTGAGGAATGTTGTAGAAGACAGTTGTATTTATATAATTTCTACAATTATAGTTACCTATAGATATGTAATTATCTATCATAAAGAACAACCCAAACTATTTTTTGTGTAGGAAAACTTTTATCCTTAAATATAATTATATGTTTTTTGATGATATTAAGTTCATTTCAAATACCATGGTATTTGCATGGTAAAGATTTGACTGAAGTTTCTGGTTTCTTTTTCGTAATCCATGTTCATAAGGCTTTCCCTAAGCACTATGTGTACAGTGATACCTTCGATAAAACCTTGGAAGGATTTGTGTTTCACAGTTCTTAATTGGAAATAAAGAGTGTTTACTCTTATTTATTTATTTGACTGTTCTTGTGCATTTTTTCTAAAAATTGTGTGAAGTATATATATAACATAAAGCTTATAATTTTAACCATTTCTAAGTACACAGTTCTGTGACATTAAGTATATTCACACTGTTGTGCAACCATCACCACTATCCATCTCCAAAACATTTTCATCTTCCCAAACTGAAACTCCATAACGATTAACACTAGCTTCCCATTCCCCTGCTAACCCCAAACTCTGGCAACCACCTTTCTACTTTGTGTCTCCATGAATTTGATTATTCTAGGTACCTTATATAAGCAGAATCATACAATATTTATTTCACTTAGCATGATGACTGATTTATGTCACTTAGCATGATGTCTTCAAGGTTCATCCATGTAGTAGCATGTGTCAGAATTTTCTTTCTTTTTAAGGCTGAATAATATTTCATTGCTTGTATAGACTACATTTTGTTTATTCATCCACTTCATCAATGGACACTTGTATTACTTCCACCTTTTGGGTATTGTGAATAATGCTGTTATAGACGTGGGTAATATTAGCTTGAGTACCTGCTTTTAATTCTTTTAATTTAATTCTTTTAATTTAATTTTAATACCCAGAAGTGGAATTTCCAGATCATACAGCAATTCTAAGCTTAATAATTTTTTGAGGACTCACTGTACCATTTTTCACAATGGCTACACCATTTTACATTCCCATCAACAATGCACTAGCGTTTCAGTTTCTCCATATTTTTATCAACACTTGTGGCTTTCTGTTTTTTTTTTAAATAACAATTATGCTCATGGGTGTAAAAGGGTGTTTTCTCTTGAAAGAGTACATACTAAAGATTAATAGAAAACATGCCAGCAAACCAACAATTTCTAATACTCATGTATATTCGTTGTAAAGTCACTTTGTAAATAAGCCCTTAAAATAATAAAAATTAGATACAGCAGTATTTTAGAGTCCTTGTTAAGTACAGAAAATGGGAAAAGAATAAGAATATGCACCACAAAAATCTCAAAGAGAAGAACATGTATTAAACAGTAACATATTCAAGGAAGATGAGGAAATGTGGAAAAAAGTGAGAACTAGAGACGTGGGGAATTAATAATTTCCTAAATAAAACACTAAACCTCATTTTCTTATCTACTATAAACACTGAAAGCAGATTCCTTTTGAGTACATGACTATCGACTCTTTAGCGAATGCTTAAGGGGTTTAGAAAGCTTGTGTAAGACTCTAATAATGGTTTTTAGTTTTACCTCTGTTCTTAAATTATGTGAAGAATAGAAGATGTTGGATTTTAATGATCTAGCCATGCTAGGGACATGACAACTAAACAAAAGCAGGATCGATTTTTCTAGTAACAAAATTTGAAAGCATTGTATATGAATAATGATCAATTAACTTACAAGAACTATGAGTGTATTGTGTATAGGTAATAATTTTAATAAAATTTTAATTTTGTTTGGGTGTGGAAACACTATAAATAACATGTGACCTGACTATGAATAACATGTGACCTGATTTACTTTTATTTAAAATGCTTACTCTCAGACCAATTTTGGGTATAATTTAACTTTTAAAAGTTTAGAAGTACGGTTTTTGATTCTACTTCTAGATGTTTATTAATTAATAATATTTACTGAGTATCTAGTGTGTTCTAGACATTTTTCTAGACTCTGGGGATCTATAAGTGAAAAAAATTAGATTAAAATCTTTGTTTTCATATACCTTACACTTTAACAAAGGGGAAGAAACTATAGATAGTAAATATAACAAATAAATAATGATTTAGTTATTAGATGATGGGAATTATAAGGTATTAAGTGTTATTAGGATATTAGAAGATGTTACATGTTATGAAAAAGAAAAAGATGAAGATAAGGGGAATGGGGAAAAGGACAAAGCATGAGTTGTAGTTTCAAATGGGATGGTCACAAGAGGCTTTATTGGGAAGGTGACATTTGAAAAAAAGCTTTAAGCAGGTAAAGGAAATGAACATTCCAGACAGAGGGAACAGCTAGTGCAAAGTCCCTAAGGCAGGAATGTGCCTGGCATTTTGAGGAACAACAAGAAGGCAAGTGTGACTGGAACAAAGAGAGCAAGGAGTGAGAAGACAATGCGTAGAAGAAAAAAAAAATCAGAGGTGCACAAAGATTTATGCACATTGATGTCCAGCAATGGATACTATTGAATAAGTTGGGGTATAAACATGTGATGGACTATCATACAGCTCATGTTTATAAAGAATATTTAATGATGTAATATAATGCTTACAACTTAATGGTAACTGAGATATGTGCTCTAAAATTATAAAATTATTGCACATATCTCAATTATTAAGTAACTGAGATATGTGCTATAATCATAGATATAGCATAGATTTATTTATATACATATAAATACACCAAATTTAAGAGTAATAATCTGTTGTTCATGTTATTATGGGCAATTTTTATTTCTAAATTTTCTAAATCATTTTCTAAATTTTCTAAATTATTCATATATCATTTTCTTATTTTGAAAAAGATATTTCCAATCTAGAGATATTTTCCTTAAATTAAAAAAAAAATGATAGAGTGAATATTTTCAATCAACCAATTATTGAGTTGGCCAAAAGCTTCATTCGTTTTTTCTTTGTGCAAGATGGCTGTAGTAGAACTTAGTTGTCTTTAACTTCATTCAAAACAATTTTGTTAGATTGTATGTAACAGCTGTCATATCAGTGTGCATTATAAAAAAGACATCAAAATTGGTGAATTTTGTGTAGTCATTTTAATATTGAAGATGAAAAAAGCAACATTTTGGGCATCTTATGCTTTATTATTTCAAGAAAGGTAAAAACATAACTGAAACGTAAAAAAAGATTTGTGCAGTGTACGGAGAAGGTGTTGTGACTGATCGAGCATGTCAAAAATAGTTTGCAGGGCTTCCCTGGTGGCGCAGTGGTTGAGTCCGCCTGCCGATGCAGGGGACACGGGTTCGTGCCCCGGTCTGGGAAGATCCCACATGCTGCGGAGCGGCTAGGCCCGTGAGCCATGGCCGCTGAGCTTGCGCGTCCAGAGCCTGTGCTCCGCAACGGGAGAGGCCACAATGGTGGGAGGCCCGTGTACCGCAAAAAAAAAAAAAAAAAAAAAAAAAAAAAAGTAGTTTGCAAAGTTTCTTGCTGTAGATTTCTCACTGGACGATGCTCCACGGTCAGGTAGACCAGTTGAAGATGATAGCGATCAAATTGAGACATTAATTGAGAACAATCAACGTTATACCACGTGGGAGATAGCCGACATACTCAAAATATCCAAATCAAGTGTTGAAAATCATTTGCACCAGCTTGGTTATGTTAATCGCTTTGATGTTTGGGTTCCATGTAAGTTAAGCGAAAAAAACCTTGCATGCGATTCTCTACTTAAATGTAATGGAAAGTTCCATTTTTAAAACAAGTTGTGATGGGCAACGAAAAGTGAATACTGTACAATAACGTGGAATGGAAGAGATTCTGGGGCAAGTGAAATGAACCACCACCAACCACACCAAAGGCAGTACTTCATCCAAAGAAGGTGATGTTGTGTATATGTTGGGATTGGAAGGAAGTCCTCTCTTATGAGCTCCTTCCAGAAAACCAAACAATTAATTCCAACAAGTACTGCTTCCAGTTAGACCAACTGAAAGCAGCACTCGATGAAAGGCATAGAGAATTAGTCAACAGAAAACACATAATCTTCCATCAGGATAACGCAAGACCTCATGTTCCTTTGATGACCAGGCAAAAACTGTTAAAGCTTGGCTGGGAAGTTGTGATTCATCTGCCATATTCACCAGACATTACACCTTCGGATTTCCATTTATTTAGGTCTTTACAAAATTCTCTTAATGGAAAAAATTTCAAATCCCTGGAAGACTGTAAAAGGTACCTGGAACAGTTCTTGGCTCAAAAAGATAAGTTTTGGGAAGATGGAATTATGAAGTTGCCTGAAAAATGGCAGAACGTAGTGGAACAAAATGGTGAATATGTTGTTCAATAAAGTTCTTGGTAAAAATGAAAAATGTGTCTTTACTTTTACTTAAAAACTGAAGGCACTTTTTGGCCAACCCAATACATCGAAAAACTGAAGTGATGTCTATTACATTGAGTGAACTGCTCTTCGATAATTTGGGTAATTGTTTAGCAAGTATTCACTTCCCTTCCCCTCACACTGTAGGTGGAGTATACTTGACCAATCTCACGATGTAGGACTTGGCCTTGTGACTTGCTTTGGCCAATGGAATGTTAGTAGTCATGATGTGAGCAGAAGCTCTAAATGTGTTTAGTTCTTAATTTGGATTGGTCCTGGAATCACAGTGACATGCCATGAGGAGAGCATGCCTCAGGCAGAATGAAAACATACAGAATAAACCTGAACCTGACCCATAGTCTGGACCCAGGACAGGAGGACAGCCACCGAGCTGAGGCAGGTATGAATCAGATGAACTATGGTTGACTTGCAGATCCTTCAGCCCAAGAATAAAAGCTTTTTTCATAAGTCATTGATTGGATTTGTTATAAATCATTATTGCAGCAATAACTAGTATGTGGACAATGTGTTTTTCTTGGTCAACATTGAAAAACTCACTCAAAGCTGTAATAAACAGAAGATTGAAAAGAAAATATAGAAGGTCAGTATTCTTGTGGATTTTATACCAGGCCCAGGTTCTGAACTCTGACCTGTTTGTTCCCATATTACTCCATTGGAGGAATTGAATATTGATCTAATTTCAAGCACATTCTGGTAGCAAGAGTGTGATAGGTTAAGTTAGGATGAAGTTGCATAGAATCATTGTGGTTGCAAGAGCAACCTGGGTACCAATGCTCTCAGCATCGCAGTTCAATACTTCCTTAATTCTCCCACAGGTGTTATTCTTGAGATCATTCCTCTGTTAACCTTCTGCATGCAAATCCGCATTTCAAGTTTATTTCCCAGGAAACTGACTTATGGCAGTAAACAGTATTTGTAATTTTATCTTATGTATGTAAAATATAGTGACTAGACATGTTTTCTATGCACACTTGTACACACTTGTAAATGATTAGAAAATGTCTGAAATGATGTAATAAGAAGTTGTGGATAAAGAAGATGTGGTATGTGTATATATACAATGGAATATTACTCAGCCATAAAAAAGAATGAAATACTGCCATTTGCAGCAATGTGGATGGATCTAGAGATTATCATACTAAGTGAAGTAAGTCAGGCAGAAAAAGACAAATATTATATGATACCACTTATATATGGAATCCAAAAAAATAATACAAATCAACTTATTTACAAAGCAGAAACAGACTCACAGACTTAGAAAACAGACTTATGGTTACCAAAGGGGAAAGGGGAGGAGAAGGGATAAATTAGGATGGAATTAATAGATACACACCACTATATATAAAATACATAGACAATAAGGATTTATTGTATGGCACAGGGATCTATATTCAATATCTTGTAATAACCTATAATGGAAAAGTATCTGAAGTTGTACACCTGAAACTATCATAATATTGTAAATACACTATAGTTAAATTTTTTTAAAAAGTTGTTGCAATGGAAATGGGAATAGAGGATTCTCGATGATAGGATTTGCTTTTCACAATACCTTTTTTCTTTGAAATTTTCCAAGAGTTTACATTCTTTTATAATAAAGAATGTTTAAAAGAGTTTTTGAAATATAAAAACAAATATGGTAAAAAAAAAAAAAAAAAGCTCCTGCAGGCTCTATTAGGGTAGAGAGCTAAACCAAAAGATCTACTGACTGTAACCAGTTAGTTTTGCCAAGGACATGGTGTTTGATTGTGTCAAATCCCTTAATATTCTAACAGTAATTACACTTAAGTATATAACACTTAAAGTTACACAAGAAACAAGTAGTGCAAGAAACAATTTTTCTTTTTCCCAGGTAATATGATTTTTATTTTAATAATAAAGGATCAATATAAAGAAGTTAATGTAAAAAAGTTTTTAAAAAAGTTAAAAAACCACTGCCAGTCCACTACTTAGAAGTAACTTTTTCCCCAGATATTTTTCTATACATATATACAGATGAAAGCATAGGTATATAAATTGGTGAAAGTAATTTTTTAATAAGATTATATTCTAAATGAAAAATATTATATTTAAATTTATTAGTGTTTAAGAGGAATAAAATTGATAGGATATTATGTTCTAAAAGACTTCTCTAAGCTTAAGGAAAGAGATAATAAAATTCATTAAGAAGTTGGAGTCATTCTTAAAAATTACTTATTTCTATTTTAAACAATATAGATTGAAGTCTGTGCTATGGGAAATGAGGACATTACTAACGAAAGCTAACACTTACTGAGTGATTACAATATGCCAAGCACTATTCTAAATGCTTTAAGTGTATTAGATCATATAATCCTTAGAACAACCCCAAGAGGTGGAGGTATCATCTTCATTTTTTAGATGAAAAAAACTAAGGTAAAGAAAATTTACATGACTGCCCAGGGCTATGTACTTAAGAAAGCACTAAAAGTAGGATTCAGGGCTTCCCTGGTGGCGCAGTGGTTGAGAGTCCGCCTGCCGATGCAGAGGACATGGGTTTGTTCCCCGGTCCGGAAAGATCCCACATGCCGCGGAGCGGCTGGGCCCGTGAGCCATGGCCGCTGAGCCTGCGCGTCCGGAGCCTGTGCTCTGCAACGGGAGAGGCCACAATGGTGAGAGGCCCGCGTACAGCAAAAAAAACAAAAACAAAAACAAAAAACTAGGATTCAGACCTGGGCCCAGAACTTCGGGTTCCTAACTCCCACTGCCCCTTTTCAGATTGGTGCCTGCATCCCCATTGGTTAGTTGAATTCTTTTTTATACTGTCAAATTGTATGTCACTTTTATTGTTTTACGTTCCCTTTGTTTTGTTTTTGAGTTTAAGGTCAAACTGAAATTTTTTTCCTACCTCTTTTCATTTTTTTTCCAGATTTATTGACAAATAATTGACATATATCACTGTATAAGTTTAAGGTGTGCAACATGGTGTCGAGTGTGATTTACATATATTATGAAATGATTACCACAAAAGGTTTAGTTAACATCTATAATCTCATATACACACAGTAAGAAAGAACAGAAAAAAATTTCTCCTTGTGATGAGAACTCTTGGGTTCTACTCTCTTAATAACTTTCCTACATATCATATAGCAGTGTTAGCATGTTAAAACTAATTCTTATTTACCTTAAAACTGGAAGTTTGTACCTTTTGACCACCTTCCTCTAGCTACCCCTACCCCTAACCTCTGCCTCTGGTACCACAAATCTGACCTCTTTACCTATGAGGTTGGGTTTTTTTGTTTTGTTTTATTTTTTTAAGTTTTAATTTTTTTTGTATTAGATTCTACCTATAAGTGAGATCATACAGTATTTGTCTTTCTCTCTCTGACTTCTTTCACTTAGCATAATGCCTTCAAGTTTCATTCATGTAGCCATAAATGGTAGGATTTCCCTGGTTTTTTTTTTGTTTTTTTTTTTCTTTATGGCTGAACAATATTCCATTGTATATATACAGTCGACCCTTGAACAACTTGGGGATATGGGGTGCCGACTGTCCCATGCAGTCAAAAATCCATGTATAACTTTACAGTTGGCCCTCCATATCCGTGGTTTTGCATCTGCAGATCCAACCAACCATGAGTTGTGTAGTACTGTAATACGTATTTACTGAAAAAAAATCCATGGATAAGCAGATCTACACAGTTCAAACCTATGTTGTTCAAGGGTCAACTGCATACCACTGATTTTCAAACACAATAGCTTAGTATTTATTCCACATTTAGGTGAATTTCATTCCATCTCAGTCCTTTTACATGGTTTTTCCATTTCTGAGTTTGGTAATTTGGGTTTTTGTGGGCTTTTTTTTTTTTTTTTGCTTTGCTTTTTTTCCCTCCTAATAAGAACCCATGAGTCCTATGTTCCTGCAGTTTTTTCTAATTTGGAAGGTCTGTTTGCTATTCTCACATCTTGGTTGAGTATAATCTCCTTGGGCCAGATGAGTGTTTTTTTCTTTTAGAAGTTTTCTGCATGTATTTCTCCACTATGTTTTGGCTTGCATCATGCTGTGCCTCAATTCTTTCTCCTTTTCAGTGGATTTCTTTTTTTTCCCTTATGCCTGAAGAATTTTCTTTTCCTAACTTTTCCTTTATTTATCCCTCTCTTTCTCTCCCCTCTCTTTTTCTTTCTTCTCTTTGTTTTCTTTATTTTTAAAATATCATGATTTTACTAAGCTATGGCTTGATTAGTGTTGATTATGTGTGTTCAGGCTACTGGAATCATTACTTATTTGAGGGTTATTTGTTGGTAGTAATTCTTTGGAGGCTTTTGTTATTACATTTGTTTAGTTCTCTAGTTTCAGGATGCTTCTGTTGAATTGTGGGTATCTGTGCTACTTATCTATTTATATTTGATTATTTCAATGCCCACCCACCCTTATATTTTTATCTGGTGATTGACTGTATTGGTGATTTTCTCAAACTTTTCATCTATTTTAGTAATTCAATTTTCATCTCTGTCCATTCTGTTTTTAACTCATTTATCTGTAATTATGCTGTTTTGCCTCTCAATTGAATTCTTCTAAACTCTCTGTTCTTTTCTTCTCATCTTTTTTTAGCTTTTTTACATTGATTAACATAGTAGATTGCCTACCCATTTCTTTTTACCTTATTCTTGGTTAGTGCTGTTCAGAATTTATTTTTGTTCTAATATATTTAATTATTGGTTCTCTTTCCACTGTGCCTAAGAGGAGTTGACTTTCTTTTCTGTGATACAATTTAGAGATGTTTTCCATAGCACAAAACATGATAGGAGTAGGGGATAACCCAGAGAAAATTATATCTAATATTTGTAACAATACTTAGGCTCTGCTCTCATATCTGAAGTTTTTTGTTAACATTCTGTACAGGGGTTATCTATTAGGGTTAAACTATCTGCTGTAACAAGTAATTCTCTAACCTTGGAAATTTAACACAATAAAAGTTTATTTTAGTTCACTTATGTCCTAGTCCAGTGAGGATATTGTGGAGGAAGGAGACCTTAGTCTTTCAGGGACTAAACTCCTCTATTTTGGGAGGCTGTCATTTTCAACATGTGGCTTCCAGGGTCATTATGGAAAGGGAAGAGAAAACAAAGAATCTCACATGGGTCTGGAAGTATCATTTGTAACTTTTGCCCACATTCCATTGGCTGAAACTTAGTTCCATGGCCCCATGTAGTTGAAAGTAGCTTGGAGATGCAGAGAAAATGTGTGCTCAGCAGAAACATTAGCTGGGTTTGGTGAACACATAATGATGTTTCTGCTGCAGGTTCACTCCCTGCTTTGGTGCTCAGAAAATAATTGTGAAGAGTGAGTACCATCAAGCCGCAGATCAATTCTCCAATTCAGTGTGATTCACTGTGAATCAATCTCATGGCTACTTTCCCCTATTGAACCAGTTTCTCCCATCATTCATTTCTATGACAGAAATAAGATGACTCACTGAGTTTTACTTAAAAGACTAGGTATGGGAGTAATAGAGAGAATTCTTAGGAATTTGTTTACTCAACAATATAGAGGGGCAAAGACATACAATTTCAAGTGCTGCCATGACATCCTTGAGCCCCAAAGGCTGCCACTTCTCCTGGTCTTGCCAGATATGCCTCTCACCCATAAGGAGAGACTTCTCACGTGACTTGTTTCTCTTTCAGCTGGACCAGCTGCACTGAACTTAGTCCTCAACCTACTGGGTTTTACCTCTGTGTTAGCCTTCAAATTATTCAAACAAGCAATCACATCCTCCAGTGGGGATTGGAGGCACCTCATCCACTTGTTACTGCAAAGCCTGACTCCCAGAGTCATTGGTTCGCTCTGCTCCTGTGTGCAATCACTGTGTGGCCCTACGTGGCCTACCCTAAGGTGTGAGCTATGTGACTAATAAACTACTGTCATTCTCATCTGTCCAGTGTTGGGTGTCATGTGTTCAGCCATCTCATACTATTTAGGGTGAGGAATCCCTCCTTCACCAATAAGGTGAATTGGAAGTGGTCAGAACAGGAGTGTTAGGAGGCTTATCACACTACATCGACCAATTTTGCTTCAGCATCTTGTGGAAAACAAATATTACATGACAATATTAGATGACACTTGTCTCATTGTTTGGTTTAGTTGGGATTTTTTTTGTTTGGTTGGTTTTTGTTTCCATTACTTAAATGTTGTGGATAGACAGTTTCAGAATAATTTTGCTTTGCTTCAAAGTTCTTTATAGGCAGTGATCTTGTAGAAAAGTGTAGAAGGAAAATGTGTAGAAGTAAGGGTATCCAGGAGCAGCCAGCATCAATATTATTATTGGACATGAACAGTAGATCAGACAGGAGGAAAATCTAAGTAGAATGAGATTTTTGGTATACTGGCATTAGAAAGAGAACAAAAATAACTCATGAGCTTTTAAAAAATGAACTCAATGAATCTATTAAACTATTGAACCATATGATGTCATTGTAATTTCATCATTCTTATTATTTTATGAGAGGACAATATGTTGATGCCATTAAAGACAAACTAGAGCTACTGAAGTCCTTAGAGCACCTTATAGAGCAAATACACCCCAGGGACACTTTGTATCCTAGGGCCTAACTCTGCTTCAGAAGAGCAGTCCTGCAGCTAATCAGGCATACATGCTTGAAAACAATTATCAGATCATTCATGAATTAGCACTCTGCATTTCTTCTTAATCATATGACAAGTAGAATAGACAACTTCTTAAGTGGTGCTTTGAGAACTCCTAACCCAAAATGTCAACCTAGCACCTTACAATTTCCATCTTAACTTTCTGGTTTGGTTTGAGTTTGGAAAACTATTTGGTCTTCATTGTCTCAAAAGATAAGGAGAATTTTGATAGAAAGAATGAGTAGGTAACAACATTCCTATTATGAATAAGTATTTGTCAAAAAGTTCTGGAATTAAACCAGGAAAAGATACTCTCTATATAATTGTAGGCTTGTGTAAAGTATCAGTAATAATAATAACAATAATGACAGCTAACACGTATGAAGCAATTGCAAAATATTAGTCTAATTGCTAAGAATATGACTTGAATGATCATATCTAATACCTACATCAGCAAAAAGTTAGAAACCTTTATTATCTATGATTTGCAGATAAAGAAACTGAGCCTTAGAGAAATTGAGTAAAGAGCCATAGATACACAGCTAATGAGTATGGGGGCTGAGAATCTAACCTTGGATTTCTGACTCTTCTGTCAGAGCTCTTAACCAAAGCACTGAGAGAATTCTGGGATGCAGGACGGAACAGCAGGAATAAAGACTACATGGGTTATCTTCTTCAAAAAAGTTTCTCTCAAATTCTAACTTAATTGCTAAGTTATTTATCCAGCAATTATTTATTGGCCACCAACTATGGTCTTGGGACTGTGCTAGTTATTGTGAATACAAAAATGAATGAAAGATGGTCCCTGCCCTCACGCAGCCCACAGCCCAATGGAAGAGTTAGAAAATAGACAAAGAACTGCAAATACAGCATGGTAAGGACCATGTAGGGACAAGCAAAGAGAGCTAGGCACCCCACAGGTGGCACTGGGGAGGTTTTTACGACTGGCAGTGGTGACAGTATACTATGACTTACCCTTCTTTCGAAGTTCTAAGAGGTACAATATTTTCCTTCGCTTTCTTCCTTGCTGTTCTTTGTCCCATTCTTTCATCAAATAGCACACATAATTAAATAAAAATAACGAGGAGAGCCACACAATGGTTAAGAGCTCATTAACCTTTCCACTCACTAGCTGTGTGACTTTGGCCTAGTTACTTAACCTTTCAGAATCTATGTTTTCTCATTTGTACTTCTTAGGTTTGCTGTGAATATTAACTTAGGGAAGAACAAATCTGACTGCATATTAGATATGTTTCTTTTACTTTAACATCTGTATTCTATTGTTTTTCTTTCTTAGGAATGTTGCCCATTCTCAAGCCTCTGACCTTCAAGGGTATAACACTTTTCCATTCATACAGAGATAAAAAGTTGCAGAACAGAGAATAACATTTGTTTCTTTGGAGGTTTTCAGGAACATCTGTGACCTGACCTAGGTGGACAGCTACAAGAACAAAGGATTCCCATACCAAGATGTCTGCAACAACCAACCACGCCCCTCCCTCAACTTGCCTTTAAAAAGGCTTTGCTGAAACACTTCAGGGAGTTCTAGGTTATTTGGGGGTATGAACCACCCATTCTCCTTGCATGGCCCTGCAATAAACCTTTCTCTGCTCCAAACTCAGACGTTTCGGTTTGTTTGGGCTCACTGTGGGTCAGGCACACGAACTTGCCTTTGGTAACAGAATGAGACAATGCCAACCCTTTCTAATCATCTTTCCCTGCTTTATTTTTCAACACAGCCCTTATGACCTATTGATATGTTGTTTATCACTAATCTGTACACTCCATGAAAGCAGGGATATTATCTGCTTTTTTTCATTGGTATAACCCATGTACCAAAAATAGTGTTTGACTCTTAATAATTGAATAAATAAATGACTGAATGACAACAAAGCACTTAGCACAGTGTCTGGCCATAGTAAACATTCAATAAGATGAATTTTTATGATTATGATTATACCCTGACATACATTTGCATTTTAAAAGTGGCAAAGTTAGCCTCAGGTGTAAGGGAGAATTGGCTAACATTTGTCTTGTGTGCCCTATTTAGTTATCTTCTGCTCATTCCGGCTTCTCCATTAATTTCAGTTTTTGACCGTCCTGAAAGGTGTTAGGCAATTGGCTTACCCTTCATACTAGTATTTAAGAATTAAGAGAAAATGCAGAATGACTCAACAGCAGAAACATGAGATTAGTGGCTGAAATATTGGCACCAACAGTGGAGGTATTTTGGGGGAGGGGAAGGGATAAAGCTCAGAAATGGCTGAGGGAATCGTTGGTCAACACACCATTTTTTATTCTCCAGCCCTTCCCCCCTTAATTCCACCTCTTAAATCATACCAGTAACCTGCTACCTTCTAACTGAAACACAGCTGGTTGAGGTTTTCTGGGTTTATAACATGAACTTTGTCTAGCCTGAGATCTGATTACTTGTTTGCCCTAAAGAAAATCTCCCTAAGCCCATGCTCGCCAGGGCTGCAAGCGGTCATAATCCTGACACACGCGTGGGGTGGGATAACTAAGGAGTGTTCCTTCTATCTAAGCAAAATCCTGACAAAGACGCCCTCTGAAATTGTCTCCTTTCATTCAGTCTCATTTTATACCTTCAGAGGTGCTCAATTTGCTATAGGTTCTTAACACAGATTCTGTTTTCTGTATCATTAGAGAAATATGCAGATACCTTCTTATAGGTTTTCATATCTAACCTGTTAATCTATTTTGGTTTTGATCCCAATGATCATCTCCATTTTATCTATCTATAATATTTTCTCTGTAGCGTATGTTTTATTCACTTTTAGCATTCTTTAAACTGTATTTCATTTTGTTTTGATGAAAATCATTGATTTATAATTGCTATCAAATGCTTCCTTACCTGATGCAGCTGATGAATAGCTACCAGAGCAGGAAGTTATGAAAAACATAGCTTTGTGAGGATGCTTCAAATTCCAAATAAAGATTAAATGTCGGCTAAATCAAAAATAGTGAAAATACTATAATACATTTAATTCTGAAGTGAAATACTAGGTCAATGTGCCCAAATTCAAACCTCGTTTATTGTAGGTTCACATTGTTTTCCATAATATGTATCTCTTTAAAATTGATCTGCATGTGACATGATACTATGCATAGAGAATCCTAAAGATGCTACCAGAAAACTACTAGAGCTAATCACTGAATTTGGTAAAATAGCAGGATACAAAATTAATGCACAGAAATCTCTGGCATTCCTATACACTAATGATGAAAAATCTGAAAGTGAAATCACAAAAAACACTCCAATTTACCATTGCAACAAAAAGAATAAAATATCTAGGAATAAACCTAAGGAGTCAAAAGACCTGTATGCAGAAAATTATAAGACACTGATGAAAGAAATTAAAGATGATACAAATAGATGGAGAGATATACCATGTTCTTGGATTGGAAGAATGAACCTTGTGAAAATGACTCTACTACTCAAAGCAATCTGCAGATTCAATGCAATCCCTATCAAATGACCACTGGCATTTTTCACAGAACTAGAACAAAAAATTTCACAATTTGTATGGAAACACAAAAGACCCCGAATAGCCAAAGCAACATTGAGAATGAAAAAAGGAGCTGGAGGAATCAGGCTCCCTGACTTCAGACTATATTACAAAGCTACAGTAATCAAGACAGTATGGTACTGGCACAAAAACAGAAATATAGGTCAATGGAACAGGATAGAAAGCCCAGAGATAAACCCACGCACATATGGTCACCTTATCTTTGATAAAGGAGGCAGGAATGTAAAGTGGAGAAAGGACAGCCTCTTCAATAAGTGGTGCTGGGAAAACTGGACAGCTACATGTAAAAGTATGAGATTAGAACACTCCCTAACACCATACACAAAAATAAGCTCAAAATGGATTACAGACCTAAATGTAAGGCCAGAAACTATCAAACTCTTTGAGAAAAACATAGGCGGAACACTCTATGACATAAATCACAGCAAGATCCTTTTTTGACCCACATCCTAGAGAAATGGAAATAAAAACAAAAATAAACAAATGGGACCTAATGAAACTGCAAAGCTTTTGCACAGCAAAGGAAACCATAAACAAGACAAAAGGACAACCCTCAGAATGGGAGAAAATATTTGCAAATGAAGCAACTGTTAAAGGATTAATCTCCAAAATTTACAAGCAGCTCATGCAGCTCAATAACAAGAAAACAAACAACCCAATCCAAAAATGGGCAGAAGACCTAAATAGACATTTCTCCAAAGAAGATATACAGATTGCCAACAAACACATGAAAGAATGCTCAACATCATTAACCATTAGAGAAATGCAAATCAAAACTACAATGAGATATCATCTCACACCAGTCAGAATGGCCATCATCAAAAAATCTAGAAACAATAAATGCTGGAGAGGGTGTGGAGAAAAGGGAACACTCTTGCACTGCTGGTGGGAATGTAAATTGGTACAGCCACTATGGAGAACAGTATGGAGGTTCCTTAAAAAACTAAAAATAGAACTACCATATGACCCAGCAATCCCACTCCTGGGCATATACCCTGAGAAAAACCATAATTCAAAAAGAGTCATGTACCACAATGTTCACTGCAGCTCTCTTTACAATAGCCAGGAGATGGAAACAACCTAGATGTCCATCATCGGATGAATGGATAAAGAAGATGTGGCACATATATACAAAGGAATATTACTCAGCCATAAAAAGAAACGAAATTGTGCTGTTTGTAATGAGGTGGATGGACCTAGAGTCTGTCATACAGAGTGAAGTAAGTCAGAAAGAGAAAGACAAATCCTGTATGCTAACACATATATATGGAATCTAAGAAAAAAATAAAATGTCATGAAGAACTTAGGGGTAAGACGGGTATAAAGACACAGACCTACTAGAGAATGGACTTGGGGATATGGGGAGGGGGATGGGTGAGCTGTGACGGGGTGAGAGAGTGGCATGGACATATATATACACTACCAAATATAAAATAGATAGCTAGTGGGAAGCAGCCGCATAGCACAGGGAGATCATCTCGGTGCTTTGTGACCGCCTGGAGGGGTGGGATAGGGAGGGTGGGAGGGAGGGAGACGCAAGAGGAATGAGATATGGGAACATATGTATATGTATAACTGATTCACTTTGTTATAAAGCAGAAACTAACACACCATTGTAAAGCAATTATACGCCAATAAAGATGTAAAAAAAAAATTTATCAGCATGAATGTTTCATTAAATAAAAGAGTTGTTCATATTCAATTCTTTTTTTCCTGTACTTTCTCTATTGAATTTGTAAGTTATGCTCAATTAAAAGGAAATATTTGGACTAAAATAAAATACTCTCTTCAGTTTTTCTATTTCTACTGATGCTGATTTGAAAATGAGGGTAATGCCATTTGCCCAATCAATATTTTCTTCCTAGTATTTTATCCTTGGGAGTGGGGGACGCTGATATATTGGGATATTTATCTGTTTTTTTTTTCCTGTGTGCATTCAAAAAAAGTCTCAAATGCCTTAGAGAAACAATATTATTGTGTGTGCGTATTCAGTTCAAAATAAGACCCACATCAACTTTCTGCTCAAATACCATGATTATATGGCAAAATTTGATTCTTGTGACAAAATTTGCTGTTATTATTCCCATTTTTGCAGATCCAGTCTCACAGCTTCCAATTCACAATATCTGGCAGCTATTTAAATTACAAATGAGAATAATCATAGACCAGGATTATCAACTCTTTTATTCTATATATCAAAATTCCCTTAATTGCTTTGGAAGCCACATCAACCAACAGAGTCTTGTGAAACATTGTTTTATAAGTAAAACATGTTAGTCTTTTACATAAAATTGTGACTGTTAAGCCTCACTTTCTCTTCCTGGCACTTGATGACAACCATCCTTAGATTGAACTGAGGAGGATACAAATGGAACATATGAAAATAAAGTAGTAGGAAAATATTTTGATTATTATAAATATGTATTTTTTCTCCTTAACGCTTTGTAAATTTTACAGCCATTATACCAATTAAATGTTCTTTTTCAGTGGTGTGCTGGAGTCGGCTTGTACTTGTTCACAAGAGCTGACTGTGACATCCTCTCAACTCCAAGTTTAGTGACATCAGGTTGTTGGCTTGAAATTAGTCATAGTGGGAGTATCTATACCATGGGAAGAAGCAAATAAGACAAACCAGGGATGTTTTTTAAACCCGGAGAGCTGGTTGTTAAACATTTACCAGCATTCCACAACTAGTATTGTTATCATTGTTAATTTCCTGATTTTGATAATTGTACTAAACTATGTAAGAGAATATCTTTGTTTTTAGTAAACAAACCCTGAAATATATAAGGGCAAAGAGGTTTTATGTCTACAACGTACTCTCAAGAAATTTGATATGGTTATATACATATAATCTCTGCACATAGACAAAACAGAGAGAAAATGATAAAGCAAATATGGTGAAATATTAACACTTGCAGAATTCAGGTGGTGGTTATAAGGAATTCTTTGCATTATTTTTGTAACTTTTTTGTAAGTCTGAAGTGATGTCAAAATAAAAAGCTAAAAGCAGTGTCCTTGAGGCTGAGATAAAGTGCTGCAAGAAAAGGAGAATGCAAAAGAACAAGCGAACGCCAAGGGCATATTCTTGAAAGGTTGTACAAGGTAGTGGACAGAAGCACAGACTCTGGAGGGGGGAAGGGGTTGGGTGGAAGGTGGAGGTGTGGGGATCGGGTTTGCCTTGGTTCAAAGGACAAAGACCAACTCTGCTAGCTCTCTTCTGTGGACTTGACCCACTTACTCTCTATGTGCCTATTTCATCTGTAAAATGGGGTAATAATAACATCTATGCCACGTAGTTGTTGTAGTGATTGAACGAGTTAATGTATAAAGCACTTGCATTAGGACCTGGCCCTTAGTCAGCAACTGCTATTGCTTTTGTCAGTGGATGTGAGTTTTAAAACAGGACATCAAAGCTTCCAAGAGCCAGGTGCTCAGTAGAGAAAAATGCTCTCTGAATTCCAGAATCTTGACTTTAAGTGTCAAGAACCAAAGCTGTGGGCTTAAAGCAACTAGTATACCACAACATTATGGAGTATGAGACTATAGGATACAGATAGAACAGTTTTAAGTCATGAGATAAGGAAATTAGAAAACAAAAACCAAAACAGAAACTCAACAACCAAAAATATGCCCCCTTGGTTTGAGAAAAACATATAGGGAGGATTTGGAAAGAAGAGCCAGAGAGTTTAGATAAAATGTGAAGCTTTATTCCCTGACTGCCCATTCTCCCCTTTCCTGGATGAAATCTTTGTGAGTATCAATGATGATGGTAATATTTACTGAGCAGTAACTATATGTTAGAGTGTTCTAAGTGGTTTACATGGATTATCTTTATAATTCTCCCAACACCTCATTGTCGGTGGAATTATTAACTCCATTTTACACATGAGGAATTTGATGGTGAAATATTAAGTAAATTGCCCAGGTCACACACTTTAAAAGTGTTGATACAGAGTTAGAAACCAGACAGTAAACTCCAGAGCCTGCACCACCTCTAGCGAGCTTTGGGATCAGAAAGAGTGACTTGTGCCTTGCATCCCATGTGGAATTCTGGGAGGAGAGAAACCTGACAGAATATTTACATGAGAGTCAGCCTTCAAGACGTCCTACAGTGACCTCCTCCTCCTGGTGTTGGCATGCTTGTGTAGAGCTGCTCTGCAGTGTAACAGTGTGCCCAGTAGAATGGCATATAACTTCCTAGTCTAGGTCACAAAGGACAATGTGGCTTCTTTGTTCTCTTTCTCAGATCACTGGCCCTGGGAGAAGTTAGATGCCATGTCCTGGGGAGTCTTCAGAACCCCTACTGAGAAGCTCACCTGGTGAGGAACTGAGGTTGCTGCCAGTAGTCAGTGAGGACTGAGGCCTTCTGCCAACAGCAACATGAGTGACTTTGGAAGCAGACCTCCTCCAGCCCAGGCCAAACCTTCAGATAACTGCAGCCTTACTGACATTGTTACTGAACAAAAGTTCATGTGCCTGACAGTGAGGTCAAATAAACTGAAACATCAGAGTTTGGAGCAGAGAAAGGTTTATTGCAGGGGCAAGCAAGGAGAACAGGTGGCTCATGCTCAAAAACCCCGAACTCCCAGATGGTTTAGGAGGAGAAGTTTTTATAGGCAAAATTTGGGTGAGGATTGCAGGGTGTGTGCCTTTCTTCTGATTGGTTGGTGGTGAGATAACAGGGCTATACTCCAGGAATTTTGTGTTCAGCCTGAAGTTGCCATCCTCTACCTGGGTTGGGGGCCTTAGCTCTGCAGAAGAACTTGAAGATATTGTTATGTATATTCCTTGGGGAGGAACCAGGACCCTGACCCAAGACTACACTATTTTTTTAATCTATATCTATATCATCTATATCTATATCTATATATTTTAATTGAAATATAGTAGATTTACAATATTGTGTTAATTTCTGCTGTACAGCCAAGAGATTCAGTTATACATATATATATTCTTTCTTAAAATATTCTTTTCCTTTATGGCTTATCATAGGATATTGAACATAACTCTCTGTGCTATACAGTAGGACCTTGTTATTTATCCATTCTATACTTAAAAACTTACATCTGCTAACACCAATCTCCCACTCCATCCCTCCCCAACCCTTCTCCCTTTTGGCAGCCACCAGTCTGTTCTCTATGTTGGTGATTCTGTTTCTGTTTCATAGATAAGTTCATTTGGTGTCATATTTTAGATTCCACATATAAGTGATATCATAAAGTATTTGTCTTTCTCTTTCTGACTTACTTCACTTAGTAGAATAATCTCTAGTTACATCCATGTTGCTACAAAGGCGTTATTTCATTCTTTTTTATGGCTGAGTAGTATTCCATTGTATATATGTACCACATCTTCTTTATCCATTCATCTGTCTATGGACATTTAGGTTGTTTCCATGTCCAAGGCTGCACTATTGTTTCTTGACTGTTCCTCCCTTGGTTCTGCATTCCCTCCCTTCCCTGATTAGCAACTGAATCTGCCCTGTGGAACTCAGGAAAGGTCAAGGAGGCTGAATGAAGCTTATTTCCTACAAACAGGAAATGGGGACACAGAAAGGATTTGTACCTGGGAGCCACACAGTGTCTTGCTTGGTTTCAACATCCTGACTGCAGCTTCATGAGAGACCCCAAGCAACAATCACCCACCTGGGTTGTTCCTGAATTCCTGACCAACAGAAACTGAGATAATACATTTTAACAATTTTAAACCACTAAGTTTTGGGATATTATGTTATGCACCAATGTGTGACTAATACAGTCTAGCACAAACAAAAGATAACTTCCAGAGAAATGGTGGCATGGCATGTTTGTGCAAAGAGAGAATGAGCTGATCTACCCCTCCCCCACCAAATGTTTTTGGTTAAGAATTAAGATCTGAGAGGGGAGCCCAGGACTAGGTTGATGGAATGCTGTACCAGGGTCTGCAGAGTGGATCACCCATGCCAAGGCAACAGACTCCATGTAGCATCAGCTGAGGATGCATATGGGAAGCAGTGGAGACAGAGGCTGATACCCAACGTCAGGTAGCCCAAACTTCACTCTCAGTGCAGTTGTACCTGAGACAGGTCAGCACACACTTCCACTTCCACAAGCCCAAGACAACTCTCTCAGGAACTTATAAAACCCCAGGAACTTTACCACTGGGTAAAAGGGGTAAAAGCAAAGAGAGAGATGGGACAGTCATGACAGACTAAGTTTTAAACTGAAAGTGATGAAGTTACCTTGAATCGACAAGAATGAATTTTCTACCACAGATACAAATTAGGGCTTGAGAATAAAATTAACTTCCGTTATGGAGAAATAAAAGTTATTTACAGACTTTTGCACAATCAATATTTGTAGTTACAAATCTTCACACCCATTATTTCACAATTCGTAGGGACTTCTTGATACCAGAGTAAGATGAAATAGATCGTTAGTGTCACAGAAGGGCAATGCCAATTTTCTTTGTTCAGAGTTGTAACTGCATTATTTTTGGTGATGAGAAATAAGTCTTTATGGAGAACAGGATCTCTTGCTTTGCACGAATGCTGGCTAATACTCCTGATATACTTACAATGTTCCAGGGAGTTGTTTTCACTGTTTTACAAATATTAAACTCATTCTGTTGTTACATAGAATCTATGTGGTGCTTATTAGCATCAGCCCCACTTAAAAATGGGGAAATTAAGGCACAGGAGGATTAGGCAAACTGCCAAAGTCGTACATAGCCAGTCTGGTTCTGGAGTCTATAATTTAACCAGTGCCTTCTCATGCTCTTCAGAATATATCTTATATTTCTTCAAATCCTTTTTTTCCAGTACATCAGGTTTATCTTAAGAGCTGTGACTAAGTTGGCTGATTTCTAAAATGGGGTTAATTGCACTCATCTGCATGCACAGATGTTTATGGAGATGATTCCATTAGTATCTGGATTTCACTTTAAAAGTGAATAGCTTTAGGTGTCCTGGCTATGGAGTGGAGAGCCCCACAGATCTTTAAGGACTGGCTTGTAAACATGTAATCAGAGGATCTGATGCTGCCTGAGAATCCAGAGCAGGTTTTAAATAGCTCACAGAGTGCTAAGCTGGTCTTTCCACGTCCAAGTTATCAAAAATAGTTTCCTAGTTTGTGTGAGTAACCTTTCCTGGCTGCAGACACTGAGCCATAAAGGCTATTTTGCCTTTGCCTGTCTCCAGAGGCAAGAGCAAACTCCTGACTTTTTCAAATATGAACTATAATTTAAAGATCTAAATAATCTCAAACACAGTGCTAGCACACAACCCTGTGAGGCCCTTGGGTTTCCCTGAATTTAATGGAATCACTCTTTCTAGCAAATACCTCCAAGATAAGGAACAGGGCCGCAATGGCCAATGTCCTGCTTTAATCAGAATATTCAACCAGAAACAGAAGCAGTCACAGAGGCCAGAGGATTCTTCTATAGACAAATTGAGAATCTCTGATATTGTTGATTAACTTGTTTTACCTGACTTGTCTAAAACTTACTGGAAGAAGCCTTAATACAAGTCTGATGGCTTTGCTAACTTTTTTCATTAGTCCTGGAAGATAGTTCCATCCAACATTTCCAAATCCATTTTATGAACTTTCCCCTTGGAAGCAGTTCTGACTAACATCTATATGTGAAGCCAGCAGGGAATAAGAAAAATGATTGTTATGCTGAGATATTTTCTAGGTTGGTAATCATGCGGACATGTTGTGAAGTATGAAAACTAAACAAAAACAAAAACAAAAAACAAACAAAAAAACCTCAGAAGATAAACATTCAAAGTACTCAGGGAGTGGAATTTTGGCATTATTCTCCACTTTAAAAAAATCTGTTACTTTGGTCCAGAAAAAAATAGTTTCAGTGTTCTTTTCGGTAAAGAGATTTCTAAATTCCCATCTGGTAGAACTTGTTATAGTCACATGAAATACTGGGTCATAATCTTTTAATACCCTTTTTAAAAAAAAATATTTTTTACTGAAGTATAATTGATTTACAATGTTGTGTTAGTTTCAGGTGTACAACAAAGTGATTCATATATATATATATATATATATATACACATATATATATTCTTTTTCAGATTATTTTCCCATATAAATTATAACAAAATATTGAGAATAGTTCCCTGTGCTATACAGTAGGTCCTTGTTGGTTATCCATTTTATATATAGTACTGCATATATGTTATTTTTAATACCCTTTTCCCTCCAGTTTTCCAATGAGTAATTATTATTAGGTAAGCCATGATTCAGGATCCCGGGTCGGGATCACCATGTACCCAGGTCTTCCTTTGCCACCGGGGGAGAAGGATGGAGGACAGAGGAGGTGGGTGGAGCCAATTTAGATCTTCTCAGGACGTATCGTCCCAGACTGACACCCAAGATATGGGGCTGAGGGACTTGTACACATTGTACCATTTGCACCCTGAGATATGGCTCCCTTTAAGTGTCATTGCCTTCTCACAGGGGTGCAGGTCCATGGAGTTCTGCCTGCAGTTCTAGGTCTGGTTCTGGTTGGGGAAGGGGCTGTCAAAGGGGCAGTGTGGTGGTTCTTGATTTTGGCCTTGATGTCTTCAGCCATAGTGTTGACTCCTAGACATGCCCCCAAAGCAGCTGGAAGCTCAATGTTTGATACCATCGTTAATCAACAAAAGACTTGGTTTAATTTTCTAGGTGAGTTAGTTGCAATTTGACGTGGTTTATTTTGCTGATTCATAATTATAAGTCAACATTTATTCAGAGAACAGAATAAATAGCATTTTATTTTCCTTATTTATAAAATGAATAGATATTTCTTGAAACTTTGCATTACTCTTTTTAATGTGGACAACTATTTAGGCCTATTTTTTTTTTTTTTTTTTTGCAGTACACGGGCCTCTCACTGTTGTGGCCTCTCCCGTTGTGGAGCACAGGCTCCAGACGCGCAGCCTCAGCAGCCATGGGTCACGGGCCCAGCCGCTCCGCAGCATGTGGGATCTTCCCGGACTGGGGCACGAACCCGCGTCCCCTGCATCGGCAGGCGGACTCTCAACCACTGTGCCACCAGGGAAGCCCCCAGCTCAGCTTTTTGATCAGGTCTTAGAGAGCAACACAGGCCACTAAACCTTGTATGTGTTGCGTACATTTGGGCCAACTGCTCGCCCCTGGTAGACACAGATGCTGGGGGAAAGTGAGTTCTCATGGAAAGAGGTATGCAATGCAGAGCAATATTGGCGTTTTCGGTATATACAAAGTAGGATACTAAAGGTTAACCTAGTTCCTAGAATATTTAGTTCTTTTGAAATAAAATCCTTGCAATTTATTATGGAACACTTGAACTTGACTTATTTCATAATAAGGATCTTAGGACAAAGGAATAAAAACAACTCTTGAAAACTATTGCTTACACTGTTGGTTGGCTGACCCAACAGTTCTTCCTACCACTTAAACTGGAGAATTTCCCTGAATTTTCTTGATTTTCTGGCAAAAGAAACATGTGAGGCAGCACTGCTGGTCTTGTCTTCCTCTTGCCCTGGTGTTAAGCCTGAGCTCTAGCAACCATCTTGTGACCATTAGGGAACTTGGCAGGGGTAAGTCACGGAACTGATGTATACCTCAGTCTTCCTCTGATGCGAGAAAAAAAGATGGCTATATTTTAAAAAGCTACTCCGATTTCCTGTAACTTGATTTGCATGTAGTCCTGACTGATACAATAAAATATGGTTATACCATATTTTATCAGTATAACCATAAAATGACCAATAAAATATGGTCATGCCAAAGACTTAGAGGACTGATGATGATATTGAAGCCAAAGTGGACATCGTCCCAGTTTTTCAATGCAATGAAAAATTTTAAGACCAATTTCAAAACTGAAAAGTGCGTTTACTAGTTTGACATTTCTCCTTTTCATTTATCATTTTTGTCTTCATAACTCTAATTGTTAGTATCACCTCATATGAACTGGGAAAATTATATTGTCTTACAAACAATGGTTTTTACAGATTTGCCATTTCTCTCAAAGCATTATTATAAATCAGTATAAAAACTTCTACTTTGGAAGAACTCCTAAGATTTGAATATAAAATGTAATTAATAGCAAAGGATAAATTAGATCTCTTTCCTTTCTCCCTTCCTTTCTTCTTTATCTCTCTTTGTTTCCAACTCATTCCTTCCTCTCTTAATGTTTTTCTTTATTTAATCTTTCCACTCTCCTGTAAAAAAAAAATCTTTCCTATAGTTGGTACTTTTCTTTTATGAGAGTAATGTGATATGCTTCTCATAAAGAATATAGACATTTTTCTAACTATTTATGCACCTTTGTGGTAGACATTTTTTCCTTATGAATTTTGTGGGGATTTTGTCAGCATGTTATACAACATGTTATACAATAAAACCAGTAATGGAAACGTTTTTAAGATTTTCAGTTTCAAATAGTTTTCCCCGAGTATTTTTTTCTGTAAAAATATAATCCATGTTTGAAGTACATGCCATTATGTCACAAGGGATTTTTGATCCAAGCCAAAATATGAGATCACAAATAATAATCACATTTGATTATTTACCAATATTTTTCCACTCACATATATTAAAACACTGTGTATTTTAATGTTATATCTACTTGCTAAATATAGCTCCATCAGTGTCTGAGAAATAAGATAGGATTAAATAATATAATTTGCTATGTTATAAATATTTTATACTGAACAGGATCAGAAAAAAAAAAGCTTAATGTTGAGTAAGACATATTGAAAGGAAACTTAACCATTTCCTTGCACAAAAAGGGCCACTTAGTATATAAATGAGAGAAAAAAAGCAGAACGTATTTTCCAGAAGTTAAAATAATCTATTGAAACACTGTTTCTCTGTCTGTATTAGTCTGAAAATCTGAACAGATAGTATTTAACCAGAATCCAAAGTTCGGGGGCGAGATTGTTGAAAGATCTCTAAGTTTAAAATCACTGTTTGTTGAAGTAAACCTTTGTTCCCAGTCTGTAAATTATTAAAATAAGTAAATAATGAGAATCCAGGCCTCCTCATGTGAGCTGTTTCCTGATGCGCCTCACTCTCTGGCAGTTCATTTCCAGTGATGGTACCAGCACTTTCAGATGTGCAGAGGCTACGCTGGGGATTCCATGACTGTGCGCACGTATCCTCATGCAAATTACAGGCCAACTGTTCCTGCCATACTTTCTAGAAGTTCAAGTTTGGGAATCTCAGTGGAGGGTAGACTTCTTGCTTTAGAAGCTTCTCTAATGTCCATTCCTTTATTTTCTGTGTAATTCACTTTGATTTTCTCAAAGTTCTTATTTTGCCTGAGGCAGAAAACTTAGTCATTTCTAAGTAAAAATAAATTCTGTTATTTTCAGTCATTTAATTTTGAAGTTTAATTATATTCACGATGTTCCCTCTGTTTAGTCTTTTCTTACTAACCTTTTTTCTGGGTTGTATTTTTAAATTTTAGGGGCTTATGCAACTCCCACTCTGGGTGATGTGGGAGGGGCCTGATCTCCTGCAGGTCTTGAATTGTTCAGTCCTACACTGGATTCTTACTTTCTATGTAATTTACCCTATCAGACTCTTGGCAAAGGCGAAGTATGATGTTTTCTCTAATGACAACCTGGACAGAATGTGGCATTATCTTTGTATCTACTCTGCTTCATAGCACCGGTGATGCCCTGAGCCCATTCTATCCTTTCTGTTTTGAGGATGGCCCACAAAGGACCCTTTGGATGTATGTCTCTTCATCCCAGTTGTAAAACCATCTGCAAAGGTAACCATGCTTTCTCCCAGTTAACGTCCATGCCACAAATGGGACCCAAAGGAACTTTCAGACCCCCTTCTACACTCCACAGGTGCCACAGGTGTCTCTGGAGGATGTGTATATCTCTTTCTCTGCTAGCCTGCCACCCCATCATCCCTACTTCTCCACTGAACTGATGTTCTGAGACTCAATTTCCAAGGTGGGAAAAGAAAATTCCCCACATTTCCTACAAGCAATTCTGGTGTCTGAGAATTCAGTTCAATTCTTACACTCCATACCCGGGGATAGAATCAAATTTCATAGGTACAGGGCTCAGTCCCAGAAGACCACTCTCCAATTCAGACGCCAGATGCAAACACAGCTTTTCTCTGTATTTGTGACTAATTGGCTGTAAACAAGAGGTTCCCACAACCCTCTCCTTGGGTTCGATTAATTTGCTAGACAGCTAACAGAACTCAGGAAAATCCATTTACTCAGTAGATGACCAATTTATTATATACGAATCAACAACCAGATGAAGAGATGCATAGGGTGAGGTCCCTAACAAAGAAACTTCTGTCCTTTTAGAGCTTGGGGCACAGCGGTATGTGGAAGCTCTCTGAAAAAAGCTGTCTCTTGGGGGTTTTAATGGGAAACTCATTACATAGTCATGATTGACTAAATAATTGGCCAATGGCAACTGATGCAACTCCCAGGAAATCAGGGGGTGGGACTGAAAGTCCCACTTGGTTGGTGCTCCTGGCAACCCACCCCCTTCCTGGGTTGGGATCCAAAAGTCACCTTCATTAACACAAACCCAACTGTGATAGAAAGGGCTTGCTATGAATAACACCCACTTCACCTTTATGGCCCTGAAGACAAGAACTGAGGACAAGAGACCAAAATATTTAAAAAGATGCTCCCATTACTCTTATTGATCAAAAAATTCCAAGAGTTTTGAGAGCCAGGAACTATGCATGAAGACCAAATATATCTGAGAAATATATTTTGGTCATTAGAATGACCAAATATATATACTTCTTATAAATCACAATGTTGCACCCACCCTTTTCCTATTTCCTTGAGGGTGCAGTAGGGTCCCGACTTTCAGAAATCTCAGATGGAAATAAGGGCACAAGTTTCTTCTATTTTTGGTTCCACACCCACACCCCTGTCTCAATCCCCCAGAATTTGACATAGAAGGTACGGCTAAGAGTAGTGTGACCAACTTTCCTGATTTGCCTGAGAGTGAAGAGGTTCCCAGGATGCAAGACTTTCAGTTTGAAAGCATAGAAAGTCATGGAGTTGGTCACTCTATAAGAGGCATGTCCTCTACAGTGTGCTTAACTCTCTTTTCCTCTCCAAAGTCCTTACTTTTTTTTTTTTTTTTTTTTTTTTGAGGTACGCGGGCCTCTCACTGTTGTGGCCTCTCCCGCGGTGGAGCACAGGCTCCGGACGCACAGGCTCAGCGGCCATGGCTCACGGGCCCAGCCGCTCCGCGGCATGTGGGATCTTCCCGGATCAGGGCACGAACCCGTGCCCCCTGCATCGGCAGGCGGACTCTCAACCACTGCGTCACCAGGGAAGCCCAGTCCTTACATCTTGCTCAGAGTATTTCTTATCTACTGGGGGCTGAGAGTACTTTTTTTCCTTTAAATATTTTCTGTCTGAAAAAGGCCTTTTCAGCTTAGAAGTGAAGGATTTGATATCTATTTTTTCCCCTTCAACTTGGAAGTATACACTTTTGTTTTCCATGTAGTTATATTTGGGAGGATTAATGGGAAATCAGGAGGAATAAGAGAAAATACAAATTAATATTGATACTTCACATATCATTACCATGGTTCTTTTTTAAAAAACTTTATTGAAGTATAGTTGACCTTCACCCATTTCAAGTGTACAATTTAATGATATTTAGTAATTTTACCAGGTAGTGTTACCATTTCCATAAAATAGTTTTAGAACATCTTTTCTTTCCCAATAAGATCCCTCATGACTATTTACAGTTCATTCTTATTCCTAGCCCTAACCTCAGGCAAACACTAATTTACTCTCTATCTCTGTAAACTTGTCTTTTCTAGACATTTCATGTAAATGGAATCATACAATATGTGGTCTTTTTTGTTTAGCTTCTTTCATAATGTTTTTCAGGCTCAACCATGATGTACCATGTAGCAGTAGGGGTTGTTCTTTTCAATGATGAATAGTGTTTCATTGTACGGATATACTGCATTTTCACCCTATCTATTCACCAGTTTATGGACGCTTAGATTGTCTCCAATTTTTGATTATTATAAATAATGTTGCTATGAATGTTTTTGTGTAAGTCTCTGTGCAGACATATATTTTCATTTCTCTTGGGCTTAGGGGTAGAATTGCTGGGTGATATGGTAGTTTAATGCTTAACATTTTGAGAAACAACTGAACTGTTTTTCAAAATGCCTGCACTACTTTACACTCCCACCAGCAACATAGGAGGGTTCCTGTTTGTCCACATCCTTGTTAATGTTGTTAATGTCAACGTAACATTTTGTTAATGTCAGTCTGATTTATTAGAGCCACTCTGGTGGATGTTAAATGGTGCTTTTAATCTACATTTCCCTAATGGATGATATCGTTGAGCATCTTTTCATGTACCATTTTTTCATCATCCATTCCTGTATCTTCTTTCATAAAGGACTGTTCACAAGTTTGACCATTTTTGATGGATTATCTTATTATTGAGTTGTCAGCATTCTTCATAGGTTCTGGGTATAAGTCCTTTATTGGGCATGTGTTTTGAAAATATTTGCTTCCTATCTATTGCTTATCTTTTCATTTTCTTAATGGTGCCTCTTGAAGTGCAAAGGTTTTAAACATTGATGAGGTCCAATTTAATAATTTTTTAATTTTATGAATCATTCTTTTGGTCTTTCCCTAACACAAGGTCTTGAAGATTTTCTTTTACATATTCTTCTAAAAGTTTTACTGGTTAACTTATTTATTTATTTATTATTATTTATTATAAATAAATAAGTTATTTATTTAACTTATTTATTGGTTAGAGTTAAAATCCTACATTCAAGTATATAATCCGTTTTGAGTTAATTTTGTGTTTATTCTGAGATGAAGTCTATCTTTTTGTGTGTGGATCTAATGGTCCCAGCAGCATTTGTTGAACAGACTATCCTTTCCTCCCAGTGATTTGTTTTGGCATCTTTGTAAAACAAATCAGTTGACTGAAATATAAGGCTTTATTTCTGGGCTCTCAATTCTCTTCCATTAATCTGTATACGGTTGACCTTAAACAACACAGCAGGTTAGGGCCACTGGCCCTCCTCACATTTGAAAATCCACATATAACTTAAAGTCTGCCCTCCACACCCAAGGTTCCTTAACTACAGTTCTACATCCGTGGATTCAACCAACTACAGATTGTGTAGTACTGTAGTACATACTATTGAAAAAATCTGCATATAAGTGGACCCTCACAGTTCAAATCTGTGTTATTCAAGGGTCAGTTATATTTACATGTCTATATGCCAATACCAGACTGTCTTGATTACTTTAGCTTTTATAGTTAGTTTTGAAATTAGGAAGTGAAAGTTCTTCAACTTTATTCTTATTTTCAAAATTATTTTGGCTATTAGATGTTTTGCATTTTCATATAAATTTTTGACTTTGTCAATTTCTGTAAAAAGTTTTTTGATAGGGATTGTGTTGAATCTATAGATCAGTTTGGGAGAGAACTGCCATCTTAACAATATTGAGTCTTCTAATCCATAATCATAGAATGACTATTTATTTAGGTCTTCTTTAATTTACTTCAGCAAAGTTTTATGATTTTTAGTGTATGCTTTGCACTTCTCTTGTTAAATATATTCCTAAGTATTTTATTCATTTTGGTGCTATTGTGAGTGAAATTTCATTCTTAATTTTGCTCATGTATCAAAATACAATTGATTTTTGTAAATTGATATTGTATCCAGCAAACTTGTTGTACCATTTTTAAAAAATTAATGGACTTTATTTTTTAGAGCAGTTTTAGATTTACAGAAAAATTTAGCAGAAAGTACAGAGAGTTCCCACATAACCCTTCCCCCCACCACTCCTCTCTACCCCTTCTACACAAATTACTCTATTATTAACATCTTGTTAATATGTTATATAATACTAAAAATTGGCTTGCCATGTGATCCAGCAATTGCTGGATCTACTGTAAGAAATACATTTGATGAGCCAATATTGATAAATTGTTATTAACTGAAGTCCATAGTTTATATTAGGGTTCACTCTATGTTGTATATCCTATGGGTTTTTACAAATGCATCCACCATTACAGTGTCATACAAGTTGTTTCACTGCCCCCAAATTACCTGTGCAACACCTGTTCATTGATCCTTCCCTCCCTCCAAATCCTTGGAAACCACTTGTCTTTTTACTGTCTCGGTAATTTTGCCTTTTCCAGAATGGCATTGCTGTGACATTAATAAACATTAAATTAGGTTTTGTTGAGTCCTGTGATGACAGATGGTGAGCCCTGGTTCAACAAATGACCACAAGGGAATTGAAATAGAGAAGTTTATTGCTCACAGGTCCTGGAGGAAGTACACAGCATATGTTGAGGGACCACATGGGCAGGTCAAGGCATGCTGTAAGCAGAGAGAGTGACAGGGTGTGGGGCATGTGCCTTTATTAAGGTCCATGGGTGGAGTGCTTTGGGGTTTCCAGGCTAAGTCAGATTGGTCAATTCAAACCAAAAAGAGTAAGGCTTTGATAATCTCCCCAACTGTCTTATCTAAGGGGTACACAAGGGGAAGGCTCTGGGAGGAGGGGTGACTGTTTATCACAAGGGCTGTTGGGGAAGTCACACTGAGAACTTACATTTACTTGTGACTGCAGGCTGTTATCTGGACAAAGTTCTTGCATGAGGAGCTAATGCCAGTTTAAGACCCCTGCAAGTTTCTTGGCCAAAAAAATGGATGCCAAGGCTGCAATACCATGGAGTAGCTTAGCTAAATTCTCAACAGTTGGAATGATGTATTATGTAGTGTTTTTGAATTGGTTTCTTTCACTTAGCAATATACATTTAAGGTTTCTCCATGTCTTATCATTTCTTTTAATTGCTGCATGGTTTTCCATTGTATACCACGTAACAATACTCCGTTGATATACCACAGATGTTTATTCTTTCACCTCTGAAGGACATCTTGGTTGCCCTCAAGTTTTAGCTAAGTTATGAATAAAACTTCGTGGGCAGGTTTTTGTGTGGAGATAAGATTTCAACTCATTTGGGTAAATACCAAGGAGTGCAATTGCTGGATCATATGGTAAGCCAATGTTCAGTTTTTAAAGAAACTGTCAAATTGTCTTCAATGTGGCTATACCATTTTTGCCTCCCCACCAGCAATAAATGAGAGTTCTTATTGCCCGACATCCTTACTAGCATTTGGTGCTGTCAGTGCTGTTGTCAATGATTTCAGCCATTCTAACAGGTGTGTAGTGGTACTTTAATTTGCAATCCTCTCATGACATATGATGTGGAGCATCTCTTCATGTGCTTATTTGCCATCTGTATATCTTATTTGATAAGGTATCTGATCAGTTCTTCTGCTTACTTTTTAATTGGGTTGTTTGCTTTCTTACTGCTAAGTTTTAAGAGTTCTTTCTATATTTTGGATATTTTGGTTCCTTACCAGATATGTGTTTTGCAAATATTTTCTTCCAGTCTGCGGTTAGTCTTTTCATTCTCTTAACAGTGTCTTTGCAGAGCCAAAGTTTTTAAATTAGGAAAAGTCCAATTTATCACATTTTTCTTTCATGGATTGTGTTTTTGGTATTGTGTCTAAGAAGCCATCACTAAGCCAAAGGTCACCTAGGGTTTTTCTTATGTTGTCTTTAAGAGTTTTGTAGTTTTGTGTTTTACATCTAGGTCTATGATATATTTTGAGTTAATTTTTATGAAATGTGTATGGTCTGTGTCTGGATTCTTTTTTTTTTTTTTTTTGCATTTGGATGTTTAGTTGTTTCAGCACCATTTGTTGAAAATATTCTTTTTTCTCCATTGAATTGCTTTTGTTCCTTTGTCAAAGACCAGTTGACTGTATTTGTGTGGGTCTATTTCTAGGATCTCTATTCTGTACCCTTGATCAATTTGTCTGTTTGTTTGCCAATACCACACGGTCTTGATTGTTGTAGCTTCCTTCTGTTTTTGACTTCTAATTTAACTCTATATGTATGACAAATCCATTTAAATTTATTAATATTTATTTCATGACTTAACATATGATCTATCTTGGAAAATGTTCCATGTGTGGTTGAAAATAATGTATATTCTGCTGATGATGGGTGTTAGGTTAAGTGGGTTGATATTTTTTAAGTTGTATAAATTCTTTTTGATTTTTGTTCCAGTTCTTCTATCAATTTTTGAGAGCAACTATTTTTTTTCAACTCTTTTTTTTTTTCTTTTGGCCATGCTGTGCGGCTTGTGGGACCTTAGTTCCCCTATCAGAGATCGAAACCTGGCCCTCGGCAGTGAGAGCTCAGAGTCCTAAGCACTGGACTACCAGGGAATTCCCGAGAGCAACTTTGTTGAATTTTCTGTTTTTACCTCCAATTCTGTCAATTTTAGTTTCATATATTTGGGACTCAGTTATTAGGTGTTTATAATTATTATTTGTTCTTGTAAGTCAATCCTTTTACTGTTATAAAATGTTTCTCCTATCTAGTAGAATTTTTTTTAAGTCTATTTGTCTTTTATTAGTATAACCCCTCCAGCTCTTTCTTGGGTACCATTTGCATTATGTATCTTTTTCTATCTTTTAACTTATTTGTGTCTTTGAATCTAAGTGTCTCCTATATACCATATATAATTGGATCATTAAAAAAAATTCCATCATGCCTGTCTCTGCATTTTGGATCAGAGCATTTAATTATTCACATTTAATGTAACTGCTGATAAGATAGGATTTATGTTTGCAATTTTCCTATTTGTTTTCTATATGTCTTTTTTATTCCTCTGTTCCTCCATTACTACCTTCTATTGTGTTAAATAGGTATTTTCTAATGTACCATTTAAATTCTCTCTTTTTCTGTTTACTCTTTTTTAAAAGTTATTTTTTTTAGTGTTTGTCCTGAGGATTACAACTGGCTCCTTAACTTAAAGCAATCTAATTTAGATTAATATTGACTTAATTTCAATAGCATACAGAACATTTGCTCTAATGGAGAAGATTTGCTCCATTCCCTCCTTTTTCCTATGTGATATTATTGTTATATAAATTATATCTTTAAACATTATAAGACCATCAACACACGTTTATATTCATTGCTTTATACAGTTGTCTTCTAAATCAGATAGAGGAAAAAAGTTACAAAAATTGCATTTGTATTGTGTTTTACATTTATCTATGTAGTTATCCTCACTGATAATCTATTTCTTCATGTGGATTTGAGTTACCATCTAGTGTCTTTTCATTTGAGACTGAAAGATTCCCATTGGAGCTGGTAGTTGTGAATTCCCTCAGCATTTGTTTATCTTGGAATATATTAATTTCTCTCACTATTTTGAGGAATAGTTTTGCTGAATATAGAACTCTTGAATGACAGTCTTCCCCCCTCCACCCCCAGCACTTTGATTGTATTATTCCACTGCCTCTGGCCTCAATAGTTTCTAATGAGAAGTTAGCATTAATCTTACTGAGAATTTCTTATACATTATGAGCATTTTTCTTTTGATGCTTTCAAGAATCTAAGTTTGATTATAATGTGCTAGGGTATGGACTTATTTAAGTTTATTTTATTTGGGGCTCATTGGTTTTTCATCAGTTTGAAAGGACACAAGTCTTGCTGGATTAGGGCACACCCTAATGACTTCATTTTAAATTGATTATCTCTGTAAAGACCCTATTTCCCAATATCATCACATTCTGAGGTACCAGGTATTGGGAATTAAACATGTCTTTTGGAGTAACACAATTCAACCCATAATATAAACTTTATAGAATTAGTCTAAGAAAGTGATTAAGCACACACACACACACACACCAGCAGCAATAACAACAATAACAACAAACTTTGGGGAGGAGGGATCTGATTTCCAGAGTTGCCACATTCACATTATCTAAAATGTCCAGTTTCAAAAAAATTTTTTGTGACTCATGAAGAAACAAGAAAGGCACAGAGGAAAAAGAACATATGAATACCCAGGAAAAAAAGAGCATGTAACTGGAGTCTTGCATCTGCAAACCAAGAAATTCTGTGGATTGCCAGACATCACCCGAATTTGGATGAGATGAGGAAGAATTCTCACCTAGAGATGTCAGAGATTGTGTGGCTCTGCTGAGATCTTGATTTTGAACTTCTAGCCTCCAGAACAATAAGACAATAAATTTCTGTTGTCTTAAGACAGCTCTTTTTGGCAGCCCTGATAAATAAATACAGTTTGTATTCCCTAGTGTGCAGCCACTGTATTCTCTAGTAGGTGGGCTTAGTAGTCAACTAATGACTGATCAGAGATTCCCATAAATGCTTGGGACCAATAAGCCTTCCAGTCTTTGCTAAGGAGCTCTCTGTGTGAGTTGAGGCACTCCTTTTATGCTCAGGCAAATTACTAGACTAACTTACGCTTCATTTCCGGTTTTCACAGGGCCTCAGTGTCAGCCAGAGGTGAGAGCTTGGAGCCCTGTTAGGTCTTTCCTGGGCATTTATACAGCCCTGAATGTGCACATGGCCTTCTAGATATTTAAGAATATATCAGCTATTTCCAAAGGCCCTTCTGGACATCTCCTATTTTAGGCTGGAATTTTTTTCCCCCTGAACCGGCATTGCTGTCTTAGGCTGTTGCTGTGTTCAACAATTGTAGTTGATTGCTTGAGTTAAATACTCTGCTGAGAGGGGTTTTTCCGAGCCCTGCATATGGGGTTTTTCAAGGAGCCAAGAGATAGGTCCAGTAAGAAGAATGCTCTGGAGATGGTGCTCTTGGAGGAGCTCCTGGTTTGCCCCTTTTCAGTGGCTGCAACACTGCTCATTTTTACAGCTACAATATGTCAGCGCTGCTGGTTTTCAAGACTAGTTCGGAGTTAGGGGAAGGAGGATGGGAAGAGGCCAAATTTAAAAATCCACAAACTCAACTATTCTAATGGAAGTTCAGAAGTTTTTCTTGAATAAATTCTCCCTAGATTGAGGCAGGTCTTGGGTTAGTTTCTAAAGTACAGAAAAAGATGATTTTGACAAAATTTTCAGTATTTTGTTGCTTTTATGGAAGAGCAGACATATGGGGATCCTCAATCTGACATTACTTATATTTTAAATCGGGGCTACAAAAAGTAGAATTAGACATTAAGAACATGAAGTAACACAGGATTGGAGGCTTATGAATTGGACAATTTCCTTTACCTCTGTAAGCCTCTTTTTGCATATCTGTACAATTGAGGTAATGATATACACTCAACAAGACTGACATCGTTAGATCTGCCTTCATGACAGATCTTCTCTTATGAGGGCAATTACAGAAAAAGAAAAATAATGATAAACAGGAAAAACACTGTAAACCCTTCAGGGTGGCATCTCGCTGTAAAATTTAGTCTTTTGAAATGTCTCTTCTCTGCTGTTCCCAATCTTCTGTTTCTTAAGTCATGTGTGAAAAAGCATGGGCATGGCAGTTTCTCATTTAGCTTTGCAGAGTTTCTGTCTAAGGACTGAGCTCACCTACGTGCTATGTGGAAGATAATTCTCTGAGCACTGGAGGTGCTATGCCAGTGAGCCTGATATTGGATGACTTACACATTCTCCCCTTTGATGGAGTAACCCCACATAGAATCTTCAAGAATACCCCCATTAAAGTAGGGGCCCCGTTTCAAAGAGTGTTTTCCCTGAGTTTGGAGAATCTCTGGTAGTCCTGAGAAAGCCAGAAATGCAGGCTGATATTCCAGCCCAAGTTTCTTGTTTTACACTCTTAGTTTTCAGTGTCACAGACATACCTGAATACTATTAAACTCCAGGGATGCATGAAATGCCATAGCCTTTTGCTCCCTGTATCAATTAGAGCAACAGAACCACTAGGAAATTGTATCTACATCTATTTCTATATCTATGTGTAGATCTATCTATATCTATTTATCTTTATTTCTTTATCTGAATCTCTATTTCTATCTCTATAAAAACTAAAAGGATTTGCTTAGAGATTGACTTTATGTAATTGTGGGAGCTGATTAAGTAGTCTCTATTAAGGCTGTTGTCCTCAAGTCTGCTGCTGGGAAGTTGAAGTTCAAGTCATCCAGAAGGGGTGATGCATGTAAAAGTGAAGGAAAACAAGAACAAGCTGGAGCCTACAAAGATGAACTGAAATCTGCCAGTTTTTATTACCACTAACCTTGATGGTGTGGACATCTTGCAGAAGTTGGGGCCCTTCTTGGTGGAACTAAACACATACCAGACCCAGAGGTTGAGCAGCTGAAGGAGGATCTTGGTGAAGGTGGAAGAGTTACAGGCTTACCGTCTCATGCCAGAGAGATAGGCCAGCAGATATACAATTACAGCAAAGGGGTGGGCCATCATGTATAACACAACGTACATTGTAAAAGAAAAATTGCCCAGAATGCTGGTTACAAATGGCAAGGCAGATTTTATTCGAGCTACTGCCGTAGGGGAAAGGGACTTCAATCTAGAAATGAACTTGACACCAGATACAGCAAAGACACCTGGGAATTTATAGCCATGGGCAGAGTGAGGGAGTCAGTGAATGGAGAAGGACTAAGAGGAACTTGATTAGATAGCAAGGGTGTGGGTATTCTTGCTAAACTGTGCTGAGCAGGCCGTGGATGAAGGCTCAAAGGAGCCTGACTAAGTTTGGTCAAGGAGGGGCTCCTTGTCAGTGTGAAATATCAAAGTGACCGCTGCTTCACTTCTGCTTTCTAAATCTCACACAAGAATCTTCCTTATTGCCCGTTCTCAGTGAGAAATTTGGGAAATGTAGTTTAGCATAACCAAATGTGTAGTTCATACACTACAAACCTACCACACTGCTCTTTGGGAGCCATAGTTCTTTCTCTATTCTTATCTTCCTGCTGTGAAATCCAAGGCATGGGTCGTGGATTCACTCACTGTCTCTCCTGAAAGTAGGTAGGTGGGAGATTGATTGACGGGACATTGGCTAACTCTGCCCCCTGCTTCTACTTTGCTTCTTTTCTTCCATGAGTTAAATTATATTTTACCCTCTTTTAAAATATTTTATTGTGATAAGTACCTAACATGGGATCTATCCTCTTAAATTTTCAGTGTACGTTATTGTTGACTGTAGTTATAATGCTGTACATCTCTAGAGCTTACTCAGAGCTCAAATTTTATGACTGTTGATTAACAACTACTCATTCCCCCCTGGACTCAGCCCCTGGTAACCACCATTCCAGTCTTTGACTTTATGAATTTGACTATTTTAGGTATCTCATATAAGTGGAATCATGCAATACTTGTCTTTCTGTGTGTGGCTTATTTCACATACTGTATTTCTATTTTAAGGTGAGCTTTCTGGTCTCCTTCCCTCACTCCTAGGTCCTTCTCTCTGGGATAGGATGGGAGGCATGCTTTCATTTGGGTAGCGAACCCACTCATGTTTATTGAGATCTGTACAGTATTATTACTGGACTTTCTGGCGGATCAGATGCAATCTGCCAGAAAATAGCCAGTTTACCCACAACCAAAGCAAAAACATAAACAACTTCATTTTCATTTACTCTTAAAGGATAATTTGGAAATAATTTACTTCCGAGGCAGGGGGTGTGCTCCAAGCTTATGAGGCTTTAGAGATGCTCAGGACAACACTTTGCATTATAGAGTCAACATATATAAGAGCTATTAAGGCTCAGACCTTGCTCAGATGATCAGGATCCTCTTTCCTTCTGTCCATGGGGGTCAGGCCTCATCCTCTACTTCCTGTCCACATCTTTCTGCATGTGACCCAGGAAGCCAGAATGATGGCTGTTTAGGGGACAGGCTTATGTTGCAGGGTCTTTCACTCCCTCACCTTGTTAATTGGTTTCCATGAACTTGATTAAAGGTAAATACTTGGTTTCTTGAAAGCTTGATGGTAAAAATGGGAGGAAGAGGGAGCAGAGTAAATGAGAGGATAGTAACTGAGCTAATTCCTCAGTGTTCATGGGAGGAAGTCAACGGACACTTTCTTAAGTAGAGATATTTAAGAATAAAAGTATTTTCGTACTGTTTAGAGTTGTGGAAGTAACCACCAAAAAGAACCAAAACCATATATACTTTTAAATGGTTGTTTCCAGAGAAAAGAACTGGGAATATGTTTGGGAAGGAGTGAAGTAGAGCAGGAAACCCCTGCTTTTTGCTGTAATACCCTGTCTTATTGAAATCCTTTTTTCCCATCTGAATGTATTATTTTGATAATAATTTAAAAAACAAGTCAAACTTAAACCCTTCCAAGTAATCTTACATTATTTTACTTGGATGCATCACATATATTTTGTCAATGATTGAACATAGGCTATATTTAACAACGGTGTAAAAAAAGGGCAGCACTCTTTTATTTCAGAGAATCCATGAACATCCTTTCCAGCAACATAGGCAAGAAAATTCAGAAATTATAATCTATATAAATAAAATTTAAAAATTCTTCAATTACAATGGATGCAGAGAGGAAGATACAGCTCAAGTGCGTATTTGGATATTCCTGGGGCACAAGTTTTTTAATTAATATAATTATGTTAATTTAATTGGAGCAGGCATTTTTGTGGCCCCCAAAGGGGTATTAAAGTACTCGTGCATGAACGTGGGGCTCTCCCTGTGCATCTGGGCTGGTTGTGCCTTATTGCCCATTATGACCTCTCTGTGCTCCGCAGAGATAGGTATAACTTTCCATGCTGTGGAGTTCACTACTATTGTCTGAAGAAATGTTTTGACAACTTGATCTCTTTCCTGAACCTCTGGATAACCTTGTTTCTGGGGCCAGGGCTAGCTGCCAGTCAGTCTCCGCTCCTCACTGGGTACAGCATCCAGCCTTTTCCTCCCAGCTGCTGTGCTCCAAAGCTGCCAAAGAAATGTCTGGCCCCGGCCACATTGTGGATTGTGGGAATCCTAAATTTTCGTGGTGTGAAAGAGGTGACTTGGCTTCAGATATCCAGCACCGTGCTGAAAATGGCCATACTCGGCCTTATTTCCCTAAGTGGAGGAGTGTTGCTGGTGAGAGGGAGGAAGCAGAATCTAGAACTCCTTCGGTGCTGAGTTTCCAGAAGCCTCCCAGTTTACAGAAGCTGTCTTCCAAGGATATTTTTCATATTCAGGTGGAGGATACTCTATGTATATAGCAGGTAACCAACAATACCTTGAGAAAAAAAGTCTCAAGCCATGACTTATTGCACGCCATGTGAAATGCACATCTTTTATTATATTTTGGGTTTCATTTAAAATAAATGATTCAATCTATTTTTTCTTCCTTATTATTTTCTAAATCAGATCAAGATATGCCAGCTCTGCACTTATCACCTACTCTTAATTTTTCCCACAGTTATTCCAAAGTATTTATTTTCTGGAATAACTTCTCTTTTTCAGCTTTCTATTCCGGGACCACAGATATGGGACCTCCATGTCAAACTAGTTTTTATTCTATTAATGGATGAATTCTCGGGCTGTGGAAATACTCCCCTTCCATGAAACCATGAATCCAAGAATAATCCAATGCAGACTATGTTTGTGTTATGGGTGGGTGGGTGCGACACACTCAGGCTCTTAAGTATTTTTAAAAAGAATAGAATCATAGATATCTTTGATTGCTCTAAGGCTGGACTTAATACTCTTCCCTTCAACATCAGGACAAAAGTTTTCTCTCCACTTTCAACGTCAGTCTCTTCCCTTGAACTCTACCTGTATCCTTTCCCTCTCACCTCCTCAGGAAACTTGCACACTTATTTCATGTTTCTCAAAGTCAACCATTTTATCAGTTTTTTTCTTTGACATTTAAACATGAAGCAGACGCTCTACTATTGAACACATTTTTCCTTTAATCTTAGTACCCCCTGTAGTGACTGATGTGTCCATCATTCATTAAATCGCTCGATCAGCAGATATGTTTTTAAACACTGACTATTTTTAAAGTCCTGTATTAGGGCCTGAAGATGAGTAAGATGTATTCTTTACCCCCAAAGAGGGTTATAGTCTAGTAGAACTGGCAATACCTAGATTTTGGCCTGACTTCTGCCACTTACTAGCTTGGCAAGTAACTCTCTGGACTTATTTTTTTTTTCTCCTTCATTTGAAAAATGGGCATTATCACTTAAAATCACTATAATTCTGTGCCTTATGAGCAAATAATGGCATGATAGTATTTAATAAGTGGCTACAAGGGAAAAATATAATTACTATGGAAATTCAGTGGAAGGTAAAATCACCTTTTGCTGTGTCATCAAGTGGAAAAGGTAGCAATTTTCATTGAATCCAAAAAGTTCTAGCAGTAGAAAAATCTGAGTGAAGCTGTGGAGACTAGAAGTGTGCAGGTGTGTATAAGACATGGCACACAATCTTGGGTGACTGCAAAAATGCTTTCCACCTGATGGGCTTTATGATAGATACGATTGCTAAGCCAAGTACCTAGAGAGAGGAGAACAAGATGGCGTAGGACTGGAGACAGACGACTGGAGAATGCCAACTTTTAGGCAGTATGTGGAGAAAGAGGATCTGCTGAAGAAGCCAGAGGATGTTTAGAGAATTATGAAAGAAAATCACCATGTTTCCAAAAGAAGGTGAAATCAACATGGTGAAATGGTTCAGAAATTGAAGAGTGTGAGAGCTGATCAGAAAAAATTTTAAGAGGTCATTGGCGAATTTTGAGCATGAGAGGAAATTTGGCTTTGAATTTAAAAGTGAAGTATTGAGAAAAGAAAGCTATAAGAGATTAGTCTTTTATGGGTAAATGGGTCACTGCAATTTGAAAGGTTAGCATAATGAGAAAAAATTTCTTTTTCTCTCTCTCTCATTTTCTCTCTCTCTCTTTTAAGGATAGAAGAGATATCTTTGGTGTCTATCTGTGCCAGTTTCATTTTGTTCCATTGCCAAAGATGTTTCATTGCTAGATGACTTTGCTGAAGACAGATTAACAAAATTTGCTAACTTATCAATTATTACAGAATTCTTGAAAACCAGCTAGCAGTAAACAAAAGCTGAAGGAATTTCAGTGTATGCTGGGATTGTTAATTCACTTAATAAATTTTAAGTATAACTAACTTCTAAGTAACACTTTTACCAGTAAAATAGTAATTTGTAGGCAGCTGACTTTGCCTACCCTAGGAACAGCCATCTTTTAAGTTCAAAACCAAGGATATTCACTACCTGTCTAGCTATTATATTGTATATTATATTGTATTATATTCCTATCCCCTCTGTAACAATCTAATACATAATGAGAAAGAGCAAAAGGCCCAGAGGAAAGTACAGGTAATCCTAAAAAGTAGCCCTTCTGCTTGCCCAAAATCTTTAACTAATAACCATAGTCATTAATAACTTATTAAGTGCTAGGCATCTGATTGGAATTTTGTTGTCTCTGTATTTTCCATTTCCCCAATATACAGGTAAGGAAATTGAAACCTTGACAGTCAATAAATTGTCCAGAAGCTCATAAATAGTTAAGTGGTTCAGGCAGCATTTAAATGAGAGTTTTCTAATTCTTTACTCATCAAGTACTTAATCAGCTCATATTTGTGTATGCCATGGGCATTACATTCAACCTTTGGGCAGATGCAGATGGAAGGAATCTGACATTTGTCAAAGGACAAATATTTATTAGTCAGAGGGATTTAGCTTTAAGTAACAGAAACCCACACACATTAGCTTAAACTAGCAAAGGGGAACTTGCTGCAAGAATAATGCTGTATTTCAAGGGAGACCTGAGCAACCAGTCTTCAGGAGCAACAGGAATTAGGGAAGCTCTAGAACTTAAAAACTAGAGTTATTAGCTGGATTTTTGTGCTGCCATTACGTGCTTTTTTCCTGATTCTCTCAGTTTTGTTGACATATGGTTCAAATTCTTACAAGAAATCTTCTCGTGTACTGGCAATGATTGGCTTCCAGTGAGTCAGAGGTCTGTGCTTGGTCCTGTTACCTATTACCAGGGCACAGAGTCACATTGTGTACACATAGCTATAATGTTCAATTCTTTATGTCAAGGATAATTCTCAGAGAACGGTGAGACTGGGGAAAATGGTGTCACAAATGGGGCAATATTTGAGAATAAGACTATCCTGGAAAATCATTATATATGATGCTAAATCACGTCTTTTCTGCACTTGATATTGGCATAAAGGGAAGGTGAAGAGACTACAGGGAGAGAGTATTTATGACGGACTCTTTTACTCTTTTCACAAATGCTATGAGAATGTATAATAGGACAATTTTGTTAGCCTAGGAGATTTTTAGCTCCTATTTTCCCAGAAGAAGTTATGATTGCTGAAGGAAGGGTAAGTGTCAACTAGGCAACTAGAAAAGGAAAGAACATTCCACGTGAGAGAATAGGCTGAGAGGCAACGAGGAGCACGACACTTTTGAGAAACTGAAAGAAGACCAGTGTGCCTGTAGCACGGATAGCAAAGGGGATCATCAACTTGTCATATACTGTATTCTCACAGCCCTTTCTCCCTTTTCACATGGACGCTTACCACAGCCACTATTTTAACTTTTCTTTAGGTGATTATTGAATTAATCATAGGTCCTCTTCTTAATGTTGAGCTTCATGTTTGTTTTTGCTCACCACTGTATTCCCACTACTCAAACTCATTACCAAGTACCTAACAAAGGAGACTGAAGACACAGGTAGACTCCGAACGTACAGGGTCTTATGGGCTAAGCTTTCACTTTCATTCTTGTGCATTTCTTCAGAAATTTTACCATCTATGGGGGAAATGAAGACATTAACCCCCTTTTTTTTTCATTTAGCACCAAGTTCTGAAAGGAGGTGTGTGTGTAGCAGTTCCTATTGTGTGCGTGCATGCACGTGTGGTGGTGGTGGTGGCTGGGGCGGATAGGAAGAGTCCAGCCCAACACTTGATACATGGAGCAATTTTAAAGGTTAATTTAAGGCATAAGTTTTACCAGTTGTGATTTTGCTCTTTTGCGTGTTATAGGGGAGCTGAAGAAACCCAGGAAGACAATTCTAAAATGCATATTTATTGCATTCCCTCTGGTGACTATTGTTTATTTACTGGTTAACATTTCCTACCTGACTGTTCTGACACCCAAGGAAATTCTCTCTTCAGGTTTGTACGTAAATAACTAAGGCAATAAATAATAATAAGGACAGTTCTGGTCCTTTTAGCATATGTAAGTATCATTTTACCAGTTGAGACTGCTGTTTGCTTTTCATTATTTTATAGAGAGTCAACTTGTAATTTTCAAAAATAACAGAGGGGCCAAAGAGCATGATTTGTCTTAGAAATGAGTTTCACATTTAAGCTTGGTAATGTGTTTTCTGATAATATGGAAAAGTATATATAATGATGGCGTATGGTGCAGACTGGGTTCAAAATGTTAGTATTCCTTTCATGATCTCTTCTCACCAGAGTGACACTGTGTAATCAGTGCTTATAATATATATAATATGTATATTATATCTACTAAAAATTTCACAACATGAATTTTCCAAATGTTCTTCTAGGTGACATAAAGAATGATAAACTTGAAATGTAGGACATTAGTAGTTAAAAGAATAGATGCTAATGGTCAACTGATATACATAGTTAATATGATTAATATGTAATATAATGTTGTTATTTACCATAAATAACTCTAAAATTTATAGTGGCAAAGGGCCCTGAACATATTGGAAATTTGACTAAAAGATAACTATTTTAGGGTCCTAGTTGTAGAATAAAAAATGAAAGAATAGGAAAATATTAAGGAAATAAACATATATTTAAAAATGAGTAACAGATTCAAGGAATAAAAAGAAATTTGGAAAGAAATGAGGAACAGGAAATATGAAAGACAAGCAATTTCCTCAAATCAGCATTAAACGTTGAGTTATCAGCCAGTACTTTTGGAACTAATGTCTTTTGAGTAGCTATTACTGTTTTGGTAAATCTTTGGGGCACTGGAAATAAATCTAAGGGAGGTTTAATATAAAAGTCCTAACACACTTTGCCTCAATTCTTGTGTTACTGCCATGTAGGAAGCTGCCAATGCATGGTATCAGTGTTGATTCATAGTGGTCTAGCTCTGTTAGGGAGCTGTACACTAGAAATAGTCAAGATTCTGAGTATTTGTGGGAACAAACCAATTGCTAAATTGGACAAAAACAAGTAATGATTTATTAACTACTCTGATTATGTAGAAAATAAATTTATGAAGCTACGTACAGGTGTGGTCAGGGTTGTTGGTCAGCTGGCTCAGCCGTAATGGCTCACTGAACCTGGCATCTGTTTTGGCCAGTGCTCTGGCCATACTCGTTGTTAAAAATGATGAATATCTCTTCTGGTGTGTCATAACAGTTGCAGCATTTTTGTGGGCGGTATACTAGTTTTGGCATGTATGGAAGACACATGAAGTGTTTTGACTATAATTGATACAATTTTTTTAGACATATCATCCTTAGATGTTTAAATTCTGAAATAATATTTTTGATTTCAAATATCTACCTTTTATTGTATTATGAACTTACATTAAGGAAATAATCAGAGCTATACATGAAAAATGTATGTACAGGGACAATCATCATAGCATTACCTATGAAAGCAAAAAATTAAGGACCACCAAAATATCCAATAAATTTGAAATAAATAAATAATTTATAGAAATGTATATAATAGACCATCTTGAGATTTTTCAAAGATCATATTTTTGAAGAATACTTAAAGTAAAAAAACTGTTTATAATGTAATAATGAGAGCAAAGGCAGGATCTATATTACAATATAAAACAGAAAATATCAATAACTAATTAATAATGACCTGTTGGAATGATATTGAGGGTGATTTTTGTTTATTCTTTACTAAATTTTCCAAATTTTCTTTAATGAACAGCAAAATTTATATAGTAGGAGAAAAAATTATAAGCAAAAGAAATGGATTCCTAAATTAAGGAATTTTAAGGATTAAGGAGTGAATGTTTTCAAACAAATGGGTATATTTAAAAGACATGAAAAGCTACAAAGGGATATAGACCATCTAGGATGTGTGTGTCTTTCTTAGAAGAAAAAATAGAGTAAGTTCTACAGCACAGTAGGGGAAGCCTGTCCCTCTACAGTGAGGTTTGTGGAAATGTCATAGGGAGGAGTACAGGTTTCTGGCTTTTTCAGCCTGAGGATTTCAAAGTTCCTGAAAGCCCTGCTAACACACTGTTGACAAGGTTGCTCCCACTTGGTGTTCTTGAGGGTTCCGTGTCATACTTGAAACTAGAGACTATTGGCATAGGAAAAGATAATCGAAAAGAGTAAGTACATTGTCTGGGAGCAGAGGCTAAGAAGGTTTCTTTGACCAGAAGCAGTCTGCAGATAACTGGTCAACCAGGCGTGATTAAGTACTTTGAGAGGAAACTGAAAATGTTAGACTCACTTACTAGTAAATTGGTACAATCATTTTTGGAGGGTAATTTTGTAATACCTAGCTTATTTTAAAAAGTATATACCTTTTGACTCACAAATCCCACTTCTAAGAATTTACTCTCAGAGGAGAAGTGCACCAACACCTGAGGGCACAAGTGTGTTCATTAAAGCACATTTTTAATTAGTAAAAAATTGAAAATAACCTAAAAATCCACCAATATGGAAATAGTAAATAATTTAAGTTGCAGTTATATAATGGAATACTGAAAAAGTTTAAAGATAATTAGATGGATGTATATGTATTAATATGATCAAGATATATTGGAAGGTGAAAAAAGCAAGATTTACCATGCAGGAGCACACACATACACACACACACACAAATACATATATATACATATATACATACCTCTCACAGATGCTTATATATGCATAGAAAAGTTATGAAAGAATATCAAAAAAGATGTTAATGGTAGTTACTTCTGGGGTGTGTGAATGAAGGATTGGCAAAGAAAGGGACACATTTTTACTTTATGTGTTTTGGAGCTATTTATTTTACTTTTTATCAAAAGCATTTATAATATAATTTTTTAAAGAAAATAAATAACATAAGGGAAGTAATGAAAAAGAAAAAAAAATCAATTGTAAGATAGAGATAAAGATTATGCAGCAGAGCTGAACTAGAACTTCCTCTAATTATAACCAACCAGGTTTGAAAAGGATGGGAACTCAAAGGAGAACAATTGCTTCACTACTGAAAAGAAGTATTTCTGAAATGTGTCTGAAAATGGAAAATGTGCAGAGGTATGACTGTTCAGGAGGAATAACCAACAATACCTTATTTAAAATGAATATTAAGTGAGGCAAGAGACATTTTAAAACAAGGCCCAATATTATAGAATAGCATTAAAGAGAATAGTGAAAAGAGAACTTGAGGCTATTTGAAAGGGCTTTAAAAAATAGACTTTAAAGAACAGGAACCACTGATGAAATTTCAATTTCATCATATTGAAAAAATTTTACTGTTTGTTATAAGCCAGTATGTTGACGTGCTGGAGGCTCTCCTGGAAAACAACTTTGCCATAACCCTGGAGGACCCCTACCCCCAGGGACACAAGATCGTGTTGCACTCTTTCCACCGAAAAACTGAGAATTTTTTTTTCTGAGTCTGAATGATCTATCCTAGCTTATATATCTTACATAATATGAATTGGATTCAGATAGATTCATAGATAGTGGATAATTGTTTTCACTGATGCCTTTTATATCTACTGACTTATACTGAATTAGCATTCATAAGATCTCTTCACCTTTAAGTAAAAGAATCTCAATATTCTCTAAAGATTGGTCAATACCAAGGTTTCTCAATCTTAGCACTAGATATTTTGGACCATATCATTTTTTGTTGTTTTGTCCCATGCATTGTAGGATATTTAGCATCTTTGGCCTCTACCCACTAGATGACAGCAGTAACCTCCTACCTCCTCAGTTGTGACAACCAAAAATGTCTCCAGACTTTGTCAAATGACCCCTGAGGAGCAAAACCACCTCCCCTGAGAGCCCCTGGTCTATAGTTTAGGCTAGTGCCCAGAAGTCATAAGTATTTTAATCTGTGTGTAATTTATTTTCCTTATCTATATGGTTTATTTTTATTTCTGTTAAGTATTTCAAATTGCACCATGATATGGGAACTTTGTGAGTCTCATTCCTGTGTCAGAAGCATTGCACTGTGCTTTTTTTTCACTCTGACTGTAATTATCAGTACTCTGTAAACTAGTTTTAGTTTAAGCACTCACTCAATCATCCATTCAACAAAATCAATTTATTTCACAAGTATCATTGAAAATTTACTCTATGTCTGTCACTGAATGAAGTAGTTTTATAGAAAGTAAATGATCTTTGCCCTCAAGAAGTGAAATTCCTTGTCTGTTGGGGAAGACACATAAAATAATAACTGGTTTGACAGAGCTAAAATGGACACATGCATAAGGAATTAAAGTGTGAAATTAAATGAAATTCAAATTTTTAATGACTTTTTAAATGTCCTCCTTTTTTTAAAAAATAATTTTAAAAGTTTTATCATTATCTTTTTAAATACATTTTCTTCTGTGTGTTCTGGTTTTTCTGCAGATGCTGTGGCTCTCACATGGACTGATAGAGTTATCCCCTCATTAACATGGGTTATTCCTTTTGGTATTTCTGCCTCATTATTTAGCAACCTTCTGATTAATGTATTTGAATCATCAAAAGTAATATACATTGCAGGCCAAGAGGGCCAGCTGCCTTTGTTATTTAACATGCTTAATATTTACTCCTCTCCATTTATGTCTGTGTTACTACTTGTCATTATGGTGTCCATCGCGGTTGTCTTGACAAACCTAATTGACTTGATAAGCTATCTTTATATTGTAGTTTCTATTTGGTCTGCTTTATCAATGACAGGAATACTAAAACTGAGATACCAAAAGCCCAATCTACCTCGACCTTATAAGGTAAAAGTGAGTTTTCTAATTTTTTTCTGTGTGAAATCAAAGATACTGGGTGTAAATGTATTGGAAGACTATATTCAGAATGTCTACAAGTAGATCTTTTTATTACTAACAAATTGTGAAGCATGTACAGATAATTTGGTCTTAGTTTTAATTTTTATTTTTATTGGGTAGATTTTACTCAATATAAAATCTCTCAGGTTCTGTTTGGTTTATTAGAGAGAAGGATAGTCCTCTGGACTGTCAGACAAATCATTATGAGTCTTTTCAGCAGAGATTACTTTGTTTAGTTCTGTAGATAGCTACCACTGCATACCAGTGTCTTCCACAGTCAGGGTCAGATTTTGCAGGTGGGAAATAGGCAAGTGCTGCTGTGGGGTCACGAGTTATAGCATCTCCTGTCCTGAAACGTCAGCTTAACTTGATCACCAACAAATTCCATCCTTTCAATTCTACTTACATTTAAACTTACTTTCAGTCTGGATGAAGAAGAGTTTCACAGGAGTGCTCTTTAATCATAGAAAAGGAAAGAAGAAAAAACTGGACAGCATAAGGAAACTTGGAGAAAGGTGGCCTGATGCTTTGATTATCAGAGTAGTAAAACAGGCTTGGTTGGCTCAGCATCATGTTAAAAGCTTTGCTTGGATTATCAAAATTATTTCTCTCAGTAATACAGAAGATGGATACTAGTGTTATCCCCATTTTACAGATAAGGAAATAGGTTTATAAAAGTTGTCACTTGCCCAAGGTCACACAGCATGGAGTGGAGCCAAGATTCAAATCTAGGCAGTCTCTTTAAGATGTTTGTCTCTCACTAAGTTCAAAATATAAGAAAGAACTCTGGGAGGAAGCAACATTCTAATCATCAGCTTTGGTTGACTTACAACCATCTTTTCTTTTCAGTTCCTTCTACTTCCATCCAGCCATCCCCTAATTATATCAATTATTGAGAAGCCACTATGATTTGAATACCTTGCTAGGTATTCTGGGTGCAGAAAGGAATAAGACTTGGCTTCTGCATTCAGGCAGACTATAATCTATGTAGACAGTCAGATGAACCAAAACCATAGTATGAGCATTGCTACGTGGTGGCCTCCAGAGTATGCTCAGAGAGTACATAGGGAAGGGGAATCTTCTTGTTTTTTAACCACTGATCCTCAGTGTCTTCAGACCTAAAATGGGAATAAATAATGCTTACCTCCTAAGAATGTGGGATGTATTAAATGAGCTAAGGCATGCAAACAATACAGAGCCATATTGATAGTTATTATTATTTATATTATTATTTGATATTCATTTGCATCAAAAAGGAAGGCAAGGGTAACCATAGCGTAAGTGCTTGAAATTTGTCTCTAATGCCCACATGAATGCTCTTCTCTCCTCTCTCAGTTTTTGGATAACTGATGGTAAGCTCTGAGATGATAGGTTATCTTTCTCAGGGGTATTTTACCAATTAAAAGGAGTTTCTTAATGATTTAAACCCCAAATGAGTGACACTCTAATTAAAGGGTTTAATAAATTGTGACTAGCTGTGTTATACTTTGGAGGTATAGATTCATATCTATCTCTTAAATGCATTGCAAAAGTGACTGCCTACTGAATTTTCTCCCTAGGTAGGGTAATGTTTGGTGCAAAACACTTGCAATACTAACACAAAGCAAGTGCCAAGGATAGGGATTCAACGTTTTTGGCCAAAACAGAAGCCAAAAAAATCCACAAAAAATAAGGAGAATTGTTTTGGCCAAAGTTTTTATTTTGATTTGTTTTGTTTTTAATATACTGAGCCTACAGAGCCATAATATTTACCTGTCAATATCTACTTGAGCAACAGAGGGTCTGAGGATACTCTGTGTTATTGAGATGAATTTCCTACTGCCTTGAGATATTTTTCTGGGAAAATTGTTTTGACTTCCTTTGGGCCTTAGGAACTCCCTCTTAAAGAACTCATGCCTTCTAGACCAGAAGATGTTTACCCTACCGGCAAATGGTCATGATTATTTTCACTCACGAACAGTCAAATGCTAGATGTTCATTCCCTACAGCCAACACCCTAACAATAATTTTCAACATCTTAAATAGTAAGCCAGATTTCTGTAAACTCATGGATAATTTAACCCATTTTCTATCAGTAGCTTATATCTTACTTTTTGTTTATGTAAATATGTAAGTACCTTAAATGGGTTTTAATATCTAATTTAAAAAAAAAATTGCTCTTTTCAGGTGTTTTTGCCATTTCTACTGGTAGCAATAGCTATCAGCCTGTGCTTGGTTTTGATACCTTTGGTGAAGTCTCCACATATGTATTATATCTATGTGTGTCTCTTTATTCTCAGTGGACTTCTGTTTTATATACCTTTAATATATCTAAATTGAGGTTGCTTTGGTTTGAGAAGATGACGTGTTATTTACAATTGCTGTTTAATATTTGCATCCCTGAAGTGTCTGATGAACAGATGTCAGAAGTAGAAGTAGGAACTGTGAAATAAAATAGCCTTCTAAAAACACACCAAGTTCCAAATAAAGATTAAGCACATAATGGAACATTAATGATAAAGTACCTATGGTAACTTTCTTTCTCAAATGAGATGATATATACAGAAGTACACAGGACAGTACCTATCTTTAAAACTCACACAGAAATTGTAATGTGTAATGAAAGCTCTGTTGTTTTGCAGAAAGCTTAAATCTTGGTTTGCATTGATATATTGCTGATGTCTCTCCCACTCTTCCATTTTTTCTACACCCCACCCCTTCTTTACTGAAGTTGTGGTTGTCTTGTAATAAAAGTTAACAATTAAAAATAAAAAAGCATGGGAGTTCCCTGATGATCTAGTGGTTAGAATTCAGTGTTTTCACTGCTGTGGCCTGGGTTTAATCCCTAGTCAGGGAACTGAAATCCCACAAGCGGTGCTGTATGGCCAAAAATAAAAAATAAAATAAATAAATAAATTAAATTAAATTAAAAAGCATTCTCTTCAACTTTCCTGAGTCCTTCTTTTGGTGCTGATTTGAATATAGAAAACAACCCATTTGGAGAAGGGGGCGGAGTCAAGATGGCCAAGTAAGAGGGTGTGGAGTTCACGTCTCCTCACAAGTACACAAGAATGCATCAGAGCAATTCTTGCAGAGCACCTACTGAGCACTAGTGGGGGACCTCAGACACCCACGGGGACTGGAGGAATCTCTGTGCAACTGGCTATGACGTGGGAGGGAAGGAGGGGGGCAAGAAAAGTGGAGGTGGGACAGGACTGGAGCCCCTGAAGTGGGGCTAGGGAAGAAAAGAGATTCCCACACTCAGAGGGCCCTATTCATGGTGAGGGGATCAGGGGACAGAGAGGGACCTTCAGGGGATTGCGGGATCAGAGGGGAATGTGGCAGCTGGTCTGTAGAGGGCGGGACACAGTGGGACCTATGTGTATGGTCTATGTCACAGCACTGTGCACCTCAGCCTGAGTTGTGTGTCTCCTGGTGGAGAGGAGGGCTGGGTACCGGAGAGTGAGGTTTGGAGGGTGGACCTGGGGAGGGGATGGCTTTTGACGGTGGGGAGGCAGCCTGGGGCAGCAAGAGGGAAGGGCTCCACAGCCGGGAAGGTTGGCAGAGGAAGACTGGGCCACCAGAGAAGTCGGGCACCATTGTTAATTGGTGAGCAAAGGGCAGGGCCGCCATTGCAGTGACCTTCCCCACCTGCTGACCTGGCCTCCTTGGGCAGTGGGCACACCTGAGTGGGCTTGCCCACCCCTCAAGTCAGGGTCTCCTCTACCCACTTGGGCCCCAGTGAGCCTGCTAGGGGCCTGGGTCTGAGCCCTGCTCTGCCAGGGCCTCCTCTGGCTGCACGGGTCCCAGTGGGCCTGAGCACAGCTCCCCCAAAGCCTCCAAGGACCAGGTGGGTCCTGGCAGCCTGCGCACCACCCCAACAAAGATTCCTCTGGCCATGTGTGTCCTGGGCCTGAGCACCGCACCCCTCAAAGCCTCCGAGGGCTGCACGGGCCCCAGGCCTGTGTCCCACCCCCACCAAAGCCTCCTCTGGCTGCATGGGTACAGGTGGGAAGTCTGTGCCCCAGTTGGCCTGTGTGGGCACATGTGCTCTGGGCCAGCTTCAGGAGCAGATGCTGGTGAAAAAAACACACGCAAAGGTGGGGCTGACACAATGGGTTCAGAGACCTACCTAAAGGTCTTGGAGGGCCTCCTGGGGAAGTGTGGGTTGCACGGAGCTCACCATGGGGGCAAGGGCACTGATGGAAGAGGCACCATGGAATCCTTACTTTTATTTTTAAAATTTTAAAATTTATTATTTATTTATTTATTGATGTTGTGTTTTGTTGTTTCATTTTTATTTTTTCTAACATATTTTTTATTTTTCTAATTTTATTTTATTTTTTTTCTTGTTATTATTCTGCTCTTTTTTGTTGTCTGGTTTTTGTTTTCATTTGTTTTGTGATTTTGTTTTCTGTTGGTTTGTTCTTTTGATATTTATTTTTGTGTTGTTTTGTTTCATAGTGTTTTTACTTTGTTTTTGTCTTTTTAAACATTTATTTTCTAATTTCTGTTTTTGTCATTTTCGTGTGTTTGTCTTTTGTTCTCTTAGCTTTTCTTTTAGCTTGTCCTTTTACTTTTGTTTTATTTTTTGTTTTCTGTTTAGCTAGTTTTGTTTTTATTATTGGTTTTGGTTTTTGGGCCATCTTGTTTGTTTGAGTGTCTTCTGGTTTTTTAATTTCCTTGTGGGTTTTTGCTGTTGTTGTTGTTTGCTTTTTGGATTGTTTTTTGTTTGCTTGGATCTGTTTTTGTTATTTGTCTTGGGTTTTATTTGTCTGTTTTCTTTTCTTTTTTTGTTTGTGTGTTTATTTTTGTTTGTTCAGTTTTGCTTTATTATTTGCCTTGGGCTTTGTCTTTATTTATTTTTTTGCCTTGTGGTTTCTGGGGTCTTGGTGTCCAGGCTGGGGGTCTGACCTGAGCCCCTGTGGTGGGAACACCAAGTCCAAGACACTGGGCTAACAGAGAACTGCAGGCCCCAGGGAATATTAATCAGTGTGAGCTCTCCCAGAGCTCCTCATCTCATCTTGGCACCAAGACATGGCTCCACCAAACTGCCTGAAAACTCCAGTGCTAGACGCCTCAGGCCAAACAACCAGCAAGACAGGAACACAGCCCTACCCATCAAAAAAAATGAGATGACAGAAAAATACATTAAACATGAAGGAGCAAGCTAAAAACCTACAAGACCAAATAAATGAAGAGGAAATAGGCAATCTACCTGAAAAAGAATTCAGAGTAATGGTAGTAAAAATGATCCAAAATCTTGGAAATAGAATGGAGGCACGGATCGAGAAAATACAAGAAATGTTTAACAAGGACCTAGAAGAACTAAAGAATAAACAAAAAGTGATGAACAACAAAATAATTGAAATGAAAAATACACTAGAAGGAAACAATAGCAGAGTAACTGAGGCAGAAGAATGAATAAGAGAGCTGGAAGATAGAATGGTAGAAATAACTGCCATGGAGCAGAATAAAGAAAAAAGAATGAAAAGAAATGAGGACAGTCTCAGAGACCTCTGGGACAATGTTAAACACACCAACATTCAAATTATAGGGGTCCCAGAAGAAGAAGAGAAAGAGAAAGTGTCTGAGAAAATATTTGAAGAGATTATACTGGAAAACTTCCCCAACAAGGGAAAGGAAATAGCCACTAAAGTGCAAGAAGCACAGAGAGTCCCACACAGGATAAACCCAAGGAGAAACACACAGAGACGCATTAATATGCATCTAATCAAACTAATCAAAATTAGTTTGATTAATATCAAACTAACAAAAATTAAATTCAAAGAAAAAATATTAAAAGCAGCAAGGGAAAAGTAATAAATAACATACAAGGGAATCTCTGTAAAGTTATCAGCTAATTTTTCAATGGAAACTCTGCAGGCCACAAGGTAGTGGCAGGATGTACTTAAAGTGATAAAAGGGAAAAACCTACAACCAAAATTATTCTACTAAGAAAGGATATCATTCAGATTCGATGGAGAAATCAAAAGCTTTACAGACAAGCAAAAGGTAAGAGAATTCATCACCAAACCAGCTTTACAACAAATGCTAAAGGAACTTCTCTAGGGAGGAAACACAAGAGAAGAAGAGGACCTACACAAACAAAACCAAAACAATTAAGAAAATGGTAATAGGAACATACATATTGATAATTAACTTAAATGTAAATGGATTAAATGCTCCAACAAAAAGACACAGACTAGTTGAATGGACACAAAAACAAGATCCATATATATGCTGTCTACAAGAGACCCTCTCAGACCTAGGGCCACCTACAGACTGAAAGTGAGGGGATGGAAAAATATATTCCATGCAAATGGAAATCAGAAGAAAGCTGGAGTAGCAATACTCATGTCAGATAAAATAGACTTTAAAATAAAGACTGTTACAAGAGACAAGGAAGGACACTAAATAATGAGCAAGGATCAATCCAAGAAGATATAACAATTATAAATATTTATGCACCCAATATAGGAGCACCACAATACATAAGGCAAATACTAACAGCCACAAAAGGGGAAATTGACAGTAACACATTCAGAGTAGAGGACTTTAACACCCCACTTTCACCAATGGAGAAATCATTTAGACAAAATTAATAAGGAAACAAAACCTTTAAAAGATGCAATAGACCAGATAGACTTAACAAATATTTAATTTATAGGACATTCCATATGAAAGCAGAAGAATACAATTTCTTCTTAAGTGCACACAGAAGATTCTCCAGGATAGATCACATCTTGGGTCACAAATCAAGCCTTGGTAAATTTAAGAAAACTGAAATATTATCAAGCATCTTTTCCAACCACAATATTATGAGATTAGAAATCAATTACAGGAAAAAAAAACTCTAAAAAACACAAACACATGGAGGTTAAACAATATGCTACTAAATAGCAAGAAATCACTGAACAAATCAAAGAGGAAATCAAAAAATACATAGAAACAAATGACAATGAAAACATGATGACTAAAAACCTGTGGGATGCAGCAAAAGCAGTTCTAAGAGGGAAGTTTATAGCAAGATAATCTCACGTCCAGAAACAAGAAAAATCTCAAATAAACAATCTAACCTTACACCTAAAGCAACTAGAGAAAGAAGAACAAACAAAACCCAAAGTTAGTAGAAGGAAAGAAATCATAAAAATCAAAGCAGAAATAAACAAAATAGAAATGAAGAAAACAACAGCAAAGATCATTAAAACTAAAAGCTGGTTACTTGAAAAGATAAACAAAATTGATAAACTTTTAGCTAGACTCATCAAGAAAAAAAGGGAGAAGACTCAAATCAATAAAATTAGAAACAAAAAAGGAGAAGTAGCAACTACACTGTAGAAATACAAAGGCTCATAAGAGACTACTACAAGCAACTCTATGCCAATAAAATGGACAAACTGGAAGAAATGGACAAATTCTTAGACAAGCACAACCTTCCGAGACTGAATCATGGAGAAATATGAGATATGAACAGACTGATTATAAGTAATGTAATTGAAACTGTGATTAAAAATCTTCTAACAATCAAAAGTCCAGGACAAGATGGCTTCACAGGAGAATTCTATGAAACATTTAGAAAAGAGCTAATACCCAACCTTCTCAAACTCTTCCAAAGAGTATAGAGGAGGGAACACTCCCAAGCTCATTCGATGAGGTCACCAACACCCTGATACCAAAACCAGACAAAGATATCACACACAAAAAATATTACAGACCAATATCCCTGATGAACGTAGATGCAAAATCCTCAACAAAATACTAGCAAACAGAATCCAACAGCATATTAAAAGGATCATACACCATGATCAAGTGAGATTTATCCCAGGAATGCAAGGATTCTCCAATATACGCAGATCAATCAATGTGATACACCGCATTAACAAACTGAACAATAAAAAAATATGATCATCTCAATAGATGCAGAGAAAGCTTTCAACAAAATTCAACACCCATTTATGATAAAAAAAAAAAAAAACTCTCCAGAAAGTGGGCATAGAGGGAACCTACCTCAACATAATAAAGGCCATATATGACAAACCCACAGCCAACATCATTCTCAATGGTGAAAAACTGAAAGCATTTCCTCTAAGATCAGGAACAAGACAAGGATACCCACTCTCACCATTATTATTCAACATAGTTTTTCAAGTCCTAGCCCCAGCAATCAGAGAAGAAAAAGAAATAAAAGGAATACAAATTGCAAAAGAAGAAGTAAAACTGTCACTCTTTGCAGATGACATGATACTATACATAGAAATGCCTAAAGATGCCACCAGATTTATGTTATAGAGTGTTCTGCCTATGTTTTCCTCTAAGAGTTTGATAGTTTCTGGCCTTATATTTAGGTCTGTAATCCATTTTGAACTTATTTTTGTGTATGGTGTTAGGGAGTGACCTAATCTCATACTTTTACATGTACCTGTCCAGTTTTCCCAGCACCACTTATTGAAGAGGCTGTCCTTTCTCCACTGTACATTCCTGCCACCTTTATCAAAGATAAGGTGACCATATGTGCGTGGGTTTACCTCTGGGCTTTCTATCCTGTTCCATTAATCTATATTTCTGTTTTTGTGCCAGTACCATACTGTCTTAATTACTGTAGCTTTGTAGTATAGTCTGAAGTCAGGGAGCTGGATCCCTCCACTCTGTTTTTCATTCTCAAGATTGCTTTGGCATTTCGGGGTCTTTTGTATTTCCATACAAATTGTGAATTTTTTTGTTCTAGTTCTGTGAAAAATGCCAGTGTTAGCTTGATAGGGATTGCATTGAATCTGTAGATTGCTTTGGGTAGTAGAGTCATTTTCACAATGTTGATTCTTCCAATCCAAGAACATGGTATATCTCTCCATCTTTTTGTATCATCTTTAATTTCTTACATCAGTATCTTGTAATTTTCTGCATACAGGTCTTTTGTCTCCTTTGGTAGGTTTATTCCTAGATATTTTATTCTTTTTGTTGCAACGGTAAATGGGAGTGTTTTCTTGATTTCACTTTCAGATTTTTCATCATTAGTGTATAGGAATGCCAGAGATTTCTGTGCATTAATTTTGTATCCTGCTACTTTACTGAATTCATTGATTAGCTCTAGTAGTTTTCTGGTAGCATCGCTAGGATTCTCTATGTATAGTATCGTGTCATCTGTAAACAATGACAGCTTTACTTCTTTTCCGACTTGGATTCCTTTTATTTCCTTTTCTCCTCTGATTGCTGTGGCTAAAACTTCCAAAACTATGTTGAATAAGAGTGGTGAGAGTGGGCAACTTTGTCTTGTTCTTGATCTTAGTGGAAATGCTTTCAGTTTTTCACCAGTGAGGAAGTTGTTGGCTGTGGGTTTGTCATATATGTCCTTTATTATGTTGAGGAAAGTTCCCTCTATGCCTACTTTCTTCAGGGTTTTTATCATAAATGACTGTTGAATTTTGTCAAAAGCTTTCTCTGCATCTATTGAGACTATCATATGGTTTTTCTCCTTCAGTTTGTTAATATGGTGTATCACATTGATTGATTTTCATATAATGAAGAATCCTTGCATTCCTGGAATAAACCCCCCTTGATCATGGTGTATGATCCTCTTAATGTGCTGTTGGATTCTGTTTACCAGTATTTTGTGAGGATTTTTGCAACTATGTTCATCAGAGATATTGGCCTGTAGTTTTCTTTCTTTGTGACATCCTTGTCTGGTTTTGGTATCAGGTGATGGTGGTGTCGTAGAATGAGTTTGGGAGTGTTCCTCCCTCTGCTATGTTTTGAAAGAGTTTGAGAAGGATAGGTGTTAGCTCTTCTCTAAATGTTTGATAGAATTCGCCTGTGAAGCCATCTGGTCCTGGGCTTTTGTCTGTTGAAAGATTTTTAATCACAGTTTCAATTTCAGTGCTTGTGATTGGTCTGTTCATATTTTCTATTTCTTCCTGATTCAGTCTTGGCAGGTTGTGCATTTCTAAGAATTTGTCCATTTTATTGGCATAGAGTTGCTTGTAGTAATCTCTCATGATTTTTTGTATTTCTAAAGTGTCAGTTGTTACTTCTCCTTTTTCATTTCTAGTTCTGTTGATTTGAGTCTTCTCCCTTTTTTCTTGATGAGTCTGGCTAATGGTAATCAATTTTGTTTATCTTCTTAAAGAACCAGCTTTTAGTTTTGGTGATCTTTGCTATCATTTCCTTCATTTCTTTGTCATTTATTTCTGATCTGATCTTTATGATTTCTTTCCTTCTGGTAACTTTGGGGTTTTTTTGTTCTTCTTTCTCTAATTGCTTTAGGTGCAAGGTTAGGTTGTTTATTCGAGCTGTTTCCTGTTTCTTAAGGTAGGATTGTATTGCTATAAACTTCCCTCCTGGAACTGCTTTTGCTGCATTCCATAGGTTTGGGGTCGTCGTGTCTCCATTGTCATTTGTTTCTAGGTACTTTTTGATTATCTCTTTGATTTCTTCAGTGATCACTTCGTTATTAAGTAGTGTATTGTTTAGCCTCCATGTGTTCGTATTTTTTACAGATCTTTTCCTGTAATTGATATCTAGTCTCATAGCGTTGTGGTCAGAAAAGATACTTGATACAATTTCAATTTTCTTAAATTTACCAAGGCTTGATTTGTGACCCAAGATATGATCTATCCTGGAGAATGTTCCATGAGCACTTGAGAAAAATGTGTATTCTGCTGTTTTTGGATAGAATGTCCTATAAATATCAATTAAGTACATCTTGTTTAATGTATCATTTAAAACTTGTGTTTCCTTATTTATTTTCATTTTGGATGATCTGTCCATGGGTGAAAGTGGGGTGTTAAAGTCCCCTACTATGAATGTGTTACTGTCGATTTCCCCTTTTATGGCTGTTAGTTTTCACCTTATGTATTGAGGTGCTCCTATGTTAGGTGCATAAATATTTACAATTGTTATATCTTCTTCTTGGATCGATCCCTTGATCATTATGTAGTGTCCTTCTTTGTCTCTTCTAATAGTCTTTATTTTAAAGTGTATTTTGTCTGATATGAGAATTGCTACTCCAGCTTTCCTTTGGTTTCCATTTTCATGGAATATCTTTTTCCATCCCCTTACTTTCAGTCTGTATGTGTCTCTAGGTCTGAAGTGGGTCTCTTGTAGACAGCATATATATGGGTCTTGTTTTTGTATCCATTCAGCCAATCTGTGTCTTTTGGTGGGAGCATTTAATCCATTTACATTTAAGGTAATTATCAATACGTATGTACCTATTCCCATTTTCTTAATTGTTTTGGGTTCGTTATTTTAGGTCTTTTCCTTCTCTTGTGTTTCTTGCCTAGAGAAGTTCCTTTAGCATTTGTTGTAAAGCTGGTTTGGTGGTGCTGAACTCTCTCAGCTTTTACTTGTCTCTAAGGGTTTAATTTCTTCATCAAATCTGAATGAGATCCTTGCTGGGTAGAGTAATCTTGGTTGCAGGTTTTTCTCCTTCATCACTTTAAATATGTCCTGCCAGTCCCTTCTGGCTTGCAGAGTTTCTGCTGAAAGATCAGCTGTTAACCTTATGGGGATTCCCTTGAGTGTTATTTGTCCCTTGCTGCTTTTAATATGTTTTCTTTTTATTTAATTTTTGACAGTTTGATTAATATGTGTCTTGGCATGTTTCTCCTTGGATTTATCCTGTATGGGACTCTCTGTGCTTCCTGGACTTGATTAACTATTTTCTTTCCCATATTAGGGAAGTTTTCAACTATAATCTCTTCAAATATTCTCTCAGTCCCTTTCTTTTTCTCTTCCTCTTCTGGGACCCCTATAATTCAAATGTTGGTGCGTTTAATGTTAACCCAGAGGTCTCTGAGACTGTCCTCAATTCTTTTCATTCTTTTTTCTTTATTCTGCTCTGCTGTAGTTATTTCCACTATTTTATCTTCCAGGTCACTTGACCGCTCTTTTGCCTCAGTTTTTCTGCTATTGATCTCTTCTAGAATATTTTTAATTTCATTTATTGTGTTGTTCATCATTGCTTGTTTCCTCTTTAGTTCTTCTAGGTCCTTGTTAAATGTTTCTTGCATTTTCTGTACTCTATTTCCAAGATTTTGGATCATCTTTACTATCATTCTTCTGAATTCTTTTTCAGGTAGACTGCCTATTTCCTCTTCATTTGTTAGGTCTGGTGGGTTTTTATCTTGCTCCTTCATCTGCTGTGTGTCTTTCTGTCTTCTCATTTTGCTTATCTTACTGTGTTTGGGGTCTCCTTTTTGCAGGCTGCAGGTTCCTAGTTTCCATTGTTTTTGGTGTCTGTCCCCAGTGGCTAAGTTTGGTTCAGTGGGTTGTGTATGCTTCCTGGTCTAGGGGACTAGTGCCTGTGTTCTGGTGGATGAGGCTGGATCTTGTTTTTCTGGTGGGCAGGTCCACATCTGGTGGTGTGTTTTGGGGTGTCTGTGGACTTATTATGATTTTAGCAGCCTCTCTGCTATTGGGTGGGGTTGTGTTCCTGTCTTGCTAGTTGTTTGGCATAGTGTGCCCAGCGCTGTAGCTTGCTGGTCGCTGAGTGAAGCTGGCTGCTGGTGTTGAGATGGAGATCTCTGGCAGATTTTCGCCATTTGATATTATGTGGATCTGGGAGGTCTCTTGTGGACCAGTGTCCTGAAGTTGGCTCTCCCATCTCAGAGGCACAGCACTGACTCCTGACTGGAGCACCAAGAGCCTTTCATCCACATGGTTCAGAATAAAAGGGAGAAAAAGTAGAAAGAAAGAGTGGATAAAATAAAATAAAAGAAAGTTATTAAAATAAAAGAATAATTATTAAGAAAAAAAAGTTTAAGTGAAAAAAAAAAAAGAACAGACGGATAGAACCCTAGGACAAATGGTGAAAGCAAAGCTATACAGACAAAGTCTCACACAGAAGCATACACATACACACTCACAAGAAGAGGAAAAGGGGAAAAAATAATAAATCTTGCTCTTAAAGTCCACCTCCTCAATTTGGGATGATTTGCTGTCTATTCATGTATTCCACAGATGCAGGGTAAATCAAGTTGATTGTGGAGCTTTAATCCGCTGCTTCTGAGGCTGCTGGGAGAGATATCCCTTTCTCTTCTTTGTTCGCACAGCTCCCCGGGTTCAGCTTTGGATTTGGCCCCACCTCTAAGTGTAGGTCACCAGAGGGCGTCTGTTCTTCGCTCAGACAGGACGGCGTTAAAGTAGCCGCTGATTCGGGGGCTCTGGCTCACTCAGGCCGGGGGTAGGGAGGGGTACGGAGTGCGGGGCAAGCCTGCAGCGGCAAAGACCAGCGTGACGTTGCCCCAGACTGAGGCGTGCTGTGCGTTCTCCCAGGGAAGTTGTCCCTGGATCCTGGGACCCTGGCGGTGGCAGGTTGCACAGCCTCCCCGGAAGGGACGTGTGGATAGTGACCTGTGCTCTCACACAGACTTCTTGGTGGCGGCAGCAGCAGCCTTAGCGTCTCATGCCCGTCTCTGGGGTCCGCGGCTCGTGCCCGTCTCTGGAGCTCCTTTAAGCAGCGGTCTTAATCCCATCTCCTCGTGCACCAGGAAACAAAGAGGGAAGAAAAAGTCTCTTGCCTCTTCGGCAGGTCCAGACTTCTTCCAGGACTCCCTCCCAGCTAGCCGTGGTGCACTAACCCCTTCAGGCTGTGTTCACGCTGCCAGTCCTTTCCCTGTGCTCCGACCAAAGCCCGAGCCTCAGCTCCTAGCCCCGCCCGCCCCGGCGGGTGAGCAGACAAGCCTCTCGGGCTGGTGAGTGCTGGTCGGCACCGATCCTTTGTGCAGAAATCTCTCCACTTTTCCCTCTGCACCCCTGTGGCTGTGCTCTCCTCCGCGGCCCCGAAGCTCCCCCCCTCCGCTGCCCGCAGTCTCCGCCCGCAAAGGGGCTTCTGGTGTGTGGAAACCTTCCTGGCTCCCTCCCACTGGTGCAGGTCCCGTCCCTATTCTTTTGTCTCTGTTTATTCTTTTTTCTTTTGCCCTACCCAGGTACGTGGGGAGTTTCTTGCCTTTTGGGAGGTCTGAGGTCTTCTGCCAGCGTTCAGTAGGTGTTCTGTAGGAGTTGTTCCACGTGTAGATGTATTTCTGATGTATCTGTGGGGAGGAAGGTGATCTCCACGTCTTTCTCTTCTGCCATCTTCCCCCTCTCCATTTATATGTTTTACCTTGTGGCAATGACCCACACCTCCAGAACAAGGTTTAAAATTGTGTTATTTGCAACCTTGTTCTGATCTTAACTTCAGTGGAAATAATTTTAATGTTTTAAAATTAAAAGTGACTAATATAAGTTTATACATGTATAAAAGCACATAGGAGAATTCTTATTCTAGCATATTTTTCTTCTACCTTGCAGTTTACAGTGATCAGCTTTTGTTAAGTTGTTGGTTAAAACAGAGACATGAGGCTTTAGCATAACCCTTAATAGTAGGAATACATTTCTTCACTGTATCATCTTTCTATCTCAAGCATTCCCATCATCACTGTGGACTCATCAAAAGAGATGATGGTTCCAGTGACTTTCACTGTGGTTATCTGTTCACTCTGGAGGATAAGATAGCTACAGATATAGGCCATTTCACTTTTCCAAAATATTTTCTAACATGATCCACCTGGGATTTCCTTTGCCAGTATTCTGGGGATTTGCTTTACCTCCCCCTGTTTCTTTTGTCCCATGTATTTCTCTTTTTCAGCTTATTCTTTTGTTTTGGAAGGGCATATTATTTTGTAACTTCATGAAAAAGGTAATGGGAGGCAAATTTCATGAGTTATTGTAAGTATGTAAATGTTCTTTTTTATTTCCTCACTTAAGTGATAGTTTGCAAGTAGTAGAATTCTTTGGAAATAATTTTCCTTCAGAATTTTGAAGGTATTTTTTCCACTGAATTCTAACTTCCAATGTTGCTGTTGAGAATTTCAAAATCATTCTCATTTTTAAATTTCTTTTTCTTCTCTAATTGCTCTGACTAGACATTGTAGTGTGTTCTAATTCCTAATCCTATATATGTGGTCAAAGACCTGTTTTTCCTCCCAGCCTGAAAATTTTTTGGTTACTTTTTTGGTCTCCAGTATTTAAAAAATTTAATGGTAATGCATTTTTATGTGTCTCTATTTTCACCTACTGTGTTGGCCCTTCAGTGAACCCTTTCAAAATGGAAAATATTCTCATTATTTTGAGGAAATTTTCTTGGATCCTTTCATTGATAAATTCCTCCTTTCTATTTCTGTTGTTTTTTCTGGAATTTTTATTATTTTTGTGTTGAACCTCCTGAACTCGTCTTTCTTTTCTCTCCTATCTTTAATCTCTATTTATTTGTTTGTTTGTGTTTACTTCTACTCACTGGAGATTTCCTTATGCCTCCATCCTCCCTTACTTTAATTATCATGTTTTTAATTTCTAAGGCCTTGTTTGTATTAATTTTTGGTACTGTATTGTTTTTGGCTCACGAATGCAATATCTTCAAGTATATTTCTATTTTCCATGTAGGAGTAGAGGCTTTCCTCAGATGTCTTGTAAGCCTTAACTGTCTGCTCATAATTAATAATAAGGGACCAAAAAGTTGATGGGAAACTCCAAATGTATGCATGAGGTTTACAGACTCTAAAATTGACTACTATATATATGGTGATGTGGGTGAACAAATTGTTAAGGAACCCTCAAAGTCAGAACCTGTAGATCTTTCATCTTGGGCTAGTCAGGTTCCCCAGAGAAGTCTTCTAATCTCCTTAAAGGGCAGGACTCTGACTGCTGGGTACTGAGAGCTGAGCTGGGAACTGGGACTAGAGTGTGCAGTCTTGGCATTTAGTTATCAGTGTATATAAACTCATTAAATCTCTTATTTTCACATGGTACTTAGAACTTCAACTATGCTGGTGTCTCCCAGAAATTAACCTGCAGTCTTTTGCTATGATAGCGCAGGAGCAGTTCCCTAAGGGTTAAGGGTAGAACTGGGAATCTAGAAAACATTTCCACTTATGGAGTAAAGTAATCCTCTTTACTCAAGTACTGTAACTGCCCCTGCCCCAATTGTGCTTAATTCCATTAATTTATATGATGCTTTTGAGCATTCTGTGGAGTAAATCATGTTTCTCAGCTTCTTCTACTTTTAGTTCAGAGACCTACATCTGCAATGCATCTTTAATGTATTTGCTTTCCAGTTTCCAATATTTCATTCCTCTCCTCTTTTCCCTGTCCTCATGAGGTTATTTATTTTAAAATTTTCTTTAGTGTAATTTTACTGGGATTCCAGAAAAGGGGCTTAAATAGACATTTCTTCAGTGTGACATCTTAACCTAAGAATTTAAAAAAATGTGTTGCAAAGATTTTTTTTTACAAATAACATGTCAGTCAAGAAATCTGAATCGATAAGACAAACTGAATAAAGTTTAAAGGAAAGGCATTGAAAGAGATTTGACTTAAAAATCTTTGTCTCAGTGATTGTTTTAAAACAAAAATATAATTAGTCTACATTGTCTTGTTTCATGGTGTAGTGCAATATTTTCTTCCCTTTTAATGGCTGGCCTCATTCTCAGGGTAAATTTGGTGTCAGTTAATTTACATATGGCAGACAAGGCAAAAATCTAACAAGATGTCCTATAGTTTTATCACTCTCCAGTTCCACATATTTAGGTTAATGACACATTCAAAATTTCTATCTTGGTTAAAGTCTTATGGAGGATGATGTGTCTAGTAGCAAGCTAGAAAATTCTTTATTACCTGGAATCTATGAGCACTTTAATGTACAAGGGAGATCCATTAGGTTGCCCCTTTCTCCCTTACTAATCAAAAGCTAATTTTATTCAGTTAAAAGGCAAAATCATACTCATCTTCAGGGAATGAATCATAATTGATCTTGGTCAATCCTTGTAATTTCATGCTTCTTGCCTGTGATTTGTTTAGGGGTGGATGTGAGACCCTGTTTTTGCCAACGAAATGTAAGGGAGAGTCTGATGTAGAGTTTATGAGAAAGATTGTTCTCCCTGATTAAAAAACAGAAACAGAACAAGTTCTCTGTCCTTTCCTTTCTTGGTTTTGTCATGTAAATGTGGGATGCTTGAAGCTGTGTTGGCCATCTTGTAACCCTGAGGTGAAAGTCAGAACATGCAGGAATGGAACACTCATATGGTAAAGCTTCTTTCTATGTGACTTAATTTAATACGCTTATGATTTAAGACAGTTTTACCCAGTTATTCTACTTTAAGCCAAAAATATTTTAACTGGCAAAAGTGGTAAAATGCAGGGTGTTTGGTGGTCATCAAATGATGAGGTGGTAATCAATATCTTTAAACCTGTTTTATCATTTACAAATTGGAGTTAATACCCACCACTTAGGTTTTTTTATGAGAATTAAATGAGGTAGTACGTTTAAAATGAGATAAGGTGATTTTTCTCAGTTACTGGCACCTGGTAAACTCTAAATAAATAGTAGTTAACATTATTTTAAATTAATTAAGACCTTTACCTCCTTTCATTTTAATAACTTTCTTAATAATACTCATTATTTGGCCTAATGAGAATATACACTTTGGAGGCAAGCACAACCTTATATGTATTTTTTCATGTCCAGTATGAGGCACATGATAAATGCTCCAAAAAATTAATAAAACAAGTGAACATAGTAGGCATATGATACATTCATTAAATCAATGAATAATTCATTAAATCAATGAATAATTCATTAATGAATAATTTATTGAATTAATGAATAAAAGAATAAATAGGAGTGAATAAACTGGTGAGTGTCAATTGTTTCTAGTGACTATTGGTTGCCCTAAAATGTTAGAAGAAATGGTGACATCGTATCCAAATAAATTCTGTGAAAAATTTGATAGATACAGTTCCTCTAGAGAACTTAGGATAGCATGATAATGTGAACTCTTCATAGAACACTGTGTCATGTTTCTTACCACTGATAAAGTAGTTCACTGCATCATGGGAAATTATCCTGGAGCTCCTCATGGGAAATCTCTTTGAATTGTGTTAAGGACAGACCTTGTCTCTCACTCTATCTGGAATTTTATCAGAGAATCTTACAGGCTTATGTAGCATCAAATTTCAATTTATATAATACACATTTAGCATTTTGCCATAAACAGAACTCCTTGAAACAAATGGAATGTACCAGAGAGGTTTCCACAGAACAAGATGTTCCTCATAAAAGCCTGTGACCTCTGTAATTCTCTTCCCTTTCTGAACTAATGGGCTCATTCTGGGCACCAAGCAGAGTTCCAACTCCAATGTCATCATCTGCTGGTCCCAATCTTATCACAACAGTTTGTATTTTCAAAGGAAATACATAAAATTGAAAGATAATATTCTTTTCTTTTGCTCACAGGAAACATGTACTGTGTTTTTCACTGAAAAATTCTGGCTCACATAATTCTTGACATCACAACTGATCTCAAAGCCCATTCTTGTTTTGGAATTTTTTAAAAGCTTGATTGCAAGTTCTGCAGAAATCATGGTGTAAAAAGCAAAAACTCAAAACTTCATGATGTTTTTGATGCTGGTTCAACAGAATCTGTGGTATCACAGGTCAAAATAAAGGAAATGACTTAAACCAATGATTAAATTTGTGTAAAGTCTTCTGGAAAGAAGTAAATGATTTATGTCTAAATATTTTATGAACCTAAAGGCTAAATCTGAGAGAAATGCCTTTGAAAAGCCAAAGTCATCGAAGAATTAATGCTGTAGTTTCTTTGGTTGCTCTTCTGGAAAGCCATTGAAAGATTATGGGCATACATCTGTGGTTAAGGGAAAAAAGCCACTAATGGGACAGTGCCATACAATTTCTTCACCTTGTAGATGAGCTGAAAGATTGTCCTTGTTAAGTCTTTAAGCCCCAGTCGGTGGAAGAATCATCTTGTGGTCTGATAAGGACAAATGTCTATTCACAAACTTGTGAATCAGTAATGACAGAAGGGAGAGTGTGGTTGATTTAGGTAGAACCTGACTGCATTGAGGAAATTTTCAGCTGTGGCAAAACTAGTGCAAGGAGGGCTTAAACTCTAGTGTGAGAGAATATTCAGCTGAAGAGTTTGTGAAGCAGGGTATGCAAAAAGTATGAGAATGACAGTTTCACTCTCTGTATTGTAGTTGGAGATTTTGTTTGCATGTTCATGATGGAGGTGTGCATGACAATATCTTATCCTCCTAAAATTGTTGCAAAGCTTTAAGTGAAATTATGTCTATCATGAAGACTCAGTAATTGTCATTATATGTGCAGCAAAAATAGTTATTCTACAGAGGCAATTGTTTCGATTATCTTTGGATCAGACAGCTATGAAAGGAGCAGGTCAGCCATTCTATCTCAGACATGGATGATTTACTGATTCTGATTTTTATAACAAGATAGAGTGATGAAAGAATGCTGACATTTAAAGAGAGAATTACCTTTCATTCCACATCTATCAAGGCTTCTTTAAAAGCACTAGAAAATGTTCAGCAAAGTTGAAGACAATGCTGATCATTAGACACTTAGGGTTTATTGCCATATAGTGTGTCTGAGATTGTGCAGAAGTTACCTGGTGGCCTAGTCTGTGTCAAAAACTCTCCCTTCCACTCTTCTCCTCCCCATTACATCTTGCCAACTTTAAATTGCATTCTTTCAAAATTTCCAACAAGGATTAGGTATGGTTGGCTACTTGAGAAAAAGTTGAATATATTAAAAGACATATTATTTTCAAAATTTGAAGGGGTGCATTTTAGACAACACAGAGAAACAGAAAGAAAAGAAAGTCTTTCAAAGTTGCATGGAGGGGCACAGGAAGATATGAACCCATCTTCAGAAACAGGAATATAATTAACATAGCACAAAGATAAAAGCATCGTCTGAGCCCCAAAATCAAAAATAATACATTTTCTGGGCTTCCCTGGTGGCGCAGTTGTTGAGAGTCCGCCTGCTGATGCAGGGGACACGGGTTCGTGCCCTGGTCCGGGAAGATCCCACATGCCGCGGAGCGGCTGGGCCCGTGAGTCATGGCCGCTGAGCCTGCGCGTCCGGAGCCTGTGCTCCGCAACGGGAGAGGCCACAACAGCGAGAGGCCCGCGTACCGCAAAACAAAACAAAACAAAACAAAACATTTTCTGAAAAAATATAAAGGTAAGTCTTTCAGGGACTCACTTAAAATTTATGTTTTCTTCTTATCTTGGGAATGACAATTTTCTCAACTTGCTTTCTTAGTGGTGAAAATTATTTCCAAATGCTTGACTTTCTTTTAAAAGTTATCTATCTGATGGAGAGGACAAAATGTCAATGTGTCCCAAAGTTTTATTTCGTTTGAGCCAATCTCAAGAAGCAATTCTTTCAATCAGTATAAAATTCTCACCTGACTGTACCCTAATATTTCCATCTTCCTATCTGGGCTGTTGCATTTGGATGTTTTTACTGGTATTTAAATCTCAGCGTGTACAAGACTGAGCATCTTCTGTATCAAATCTTCTCTACTTTTACCTCTCAGTAAGTGGCATCAATATCTTTCCAGCAATGTAGACTCACACTTAAGAGCCATCTTTGAGCCCTTCCCCCTCCTTCTCACATATTCAGTTGTTTATGTAAATTCTATTAATTCTACCTTGATAGTGTTTCTCACATTGCTTCTTTCTTTTCCATTGCCACATGTACTTTCCTAGTACAAGTCCTTAACTTCTGACCACCAATTCTAGGGTGTTTTCCAACCACAAATTCTTTTTTTTTTTTAGCAGTTGCTGCAATATGCTCTTGTGGTATAATAGACAGATGTTTGGTCGTTGGCCCCCATCCCTGGCACAGAGCTCCTAAAACCCTTGGAGTTTCCTGAGTGATAAGAGTAAAAAAGAAACTTCTTTTGTTCTAATGAGGTGACTCTTAGGGATCCCTAGATATCTTCAGGATGGGGTTTGGTCATCAGAAAGACCAAGCCATGATTAGAAGCTTAGAACTTTCAGCCCCACTTTCCTAGACTCCAGGGAAGGAGGGGTCTGGAGATTGAGTTAATCACCAATGGCCGATTTTTTCATTAATCATGCTTATGTAATGAAACCCCTAATTGACGGGGTTGGGAGAACATCTGGGTTGATGAACATATCCATATGCCAGAAGGGTGCACACTCCAACTCTAAGGTGACAGAAGCCCCTGCACTCAGGGCCCTTCTGAACCTTGCTCTGTGTGCCTCTTCATCTGGCTGGTCATTTGTATCTTTATAATATCTTTTATAATAAACCAGTAAACATAAGTAAAGTGTGTTTATTTATGAATGGCAAATAATTGAACCTGAGAAAGGGGTCATGGGAAGCCCTAATTTATAGCTAGTTGGTCAGAAGTATGAGACACCCAGAATTTGTGACTGGCATCTGAAGTGGGAGTGGTCTTGTGGGTCTTGTGGGTCATATGGGTCTTCCTGCTAACACTCAGGACCCGAATGAAAGGGCACCCAATAGGGTCTCCTGACCATTTCCAAATCTTTGACAAATTTTCCACGTATTATCCATCTTCATTTCACATAAAATGCCAAGAACCAGCATCTTGTGAATATCAGATTGGAAAACAATATACCATTAAATATGTATTATTGCTGCTGTATAGAAACTATAAAATAAAAATCTGGAAAAAAGCCATAATTAGATGACCCCTAAAAGTGTATTTATTATACTTTCTACTAAATCTAGGCCATATATTGAATTCTAAGCCTGTCAGGCCTTTAACATGTTTAGTAGCATTATTTGAAAATCCTTTTAGTTCCCTGGAATAGGCAAACGAAGATCATCTGGTTTTAATTAGCTTAGCCAAGACATAGTGAGTTAAGATGGTCAGTGAAAATTAATACCAATTTTTAGGGAATAAAATAAATCATGCTCTGGTCCTTTCCAAAATACCTTTTTTTGATAGTTGTGACCTCAAACAAGCTAGTTCTCCTAAATGATTTAGTAAATAAACTTGACCTTACTCAAAGCTTCTCAAAAAATTTTAACCATGGAAATCCTTTTAACTGTACTGCCAATTAAAACAAATGGTATAGAATTTGGAAACCCTACACATAAAACAATAAGTGAAAAAAGTTTGTCTTATAGAGGCTCAGATGATTTCTTTTATTCAAGGAATGTTTATATGCCCACTATTTGCCAGGCAAAAACTTTTCAGGACTTCAAATGTAATCTAAGGATGGAAATGGGAAATAATCTGATAAATACGAAGCTACAGCATCAGAGCCCATTCAACATGATAAATCCTGTCTACACAGTGTTGCTTTCCTTGTACCTGGAGGAAATACCATGAATCAGTGTAAACTTTACATGATACAGTTTCAGTTGAGATTAAAGACAGAACTACCAAAGAGACCAGGTTGGCATTGTACCTCATGTAGGACCAAACTTATCTCTATAACTGGTCCAGTTAAAAATTACTTAATCAATGAATTTACTTAATATATTTATAAAAAGAGAATCCTAGGTTATTGACTTTAAACTTAAGAGGAAAACTCAGATTAACTGGTTTTAGGTTCAAGAAACTTTTCACAACTGACTTCCTGCCAAATTGTTAATGAATATGCAGACCTGATCAGATACAAAAGTAGTGATTCTGCTGTGCAACTTGGTTTGCATTTCCCTGAATGTTATCAATGATGACACTGCACTGATTCATCTAACTAACTAACCATTTTTTGGGCCAGATAGCTTTTCAAGGGTTGGGGCCACATGTCACCTTCACAAGCAAGAGTCTTGGGAACTGTTTCTAACTGATGTTGATGGTGGGGTTGCAGAGGTGCTCCAGCCTTGCTAGAAATCCACTTCCAAACAGCAGCTGAGGAGCTGCAGGCAGGGTCCTCCTTACAGGCCCTTATGCTGATTGGAGGAAGCTGTGGGAGAAAGCTTGGAGCAAAAGGAAGAAATGTGCAGGCTGATGAGGGGCAAATTCGACTTTGGAAGCCTTGAGATCTCATCATTGCCCCTGGAATTCTGCCATGGGGGGGAAATACATCCCTGCTGGATGAAAGAAAATATTGAATTTAACTCATCTTAAATCCTACATTACCATTAGCATGGTTCTCATCAATGTGTAATCATTGAGTGCCTACTGGGTACATGCCCTTTAACTAGGGGATATGCAGCTCTTATAAACCATGGAAAAATGATGGAGAATTTTTAGGAGATTTAACAGAGAAATGAGTAGTCACATATTAAGCATAAATATTATATGTAAATACACACATCCCTGTAAAATGAATGAATATTGATAGCCAAATGGCTATTTTGGCTTTTTTTTTTTTTTGTGGTACGCGGGCCTCTCACCGTTGTGGCCTCTCCCGTTGTGGAGCACAGGCTCCAGACGCGCAGGCTCAGCGACCATGGCTCACGGGCCCAGCCGCTCCACGGCATGTGGGATCTTCCCGGACTGGGGCATGAACCCATGTCCCCTGCATCGGCAGGCGGACTCTCAACCACTGCGCCACCAGGGAAGCCCTATTTTGGCTTTGAATTAGTGTCCAGATTTGAAATGACATGTTCAAGTTGAGGACAAGTAATCATCAGTTTATAGTTAAAGCAATACAATATTTTTTTAAAATTTAGTAATCTTTTTCAATAGTTACTGAACTAATTACTGTTACATTAAGCTTAAGAAATAAATGCTATTTAATAAAGATGAGTTGTGACGCTATTTTAGGTCCTCAGAGTGCTATGTTCTTTGAGTCCAGAGCATTACTACAATACTTTCTTCCCACCAGTGGTCCCATGAATCTCTGAGACCACTCCAATAACAGTGAAAAACACTGTTGGTTAATATCTGTAGGCTCTCTGGCCTCTTACTTACAGGCAAACTCTTTGGAAATGGAAATATTAAGGGCAAAGTGAACTATACTTACGGTCCCCTCAGAATTCTGGTTCTCTAAACTTCTTGGCAAGTTAACTCAAATAAGATTCAAACAAGGAGGAGGTCAGAGAAAAATTATATGTCTTTTGGGGAAGAGGAGCTGCTTTCTTTAATTTGAAATCTTGCCTCCCCTCTGTCTGGGAGTTGTCCCCTTGTAACACCCCTGCCCTCCTCTGGCTCTATCCTAGGCCTGGTTAAAGGCCGTGGGCCTCTGCCCATGGTCACCAAGGTAGGCAAGTTTAACTAAGTGCAGTCTCACTCTTCTTTACTGCCACCTACCATTCAATATACAGAATAGTTTTCTCAAACCTTGTTACACAGCTCAGTGTAATTGAGAATGTAAGATGTATGTAAGAATGTTGCCAAATATACACCAAATATGACTTTTCCCAAGGTCCAGAGAGATAGCACATAAGAAGCTAAAGCATTCCTAAAATAATCCCTCTTGGACACATTCATATTCCTCATCTGGCTCCTTCCATTCCATGTTTCATTTTTCTGACTTCTGCTTTGCAAATATATACCCTCCTTTTAGGAACCGTGCCTCTTAACCACAGAGGTCGATCTCCTCCCGCAATCCATTCTTCTCTTCCACAGAAGTACATTTTCTTCAAATCTGAGACATTCATTTCAAAGTAACATTCTTGTTGAGTTGGGAGAGAGAGTCAGTGGTCTGTGCTGACATTTACTAAGTAGCTTGGCAACAGCCAGGATGGACATGAGTCCTCCAGGACCAGTCATCCTGAGAGAGCACTGTGGGTCCACAGAAAGGCAGCTTCTTTTCCCAACTGTGCAGTGAGGAATATTTAAAACACTCACACACACACACACACACACACACACACACACACACACACTACCTCCCAAAGCACATCTCAATTCTGATAGATAGTGAATTTCAATTCTACAATAAAATAGAGAAAGATTTTTCTCATTCATGACCATAGTTCACATTTTTTTAGGCTAAGCAAAAAATGCTATTTCCCTTCTTCCATTGTTTTAATGACTAATGCCTTTTCTTCACAAAGACCCTACCAAAGCTCAGAGATTTCTTCAGGTTTTCCTGGGGGTAGAGAGGAGGTTTTACTCTTCAAGTTACCTTTTATTTTTCCAGTTACATTTTTAGCACAATAACTTAGGAGATTCATTAATTCCTCACTTATTCATTGATTCATTCAACAGACATTTGTTGAGTGCCACTATGAGCTACTTGGTACTTGGGGGAAATATGAACATAAACAAGATATACTTTCAGTCCACAAATAGTTCACAATGTAATTAACTATAATACCATGTGGAAAGTGCCATAGCAGGTGCTAAGTGGGCATGGAGAAAGTTCCAATTAAATTTTCCTTGGAGAGTCATGGCCTATTTCCCATTTATTTTCATTTAATAATGGGAAGTAGTAATTCAGTTGTGAGAGAAGCATTTCTTTTTTCATTATTATATATTCATACTGCACTATCTCTGAGTTCATATCTGGATTTTGGAGAGGTATGTGTGTTCCCTTCAACACCTCTGTGTTCAATTGGAAGAAGAAATTGCCATGCCTTCAACTTAGAGTGATGGGTGATGCTGCAAAGGATGACTAGACTCGAAAGACCCCAATCATCTGGGTATATTCTGAAACTTTTTCATTTCATCTTAAGGATTAATGATTCTTACATCATAAGTATCAGTTAATTTCATCAACTTCATGCTTGCAAAAAAGCTGCTTCCTGCGGTGCACATACGACAACGCTCTGATTACTGTAACTCTCCTAGGCCTCCTGCTTTTCTTCTGGATCCACAGCTTTCTCAGGTTGGGAGAGAGGGAAGGATCAAATATGGGGAAAGGTCAGTGATGGTGTGAATGTAAAATCCATTCATCCATTTATCCTTTGAATATTTGTTAAGTACTTGCTATGGAGTGGGCATATGTTGTAGGCTCTGAAGATATAATGTTCAGTAATAACAAACACAGATAATGTGGCACACTGCTAGTTGTCCCCCTAGATTTAGTCTCCCCTTCTTTCCTAGTTTAGGTGGTTGCTAGCTAAAGCCTACATTTCTCAGATTCTTTTGCAATTAGTAGTGACCATGTGACTAAGTTGTGGTTGATAGGTTGTGAGCAGAAGCAAAGTTTTCTTCTTAGGGAATCTCACCCATTAAAGAACTCTTGAACGTGTGCTGCTCTGGTTCTTTTCCTCTTCTAATTGACAGAGAGATAGTAAGAAATTGGCAGCCCTTGAGTCAGAGATGGAGGTCTTATGTTGAGGAAAGCAGAGCTATCCCACCAACTCTGGCTTGCCTTCATCTGGAATGTTATACAAAAGAGAAATAGACTTGCAACGTGTATAAGTTGCATTATTTGTGGTTCTCTTTGTTAAAGCATTTTAGTCTTTTCCTTAATTAACACCATCTCTGCCTTCATGGAGTTTACAAACTACAAGGGAACTTAGATGTTAATCAAGTAATCACAAAATAAACATATACTTACAAACTGAGATAAAAATTACCAAAGAAAAGAAAATGGTATATAAGAGCACATAATGAGGAGATTTGACGGTCTGAGGGGGTCAGGGAAGATGCGAGAAAGATCAAGAAGGGAGTGAACACAGTCTCTGAATATTTTAAAAATAGTGATTTTACATTAAACCAGCTTTTGAAGGTCATAACCTAAATAATTTTCTGCATGAATTTTTCAGCTTGAAGTGGTCTTTGGATTTGAGGGAGAAATTACAAATGTATATAGAATAATTAAGTAAAGTAATGCAATAAAATGAAAAATATTTAGCGTCTTCTAAGATACTAAATTAAGATGAATTATCAAACAACGGTGTATAGGTAAGTTGTATAAGCTATGTCTTATGAAAAGGAAAAAATTCTGAATTCTGAACAGAAAATCATTATTAGTATTTAAATTACAATGCTCCACTTAAAAAGAAAAAGCAGAGTAAAATGTTTCTATAAGGTAAATCTACATGGGCAAACATATGAGGATGCCTGAAGTACACAGAAAATCCAATAAAAAATACTACAAATATTTCTCATATTAAAGAAGAGAATGAGGTTATTTTTGGTCTAAGTTTTTGGCTTGTTGTCTACAATGATCAAATGCACTGAAAAACTGTGCAACTTTCTGTTCCCTTTGTGCAGACTTAGAGCCAGAGGCTAATTGCAACTCATAGTGTGTACAGACAGGGAAGCTGGCATCAAATTAGAACACTGCTTCACGGGAGAACAGGAAACACTTTTTGAATGACAGACACACAAACGACTTTAGTAAGGTAATGCACAATTATGCAGTTTTACAACCAAGGGATATTGTATTGCTGGATGACAACAGACACAAAAATAAGAAAACCAGTGACCAACTCATTGATTAAGAGTTGAGCATATCTGAATATTCTAGTTTAATTCCATTGTGGTCTGAGAGCAGACACTGTATGATTTCTGTTCTTTTAAATTTGTTAAGATGTGTTTTATGGCTCAGAATGTGTTCTATCTTGGTAAATGTTCCATGTGAGCTTGAGATGATTATTCTGTACAGATTTTTGTTTCTGTTATATCTAACATGTGGATAATTTGGACTTGGAACCAGAGGGAATTCACTAGATCCTCAATATTAATCTAGAACATATCTGCTTAATCACATTTGGTCCCAAAATTTAAAAAAAAAACTAGTCATTATGGTAAAGAGTAGCTATTTACCCCATATTACTTTTACATATTAAACTGTTTTCCCATTTTACTTCATGATGGAGCATCTTCGTTTCACCAGATTAAGAGGTAATTGTGTAGAAGAAATAGATATGTCAAGTAAAACTGACTTTTGTAAAATTATTGTCTTGGCTAATTAGTTCACATGCTAAATTAAATATTATTTTCTTTTAATGCTCCTGGGACAAAAGAAAATATTCATTGGGAGGAAGAGAGAAGCATGAAAAATATATGAATAGTTAAAAGTATTGATGGTGAAATAGCCATGAACATATTTATTTTCTATATAAATAGAAAATTCTACCAGTGAATATAATCTTAATAATTATGATGATGATGCAATTTTCACTTCATTAGAAGTTACTGGAAGTGTTTTCCAATAGAGTTCTGGTCACTTAAACAAATTTCTTTTGAGAGGAAATAGTTTAACAGTAATGTTAACTAACATAAGTTTTAACTACTCCATCGTAAAAGGAGGAAGAATATGTGTTTCTGGAAAGCTAACTTTTAAAATAGGAAAGAAGAAATTTCAAAGAATTCATTGTAAATATCACCCTCATCTGTTCTGACATAATTTTATTATGATAGCAAAAGTCATATCTAATTCAAGTTAAGTAACATTAATATCACAGTTCAGTTATGACTATTTCATAGAAATAAAAATTCATCATTTTGGAAATGAATTACGATACTATCTCAAGTGGAAAATAGAAAAAACTAATAAAAATAGAAAGAAATACATTTGTTCAAGAAGCAAAACATATTTTTATACACTCAGTCATATTGACATATTATTTTATCATTTTCGAAGCATCCTTATAGGCATCACACTGTTTTGAGACATAAAATCCACGTGAAAGCAGGTGTTTATTCAGTGGGTTCTTATGGAGCACCTACTCTGTGCCAGGCACTGCTAGGCATTGAAAATATGACGTTCGGTCAACAGTTACTGATATCTTGGAGTTTGTAGGAAGGAAGAAGAGCCAATATATTTGCTAGTTCTTAAATAGGAGGAAGTATGACTTATTAGAGGAGCTTAAAGTTGGTCAGTGTGGTTGAAGCACAGAGTGCAGGAGGGAGTCTGAGGCTGGAGAGAGGAATAGGCAGTGGTTTGCTGGTAAACTTGTCCTCCCAGAAAAAAATAAAAAGCTCTGCTTTGTAACATTAGCCCATTTCCATAGGTTACTTGTTCCTACCACATGCAACTTTAAACTACCAGTGGTTCAACAATCGGTTTGCAAAATTCCAGAAAATGTAACCATCTGCATGCTAGTGCCAGCCAGCTCCAACACACCCCTTCTCTCATTCAGGGGCAGATCACTGAGGTCCTTGTATGCCATGACAAGGAGTTTATTATCTTAAAAAACACATAAAGCCATAGAAGGAATTGTATTTTTTAAATGTAACTTTGGCAATAGTATGAAGAAAAGATTGGAGAGAAATAGGATAAGATGTAATGAAATAAGTTCTGAGGCTGTTGTTACAGGGGCCCAAGCGACAGAGGATGATGGCTTGGACACGGGTGATCAGGTGATGGAAATAGAGAAAGAGAAATAGAAAAACTCAAAAATGTTTTGAAGGTAAAATCAACAGGACTTAGTGATAGATTAGGGTATTAAAGAAGAGGATGGTGTCTAGTGTAATATATAGGCTTCTGACTTGCAAAATTGGATGGGTGTTTTGGTGGTGAAATCAAGACAGAAAACCCTGGGGGAAAAGATCATGAAATCAATTTTGGATCTGTAGGTTTTGAGTTGCCTTTCAGATCTCCAAGTAAAATGTTGAGTGGGCAGTAAGATATGCATATTTGGAGATTAAGGAGAGGTCTGGGCTAAAGATAACCTTTTGGGAGTCAAGGGTTCAGTTAGATGATAATTGATACCACACGCTTGTATTATTGCCTAGGAAGAAAATATAGAGTGAGAAAAACGAGGGCATCTAGGAATAAACCTTGAGGACTTACAGCATTTGAAGGTCAGGCAGAAGAGACTGAGCCAGCATGAAGGACCCCCATGGCCAGTAGAGTAGGAGAAAGGCAGGAGAGTGCGGTGTCACAGAAGCTGAGATACAGACAAGGCTTCAGGATGAATGGAGGGAGCAATATTGCTGAATGTTGATTGAGGGAAAAACTTGTCCAAACTCACCCTGGGCACTGGGAGGCAAGCATTCTCACTCTGTGTTAGCCAGGAACAAAATCTCAGTATAGTTAGGCCAAATAGAAAGAAAGATTATTACAGAGATACATAGATTTCATTAAGAAATAAAGACAGAATCTGGAGGATTGTTGGGAAATGAAACTGGAAGCTCTTAACTTTTATTATATGTCATTTTATTTTATTAGAAATGTTATAATTAATATATTACATATAATTATATTAACATTAATTGTTAGTTTACTATGGGTCAGACACTGCTCCATTTTACAGATGAGAAAGTTGAGTTTTAAAGAGGTAAAGTAACTTGTGCAAGTTCACGCTAGTTGATAAAGAGCTAAGGCTCAAGCTTAGGTTTAAGTGATTCTGAAGCTCATACTCTTTTTTTTTTTTTTGCGGTACGCGGGCCTCTCACTGTTGTGGCCTCTCCCGTTGCGGAGCACAGGCTCTGGACGCGCAGGCTCAGCGGCCATGACTCACGGGCCCAGCCGCTCCGCGGCATGTGGGATCCTCCCGGACCAGGGCACGAACCCGCGTCCCCCGCATCGGCAGGTGGACTCTCAACCACTGCGCCACCAGGGAAGCCCTGAAGCTCATACTCTTGAAGGGTATACAGGTTGTCATGAGTCAAGGTAGCTACTCACTCCATTGCCCTCTCTTTCAGGGGTCCACAGTCACTTCTGCTTCTCTCTGTAGGAGTCCTCCAATCTCTTCTTTTTGATGGCTGGCTTCCTCAGCTTTAGCTAGCACATCACCCATCATAGTCTCAGCCCTGACTCTTCATGAACTCAGTCTCTGCACAACTAAATTACAAACCCCACAAAAGAATAAGATCAGACCAGCTCATCTAGGGTATAGAAGGAAGCCAGGTGCCCTCTCATGAACCAAACAGTGTGGCCAGGGATTGAGATCACAGAACAGTAGGGATTTTAGGCAGGGACTCTTCCTTCAGAAGAGAGCCATGGGCATATAGAAACAAGATTGTCATCGGAGATACATTCTCAAGTTCTCAGTCTTTTGGTATCTTCAACCTTTCTTTTGGCTTTCTTCCTGAAACATATAAGCATGATGCTCTCAGTATTAATTGAACACTTTTGATGGTAAATGACAGAAGTCCAGCTAGAATTTAATTAAGCAGGAAGGGGACTTCTATTATAAGGATCTTGATGATCTCACAGATCTCGAGGGAAAGAATGTTGCTGGGTCTCAGGAACAACCAGAAGCAAGAATCTAAATGTTGCTAGTACACTGACCTTCTTTTCTTTCTTTCTGTCAGTCTTTAATCTCTATATTCTTCTTAATCCTAACTTCATTTGTCTTTCTCATTGCAGGTTGCTTTTCAACACATGATGAAAAACGTGGCTGCCAACTTATTTTACAGTTTATAGTTTCAACCGTTGGAATGAAACTGACTTGCTATTTCTCTGGTAGGAAACCTAAAACTTCCATGGTAGAGATACTCTGGCTCACTTTAGTAAATTAGCCACTCTTCATTCATACAAATGATTTGTGGGGTTGAGTTCTCTGGATCAATTTGGATTAGATTTACCCTGGACCAATTAACTCTGACCATGAAATGGGTTATATAAGAACATGACATCTCAGAAAAATCCCATAAAAACCAAACAGCTTTAGGAGGAGATGGGAAGACGGAACAGTTTTCAGAAGTTTTCTCCATTGTCATGTTTCTGATGGGTGCCTCCCTCTGCTGCAGCTTGCACATGGCCCATCGAAGTCTGAGCCCTGACCCTTCATGAGCTCCATTCCCATGACAGTGCTGAGCTGACTGATTTCACCTCTCACCTTCCTTTTCACAGCCCAGCTTGTTGAAAGCAAAATCTATATTCATATTCATTTCCCTTATCTAAAAATCAGTTCTCTATCTACTGTAATTGGACTTACATTTTCATCACTCCAAGAAACTACGTTTGCCAAGGTTGTCACTGACTAATTCAATGAATACTTTTCAGTCCGTATCTCATAAGAACTCTCTTCAGTTCATGTCATTGTTCACCAACTCCTGCGTGGCAGAAATTTCCAGTTTGCTTTCAGGATCTGTTTTCCCCTTCTTGGTAAAATAGGGCTCTATTTTCAGCTGGACTCATGGTTGCCCAGAATTTGATGTACATTTCCCAGCCTCCTTTAAAGGCAGATGTGGCCATATGGCAAAATTCTGTCAACAGATGGAAGAAGTGTAAAGTGAAGAGTGATGTCTTTCAAGGGAGCAGTGCTCCGTTCTTCAACGTGTCCTCCTTCCCCTGAGATGAATCTTGAGGAACTAAGTTGGACTATCAAGATGCTGGGCAGAATGCAGAAAGAGCTGGATTATAATGGAGCCCCCATACTGGTACCAGCTGCTTAGCTCCACACCTAGTTTATGTAAGAGAGAACTGTCACCTGCAGCTAAGTCTCTTCCTAACCAATATGTACTCTTCCTTGAAACTCTCTCCCCTTTCCTCTGTTTACTTTCTGTTATTTCTGCTCTTTACTGGTCTTCCTCCTATTCTTTTTTTTTTTGAATTTTATTTTATTTACTTTTTTATACAGCAAGTTCTTATTAGTTATCCATTTTATACATTCCTCCCATTATTCTTGATTTTCCAATTCAGTCTTCTTTTCCTTGGTCCATCCCTTAATTATAGTCTCCAGGGTTCCATTCTGAGGTCTGTGCTTATTCGAAATATTCTATGTATGAAACCTCATCAATACCCACGCTTTGAATGGCTATCTTATGCTGTTGACTCAGAAATATCAATGTCTCTCTTCTGACTCCAGACTCATGTATGCACTTGGCCTCTGAATGGCTTCAACATTCTCTTCAGTTCCTCCTCCCAGTTAGTGACCCGACCATTTAGTCTGCTGCCTGAGAAAGAAGATTGAATTTCCCTGGACCTCCCTTTTCTGCTCTGTTGCAGCTTCCATGTAGCAGATCTTCTTCTCTTGTTCATACTCTTTTCCACCTACTGGAAAAGACCAAAATGATCATTCTGAAAACAACATTGACATGTCACTACCCCAAATCACAACTCCTTTACTCACCCTCTATTGCCTAAAGCATCTGGTCCATAGACCTTAATATTATATAATAGAAACTTCAGGGACGTGCCTTTTCCTCCAGACTCATTTTCAGCAACTTCCCCTTCAGATTCTCAAACTCCAACAGTACTGAATTATTCACATCTCCCCAGTGAGCCACACTGTCTCTTACTTCTGCCCTTTGTAGGTATTGTATGCTTCGAAAATGCACTTTTTCTGTAGGGCATGCCTCTCATCTCCATTTCCTAATGAATTCCCACTTATCCTTTGAGACTCAACTCATAACCTATAATGGAAAATAATCTGAAAAAAATTTATACATATAACTAAATCCTTTACTATAAATTTGAAACTAACACAAGTAAATCAACTATACTTCAACTTTAAAAAAATGATAACTCAAAGATTCTTTCCTCTGAAAATCTTTCCCTGACATCTTCAGGTATATGTAGATTGATACTTTTCTTCAAAGCTTCTAATAATTTCCTAAATATGCACAAGCCTGAATTATATCTGTTATGATGCTAATCATTACTTACACATCTGCAGCTCTTACTGGAGTGAGAACTTTTTCTATTTATTTTTAAATAAATTTATTTATTTATTTATTTTTGGCTGTGTTGGGTCTTTGTTGCTGTGCGCGGGCTTCTCATTTCAGTGGTTTCTCTTTGTTGTGGAGCCCGGGCTCTAGGCACATGGGCTTCAGTAATTGCGGTATGCAGGCTCAGTAGTTGTGGTGCACGGGCTTAATTGCTCTGCAGCATGCGGTATCTTCCTGGACCAGGGCTCGAACCCATGTCCCCTGAATTGGCAGGCAGATTCTTAACCACTGCACCACCAGGGAAGTCCCAGAACTTATCTTTTTATACCTGGAGTTTTGTCTTCTCCCTGGCACACTGTAGGTATTTAATAAAGTGTTGAAATTATTCATTAATTTAAAAAGATAAAAATATAGGAAAACCAATTGTCTGTTTATAGCTCCATGAATATAGAGCCTGATTATGACATCACCAATAACAGTAGATGGAATGGGGTTGCTGCTCAGTGCACAGTGATTCTCTGAGTGACCTTGACCATATTCCCTTCCCTTTCACTCTCTACCCTTTATCCTTGGCAGTGGCTGTTAATAAGGATAGAGACGCTAACTGTGCCTAGGCCAGTAGGATGTTCCTTCCCCAGACATTCGACAGTGAATGGAGATCTGCAGAAACTGAAGCTTCTCAGAGTTGAGTCACCTGATGTGAATCCTAAGAGAGGAATTTTGTGAGCAACCAACCTCAGTGATTTCCCTGGATCTGCTCTGATTTCTCTCCTCTGCAAGGTCTGTACTGTCCTTCCTTTGATTTTGTGAGCACCCCTTTAACACACTCTCCTAATTCATTTGGATTAGCTAGAGTAGGTTTCTTTTGCTTGAAAATGAAAGAATCTTAACCGAAGTGCCAATTATAAAAGTACTGAAGGACGGCAAACATGATTGGCAGGTCCTCTGTTCCGTGGGTTAATGATTAGGTTCTTACAAACCCACACAGTGACGTTCTTTGAGCAGACAGATTTTATAGCCCTCTAAGAGATTAGATTTAGCAGAAACAAAAGGGTACAAATACACAATAATCTTTTCCACAAACCATAATCAACTCAATTTAAATCATTTTTTCCTTTTCAGGTGTATTCTCAAGATTTTCATAAAAAGAATATATATTTTCCCTTTCAAGAAGCTGACTTGTCACTTCAAATTTAAAACGTCACATCAAGTTAGTAAAGAATTTTGGCTTAAATTGTTCCTAGAGATTAGGTCTACTTTCCCTCAATGCCAGTTAAAATGACATAGTCTGACAGAATGTAGTATCTGATGTTTCCATAGCAGCTGGCACTAAGCAGCTTTGCTTACTAATTAGCCTCACAGTACAGTCTGAAATACCCTCTACTCAAAGACCAGAGGTTAGAAGATACAGCCTTTTTGTAAACATAACTTTATATGACAGGAAACCAAAAAAACAAAATTTACCCGGACAAAACAGAAAGGGGAAATGTGCTCAGCCAAAGTGTTAAATTCAAGCAGAGAGTTGGCAGAACACTGGGAAGAAAATATCCTCTCCTGATTTGTTATCACACACATACTCAGTGGAATACTTAATAATCAGAAGGAATTAAAGGCTTGTTTTTGTAATGCAGTTTGGCAGTTGGCATCTCCAATACCCGAGGTCTTTAAATTTTGTCACAAGACATGATTTAACACTGATTTAGACGACATATCCGTCTGCTGGTTCAGTGACACCACTTCCTGTCAACAAGAACACTAATATTATAAAACTCTTCATGTACCCAGTGGTTATTTAACAAAGTAAGCTCAGCTCTCAGGAAATAGAAAATAATCCATCAAGCCAAAGGGCTTAGTGAGAATTCAAAGCTGCAACATAACACCCAGGTACTTAAGCTTACCCTGAGCCCTATTTACGTATCTTTTGGACCCAATTCTAATTGATATAAAAGTATAGTTTTATTGCTCGACTTAGGTGAGCAGCAAATCAGATATGATAGAAGGAAGCTAGAGAAAAGTAATAAAAAATAATTTCTATTACACTGACAGTGAGAGAAGGGGCAAAAAAATTATAGAAAAAGCAATCATAAGACTACAAAACATGGACTTGTCTGGAGTCATTTCAAAGAAAGGCAAATGGGCTTACTCAGTTTAGTAGCCCCCGAGGCAACTCTGTATTATTATTGTTTTGGGCCTTTTTTTTTACCCCTTTTTATATTCTGAAATTATAAAGAAAGATACTTTCTAACAATAATAATTTTAGAATGGCAGCTGTAAATTTAACTCCTGGACATAAGTACATACTGTGCACTGAAAAAAAAAAAAAAGCAACAGCACCCAAAGAGAGGGCTATGGAGAGAATAATTGCACTTGGGTGGGCTCTGGTGTGAGGATGTGCCTATAAGTATCAGGCGAGAGGGATGGGACACAACAGAGCACATTCCAAATGCTGGCTGCTCTGTGGATGCCCTCACACTTCTTGGTACAAGGAGGTGTTCTATGTCCTTGGAAATTAAGCAAGGGCAGGACTCCAGATTTCCAGATGCCCTGGGACCTCTCTTCATCTCAGACTTTGTGACCCCACAGATACTTTCTAAAAAAGGTAAATCATTAAAATATAAATTGTGAAGGCAAAACAACAAAAAAAATGGAGAAGCAGGTGGTGGAAGGTAGGATCTCAAGTCATGGAGAAGAGTTTCCATCCAGTGTGGAGGCTTCTATTTAAGAACGTAGGGACATATTTATGTAACTTTCTATTAGAATTTATTGTAAGACTGAGTTGAGACCTGGGGAGGGGAGGAGACTAAAAAAAGAAGAGTGATGAGTCCCAGGAAACATAATAGGTGACATGACTATGGGCTGAGTGGTATTGCAGCAGACATGCAGTGAAGGACTTGGAGAGTGAAGGGCAAGGAGAGCTGGAAGCAGTAACTGGAATTGCAAGACCAGAACATGAGCTGCTCTAGGAGTTCGTGGAAGGGAGTCCATGGACAGGAACCAGAAGAAATTACTGTACACAAGAGACCATATAGTGTTGTGCAGGTTGATATGGAAGGTGACGGTCCCCACTTATTAGAATTAATTAATCCCCAGTCAACCTGGGAATTAAGTAAAATTATTTCGGTCATATATCTGTATATGTCAATATCCAGTAGCAAAGTTTGATTTTATTTAAAAGCATGTATGATTGATTTTAAGCAAACATTGTGTAGTGAACTAATGGAGACACAAAAGCAATTAAGAGATGGTGCTTTCAACCTGGTGACTGGGACAGTCACATGCACAAGTCATTCAAATGCAGGTCTGTCCAAAGGAGGTATGAATAGGACATTTACTGAGCTCCTATTTTTTGCCAGGTTGTGTACTGAACATTTAAACATATTATTTAATCTAAATTCCATAGCAATCTTAAGAAGTAGTTATGATTCTGTCACTTTCACAGATGAGGAAACTCAATCTTAAAAGTTCAGTAACATCCCTAAGGCCACGAAGTTCTGGAAGCTAGGGAAGATATATTCAAATTCATGAATCTCATACTCGTTTACTCAAAGGCTTTTCTGCTCTAACCAATTAATTTCTTAGAGTATAAGTGTGTTTGTTTGATGCCTAACAAGATTGAGACATGTATTTATGAGGCTCTTGACTGCTGTGCTCTGTCTAGCAGAGTAAAGACCTCTGTTTTGGAGGATGACGCAATGATATTAAGAGGGAAGGACCTCCATGGATGACAGGCCCCTCTCTGTTATCCTGAAGGGTGACTATAGAGGATGAAGGTCACCTCTGAAATCATTTAAAACTTTGGTATAAAAACTTGGTTTTTAAACCCCCACTGCTTGCTGCCAGAAAACTACTAGAGCTCATCACTGAATTCAGTAAAGTTGTAGGATACAAAATTAATACACAGAAACCTGTTGTATTTCTATACACTGACAATGAACTATCAGAAAAAGAATCTAAGGAAACAATCCTATTTACCATTGCATCAAAAAAGAATAAAATGCCTAGGAATAAACCTCCCTAAGGAGGCAAAAGACTTTTACTCTGAAAACTATAAGACACTGATGAAAGAAATTGAAGATAACACAAAGAGATGGAAAGATATACCATGTTCTTGGATTAGAAGAATCAATATTTTAAAAATGAAAATACTGCCCAAGGCAGTCTGCAGATTCAATGCAACCCCTATCAAAATGCCAATGGATGTTTCACAGAACTAGAAAAAATAATTTTAAAATTTGTATGGGAACACAAAAGACGCTGAATAACAAAAGCAACCTTGAGAAAGAAGAACGGAACTGGAGAAATCATGCTCCCTGACTTCAGGCTATACTACAAGGCTACAGTAATCAAAACAGTATGGTACTGACACAAAAACAGACACATAGATCAATGGAACAGAATAGAGAGCTCAGAAATAAACCCACACACTTATGGTCAATTAATATATGACAAAGGAGGCAAGATTATATAATGGAGAAAAGACAGCCTCTTCAACAAATGGAGCTGGGAAAACTGGACAGCTACATATAAAAGAATGAAATTAAAATACTCTTTAACACCATGTACAAAAAAAAAAAACCCTCAAAATGGATTAAAGATCTACTTGTAAGACCAAATACTATAAAACCCCCAAAGGAAAACATAGGTAGAACACTCTGACATAAATTGCAGCAATATTTTCTTGGATCTGTCTCCTAGAGTAATGGAAATAAAAACAAAAATAAACAATTGACCTAATTAAACTTAAAAGCTTTTGCATAGCAAAGGAAACCATCAACAAAACAAAAAGACAAGCTACAGACTGGTAGAAAATATTTGCAATGATGCTACAGACAAGGGATTGATCTCCAAAATATACAAATAGCTCATACAGCTCAATATCAAAAAAGGCAAACAATACAATCAAAAAATGGGCAGAAGATCTAAAGAGACATTTCTCCAGAAAAGACATACAGTTGGCCAAAAAGCACATGAAAATATGCTCAACATCACTAATTATTAGAAAAATGCAAATCAAAACTACAATGAGGTATCACATCACACAGGTCAGAATGGCCATCATTAAAGAGTCTACAAATAACAAATGCTGGCGAGGTTATGGAGAAAAGGGAACCCTCCTACACTGTTGGTGGGAATGTAAATTGGTACAACCACTATGGAGAACAGTATGGAAATTCCTGAAAAAACTAAAAATAGAGCTACCATATGATCCAGCAATCCCATTCCTGGGCATGCATCTGGAGAAAACCATAATTCAAAAAGATACATGCACCACAATGTTCAATGCAGCACTATTTACAGTAGCCAAGACATGGAAGCAACCTAAATGTCCATCAACAGAGGAATGGATAAAGAAGATGTGGTACATATACACAATGGAATATTAGCCATAAGAAAGAATGAAATGATGTCATTTGCAGCAACATGGATGGACCTAGAGATGATCATACTAAGTGAAGTAAGTCAACAGACAAAGAGAAATATCATATGATATCACTTATATATGGAATCTAAAAAAAAACAATGTTACATATGAACTTATTTACAAAACAGAAATAGACTCACAGACATAGAAAACAAGCTTACGGTTACAAAAGAGGAAGGCGGGAGGAGGGATAAATTAAGAGTTTGAGGTTAACATAAACATATTACTACATATAAAATAGATAACCAACAAGGACCTACTGTATAGCACAGGAAACTATACTCAGTATTTTGTAATAACCTATAAGGGAAAAGAAACTGAAAAAAAATATATATGTATGTATAATGGAATCATTTTGCTGTACACCTGAAACTAACACAATATTGTAAATCAACTATACTCCAATAAAAAGTTGTTTGTTTTGAAAAAAAAAAAAACCCACTCCCACGTAGTATCAAAGCAAATAATGCTGTTTGAGGTATTCTTGTCTTAAAATAGTTCTCCATAGTGGTGAAGTAAGTTCTGGAGAAAGGACTTCAGACAGATGGTCAGAAAGGCAACTAAATAATGAACAGGATGTGCAAAATATCTTCATCTTGATTACTTTCCTCCAACTAGGGCTGTATTTCATGTCTTCCTAAGTTTCACTAAGTTCAAGTATTAGGACTGTTGAACTGGTTTATTCGGGGAGTGCCTCTTTTGGAATGACACATTTGAGAAACATTTGGCAGATCAGATATATTGTTTAAGCACCTAGGAGGAGTGGGTTTCATTGAGGAAACAACGCTATTCCTCAGTGAGTGCATTTTCAGCATTCCTCACCTCGAAAAAGAATTGCATAAGGACAGAGGTTTCATGAGGTTTCATAAGGTTTCGTGAGATCATGCGGCTTTTAGTCTGTGTTTGGGCATGGTTTACCTAACTTATACCTGAAGAAGACCACTGTGGAACAGCCCTCTTTCTCTCCCCAAAGTTTCCACATTTAAGAAAAGAAAATTGTTTGTTTGGAACAGATGCCTAAATACCACCTAATATCAGGAAACTATACTAAGAGTATGTAATAAATGTGAACCCCCCCAAAACAATTATTTCCAAAATCTCAGCTACTCCTTTAGTTGAAAGTAGCCTTATCTGAGTGCCTTTCTGTTCTTGATGGGATGAATGGGGTGTGGCTTGGTGCCTGGTGGACAGAGAGACACTCAGTAACATTGCAGTCATGTCGGGACTTTGCAATTAACCTTAAATTCCACCTGCAGTTGTTTGAGATAATTTCCATTCCTCTCCTTTTTCTAAATATCATTCATCTTTTTCCCCCTTAATATACCCATTAATTTTCATCACTAAACTGGAATATTCTATGCTTTTGCTGTTATCTACATGCCTTGAACCCTTTGAAGGAGAGAGATAACATAATTAGTTGAATAAACACACAGTGCATGGCAGAGTAAACCTCGTTTGATAATTCAGTCTAATTGTTTTCTCTTTTAATATTGCTGCATAAATGAGGGAAATAACCAGTTCTTTATGTATTGTAAACCCCTGTGAGTTTCAAGTTAGATGTTAAGGGTTTGAGCAGGCAGGCAAATTGGATTGAGAGTAATTACCCACATTTACCTCAGGGTTCAGGGAACACCAGGGAGCAATTTTGGTTAATTTCCTTGTTCCTCTGGTTTGTCCTTTGTGGACACCTGTGTTTGTAAGCCACAGGAGGTAGGCTCCGTTTAGTTAAGCAGTTCTTGGCTGAAGTGTGTTTCTGTGATTGAACTGGATTGGCTTCTGCTGTGGTTGTGCCAAATGTGACTGCAGGCAAAGATGGCAATCTGGCTGCTGTGACTCTCAGTGCATGCTGTGCTTGGGGTGGATCCTGGGTCAGTTTTTCCCCTTTTGTTGCAAGGGTCAGGGGTGAATAGTGATGCAATACCTGCCCCGCATATGGGCTTATTCATTCAACAGATATGTGTTAGATGCCTGCTATGTGCTGAAGATCTCACTTTGGTCCAGAGGAGCCAGCAGGGTCACCACCTTCGAGTGTGTTTCTGTTTTCACTGATTGAGGAGGTGACAATCTTTCAGACTCAGTTGTTTTGGCTTTTCTATCTTCCTGGGCACTGAAAATATCTGTGCCTCAAAGGAAATTTATGGATCCCTGGCCTAGTTATACTGTGGCTTTTCCTACTATTAAATTAGGTACACAAGGAGGACATTAGACTGAGATGGTCCTAATACCTTAGCAGCCTTTGTAAGCAAACCAAAATTTAGATGTGTAAATGCCTCATGGTTAAGAAATAAAAACCTGAGGACAACGCATCAGAAACAGCCAAATAAGCTTTCCCAAACAAGACAGACACGTAAGCTATAGCCATTCGAATAATTTCCTTCCTTTGCTTCAGCCTTTTCCCTCAAGTCTTTCTCCTTAGCTGCTGTCAGTGGAGCATGCCTAATTCCTTCCAGTTTGGACCTGCCCAAGTGAAATCGATTTTGCTTAAATAAACTCTTAAAATTTTTAATATGCCTCAGTTCGTCTTTTAGCAGTTCTTACTTCGAATATATGAATTTTGCAGGTGGAAGAATTTGTTCATTCATTCATAAAACAAATATCTATTAAGGGCTGCCATATGCCAGCCTCTGTGCCAAATACTGAGTATACAGCAGTGATCAAAAAAATAAATATCCTGCTCTCACGGAGCACAGTTGGGTGGGGGGGGGTACCAACATTACAAAACAAACAAATACATTTATGGTTATAAATTGTGGTAAGATTTACAAGGTAATGAACAGGGTGATTTCAGAGAGACAATAAAAGGTGCCTCCTTAAGATTGAAAGAAGTCTTTGAGAAGCTGAATATGCATGATGGTTGTGTACTGGTGGTTTTCACAATTCCAAAGATAGGAAAGGTGCCCACTGGAACTGGGCAATATGGAAAAATATGATGCTAAAGCCTGAAGGAAAGGAGCAAGCCATGTGAGAATCCAGTGGAAAAAGATTCTATGTAGGGAGAAGAACATGGTAACCCCCACATGAGGACAAGTTCAGGGTACTGGAAATCCGAAAGAAGGTCACTGAGCATGGGATAGTGGACAGAAGGAAGCCAATGGGAGAAGAGATTGATAAGGCAGCAAAGGCCTGACCATTCTGGGCCTTGTAGGTCGTAGTAAAGTTTTGATTTTATTTCAAGTGCAATGAGAAACAATGGAAGAGGTGTTTTTTTGTTTTTTAAAGAGTGATAAGGTCTTAGGTCTCTCAGTTGTAGTGGGGATAATGACAGACTAGAGACAATTAGAGGTTTATGGACCTAATCTACACAAAAGATGATGAGGGATTAGATTTAGGTGGTGGATTAAAGAAATATTTTTCTTAATAGAATTGGGAGAATTTACTTACGGGCTGTATATGATGGGCGAGGGAGATTAAGATGTCATGATATAACTTATTAACATTTTTAAAATTTATTTATTTTCTTTAATGTTTTGGCTGTGTTGGGTCTTAGTTGAGGCATGCAGGATCTTTCGTTGTGGCACGGGCTCTTCATTGCAACATGTGGGCTTCTCTCTAGTTGTGGCGCGCGGGCTCCCAAGTGCGTGGGCTCTGTAGTTTGCAGTACGCAGGCTCTCTCTTTGAGGCGTATGAGCTCAGTAGTTGTGGCATTTGGGCTTAGTTGCCCCGTGACATGTGGGATCTTAGTTCCCTGACCAGGGATCGAGCCCATGTCCCCTGCATTGGAAGGCAGATTCTTTACTGCTGGACCACCAGAGGAGTCCCAATTATTAACATTTTAAATTTAAAACCTTAATAAACCAAAGCTTTCATAACTAGCATTCCAAATAATTTTACGTATTTGGCACTTAGTGTTGAACGATGGCAAAATTATTTCCCAAATTACCCTGGGCATGATATGTCCTGGTACTCAGTAAAGGCTCAGTGCTTAAACGATTAAATGATTAGGTAAAATAGGTAGTGTTTCTACTATTCCAGTAATTTATAAAAGTAAATTAACAAATTTTTAAAAAATGCTTCCTCTTTTCTCAAATATTAGTAGAATAATAAAAATTATAATTTCAAACGTTTATGTGAAATGCCTTGGCAAGTCAGTTACTATCAAATCCAGAACATTTGTTTCTATTGGACTAGAGGAACAGTTTCCACTAGGCTGGGTAGCTGGTGCAATGTGACCCAGGCCTGCTGCTGGTCACCTCTGACCCAACATGGGGAAGAGAGAGAAACAATTTTTAATGAAGTCTTTGAAGTCCTGGGTCCAGGTCCATGAGCTTTTCAAATTCCCAAAGGCATGAGATGGTAAGTTTCCCTTTTGCATTTTAAGCTAGTTTGACAGGATTTCTGTCATTTTTCACAGAACATATTTGGACCAAACAAGAACGTCAGTCTTAAACTGGAGGCTGTAACTTAAAGAGAAAATAAAAATGAAACCACCATGAAGAAATATATATATATATATATAATTTATATTAAAAATATATATAAAATGGAAGAGACAGGACACTTGAGACCTAGTTTTGGCTCCCATACTCTTAGCTCTTCTGACCACAGTTTCCTTATCTGGAAAACTAGTGCCCATTCTAGTTCAGTTGATTATACTTATAGGTCAGCAATTATTTTCAACCAATCTGCAAAGTTTTCACCTACTTTACTTGCAAAAACCCCAGTAGCATTATTTAATGTATTTGATGGATATGAACATCAATAGTTTTAAGCAGAGTTAGATGCTTTAGCCTATAATGAGAGCAAACTGACTGTGACCCCTGTCCCTCCATCATCTCCATGATTGCCATGACTGAACTTGCTGGCCATGAGGGGAGCCCTTTCCACCACAGCACCAGTTTCCATCCCAAAGTTATTTGCTCAGCTGAACAAGATGCCCTTCTAAGAGATGAGCAGTGTACATGAGTATCTATATTTTATTCATCAAATTAAAATCCTTTCCCATCTATTACTTTCTAACCTGTCATTTTCTTTCATTCCTCAGCCTATGCAATGGAGGTTTCTAATCTATGTCCATAGACTTCTAGGTTGCTCATGAGTGAATTTTACAGGATCCATAGTCTTTTCATATACTATGCAAATTTTTAGGTGAATGTGTAATGTCTATTATTCTAATGGAAGGTATCCACAGTGTTCATCAGATTCTTATAGGGTTATTTGAACCCAAATGATTAAAGCCACTGTTAACAATTCATGTTAAATTCAGTGGCTCAGATAATCCTGGTATTTCACAGAATTACCTCCAGCACAGGAAACAGTTGAACTGTGAACTGCTAATTCCTTATGATATGATTTATCTTTATTTATTTGTATGTGTGGATCTTGCATGACTTTCCTCTGATCTTTCTACTGAAAAGCCTTTCAGGCTCTGAAAGATTTATTCAATATAAACCACTATCACACCACCAGGGTGAATCCTTGTACACAACCATGTGATCTGGACCCTGGGAGCTGGGATTGATGGTCACCCACCCTTCCATGCCTCCACACATCTTAAGAAATATATTATTTTTTAATAGACCTTTATTGGAGTATAATTGCTTCACAATACTGTGTTAGTTTCTGTTGTACACCAAAGTGAATCAGCCATATGCATACATATGTCCCCATATCCCCTCCCTCTTGAGCCTCCCTCCCATCCTCCCCATCGTACCCCTCTAGGTCATTGCAAAGCACTATGCTGATCTCCCTGTGCTATGCTGCTGCTTCCCACTAGCTATCTATTTTACATTCAGTAGTGTATATGTCGATGCTACTCTCATTTCACCCTAGCTTCTCCCTGACACCCATTTTCTTCAAGTCCATTCTCTATGTCTATGTCTTTATTCCTGCCCTGCAACTAGGTTCATCAGTACCATTTTTTAAAATATCTAATCATGAAGATCACTAAAATATTAGCCATACATTTCCTTTTAATTTTCACTTACATTTGGAATATTAAAAAAAAAGTCAATCTCATTAGAAGCAGAGAGTAGAAAGTGATTACCAAGTGCAGGGAGTGGTACAATTAGGGAGAGTTGGTAAAAAGATACAAACCTTCAGCTGTAAGATGAATAAGGTCTTAGAATCTAATGCATTACATGGTGGATATAGTTGATAACACTGTATTGTATAACTGAAGTTTGCTAAGAGAGTAAAACTTAAATGTTCTTGCACATACAAGAAAAATGGTGTTAACCTGATGGGGGAGAATCCTTTCACAATATCTATGTCTATGTATGTCAAATCATCATATTGTACACTTTAAATATCTTACAATTTTATTTGTCATTTATACCTAAAGGAAGCTGAAAAAATAAAAATTCCTGATGTTGCAGAAATAAACTGTAATATATTACTATTTCACTCATATTTAAATAAAACCCAGAAAATTAAAAATAAAACCCAAACTGAAACAAAGCAAAAATTTTAAAATGGTGAACATCTTACATAATGAAATATGCATCTCAGCATTAACAGTTAAATAGAGAATGAACTGCTTTAATTTAAAAAAATCCTACAAAAGAAAAATGTATAAATGATTTAAATCTAAAACTGCTGTTTGTTCAAAAAACGACAAATGTTATAATGATTGTCACCTCTGAAGAGCTAGATTCAGTGTCAGTGAACCTGTTTCTGCCAAATCTTATTGGAAAACAAGATGCCACATTGTCACCTGGAGTTGCTTGTTCATATCTGGCCCTGAGGATGTCATTTCTGTCTCCGAATGGCATAGAGGTAGTCCCTCCGGGCCAGAGTCAAGACTCATTTGTAGGTGATATGTGCAGAAAACCACACCTGCCCCGACCACCTGCAAAGATGGCTGGAGAGTAGATGACTTAGGCAGGCCTTAGAAAGGACTTCAGAGAGGCCACAAAACCCTGTAGGACACATTCAGTGGATGACTGCTGAGTACCATTGTTCCATTTGTACTACTGCATGGAAGTATCCCAAACTCAGTGGTTCAAAACAACTCTTTTTTCAAGCTCAAGGATTCCATGGGTCAGTAATTTAGGAAGGACTTGTCTAGATAGTTCTCCCCTGGGATTTCTCATGCAGTTGTGCTCAAGTATTGGGCTTGGGCTTTAGTATCTGAAGGATTGACTGGGCCAAACGTGGCTGTTAGTTGATGCTATTGGGTGGTGCTCTCCTGGGACTGTCATATTTGTCTATACCTGGCCTCTCCATGTGGTTTGAGTGTCTAAACTTGGCCTCTCTATGTGGCTTGGCTTCCTCACAGAATGGGAGGCTCAGGGAAGCTGGACTACTTAGGCTGTAGCTCAGGACTCCAAAATCCAGTAAGCAAAGGAAACTGTATTGCCTTGGAAGTCATACAGCACTGCTTTTCTGGATTTTGTTGATTATGAGTTAAGTCACTAAGGCCAGTTCACATTCAGGGAGGAAGGACAAAGATCCCATCTCTTGGTGGGGGAGTTTTAAAGAGTGTGTAGACATGTAAAGCTGCTGCAACCAGTCTCAATGATAGCCCTCTCTATTGATTGGAAGCCTAGTTCTTGCTACCTGAAATGGAGACCTAATATTTTCTTATTTCTTTATTTAGTTATTTATTTTAAAAACTTGTTTCCAAATTTGTCAATAAGAGAGACACACTGGCTGGAATGTTAACAACAATCCCAGGGATATCAGAAGTCTCCACAGAGCTACTGATATAGTTTTACAGCTTGTCAATGATCCTAGTCTTTTTTTTTTTTTTTGCGGTACGCGGGCCTCTCACCGCCGTGGCCTCTGCCGCCGCGGAGCACAGGCTCCGGACGCGCAGGCTCAGCGGCCATGGCCCACGGGCCCAGCTGCTCCGCAGCATGTGGGATCCTCCCGGACCGGGGCACGAACCCGTGTCCCCTGCATCGGCAGGCGGACTCCCAACCACTGCGCCACCAGGGAAGCCCAGGTCTTAGTCTTTAAATGACATTTTGTGGATCTGGTCAGAGTGATAATTCTCTGGGGACAATTCCTTTCTAGTATATTGATTGACACTAGTTTCAATGTGCATCTTCTTAACGTATCTCTTTTCTTTCCAAAGAGAATTCCAACTTGACCAGAGGGATTTCAATTAGTGATCAAGCTGGTGGTGGAAGCGGAAAATTGTAGCACAAAGTGACTGAGGAGAAAGCGGGAGGAGGGTGGAAAAGTAACTGATGAGAGGCCAGATAGAATAATGAAGATGTAAAAGAGGAAAATCAGGATGGGAAATTGCTCAGGGCAGGTGGTTTGGCCTTTATGATAGTTTCTACATCCTATTTTCATATTTATAAAGCTTATAGATTTTGTGACTCTGCAGCAATCCAAAATGTCATCAAAACTCCTAACATCAGCTCTTGTGAGACATATGGGATGAAATCACTAAGAATGATATGGTCTGATAAAGTCACATATATTCCTCAGCAATTCTATTCCCCACATATTAGTATTAATGCCTCCGTTTGTGAAAGGGAAGAGAAAATGACTCACAATGACTGAAATGCATCAAACAATAAGGAGAATTTTGTCTGCTGCTGAAACTAAGACAAAACAGGGTGGAACTGCAATCGTGTCCTTCTCATATAGCTACGTCTTACCTGTGAGATCTGACATTGACAGCATTTTTCAAGTGGTAGGCTAAAAGTTACTACTAATGAAACCCCTCAAATCTGATCATCACCAAGTCTTTCTTCACTCTGCAAATATTTATTTCCCTTTCTCAATGTCTTATTACATTGCTGCCATGCCAATGGTTAACTCAACTCCTCCACTATCCAGCAAGTTAGCCTTAGCCCAAACTCACCCAGATTCAAAATGGTCATTTCCATTTACTCTCAGCATTCCTAAAGCATTGCAACAAATAAAAGGATGGCATTTTTTTTCTCTCAGATATTCGCCAAATATCCTGAGAACTGCAATTGCTAATTTTGAATCCCCTAGCACCGCAAATTCTCCTGACTGCAAAACTTTCTTAGAGATTTAACGGGTTCCTGCCCACGGAGAGACTGATAAAGTACTTTCGAACCTTTGAGAATGACGCTAAAGGGAGCTGGATGAAGGGGGGTGGGGGCATGGCTGGAAGTCGGCACCAGCGCACAGGCAGGATTGGCTGCAGACTGAGAGCAATTCTGGGTATAGAATTCACTGGAATACAATGTTCCAAGACCAACTGTAGCAAATTATACAGGTGGAAATATGACAGATTGATGAAATACTGCTGGGAGGAGGGTGGGAAAGGGATGGTAGGGAGCCTCAGCTTCGATCACTTAGAAAAAGAAATACATTTTTGTCTCATTGTTTTCTATGTTGCTTTATGTACCTGATTTGTTGGCCTCGTTTTCTAGCATACGTAATGTTTTTCAAATGTCCATATTCTCCAGTGTGGACCAGTTGCCTGAGGTAAGACAGAGAAGTCAGATCCCAGCAACACTTAAAAAGCTGTAAGTTCAAGGCAAGTTCTTCAAATTGCAGAGCGTGTATCCCCTTCTCTAATAGGGGCACATTTTACAGTACTTGCCTCATGAGGTTATAGGAAATTCGTCTCTATTCACACAATGGTTACACTTGGTGGCTAGGGAAAGGGTTTGGGGGATTGGAAGCTTCATTGCTTATATGGAGGGAACAAGAGAAGTATCATCAGCCTGTGGCCTTGTGGCGCATGAAGGGCCCCCACGCATGTCATGCACAGGTGGGTGGGAAGGGCTTAGTCTGAGAATCAACTTTCTCTAAGCTGCCTCTTTCCTATCAGCATCTTTGCTCTCAACCCTTAAAGAAGCCCAGAATTTGACCCCCATCCTCACGCACCCCCACTGTAGACACCATGGGTGAAAATGTAAAATGTAGATGTCTCCTGGCATCCAGGCCTCAGAGTGGAAGACAGCAGTTGCATGCAGGGGCAGGAACAAGTCAGGGAGGATGCTTTCCAGACCAGAGGCCATACATGGGAAGCGGGATCCCTGGGTCCAGCTGATGGATCTGCACCGGAGCCCTGCACCAGCTGCTCCCCGCTGCCATCAGAACTGGGGTGTGGCCTAGGCTTCTCGCACAGCTGAGAGGCTAGGCACTTGGCTTTCTTTCTGGCGGTATGAGCTGCTGTTTTTCCTTATGCTTAAACATTCCTATCACTAAAATTATGAAAATGTTCTACAAAAAAATTTCTGAAATTTTGCAGAAAAATTGATTTACTTCTTGGTCTTTGTGCCTAATTCTAGTTACCAGTATATGTATATTCTCTGTAAATATTCTCACTTGAAGAACTTTCAAATATGGATATATGTTTAATTTTTAAACTATAGCAAACACAGATTTTTCTGTTTAGGAATTTTTTATTTTTGAAGAAAGCACTAGAGCAGTGTTTGTCACTTTTTCTTTTTCTGGGTAGCTCTCTGCACCAGTTCTACTGAAGTTTTATAGAGAATCCATATCTTGTAAACCGAACCTGTGATTTATGCTTCTGAATGAATAAAATACAACTAATGGAGTTACTTTCTTCTCAGGCAAAGTATGAAGAAACTGCAAGAAAGAGAGGTATACTTTTTATTTAAAGAAAGTTGTAAGAAAATTAGTTATAAGTGGTAGCCTTAATAACAAATGTAACACTACCTGCATCTATGGAATATGATTTGGAATTATGTAGCTTTCCCAAGCCTACCAGATCAAAGTGTATTAGAAAAAAATATGGTATTTTCCACCATATGTGGTCCATGTTGGCTATGTACAGCTCTGGATTTTTGTGGACCTAGGGAAGGGATGGACGGTTAAAAAATAAAGCAGACACTCAGTATTTGGGCCTGTGGAGAATCATGGGAAAGCAAAATACTTTTAATAGATTTGATTTTTAAAAGAACAAAAATAAGAATAGGAAAAGTACCATAGTGTTAATTAAAATTAATGTCTAAGGCAAGGTGAAGAATGAGACATAAATGTGGAAGCAAGATGTGGAAGCTTCTGGAAGAAAAAGAAATGCTTTGTTTCAGGGTTGGCTTGCTGCGTTTCCAGTCGGTCTGCAATTCATGAAGTGAAGCGTGGCTTAGTTTTGTGTGATCTAGATAATATAACACGACTCCTATTTCCCTCAGTAACTTTCTTTTAACATTTATGATTTTATGCATTTCAGGCCCCTCACTGGGTTATAAGATTGGAATGTAACTGTTAATTTTAGTTCGATGTCTTTGTGAAATGCATTCGGCTATCCACACAACATTTCTTATTTCTTGTTCCTTCAGCTTGGTATACGCATAAAACACACCATAGTGGAATTGCCTGTTGAATGCCAGCACATTCATCTGTACCTGGGGAAGGAAAGAAAAAACATGGACCATCAACTCTTCTGGAACATACTACTTTAATTAAATAATATTAAGCTACAGACTGGTTTGTGCTTGTGCAGTGCTTATCTGTATTTAAATAGACAATTTCTAAATTGTGTCAAAGAAAGGAAAGCAGTAGGAAATTCAGCAAGTCTAAAGGGAGAGCGTCACTCTGCAGAGAAAGGCAGACAACAGTAGTGTAAAAAGTAAGTTTGTAAAATCATAAGACAAGCTCCAAATCTCAGCAGCACTGCTAGCACCAAGATTCCTAGGAGGACTTTGGAGTGTGTGTGTGTGTGACTTTGTAGTGATATTTATTTGGCTTCTAGCTAGTAGGCTGGTCTCATTTAGATAAAGTATTTTTCCTTGGCCACAATTTTTTAAATTTTAAGGTGGTTTTTAGGCTATTGAACTCCCTTTCAGGGTAATGGCACAGGCCTCTGGAATTTGGACCAGGTGATATTATGAGTTTCCTTAGGATGCTCTGCAGCAACTTAACATGCAGTTGAATAGTGTTTTTCTGCAGAAGGCAGATCAGTAGAAGAAAATTTTCAAAAAACATTTTTTTAACTGGGGTACAGTCTAAAATGGAACAATTCCTTTATTCTTTTCCATTTAGAAAAAAGGGGAAGAGGTACTGAGTCCCACACGTAATTCTGAAAACCTCAAGCAAAGCAGTCAGGTAGGGGAGGCCCCCTGCTCTTAGAAACCGTCACACATTTTTCCTGGCAAGGGCAGCTCCTTTAACAGCTGTCTTTGCAGCAGAAGGGCAATAGTGTGGAATTTTAAAATACCCCTACTATATGGGAATACTTGCATTGCTTTTACTTCTTTCTAGAGAACTGTTGGAAAATGCCTAGAGTAGGACTTACAGGAAGACCCCCATACTGCTTTCTCAAGCCAGTTTAACCCTAAAGTGTGGGTGAATTTCAGGGTTCTCTGTTAATTCCAATCAGACTGAGATGGAAGGACCAGTGGTTTTAGGGAAATGGATAAAGTACACTAGAAAAAAGTCTCCAGATTTGGGGGACTTTACCTGGCTACACTTCCCTGAAGTCCTCTTGTTGCACACTTCAGTAGCTCAGGAATTGGCTATAAATGGATCAAGTATTCTTCTGCCTTTTCAGGGAAAGAGAATAATCTAGACGGGATGGATTTCCATGCAAATAATTCCTAAGTGTTCTAATTGTGCGCAGGAGTGATAAATCCTTCTTGAAAAAGGGATAGATTCGAGTGGGATGCACTTAACAGGGTGTGCTCCCTGGGGACAGTCAATATGTGATCATGAGAACATCCTAGCTTTGTTTCTCTAGATAATTACAGAATGGCTGCCTTACTTCCAGAGCTTTGCTATGTGCACATCTGTCTGGATATGACAATCCCACAAGAAGCCATCATATGTGAACCACAGTGCCTTGACTCTCCAAGGCAGAGATACTAACTAATACCCATTCAAACTATGAATGTATATAATCAATTGGCCTGATCAACTGTAAAAAGAAAACTGTAAAAAGAAAACCCAAGTAAAAAAAAAAAAGAAATACTAAGACCCAGAGTATGAGAAAAAGAGTGCATAAGCTAGCAGCATTTCCATTTACATCATACCTCACGCTCATAAAACACATCCTCCAATGTCTTTCCCCCACTGCCATCACCTACAGCCTCAAACAAAGCCTTGTATACCTGAAAAACAAAGACAAGAAATTGTTTTTTTAACAAATTTTCATTTTTTATAAGTATAAAAACTATATTTTTCCAGCAATATAGAAACTGTGCACCCATCTTAGAAAATCTATCCAGAAGGCCACAATTTTTCTTGTAGGATCTTTGGCTTCTTGAGGAAATACCAAAAAATCCAAACAACGAGAGTACAGATGGCATTCCATTCTATTGGCTTGTTCAGGCCTACAAGGCAAGAGGCAAAAGCAGTTCTACTTTCAGTGTATACTGAGCTGATTTCCACATTTGATTCTTAGGGCTAGTTAGACACATTATAGAGGCTAAAGGAGTGCTTGTGGTTTAATCAGTATGGCTTCATGGGTTCTTTGAGATGAAAACTGATTAAAATTCATTATGGAATTTCAAGTGAGGAATGGGTGGAAATTGGGGAGAAACTCAAATTTTAATATTATGCTAAAGAACCTCTTGCAGTGACACAAGAGATGTCACAAAGGTTCACGCATTGTCTGCTGGCTTATCTTTCCTGGAGGGTTTCGGAAATCCATAGGCAAAGATAAGAGGGGTGTCATCCCAGTTCTAGAAAAGCTACCTGGAGGGTCTGTATGTTACTGTCTGCAGGTCAGAAGGAACGGTACCAGGGGATGAGGTTATAACCTTGAGCTAAGAAGCTTCAGGCTCTCTAAGAGCAATTGGGTGCTGGAGTGGGAGAGGACATAGCAGCCCTCCTTTCTTTCCCGAATCCTGGACACTGAGCAAAGGGAGTGGTATAAACAGTATGTCCATATTTTCCGCTGTCCTTCAAGTAGACAGTCTGTACCTAACACTGTTTGCCCAATGGGCACTTGAAAGAATGGCTGGGTCAGGCTCTTTTACATAACTCTGGCATGAGCTCACATTTCCAGAACACTGCACCAGTCTCTTGGGGAACTTGCTTTATCAAGCACTTCAAAAAAAAAAAAGGGGTCAAATGACCGTTCCTTGGAGATTTAAACAAGTACTTGCTTGGCAGGGACCTTAAAAAACACCAATAGCTTGGGTTAGAAACTCAGCGTATTTCTTTGGGAGAGACATTACAGCAAGAGATACTGCTTTCTATTGCACAAACATTATAAATGTTTTAGATAGATAGGAAGTGTAAATGTGATACGCGGGCTTCTAAAGTACAGGTGATGAAACCACACAAGACATTTCGGGAACCCGGGATAAACACATACTCCATGGTCCGCTACCCTCTTCACTTGCTCGAAGTCCTCTGCTTGGGCCAGCAGGCGCAGTCCCTCGGGATAGAGCTTGCCACAGGTCGGGTAGAGGGTCTCGCGGTCCTCTTTGCTCAACTCGGTGCCAAAGGAGTTAAGCGTGATGATAAAAGCACGTCTGTCTGCCTCAAACTGAATTTGCAAGACATAAAATCAGTGAAATTGAACCATCTACTAGACGCTCTAGACAAATTCATTTCCAAAATGATTTGCTTTCCTTTCCTGATCTATGTCTAATTATAATACAGACATGCGTTATTAATGTTCCCGTAGTCTCTTCCTGTAACGGAGTAACTCTGCTTGCCAGAGAAGGATCACACAGCAGTGACAACAGCCCAGGAGCCCAGGACCTCCCACTAAACTTCAGTTCCCAGGCTCTCTGTTACTAGTTACTCATGTGTCTCTCTCATGTAGGCCACTAGAGTCTCAAATGTGTCTTCCATAATAATTGGAATAATACCTACTTGCTGGGGTCGATTCAGAGATAGAACAAGGTAATGTAAATAGAAGGGCTTAGCAGAGTGTTTAGCACAAAATGTGCATATCATGCATGTTAAACATCCCTTTCTGATTGTTGATGTCAGTAGGATTTTTTACGTAATGAAACTGTGCTACTTACAATTCGTTTGTCCTTTCCTGGTTTTGTTTTTCTTCTTTAAAGTTCTAGGTTAGATATCAATAAATTTAAGTCTGTAGCTAAGGATTACAGGGCTTGGGACAAGTGATCTTCCTCTCAGGGCCTCAGTTTTCTTATTTGTAAATGGTGGGGTTTGGCTACACGATCTCTCAAGTGGGTCACATGTACTCCCGGCCTGTCTTCTCTGTGTTGAGCACCACTAGGCACCCAAGCTCCCAGCCCGTCAGGCCTCTCTGTCTTATCTAACCACGGAGTCCTTCTTGAAATTGCCTTCTCTTCCTTTGGACTCCTCTTAGTTTTCCTTTTACCTACTCTGACTACTTCATCTCAGTCTGTCCTCCATGGGCATCTCCTCTGCCCACCATAGGAGTTTGCCATGATATCCTTGGGCTAAGAAAGCCTTCTCCATCCACCCAAAGCAACCTGCACTTACCACATTATTTTAAAATCTGTGCATGTGTCTTTCACCCCACCACACTCTAAAATCTTTGAGAGATCATGTCTCTCTCGTTGATTGTTCAATTTTAAATATCCAGTGCCTGACACAGGAAGATCTTAACTGTTTACTAAATCCAATGGAATGGTCCACGGTTCTACTATGGTTCTACTATTTTAAAAATTCTCTATTATTCTCTACAATGTTGCTATCCAAGGTGTGTTTCAAGGATTAGTAGCTTTGACATCACCTGGAAGCTCGTTAGAAGTTCAGAATCTTAGACGGTAGTCCAGACCTAGTAAACCAGAATCTGCATTTTAACAAGATTCCGAGCTTATTCATATGCACATGAAAGTTGAAATGAATTGCTCTACAATACTATTTTTGACTAATTAATAACAAATCCAGACTTGCACCAGATTTTACTGGAACTCTTTTGTTAGAACAGGTGTTTCCTATCAGTACAGTGAGAGTTGGTTCCTTCTGATCCTTTTGATTGCTCTCATGGAAATTGTGGGTGCGCCAGAAGCGAGGAGTGGGCTTATTCGGAAGCAAAGGCAGCTGCCTCTGGCTACTGAATATATCCAGTCCTGTCGGTAATTTCAGACTGTCCAAGAATAAAAGAAGAAATGCAAGAGGGAGATTTCATGGCAATAAAAAAACCTTGAAATAATAGGGCAGGGGGAGCAACAATGGAGTTAATTGTCCCAGATGACCTTCAACGTCCTTTCTAGTTCTAGAATGTTAAAATAATAAGGAGAGAAATAGGGCCAGGTAGGCAGCACTGCAGGTATGCAAGGCAGGGGAGGCAGCTGCATGGAGTAGAGCATGACATTTTGGAGGAATGGCCATAGCTCAAACCCTGGGGAAGCAGCTGGAGAGGCAGGATGGACAGGTAGCTGGGAAGAGAATAGGAAAGGCTTCACAAGCCATGCCAAGAAGAGAGGACTTTGACTGATGCGGCTGGTTATCTGAACACGCCACACACTTTCCAACTTCTTGTCCTGGTTAACACTTGTTCCCTTTGCCTACAGAGCACATACTCCATCCCATGACTCTCCAGGTTGAAATCCTACCTGCATTTGAGGGTTCCATCAAATGTAATCTTTTTCTTAAGAAGCCCTTCTCTTTCCTCTCTAATTAGATATGATTTCCTTTGACTCCTTATTATACTATAATTTCCGTTTTATTATAACTGTCTATCTACTTTACTACTTCTAGCCTAGGGGCTCTGTGTGTGTGTGTGTGTGTGTATGTGTATTCTCTTAGTGAAAAGAACTGTAATTTTTGAATTGTAAAGGAGCTATGCTGTCTTTGACCATCCCTAAGCAGACAGTTTGCTATGACATCTGATTATGGAGGACAGTAGATGGGGTGGTACTAGTTTCCTGTAAGCCCTGTATCATTTTCAGAGGGCAGCCAGCCTGTGTGGCACAGTGTACGTCGGATGTCTTTCCTTTCACTCTACCCTTCAAACACTCACGCATTTTAAAACCATAACTTATTTTTTGTTGTTGTTGCAAAAGATAACCATGCAGTGTTGATGTATTCAAAACCATTATCCGTTGCTCATGATGGAGTTGGGCTCATCGAGTCAAAAATTCTGGCCAGTTCCTTACAGGAGGAAGGGTCTCCCTGGTGGGAGCCTTATTAGCATGTGTACTGACCGAGGGAGATGAAACAAACATATTCTGTGCTTATTTTTCACTGCTGCGTTAACCTTACAAACCGTCAGAAGAGCAGGAATAAGAGGCAAACAGTACACTGCAGCACATTTGTCTGCACCATAAAAAATTTCTTTTTTTAAATATGAAGCTACAGTCTTGTGATTAGGTCACATTTTAACCTGCAAACCTAGGTTAATGCCCTCTTCCACTGTATTCAGTCTTTTAAAGTCTCCTATCAAATGAGATCAAATGAGAATATGGAAGAACTTCAGAAACTCTAAGTGCTCTATAGTTGCACAAATAAAAGGGGAAGTAATTACATGATCTGGTATATTTATATAAAACTGACAAGCCTCTTCCAATCATATCATTAGAAATGTTATAACTGCATAACATACATAACTGATATTTTTATATAAATGTACAAAGATAGTTAAATGGATTTTTATTTTTAACACAGCTTGAAAAAAATCTAATCTAATAAGGTAGTATCATGGGTATAGGAAAGGGACAAAGAGAACACAGGGTATATAGTATTTTGACCAAATCCTCCTGGTGATAAGCATTCTGCTAATACTGTGCTATCCTTTTTACATTTACAAAGACATAATTCTCATTTACTTCTGATTTTTGTAGCACGTGCAGTATGATCTTTTTTTCAGTTTTTTTTTTTTTTTTTTTTTTCAGTACGCGGGCCTCTCACTGTGTGGCCTCTCCCATTGCGGAGCACACGCGCCGGACGCTCAGGCTCAGCGGCCATGGCTCACGGGCCCAGCCGCTCCGCGGCATGTGGGATCCTCCCGGACCAGGGCACGAACCCGTGTCCCCTGCATTGGCAGGCGGACTCTCAACCACTGCACCACCAGGGAAGCCCGTGCAGTATGATCTTGCTTAAGAATTAGCACAGAAGAGCAGTTTTTATACAAAAGAACTGTGCAGGTGAATTTGATGTAGACATAATTTAACATAGATAAACATATAAGAACTGGAGCCAGACTACCTGTATTCAAATCCTGACACTACCACTTACTAGACATCAGGCAACTTACTAGCCTTCTCTGCACCTCAGTTGTCCCTTCTGAAAATGAGGTACTAAACTACCCATCTCATTGTGCTATTTTGAAGTCCAAGTGAATTTGTGTATATAAAGCACTTAGGATAGTATCTGGTATATAATAAGTGTTAGCTATTAATAGTGCCATTGTATACCTCTGCAAGGTTATTATTTTTTCTTTTTTTATTGAATGAAAGATTCTTTAAATACTAAGTGCTTTACAATTTTGAAGTTTCACATTTCATATAATCCCAGAATAACCTTTTTGTCCCCCTTATCCCTATATTACCCCTGCCCCCTTCCCTCTCCCCACTGGTAACCACTAGTTTGTTCTCTATATCTGTGAGTCTGCTTTTTGTTTGTTCATTTGTTTTATTCACTGGTTTGTTCTATTTTTTAGATTCCACATGTAAGTGATATCATACAATATTTGTCTTTCTCTGTCTTATTTCACTTAGCATAATGCCCTCCAATTCCATCCATGTTGCTGCAAATGGCAAAATTTCATCCTTTTTTATGGCCAAGTAGTATTCCATTGTATATGTGTAACACATCTTCTTTACCCATTCATCTGTTGATGAACACTTAGGTTGCTTCCACACCTTGGCAATTGTAAGTAATACTGCTATGCACATTAGGGTACATGTATCTTTTCAAATTAGTATTTTTGTTTCTTTTGGCTATGTACCCAGTAGTGGAATTGCTGGGTTATGTGGTAGTTCTATTTTCCGTTTTTTGAGAAACCTCCATACTATTTTCCACAGTGGCTGCACCAATTTACATTCCCAACGACAGTGTATCAGGGTTCCCTTTTCTCCACATCCTTGCCAACAATTGTTATTTGTATTCCTTTTGGTGATAGCCATTCTGACAGGTGTGAAGGTTATTAATTTTAACATTAATATTTTCCTACATATTTTGTAGGTATAAAGTACATGAACCATTTCTAAACCACAGGAATTATGCCATGTACAAACTACTTTTTTTTTTTTTTTTTTTTTTTGCGGTACATGGGCCTCTCACTGTTGTGGCCTCTCCCATTGCGGTGCACAGGCTCCGGACGCGCAGGCTCAACGGCCATGGCTCACGGGCCTAGCCGCTCCATGGCATGTGGGATCTTCCTGGACCAGGGCACGAACCCGTGTCCCCTGCATCGGCAGGCGGGCTCTCAACTACTGCGCCACCAGGGAAGCCCCAAACTACATTTTTGAGCCAGAGATAATGTGGCTTTTTATAGTGTGGCTAGTAGTTAAATTTATGAAAAGAAATGGGGGAGCTTCATAGAGTCACTAGGCTGCTTGTGTTATGTTATCAGCATGTCTGGAAGAGACTAACTCACTTTCTGACAATTAGCATGCCATGAAAACAAATGTTATTTATCGATGTGCACCGTCTGTATAATATAGATAAAGACAAAAAATATTTTTTGGAGTTCTCCAAGGAGTTCTGACTTCAAGGACTGCTTTGACCTTAAAGTTTTAACAGTAGCTTTAACTGTAAGATGTTAATAATTAGGTATTTGAGGGGAGCTAATTTTATCAAATGCAGTTTCAGAACATTTGGTTGAAATATATGCAGATGAGGTTATTTCAGGTTTTTTTCTCTTCAAACCCAAAGGGTAGTTCTTATCAGGCTTTTCTTGAAATCAGAAGTCACTGAACAGCTTAAATATCTACCCACCAGTGTAGAAGCCACTGTAACATATAATCTAATGGTTAAAGATATTCTTTAGATAAAACTTTGTTTCACAGGGCAAAGTGAGAGCTTTTTCAGCCCAGAATGGTTTTTTTTTTTTTTTTTTTTTTTTTTTAAGATCCAAGCGAAATAGGAAGCCAGCAAGAGTGATCTATGTCAAATACTCAGTGCAAACTACGCCCAGAATTCCCCTCAGACCATTCTGATCTCTGGCCTGGGTCCCTCATGCATGTGCAGATTGACATTGCAAGCAAGAGGTCCTGTGGGCACAGATGAAATCTGTGATGATAAAGAGGAATTAAAGAGAATATAATTATTCTCTTTTAGAGAGGTTGGAACCAATGGTGGCATCTGACACATTGTGAGGTTTAAGTGGGCATGCCAACTGTGAATCACTACCCATAGAATCTTCTTGCCAAGAGTGGGGATGCTCAATGGTTGTTTGGGGCAACCTTTATTTTAGGATTTATATAAGGAACCATGCCCACAGTAGACTTTGTTGCCAAGTTGTGGGGGTCCCCAGCTGCCCAATTTTGGGAGGGAAGTTGATGATTATTATAAGAGTACCTATAGTGCACCAATTGTCCAAAGCATACTAAATTTTTAACTAATTATAATCTGCTTTCTTCATACTACATCAAAGTGAATCATGATCAAACTTCTATCAAAACCATTCTTTTCTAATTCCAAAGTAGCTCTTCTATGTAGAAAACTAAGAAAATACCTCTTTTAACTGAAGACATCAAATGATATATGTACAATAAAATATACTGCTATTTTATTTCTAAATAAAAGAACTTCTAAGATTTTAAAAATTGGTAGGATTATATAAATAAAAAGTGTATAAGCACATTATTTGACATAAAAAAATTCAAGGACTCTTTCTTACCTCAAGAATGGGGCACATAATTTCTGCTGTGACATCACCATGATTCTTACAGAATTTATAGAATGCCTCGATGTAAGACTTAAAAAGAAGAAAGATCATAAGGCAAGAAAATGAATATATTTTCCTTTTGGAAATTTCTAGATCAGCTTTCCATGGGTTATTAAACTCTTTAATGGAAATTGAATTACTTCTCCCCTAGGGAGATATTTTATAATAAATTTGGTGTAAACTTTCACCTTGAAGCACATTGCACAGCCTAAAAAAGGAACTCCACAAAAGAACAAAATTGTACTTATCATAACTTATAATTACTCAACAAGCACTTTTTTGCATGCCTCTTGGATTATTTCTCACTGTTAATTCTTGCTATTCTAACAAGAGTGCCAAACTCTCTTATGAGCTCTGCAAATAAGTCTAGATTTGGTCCTATGCTGATATTTAATGTGCTCAGGAGACACATTTGGGATGGCATTGAGCATGGAAGATACACTGGAAAGGCAGAGTCTAGGCTGTAGAGGCAGCCCTGTGTTTGAGTCCCAAATCTGTTACTTACTAGCTAACTGACTTCTGCCAAGTAAATTTACCTCTCCGTGCTTCAGTTTTCTCATCTGAGGAATGAGGATGGCACATAGTTTTGCTGGGTGGATTAAGTGATCTAATGCCTTTAAATGCTTAAAACAGCACCTTCTGTTAGCTATATCTCAGGGATGCTTCCTCTAAGCCCATAAGTCTTTATATAAAAAGGAAAACTGCTGCAATGCAATGCTTTTGAGAGGCCCACATGTTTCAGCATAAGAAGCTAGATATACAGCATGGCAATGTATACATATATATATATTCATTCAGGTACTCTATGAGAGTGTCCAAAGATGCTGTAGTGGTGTGAGTGAAAATGGATATATTTTGCTCAGCCCTTATTACACAGAATGACTCAAATGGCGGCAGCGTAGTCCAGACAGACAGCTGGTCAGATTATACAAAGTGGTGCCTATGATGTTGTGTCCACAGATGGTCATCTTGGTATGCTGCACACTGTCAGTAGATTAAAATTGTGTGGACAGATTAACTGTGAAATTCAGGGACTCTGGTAACAGGATTGAGGACAGAGATGGACATACATAACACAAGGTTCACTATGTATGCTGGTTCTTTTGAAATGGATTCATATGGTTCACCACACTCATCTGTCCACCCACCCATCATCCATCCATCCATCCATCCATCCATCCATCCATCCAATTGACACCTTTTATGTTCCAGGCACCATGTAAAGAGTTAAGGATACAGAGATGCATGGGATCCTCTCAAGGATCTTGCTGGCTGGGAGAAGTTGACATACATGTATTTAACTAGAAGACAGGCCAGGACTAAAAGATCTTTGTCCCCAGTATGCCTAGCTTCATAATTCAGCAGCTGGCTAACAGGCAAGTAACATTTAATAAAGAACTCTGGTTATGATGCATTATGTAATAAAGAAGAACATAATATTGGGGGAAACAGTTACCTTGTACAGTTTATTGCGCAGTATTTCAATATTCAGTTCGTCTAGAGTATTTTCAGACATACAGTCTTGAAAGAATGGAGCTGAAAGCAGAAATTATTGTACAAAATAAATTAATCAAAACATGATTATAAACTGTAGAAAATGTCTCCTGAACGCACCACCCTCTGCCCACCCCTAACTAGGACACTGTGGAGTGGCAATCCACAGACTCGGTGAGGCTAACAGTGATGGTGACAAGAAGGGTGATTACTCAGGAAGCATTTGCTCTGTGCAAGCTGTCACTAAACACTGGATATACCTGAACTTATTTAATCCTCACAACCTGGAACTACTCACTTTATGGTTTACTTTTTGAAGCCCCCCCGACACCCGCCTTTAGATAACAGTAATATTTACCATTTGCAACCTTACTATGTGCCAATCATTGAGTTGTATTAAAACCGTCTTAGTTTTCAAAACTCTGTTATAGTAAGATATTATTGTTTTTAAAATGAAGAAACTGGAGTGAAATGAATTGTTCCAAGTCACCTGGCTGGTGGTGGGCAGAGCCTGTCATGCTTAGGGATATCTGCTTTCAGACTCACCCTCTTTCTGCCATGCTATGCTCCATTAGCACTGGACACTTAATAAAGATGTAATTTTTTTCTTTTTAAAACTTGTTTTAAACAGCAACTATTTTGATGAATGATCAACAGTGAATAACTATAATCCAGGTTTCCTGACAATAACTGTATAAAATTATCCCATTAGTATTTTAAATGCTACAGCTGTTGTCAGTGCCAAATTATAATGAAATTATTATTTATTTCATCATTGCTTCAGGTCATTAGACAGACACTCCTGAGCATCTCAGAAAAATGGCATTCTTAAATTTCCTAAAACAAAATGTTTCCTATATGCAGCCTTATTAAGACAGAAATTTAAAATGAAAAGATAAGGAACTAAACATACAAAACCCAGCTAGAAAATTAATTTTTTGAAAAATTATAAGTTCTATTATTTATTTGCTATAGTCAGGAACAAAGTACAGGGGTTTGGAGGTTGGGAGATGAGCCCTAACTCCTTCTCAGCTACAAATGGTTTGCATGTGATCTGGTATACTTCATTGTCTTGATCTGAAAAATGAGGGAGCTGGACCAGATGATTCTTTAATGTCCATTTCACTTCTAGGAATCTGTATAGTACGACACTATATTCATGGAGAAAACTGTGAATTGAAAGTGCATTTTCTAATACTGTGATAACATACACAAGCAGCTGTGCAATGATTTATGCATTCATACCTAATGGTGTTTCAACCAGAATGGCATTAAAGAGATCAGAAGGTGTCTCTGCAATGTTGACTGCTTCCATTTCTGTGAAACGGCCCAACGGGTGGCACTTCACCAGAATTTCTTTCACAGATTTTTTTTGCAATGCACCGTTCATCAGTAGAATCACATTATCTATCATGTAACTGCACCTGGTGTAGAAGAGGGCTCAATCGTTAGGAAAACAGTTGCATGAGAACAAGAAGCATCCCTCAGGTAAAAAACAAAAAACAAAACAACCCCCCCCCCCACATTTCAGGCACACACGCTTTCGTTAAGGAAATATATATCTCCTTTTATTTTAAACTCTGGGTTTTGAGAGATGTAGGTGAGGTAAAATATCTGACTCTCAGAGGGTACCATAGTTTGAAAAACCATGTTCACAGTTATAACACCTGACTGGTGGGACCACACAGAAGATGACCCTTACACAGTAAATGCCAAATGTGGTGGGTGGGGCAGACAGTAGTGAGGGTGTTAAATTGTTTGGTTTCTCATAATGGACTATGGGCTTAAAAAGTTGAGAAACACAGACCTAAAGCGTTTCATTATACTTCAAAAACTGACTATTTAAATCTTTGATGAAGCTCATTGTTGAGTGTTCGATGTTTTAAATATTTAAAAATAAATAAAAATATTTAGTAATTTTAATATTAAAATGTTTTATATATTAAAAATTAAAGTATTCTGTTTTTTTTTTCCTCCTATGAGAGCAGATAGTCAACTTTCTAGCCTTTTCCCCTCCCAGAACCCCAAGAGCCCATAGGTTCACACTTTATGTGATTTCTCTATTCAATATAAGCTCTACCCAGGATATTCCAAGCAATGAGGTCAAGAAGTAAGAGAGACATAGTTGCTTCCTTCACAGAAAATACAGCTTAAGGGAGGCACTGGTACATTGCAGTGCAGCATACAGTCTGCATAAAGGAGATTACAGGGTGTGGGGATTCAGAGCTGGGCACTAAACCAGTCTGGGATCAGAATTCCTAGGGAGTGACATTCAGGCTGCAACTTGCAGAATGATTAGGAGCTGTCCAGGCAAAAGCGGTGGCTGGGAAAGAGTGCTTCCAGGCAGAAGGGAGAGCATGTGAAAAGCCCCAGAGACAAGAGGGCCAGGAGCAAGGACGTTCTTTTGCCTGCTGAGCACTGGAGGTGGGGCCCAGTCTGAACATGCAGGGTCCTGAAAGACAAGATGAGGAATTTGGATTGAGGGCAATGGGAGATGCTGAATACGTCAAGGATAGGGGGAATTATGATCTATGTAGATAGAATATGCATTAAAACAGGATAAGAAGTAAGCCAACACTTATATAGTAAAGTGCTTTACAAAAGTTATTTTATTTAATCACGATAATTACACTGTGATGATGATAGGTACTATTATTACCTCCGTTTTATAGATGAGGAACTGGCAGCCCAGACAGGTAAAAATCTCACCCATAACGACACAGCTAACAAATGAAGAGGGCTGAGAATCAAACTCAGACAGCCTGCTTCTGAAACTTTTCTCTTAACGCTCAGATTATGCTGTGTTTAGGTGTCAAGGATGACACATAGGTTTCTAGGTTTAACAGTTAGAAGCTGGAGCCATTTATTGAGATGAGAGCACTGGAGGAAGAACGGCTTGTAGTGGGAGCTGATGTTTGGACCGAATGAGTTTAGATGCCCAGGAGGAGATACCCAATAGGCCTCGGACGTCTAAGTCCTGAAGAGACAGCTGTGGACCAGAGACATTTAGGGAGCGTGGGCAGGGGGTGCTAGTTTAAAGGTGGAAGCAGATGTCTTGGGAATGCTTGAGACCACATTCTAGAGTGTATGTCAAGAGTTCTGTCCTGAGAACTCTGGGGAACCCCAACATTTAAGGACCTTGATAGAACCTGAGAAGGAATGACCAGATGGTAGGAAGAAAACCAGGGAAGAGAATTCTAGGAAGAGGTTAAAGGCCACAGGAAAGTCAGGGTAGACATTGAAGCAAGGTGTTCTCAGGATGCAGCCACTAAGAGGTCATCTGGCACCACAAAACATGTTCGGTGGAGTTTGCTTGTGGAAGGGAAAGGGGAGAAGCCAGAAACCTGACCACTGTGTGTTTAAAATGAGTGGGAAGTACAGAGGGTTTTGGAATGTTTAATTGTTTTGTTTTTTAAAAGAGTTTAAACTATAAAGCAGGGGAAGGCAACTGTATGGAGACCCGGGGGCCAGAGGAGCTTTGGACTTTCAGTTTGGGTGTATTTTTAGGTTTTTTTGTTGTTTTTTAAGGTGGGAGAGAAGAGAACACATTTAAGAGCTGAGGGGAAAGAGGCGGCCAAGAGGCTGAGGTGGCGGCTCAGAAGATGGAAGGGACAGCCAAGCGATGAGACAAGGTCCTCCACGTTTGGCAATGATGGGACTCAACTACTGCACAATTAAGGCTTGAAAAGAACACCTTTCACTGGATGAAAATGAACCTGGCCACTTAGAAGCCCTGTCACTGGAGTCTGGCGGCAAGGGTTACTGACTTCCTGTGCAAGAATGCATTTCCAGGGCTTCCCTGGTGGCGCAGTGGTTGAGAGTCCACCTGCCGGTGCAGGGAACTCGGGTTCGTGCCCTGGTCCGGGAGGGTCCCACATGCCGCGGGGCAGCTGGGCGCGTGAGCCATGGCCGCTGAGCCTGCGCGTCCGGGGCCTGTGCTCTGCGGCGGGAGAGGCCGCAGCGGTGAGAGGCCCGCGTAACGCAAAAAAAAAAAAAAAAAAAAAAAGAATGCATTTACAGCAGGATAAGAATCTCCTGCATTGCAACTGAGCTTCCGCAATGTACCCCAATAAAATTTTTACCTAAAGAAGTTTAGAAGAAGGCAATTATCCCTTTATAAAAAGCACATGGCTATAAAGTTTCTTCACTCCCCCAAACAGCAGTACCAAATTTGGACATTATGGAATTTTAGAACCCTTTTTATCTCTTGAAAATGATATTAAAATGGAAGTGCTTATTTAACTGTCCCCTTATGGCTCAAAAGCTATTACCTGAGAGGGGAATTGCCAGCACTTAATAATCCTTAGCAGACTCCAGATGTTTAATTGCTCCCCCTCAGCACCCCTGTAATGTAACAGCATATGAGCCGCCAACATTCCCAATGTGCAGAGGACAATGAGACCAACGCTGACAGGGGAAACCAAAGTCAATGCTGTGAGAATTTAGCCCACACGTAACACTCAAGCCTATGCCTGTACATGTGTATGTGTGCACATGTGTGTCTGGAGTGCTTTTTTTTTTTTAAATTAATAGAGAGGCTAGGCCCTCTATTGCAAAGAGCAAGGGCTATGGAGATTGAATTGTTTTATTTCAACTCATTTAAGTGGCCTTGTTTCTAAGATGGGACAACAGTAGCAGTTCTCATAGTTTTGTTCAGAAAATGAAATGAGACTTAGGATTCGGCCCATGGCAGGGGAGGGGGGTATCTTTCCTGTCTCTCCCTCATCTCTGTCACATAGGCACCAGGTATATAATTATTATTGGCTGTTTGGGATGGCGGGGGGATAATGTGCCCAGAAGACAGCTTGCTCTTTCCAGAGTATAATCTTGATAGAACTCTAGGGCCCTGCCTCCAGTGGTTAGGAAGGAAATCTCTACTGGCGTTGTTTGAGTAATGTTTGAGTTTAAAGACATCTGGGTGCTCACCTAGCTCAAACTCCTAATGTTTTAAATAACTGTGCTTATTAGTAGCAACAGAGCCAAAACTAGTGCCCACTCTATTGGGCTAATTTTTCTCCCACTCATGGTCTAGACAAACATCTTCACTTCTAGCCCCTTCTAAATATTTTCTTCTGTAACTTTGATATTGGCACATGTGAAAATCATGAAGTCACCTTAAATTGTAACAGTAAATGACTCTATTTCAAAAATTTTAGGTTGTAAAAATAATAATTTTTAAAAATGCCAATGCTTCTTGAGGTTGTTGCTATGTGCCAGGCATTACATGCATTACACTACATTATATTACATACATGCAGTACCTTATATGCATTACATGCATGTTCCCATTTAAGCCTCCCCACAAGTCAGTGCTCTAAGGACCATTATTACCACCACTTTACACATAAGAAACTGAGGCGGGCTTCCCTGGTGGCGCAGTGGTTGAGAGTCCGCCTGCCGATGCAGGGGATGCGGGTTCGTGCCCCGGTCCGGGAAGATCCCCCATGCCACGGAGCAGCTGGGCCTGTGAGCCATGGCCTCTGAGCCTGTGCGTCTGGAGGCTGTGCTCCGCAACGGGAGAGGCCACAACAGTGAGAGGCCCGCATACCACAAAAACAAAAACAAACAAACAAAAACTTTTATTATAAGTTTAAATACTGCAAAAATATTTCTGGTATATTGTGAATGTCAGTATTTAAAATGAACCTGTTAAATCAGTCAAATTAAATTATCCAATGAAGAATCTGAATACCCACTTGCTAAAGACAGATTTTCGTCCCCCTAAAATTCATGTTGAAGCCCTAACCCCCAATGTGATGGTATATGGAGATGGGGCCTTTGGGGCTATTAATTAGGTTTAAGTGAGGCCATGAGCGTGGGACCTACATGATGGGATTAGTGTCCTTATAGGAGTAGACACGAGAGATCTTGTTCTCTCTCCCTCTGCTACGTGAGGACATAATGAGAAGGCAGTTGTCTACACGTGAGGAAGAGAGCCTTCCCCAGGGAACCAAATTGGATGGCACCCTGATTTTGGACTTCCATGCCTCCAAAACTGTAAGAAATCAATTCCTGTTGTTCAAGTCACCCAGTCTATACCATTTTGTTACAGAAACCCGAGCTCACTAAGACACTACCACTATTCAATTACAAATACATAAACAGAAGGAAATTATGTTGTTCCTTATTTTTTTTTTTTCTGGAAATGTTATTTCTATTCCAATTCTCTGATGAAATTTTACCCTAATATGGCATTTATGTCTTTATATTGAAAGTCTTTTATGGCTCTCTATAACTCTATGTACATATAATTGAATATTATTTTTCATTTCCTGTGATCACAGGCTTCAAATGTTAGAAGAAATTTTATGAGTTATTATTATGATTACTACTATGTGGGCACACCAGCATGGCATAAATTTTTAAAGCTTTTTATCTTGAAATAATTAGGTTGACAGGAAGTTGCAAAAATAATACAGAGGGGTCCTATGTACTCTTCACCCAGTTTCCACCAGGGGTTACATCTATATAGCTATAGTGAAACATTAGAATTAGACAAGTGACACTGGTACTCTGTGTGTGTGTAGTTCTGTGTTAGTTTATCCCATGTGCCTATTTGTGTAACCACCACCACAGTCAAGGTAAAGAACTATTGTATCATCCAAAGATCTCCAATGTGCTACCCCCTTCACAGTCACATCCTTCTCTTCCCACCCACTATCTCTTAACCTCTGGCAAATACTAATCTGTTCTTTCTGTAACTTTGCCATTTTGTGAATAATATTTAACAGGAATTGTATATTATGTGACATTTTGAGACTGGCTGTTTTAATTCAGCTTAATTCCCTTGAGACATATATAATACATACAAGTTGTTGCATGTAAATAATTTGTCCCTTTATTGGTGAGTAGTATTCCACTGTATGTGTATACTTGTTTATTTAACCACTCACCTATTTAAGGCATTTGGTTTTGGGGGTTTTTCCCCCAGTTTTTGGCTATTATAAATAAAAACTGTTATGGAAACTTGTGTCAGTTTTTATATGGAAATAAATTTTAATTTATCTCAGATAAATGCCTAGAAGTGCAATTTGAGTTGCGTGGTAAGGGTATGTTTAGTTTTTTAAGAAAGTGACAAACTGTTTTCCAGAGTGGCTGTACAACTTTTAGTGAAGTGTATAAACCTTTCTTCTTTTAAAATCTCCTTACCTTCTCTATTTATAATAGAATTGTCTTAAATATTTCCTCTGCATACAGAAAGGGCCACATCAGACAAGTATTAATTTTTGCTTCAACTGTCAAATATAATTTACAAAATCAAGAGGAGAAAGTCTATTGTATTTACCCATATTTTCCTCCTTTTTTTATTGTTCTTTTCCTGTTGTTTCAGACTCCTTCTTTTATCATTTCTTTTCTGTTTCAAGAACTTTGTTCAGCCATTATTTTAGGGTAGGTCTATGGGCACAAATTCTTAGTTTTCATTCATCTGAGACTGTTTTGAGTTGCTCTTCATTCTTGAAAGATATCTTCATTGTATATAGAATTTGAGTGGACATCTCTTTCCTTTTAGCATTAAAAAAATGTTACACTGGGCTTCCCTGGTGGCGCAGTGGTTGAGAGTCCGCCTGCCGATGCAGGGATCACGGGTTCGTGCCCCGGTCTGGGAAGATCCCACACACCGCGGAGCGGCTGGGCCCGTGAGCCATGGCTGCTGAGCCTGTGCGTCTGGAGCCTGTGCTCCGCAACAGGAGAGGCCACAACAGTGAGAGGCCCGCGTACCTCAAAAAAAAAAAAAAAAAAGTTACACCCCTTCCTTCTGAACGCCATCGTTTCTAATGAAAAATCCACCATTGTTCACGTTGCTTTTCCCCCACAAGTGTCACAGCTTTCAGGCATTTTTGTCTTTGTCTTTCAGAAGTTTGACTATGATGTGTCGTGGCTTGGATTTCATTGGGTTGTTCTTGTTTGGGGTTCACTCAGCTTCTTGACTCAGTAGGTTTGTGTTTTGCCAAATTTGGAAAATTTTTAATTACTGTTTCTTTGAATACATTTTCAGCCTTTCCCCTTTTCTCCTCTCCTCCTGGGACTCATTGCTGCTGTGTATTTTGAGTCCCAGGAGTGAGGGAGAGAATGGAGTTGGAGGAGTCTTAATCTTAAAGGATGTAGTGGGAAGAACTGGAAGTTTGAAATCCAGAAGCTTGGAGAAGGGCTCTGTTCCCACCTCACCCCCCCATCCCCCCCAGTCACCCCTGCAGACTACTTCTGTACTTCCACAAGCTAAGTAGAAGGAGCCATTTGCATCCCATCATATCAAAGGTACATACTATTAGCATAGTTTATGACTGTGCTGATCTTGATCACCTGGCTGAGGCAGTGTTTGCCAGATGTCTCCACACTGCGAAGGTACTGCCCCCTCTTTCCACATTGTACCCTTTGGAAGAAGTCACTGTGTACAGCCTATCCTTAAGAAGTAGGGAATATGGTTCCCCTCCTTGAGGATGGAGTATCTACACAAATTATTCTACAAGGGAGATTTGTCTCTTCTCCCTCATTTATTAAGTTATCCAATCATTTATTTAGACCAGGATGGTCTCATAAATATTTATTTTACATTTATTTTTATTTGGGGTGATAATTCAGTACAACTTCCTTTATTTTGTTGCTCAGATTGTTCCAGCTTTAGCCACTAAGGGCTCTTGCAGTTGGCTCCTGTGTGCTCCTTTAACATACCCAACCATTGCAGGTTTTTTGTTTTGTTTGTTTCGTTTTTCATGTCCTCATATTCTGGCATTCCAAGACAGTTTAAGTTCATCTTATATATTTCTTGCCCCAGTCTTAAAATTAGCTTTTTCTCCAAGGAACGCTGATTCCCTTTATGGGAGAATGGTATTAGAAACCAAGATCTGGGCATTAGGTGGGGTATTTACCAGTGTGGTTTTTATTGTAGGCATTCTCAGCTAAGAGCAAAGAAATATACACATACCTAATAAGCAAGGATTCCATCAGAGTATTATTCTCACTCAGTAGGTCCCACTTCAAAAACCTTATCCATGGCCACACTTCCTTCTGCCACATAGAAGTATACTATTTGCAAATCTTCAGCTCCAGGCAAAATCTCTTTCTCCAGCCTCAGATCCATATTCTTTCACTTCCTTTCTGTGAATATGACTACTGATTTTCTCATAGGCACCTCAGTCACACTATCTCAAAAATCTTATTGCCCCTAATCTTTCTCCTTCTTCTGGAATCTCTATCTTTATCAGCAACCTCACTACTCTTATTCCTAAAAATCTCTCAATGGCTTCCTTCTGCCTTTAGAATGAAACACAAGTTTCTCATAATTGTATTCAAGGCCCTTCATTCGTTGGTTTCTGATTACTTCTCTGGCTATTGATGTGAATGATAGCATTAAAAAGAAAGTATATATTTTAGAAGAGAGAATAGAACAGACCCCAAAAACTTTTAAAGGGCGAGAAGAAGACTTTGTAAGAAGAATGAGGAAAGGCCAGGATGGTTAAAGGAGCCCAAAAAGAAAGTGTCATCACAGAATGCACAGGATGAGGACATCTACTGTGGTGAGTTATGAAAAAGCTGAAAATATATCCATTAGACTTAGCAACTAGAGTGGTTTCGAGGGCCTGGTGGGGTAGAAAATAAGACTGGAGTGGGTTGAGTAAATAAGTGAGAATATAGCAGTAGAGACTATCCTTTTTAAGAAACTTGGCATCAAGAGGGTGGGAAAGGGTAGAATACCATTATCTTCACGTGGTTGCTGTGTAAATTAAATCAAATCACACATATGAAAACAGTTTGGAATCATAAATTGTCACAGTAAAAGGAGTCCAAGCTTTGAAACAGATAAGCCTAATTCTAAGCCCAGCTCTGTTACTTAAAAACCAGTTTAACAAGAGCTTCATTTCCTCATCTTAAATGGAAATATTTATTCAACTTGAATGGTTGGCACCAGGATTAGTCATACATATGAAAGCATTACTGCAGTGCCTCCTGCAAAGAAGGAGGGTCATACATCCTTAGAGGAAGTTAATTCTCTATAAACCAGATCTTGGAGGAAGAGGAGGAGAAAATTATAAGCCACATACATAATCTTTAGAGTAAAAAAATTGCAATGTTCATACTCTTTCATCAAGTCTGAGATTTCTACATCTCTGCACTTTTACACTTAGTTCTAGTTAACAGAATCCTTTCTAAATTTACCTATTGCTCTTAGAAGATAAGGGTTTAGGGACTTCCCTGGTGGCGCAGTGGTTAAGAGTCCGCCTGCCAATGCAGTGGACACGGGTTTGATCCCTGGTCTGGGAAAAGCCCACATGCCACGGAGCAACTAAGCCCGTGCGCCACAACTACTGAGCCTGTGCTCTAGAGCCCGCGAGCCACAATTACTGACCCCGTGTGCAACAACTACTGAAGCCCGTGCACCTAGAACCCATGCTCCCCAACGAGAGAAGCCACTGCAATGAGAAGCCCGCGCACCGCAACGAAGAGTAGCCCCCGCTCGCCGCAACTAGAGAAAGCCTGAGTGCGGCAATGAAGACCCAACGCAGCCAAAGATAAATAAAATAAACTAATTAAAAAAAAAAAAGAAGGGTTTAACTCCTGGTATGGCATGGAGACAAGAAGCTGAGTGGTATAGTCATTTGGAAGACAGAACATCCACAAGACCATAAATCATAATACCTGTTGGGATACTCACCCTCAGGTCTAGATTTATACCTTTCATAAAATCTGTTACCATCCTGTTCTACATCTTATAACCCTAGAATTATCCTTGTGTGGCCATTATTTTATATGATGTTTCCTTTAAGATATCTGAGCTTCAAAATATTTAATGTTGGCTTCCCTGGTGGCGCAGTGGTTGGGAATCCGCCTGCCAATGCCAATGGGTTCAAGCCCTGGTCCTAGAAGATCCCAAATGCCACGGAGCAACTAAGCCCGTGAGCCACAACTACTGAGCCTGCGCTCTAGAGCCCATGAGCCACAACTACTGAGCCCACGTGCCGCAACTACTGAAGCCTGTGCACCTAGGGCCTGTGCTCTGCAACAAGAGAAGCCACTGCAATGAGAAGCCCGTGTGCTGCAATGAAGAGTAGCCCCCGCTCACCGCAACTAGAGGAAGGCTGCGTGCAGCAACAAAGACCTAATGCAGCCAAAAAATAAATAAAGTAAATAAATTTAAAAAAAATTAATGTTTTCTCTTTGGAAATGTAATCATTAATCTCAAAACAATGCTGGTTAACTCATCATAAATGATAGCTGCTTTTATGTATGAAAAGGCCTGAACCCCTTTGTTAAGATGGAAGCTCTTCATGACTCAGTCTTAATTCTTTCAGGCACGACTGGATAGGAAACAACTTGGCGAATTTGGAGATGACAAGAGATTCATCATCTCAAAGCATTGTGACTAAGGTTTGGCTTCATCATGTGAGCCACACCCTGATGTCAGGACTGGTTCCTTCTACCTAAGTGGCTGGATCAGCATCCTTTCCTATGCAACATATAATATAGTGTTCTTAGTGATAATGATGCTGTTTTCGGCAAGCAGGACTGTGATACGATTCTAGGTCACACTTGTACATATAGAAAATACAAGATCAGGGACATAAAATGCACGATCAAGGGCTTCTCTGGTGGGGCAGTGGTTGAGATTCTGCCTGCCGATGCAGGGGACATGCGTTCGTGCCCCGGTCCTGGAAGATCCCACATGCCGCGGAGCGGCTGGGCCTGTGAGCCATGGCCGCTGAGCCTGCGCGTCCAGAGCCTGTGCTCCGCAGCGGGAGAGGCCACAGCAGTGAGAGGCCCGCGTACCGCAAATAAATAAATAAATAAAATTTTACAAAATGCACGATCAAGAGTAATTGTTCATGGAAAGTATAGGGGTGTGTGTGAAATACATTAGGTGTACTTAAGTTATTTCATTCTGAATGAAACTCCTCAGTGAAAGGTACTGATCCACCCTTAACAAGCCCACCAGTTATTTACTGTCACATGGACAACAGGGCCATGTGGAAAGTATTTTCCCATGTGTTAATTTTCAAATGAAAGTTTTCCTTGATTGTATTGATAAACATTTCTGATATACCCCAGATTTATTCAATCCAATGGTAATCCCATGTACTCAGATGGGGCAGCCCCGACATTTAGTCTGATTTGCTAATAGACTGTTGAGGTTTAGAATATCCCCATAAACACACTGCTCCCTCTTGAAATCTGACATTTTGGTTAACATTTCTTACTTCCCTGAAGTTTCCCATTTTTTAAATAGAGGAAGTGAAAATTAAAACCATTTTTAAAAGCAATTAATTTTGCTGTCACACTCATTTTCTTTTCCTTCCAGGAAAATAAAATACTGAGAAACTACTAAGAAGTCAGCATTGCTGTAACAGCACATTTAGAACAAAAATGTTTATCACTATGCATTTCCCAAACCCTTGGTAGCTCTGGAATCTCTAGAAAACTCTTTTCTCCAGTACTTAAGATTCTCTACAATCTTGGTCTAACGCATTTGTTTGGATTAAAAATTCTTCAAGGTTGTTTGTCCTTTTCTCTATCAGTGTCTTTGTTCCTACTCTTCTCTATATGGATAAAGCACCCCTTCCCCACCAATTGCTAAAAGCTGAGATCTTTCCCATCCTTTAAGGCCAATATTCAAATATTCATTTTAAGCTTTTAAACTGTCTCTAACTAGAAGTGATATCTTTCTTTTTCTCTCTAAATTTCTGTATTTATATTGGTGTGAAATTAATTTTTAATATACATTGGCAGTAGCAATGGTGAACATGAGCAACAGTTAGCTCATCCATTCACAAATAGTTATTATATATCTAAAGATCTAAGACCTGGATTCCTGCACTAATTTTGCCACTAATCAATTGTTCTTGGGTAAGTGATTTTACATGTTCAAGTGTAATTATTTACAGATAATTCCTACCTATCTTTATTACTTATAGTATCCTTAAAGATAAGGACTTTGTTCAGTACAATTTTTGTACTGAGGCCTGAACCATACTTGCACAGAACAGGGACACACACTGATGATTTTTTTCAATTGATGAATACATTTTTCTCTATGTTCAGACAAATATGTTAATTCTGATATTCCCTGAGTAAACAGAATCAAGAAGATAACTGGCATTTTTTTCTAGAGGTCATAGCTGCTTATTCCTTGCTTTTTCTGTACTTTTCTACTGAGGAGAATAACATTAGTGAGATTGCTCCAGTGTCGCCCCTTCTCTAGCACTGTATGTAAATATTACAGAAATTCATAGGAAAACACCAATGGAGTGATACTTCTTGCTCATTAGGCAGTTAGACATGCTGTGTCTATAATAGCTTGTTCTCCACCTAGTCAAGAACAGTGACTGGTGAATCTCATCTTTATTATATTCAAAACACCAGTCACAATAAATTTTGGAGAATCTTATTTCTTCCAATGAGGAAAGAAAAAAAGAAACAGCTGAGAGGACAGGGTAGATGAGAAAAATTTTCATACATTGTTGGAGCATGAGGGAGCAATCTGCTAATATCTATCAAAATCTAGAACTTGCACAGCTGTTGACAAAGCAGTTTCACTTCTGGGAATCCAACGTAAGGAAATTCTGGCATGAGGAAGCAAATATATGTGTACAATGATGTCTGTTGTAGCATTACTTGAAATAGCAAAGAAATAAACTATATGGACAAAAGGGGGATGATTAAATAAATCTTGGTACATCCAACACAATGCAATACAATATATGCTTTAAAATAAGTTAGATCTATATACACTTATGTAGAAAAATCTTAATAGATTACATAAAAAAGACAAATTGTAGGCAATACATAGTATAATCTCACTGTTCTAAAAAAATAAAACCAACTATGTGTATTCATATTTATTGGTTTAGATATAAATGTATGCATACACATAAAATGTTTTTCAAATAGAAAGAAATTTGGAAAGGCATGCATAAAACATAAGTGTTTGCCTCTGGGCTTTGGGAAATGGGTACTGGAATATACTCTTTACTTAGAAAACCTCTGTTTTGTATTTCTAAAAAGCCATCTCATAGGATTGTTGTGAGAATTAAATAAATTTAATACATGTAAAGTGATTATAAAATTGCTGGCTTGTAGTAAGCACTAAATAAATTTTTGAATAAAAACTCTTAAAAAAATATACACACGTGCCTCATTTTCAATTAAAAAAAACAAAATACATGAGACAAAATAAAATACAACTAAGGCAGTGGTTATCTGGATAAGTACCACAATGGATTTCAATCTCTCCAGGTTATGGGACAAGTCTTTTACTAAGTCTTTTACTAAACAATTGCTGGGGAAGGAGCAATACTTTGGAAAACAGGTTGCTGGGATCAATCATGCCCCCTGGTGGTTGATTGCTGCCTAGCCAGAAAGTTGGCAAAGCAAAGGATAGAACCCGTTCACCTTGGCCCTGATGTATCAATATTATACGTTCTGTGGCATCCATTACCTTAACATCGTTAACCCTCAGACACCACTTTTTCCGATGTCAGGCGGCATCGGCAACCCAACAGCCATACTGGTTAAGCCTGTGTTTCTGCTCTCTCTGCTGGATGTGCCTCCTGTTCACGTACAAACGGGGTCATTCTTCAGGCCTCCTTTATGCAAACTTTTCTCACTTTCACAGGTGACTAGACCCCAATGCATAAAGTTAGCTACATTTTTTGTGTATATGTGGATATGTTGTATGTGTAGATTTATTTGTGTATTATATATGTGCATAATTTTCAATCAGCCAGTTTCATGGATGTACGATTTGTATAGTCACACAGGATTCCACACTTAGAAGGGCCCTGTGCTTGGTTTAATTCTCTGCTGTTTTTCTCCTGAAATTACTAAAATTTTTTTTTTTTTTTTTTTTTTTTTTTTTGCGGTACGCGCGCCTCTCACTGCTGTGGCCTCTCCCGTTGCGGAGCAAAGGCTCCGGACACGCAGGTTCAGCGGCCATGGCTCACGGGCCCAGCCGCTCCGCGGCATGTGGGATCCTCCCGGACAAGGGCACGAACCCGTGTCCCCTGAGTCGGCAGGCGGACTCTCAACCACTGCGCCACCAGGGAAGCCCTACTAAACATTTTTTAACAAGGACCCTGTATTTCATTTCACTGGCCTCACAAAATAATGTTCTACTTTCAATTAAACTCACAACTCTAAATTTAATATAATAATTATTATTTTAGATGAGGAAACCAAGGTTTTGACTGATTCAGGAACTCTTTTCAGGGTCTCACAACTGGTGTATTGTAGACAGAGAACCTACCTACTGGCTGTAAGAATTTCTCACGTGCATCAGGGTCACCTGATTGAAAGGCTTATTGAAAGTGCAGATTCCTAGATTGCAGTCCAGAACCTACTAAAACATACTTTTTAGAGGAATGGTCTTAGAATCTGTACCTTAAGTAACTCTTCTACTGGCTTAGAGAACAAAGTCTATATTCAATTCATCTCTAATCTTAGAACCTAGCATAGGCCTTCACTCATAGCAGTAACTTAATAAACATTATGCTGATTAAGTATCATTCAGTTATAGCTCGACCAAGCATCACTTTTGCAGAAGAGCACCAGTGTTTTACCATTCAAGTGCTTGAGAGTTTTATACGAGGAAGGCTTTATCAGCAGCTAGAGTTGAGACATTTTTGTCCTGCACTTGTTCCCCATTGAACATTCACATGGATAGAAAGCCTTTAAGTTGGTGCAATCTTTATATTTCAGAACATTTCTGGCCAAAGAGTCAGAATCACAAGTGCATAGTGATGTCAAATAGTCAGTCTCATAATATTATTGGGAATTTGATTCTTGAAATCAGAATTTAACAAATTAAATACTATACAGACTTGGAGGTAAGGAAGACACAAAACATCTAGAATATTCATGACCAGATGGAAGGCTATATAAACATTTAAAAATATTAGAGGGGGAAGGGGGTGAGGGGAGGAGAGGAGGTGAAGGAGGGGGCATGGGCTCATGCCGCTGAAGTCCACTCACTCGCTGGTCACCTCCTGACAAGTGGAGGGGATCCGCTGCGGACCAAGGAAAGCGGAGGAGCCTGGTGGCAGCCACCCCCTCTTCTGCACTTCCCTGCACTCTCATCTCTCTCGGCCTTGGCTTCTGACACGAGAAAGAGATGATGGTTGAAAGTTTTGGAGATCCCTGTTTTTTATGGAACACAGTTGTGTAAAATTTTCATAAGATTCCTTGGCAATAACATACACTTGTGATGGACCCTAGAAATACTGCTGTTAGGATTGGGTTCTGATTCCGAAGGATTTTCAAGAAAGAGTCCCTCGGCCATCAGTACTGGCACACTGGTCAGCAAGACAGAAGTAGAGCTAGAGAACAGCACAAAGGAAGAAGAGGACCTTCGCAAGTGGAATCGGGAAAGAAACATCGAAGCAGGGAAAGATGATGCTTTGACTGATGTACAGCAACAGTTTTCAGTGAAAGAAACAAACTTTACAGAGGGAAACTGAAAATCGAAAATTGGCCTTCAGGCTAAGAGAACTAAAAAACCTCCAAGGAACTTAGAGAACTATGTATGTCAACCTGCCATAAAAACAACTATCAAGCACCCAAGAAAAGCGCTTAAAAATGGGAAGATGACAGATGAAAAGAATGAACACTGTCATTTCAGTGGTGTCCTCTGATGCACAAACGTTTTCAATTTCGATGAACTCCAATTTGTCTGTTTTTTCTTCTATTGCCTGTGCTTTGGTGTCATAGCCAAGATATCACTGGGAAATCTAACATCATGAAGGTTTTCCCCTATGTTTTCTTCTAAGGGCTATAGTTCTGGCTCTTATGTTTAGGTCTTTGAGAGATTTTCAGGTATCCATCTTACTCTGAACTTGCTCCCTGAGTTCAGAAACTGATTAAGATAGCATGGCATACTTTGGACATAGGAAATTGTTATAAAAAAACGTAAGGTATGGGCTTCCCTGGTGGCGCAGTGGTTGAGGGTCCGCCTGCCGATGCAGGGGACACGGGTTCCCGGTCCGGGAAGATCCCACATGCCGCGGAGCGGCTGGTCCCGTGAGCCATGGCCGCTGAGCCTGCGCGTCCGGAGCCTGTGCTCCGCAACGGGAGAGGCCACAACAGTGAGGGGTCCGCGTATCGCAAAAAAAAAAAAAAAAAAAAAAATGTATAAGCTATGGATATTGGACTAGCAACTGTTAGTTTGATTAGGTAGTACACTCCTATGATTCAGAATTTAAAAGATAAAAAAGGAAACAATAAAACATTGTTACCATCATTACCCTTCTCTCCCCTGAGTACTCATATCCATTTCGGAATCTCCTTTTAGGCAATCATGTGATAACCCCCTACTAACTGTGATAGCTAGTTCAGCAGAACAACAACAACAATTTCTCAACCCAAATGAAGAAAAGTGTTCTGTATATTGAAATTGTCTTACTTGGAAAATAAATCAAAATAAATTGTTTGGAACCAAAATTGTGCAAAGAAACTTCCAGGAGCGTAACTCCATCAGTGCCTTTGATATCTCCCATATATATATATATATATATATATATATATACACACACACACAAACAAGCAAATACATGCAAAACCCCCCATTTAAAAATATAAATTGTACCATACTGTAAAAAAAAATTAGAAAAACTTACTTGAAAAAAATGCTAATAGATATTTTAAATTAATTAAATTATTTTTACATGATTTTCTTTTAAAATGTATAGAAAGAGTATAAAAATATGTCAAATCATGGTGAGATTAAGAATGATTAATTTATTCATATAATTTTATCTAACTTAAATGGGCTTATTCTTTTTGAGTAGAAATAACAAAATCCTTCTTCCAACTTGCAAATTCTTTCTTCCCTTAGCTTAGAATTCCCAGAAATCATTGACTGTTTTCTCTCATTCGTCATAAATCAAGACACTAAATTCTGTTGTCTTCCTCTCAGATGCATCTAACCACTGTCCCCTCCTTCTTAACTCTACTATCAATATTTCCACTCTAAACTTTAAAAATAGCTTCCTCTATGGTTTCTCTGCTTCAAGCCTCATTTCTTCAAAACATCTTTCACAATACCAACAGAATCATTTTCCTAAAATATGTATCAGATCATTAACCCTCACTTTTCAAGGCAATAAGAGTTGAAAAGTAAAAACAAACAAAAAAGTAAAAGTAGCAGCTTTGAAATGCTATTTGGAGAGCCCTGATGTCGCATCTTAGCATTTCTACTACTTCCTGGCTACAAGGACTTGGGCACTTGAAGCATGAAATGGTAGCACCCTTTCTGAAAAGCCTTCCTTGATTGTTACTTATAGAGACTTAGGCCAGAGCCCTAAATCAGGCCAGGCTCTTGACTCTCGTTCCCCAGTCCATGCTCCTGCTCTTGTGTGGGCTCCAGCCACACCTGAGATGACTTATCTCAAGATACACAATCTTATCATGCCTCACTGATGTACATGTATTCCTTTAATCAGATGCCCACTGAAATACTGGTTCAAATTCTACTTTCTCTGCAAAATCTTTTAAAACCAGATTTAGTTATTTCATCCTCCAGACTCCTCTAATTGAATGTTCAAGTCTCTATTATAGCTGTTGCTTAATTCTGTCATCTTTTCACCCTTTGGGAACACATATGCTTGCTCCATCAGAATGGAAGTTCTTAGTGACTCAGAATTAGGTTATTTATGTTTTGACTAACAAGTGATGGGGTAACCAACTCATCCAGTTTGCTGAGGTTTTTCCTGGTTTGAGCATCAAAAGACCTCATCCTGAGAAACCCTTTAGGGCAAACCAAGGTATACAGCCTCCTAATGTACAGCACAGTTCAACGCCTACAGCAGGGTTATAAAGTGTCACTGGAATAGTCAAGAACTTTGGTTAGCTTTCATAAATGAATCTCTAAAGATTTCTTCACTGTGTGGTCCTTAACCTACGATTCTTGGTCGATGTTACTGTGAAGTATTGAATATTATATTTCCTTGGTCATCCTATATTGAGAAAATTTGATTATTTCAAGAGATTAAAACAATCTTAAAATAAAATTAGTATTTTGAATATTAAAATGTTATTCTAGTCAGATGGCTAATCTCAAAAGATAGGAGAAATTGAAATGCTGCTGGAAAGTGTTGAGTAGGAGGGAAGAAAAATAAAACAATCCAAGCCTACATTACATAGTCTCTTCATTAAAATGTTATTGGATTCATTCCTTTGTTTCATACCACTGTGTATAATTATAGTACATAAAACCTCCAGATCTTCCTGCTATTAGGCATTTAAAAATATCCATTCCAGATTTTCAAAACAAGTTTTACATATACAGTAATTATATCACACGCATGTGCAATGCTTAGATTATATTTATCATACCACCTTAAATTTAGACCATCTCTATTAGGGTTGACTTAATCATTTTCATAATGATGCCCTGGGCATTTCCTAATAGGGCAGGAAGTAATCCTATTTGATGGGAGTTCACAGGCGCTAGACAGACACTTGACTTTGCAACATGTTCTAAAAGAAAAATAAGAAAAATAGTTTCAGAACTATTGGACAACTGTCCTGCACACATACCTTTGTTACCTTTTGTTATGGTGACACATCTTTAGGTTCTACAGAGCACAGCTGGATGCTGCCAGTGTTGGCAAGTCACGTGACATGGTGGAACAAACCACGGATTGAGATTCAGAAGCCCTAGGTTTCAGTGCAGTTGAGCTCTCTGGTCTCTGACAAGGAGATAATCCTATCCATGTAATTAACTGTGGTGGAAAAACTCATAAGAATAATTGTGAAAGTGACTTCCAAGTCATAAAGTTGAGGCACCATAATGGGACATTTTTAATTAGGGGTGCACATCAGATTAACCTGCATGCCTTCCAAAATACAGGTGGGCCCCACTCCAAGGCCAACTGGATCAGAATCTCCTGGGATAGGGATCAGAAATATACTTATTGTTTAAAGGCCCACAGATATTTCTGATTTACTTGCCTTTTAATAAACTATTGGGCCAGTACAAGATCATTAGTTTTCTAGAATGATGGACCTGAAATCAAATCTCTTCCAAATCTCTTAATAATGTTGTGATCTTGAAATATACATTAATATGTTGAGCCTCAGTTTCTCTAGTTTGAAAACTGGAGATATAAACACTTCTTTGTGTAGAGATGTAGGTAAAACATCTAGGTCAGATGTCTGATAAGTAAACTAAATACCTGAAGATCATAAGACAAAAGGGAGTGCTGGCAACTGTGGCTAATTGGATAAAGCCTTAATTAAATATATTTTTAAAAATTACTGTAAAGACTGACCTGGTCACACAAAATGTACCTGCAGGCATGACATTTGGTTTTTACCCCTAACATACTGGCCAGTAAATAACCAATTCTCAAGTACTATATAAAATATAAAACCTGAACTGTCTGAAAGTATGTTTCTATATGTATGTGTAAGATACTGCTAAATACAGGATTATATATTGATTCAGCAAATATTCAGTGCCCATTATATACTTGTAAGTCCAGATAGAGATACTAAAAGAACTAATTCAAAGAGTTTACAGCTGAGAGAGAGACAGAGAGACAGAGAGAGGCAGAAGATAAATTAAAACATGCCCATTACTAACAATACTGATTCTACCAAAACTACATTTCCACGTCTTATTTTTTATTAACTTTCTACCCAGGTATTTGTGACTGTCTGAATTCTTATATACAGTTTTTAAATATCGCTAATGACTAGAAATATTTGGAATTTTAAGTAATTGTTTTTAGAAACAGAGTATATTTTAACTAGATTGACATGGTAGTTTGTTGTGAAATAAGAAGGCTAATTAATGCTAAGGCTCCTTCCAGGTTTAAGAGTCTATAATTAGGAAGCAATAAATCGTGGAATCATCACGTAAGAGGAACCACTGACCAAATGACTCAGAGTTATTCTTAGAGCTGGAGCATCTCTTCACAGATCTGGGGAAAATTTTCATCATGTGAGATCGTCTTGCAACCTAAAAAGTACAAAGCCTGGCAGCTTTCTCATTGTTAAAATTGGACTGTCCCCTGTCATCACAGGTCAGATTTTCCGAACTCATCTAAAATCTGAGCAAAATAATTTTACAAAGCCTACTGCTAACATTTATTTCAAATCATGACTCCTCCACTTTTTAGATCTGTGACTTAGGCAAGTTATTGCACTTAAGTTTTCGTTTCCTCATCCTTAAAATGGTTATGATCAGAACTGAATAAGACTTGTCATGAGGGTTTAATGAGACAATATTTGTAAAGTACTTAGCAGAGTCTTGGCATATAGAAATAGTTCATAAATGGTGTCTAGCATTTGGATTATCATTTTTGCTGTTACATAACTATGGCCATGTTGTCTTAAAGCTCAGGAATCTTTAACGTCTTCATAATTACCCATGCCAGACATTTTTGCAAGAGGCTTCCCTGCTTGCAAATCCTCTCTCACAGGCAGCCATTCAAGATTAGATATAAACTCGGACCTGACTCAGTCCAAAGCTCAAGTGCATTCTACTTCACCCCAACTGTTATGGAGAGGAATAAATCTTGGGACACACACACACACAAAATACTCTGATGTGATAAAGGCCAGCTTCATTAGCCTGGCCACTGAAGACTCCATTATCTGGTTGGAATTTACTTCTCTAGCCTCCCTTCCCCATTTCTCTCCTTCCTTTTCTGCACAGCCTACTCCAGCCCAAACTGACCAGTTATTCCTCATGCAGGCAGAATCCTTCCCTCTTCATGCGTCAACCCCAGATGTTCAGCCTTCTCCCGAATCTCCAAATTCTACTCCATTTCCAGGCTTGGCAACAATGTCGGCCCTTCCAGAATTCTCAAAAAAAGTGCTTGGGCTTTAGACTGAGTCAGACCCAAGTTCATATCTAATCTTCATCCCTGACTAGTTGTATACTGTTGGAGTCTTTAAAAATGTCAGCATCTGTGTCTTGCCTATAAATAAAATTCTATACTATTTAGTGATAGGAGGATTGACTGCACAAACAAGGAACACAGGCACTAACAACATGTCTCAGGGACGTCAGTGGTTACTTCCTGCCTGGAATTATGATCATTTCTTCTACTTGCTTATTTACGGAAATGGTACAGAACAACTGGATCACTATGTGTGAAGAACAATTTGAGCTGGATCTCTAGTCTCATTCCTTACACCAAAATAAATTTTAGATGAATCAAAGTTTTAAATGTAAAAAATGAAACATCAACAACAACAGCAAAAAAATGGAAGAAAAGACAGGCGAGTTTATTGATGAGTTGGAGTGCAGAAGGCCTTTCTAAGCAGGACACAATAATCAAAAGATTGTACAATGAAAAGACTGCCGAATAGCTAATTAAAATTTTTCAATGTTCCTACAGCAAACAATATAAAAATAAAAATATATTATATCAAACTGAGAAAATAAATTTTCAACCCATATGATGAAAGGTTAACTTTCTTAATTTAAAAAGAGCTTTTATATATAAACAAAAAATGCTGAATACCTCAATTAAAAAAAATAGACAAAGTATTTGGTCACGTAGCAAATAAAAGTATTTGATCGGGTAGCAAATACACATGACTAGTTAAGTGTGAAAAGATGTTCCCTTTTGCTAATAAAAATATATAAATTAAAGCAGAGATACAGTTTTTAACCTATTGGAAGGGCAAAACTTAAGAAGGTAGTATGTGATGTTGGTAATGGTTAGGGCTGCAGGCCTTCTCATGTGCTGTTGGGATGGTTCAACTTAGCAAATTTTGTTAAGATAAAAACGGGGCATTCCTGTTAAAAAAACAAAAAAACAAAACAAAACAAAAAAGAACGGGGCATTCCTTTGATTCATTACTCACACTGCTAGAAATTTAGCTTAGAAATAAATTCAAGACCTACACAGTAATAAGCTAGCTGCAAAACATTTTGTAATTTAAAAAAAGTTAGTTAGTTGTTAATAAATGCCTGATAAATGGAGTCATGATATGTACCAAACACGGACTTCTACGCAGTTATTTAATAAAGTATGACATTGATGAGGATATTTCTAACAAATATTAAGTGGGAAAAAACTGATTCCGTTTGTATAAATTGAAAATGTGGGGGTAGGGTGGGTTGAGTGTGCATCAATATACATACACAATGTACATTTTTTTTTAGAAAAATAATAAGAAACTGAGAAGTACCTACATTTAGGGAATCGAACTGAGTGGGGAAGGAGGGGACATGTGGAATAAAGGGATATTTTTATTTTATGCCTTTCTCAACCAGTCGAGGCCCTGGATCTAGTAATCATAACTTTGTATATTACATCTAAATTGTATATACATGATAAACAGCTCATCCATTGCGGGCGTTTGTTCCCAGTTTGTCAGCTAAGACAACTAGAGAGGCCCAAAGTTTTGAGCGCTGGATATAATCTATTAACCGGATTAAGAAATACAATTTGCTATTGTGTAGAAGTTCAAACATTTTTTAAAAAGAAGGGCCTTCACACTGAAAGATTGGAACCACTGGTGATGGGGAGGGATTAAAAATAAAACACATATAACTGTGATGGGAACTCCTTATGTTGTTGAAGAGGAATCAGGAAAGGGTAGGTGTGGCTTTAAGAACGATTTGTGATATTTCAACCCCACCCTGACAAGTGATCTGGAAATGTCGCATATCTACCTTCACGCATCAGCAGTACTTATTTTTTAGAATGAAAACTGAAAACACTGCTTTACACGGGGGCCATTGCCACCTATCTAATCATGTTTATAAATAAATGAAATCTATATTCTAACAGTGAAAATGCAGCTCTGTGAACTTATCAGTCGCTCAAATTTGAATGTATTCAAACTCTCAAACAGTAGAAGAGGTCTTAAGCCTCATGTCAGCCTAACACCCCACCTGTTAACTGTTCGGGGTTCTTTGCACAATCACACTGGGGAGGAGTAGGGCCTCCTGCTATCACTTACGTCATGTATGTGAAAAAGGTGCTCAGGGGCTCCAGGGAATGATTCCGGAAATACTCAAATTCTCTGCATAGCTTTTTTCTCATCTCTGTGTCAATAATGGAAACAGTAAGAGGATTTGTTTGGTTAGCCAAGAAGTTGCCATAATCAGTGGTCTGGAGATGAATTTTCAGATCTGAAATTAAATGAAACCTCAAATCAGGTTAAATTTTGAACATGCATGAATAACCTTTACAACATTAATTGAAAGTACGGTAACTTTATGACAAATGCATATTTAATTATTATCTTATTAGACCTTAACATAAGGTCTACATGTGATTTAGATTTGAGCATCAATCTCTAAAGCAATAAAAAATTCATGTTAACACAGTCTAGTACGATATAACAATTTTTAATTACCTGAAAAATTCTAGAATTATTTAGCACAGCTCAAAAGAACATAAAAGACCACCTAGTCCAGAGATTGCAAATTGGTTTTACCTGAGCCAACTTAGTCATTTGAAAATAGTGCTAGGAAAACTGTTTGAGGATACTAAGCCTCCATCTCAGCTTGATGGAAAAGAAAAGTTTATTACTAATATTTACCATGGGTATGGGAGGGCAGCCACCAATATCCTTTGACTACAGATGAAGAAGTTGAGTTTCAGCAGGTCTAAATGGGAGTTATATAGTAGTGGAGCTTAAACTAGGAGATGGGTCTCCTTACTCTTGAATTCCAACATCATTTCCATGGGACCATGTTAGATGTCCTTTAAATGGCAATGTTTTTGGTTGCCAGATAATTTAATTGATTTCATTTATTGTCACTTCATCCTGAACAAACCATTTGTTTTCCAGTCCTACACTTCTGTTAATACTGATCCCATCTAACTCTATAGAGTTGGCCCCCTCCCCTTTTCAGATTGCTCATTATAATGTATCCTTCAGCATTAAAATAATAGTTACCAGTGATTGAGCGCTTATTGCATATCAGGCATTGTATCAAGTGTGTATTATCTCATTTACTATTCATGGCAACCCTATGAGTTAGGAATGATTTTTAGCCCCTTTTACAGATAAGAACCCTGAAGCTCAGAGAGCTTAATAGCTTGCTCAAAATCACGTTGATAAATGGACTCAAAGCCAGCCTCATATCTTAAAAGTCTGTAATTTATTGCCAATCAGTTAAATCAGATTATCAGTTGTTCTGTAAAGCCTTAATTCTGTCTGGCAGAATTATTCAATCTCACGCTGAATTTCAAAGTACTTGGATAATATTTCTAGCACAGCTCCTGTCCCAGAATATTATAAAGTCTTAATATGTTAACTCCAAAAATGCAGTTCTGCTTTCTTCGTTATATCTTTTAGTTATATCTTTTATCTTTTGGTTCCTTGTGCAGTACCCAACGTATAAGTGTTCTTAAATATCTGAATATCAAAAATGTCTTTGGGGGCTTCCCTGGTGGCGCAGTGGTTGAGAGTCCGCCTGCCGATGCAGGGGACACGGGTTCGTGCCCCGGTCTGGGAAGATCCCACATGCCGCGGAGCGGCTGGGCCTGTGAGCCGTGGCCACTGAGCCTGCGCGTCCGGAGCCTGCGCTCCGCAACGGGAGAGGCCACAACAGTGAGAGGCCTGTGTATCGCAAAAAAAAAAAAAAAAAAGTCTTTGGCACCATCTAGCACACAACTGGAGATAATATAGCATCCTGGATCTTACTGTATTTTTCATTCAAACATTTATTAAGCATCTGTTATGTGCTGTTACCACAGGAGGCCCAAAATGGACAAGACATATTCCTCATCTTCAAGGAAACTCACAATCTGGTGGAGGTAGAGGTATGACAAACAGATGATGCAAACAACTAAATTCAGTGATAAAGATAAGAACCTTGATATATGGGAACATAGAAAATAAGAGCAAGATGCATAGGGATGAGAGCAAAAAAACCTAGGAGAGTTTCCAGAAGATGGTTAAACCAGAGGTGAGCCTTAAGGTGCTATGTAAGAGCGCAAGGAAGGCATTCCATGAATTAGTATGGGTATGGTGGGTGCAAGAAACTCAAAACAGTTCAGTTTGGTGGTTTGAAGCACTTAGTAGGAGAGAAGGAGGGGTAAGAAGTGAAGACAGAGAAATAAGCAGGGGCTGTCCCCAGGAAGGCTTGGTGTGACTTCCTTGATCCTGAGGATAACAGGGAGCCCCTGTGGGCTATGAACTAATTGCTCTGTAAACTGATGGGAGGGTGGATTTGCAGTTAGGCACTCAAGTGGCTCTTGAGTCTCTGAGATTCAGCAGACAGGCATTCTTCCTCAGTGTCTGGAGTAAGTCATGCAACAGAAATGCTCTTCATCTGATTGACTGCAGAATTTAATTGCTCAATTACCTATTTAATTAAGTTAATTTAAAAAAATCATACTCTTTTGCTATGTCTTCTTTGGCTTTTATTTTGACAGTCAGACTTTTATACAGTTTGACAGTTTGCCTTCTCAGCACGGAGGAATATTTGCCAACAGAAGTGACACAAATGGTATTTCTTCCAAAACCATGGTATATTGCTCATGTGACATATGGTTCTTTTAAGCAAAATAACTTCCAAACCTTTCAGCTGCCAGTGAGATTCTGAAATTAAATGCCTCAAGTGTTTCAGGGCTTCTCTGGTGGTGCAGTGGTTAAGAATCCGTCTGCCAATGCAGGGGACACAGGTTCAATCCCTCGTCCGGGAAGATCCCACGTGAGGTGGAGCAACTAAGCCCGTGTGCCACAACTACTGAGCCTGCGCTCTAGAGCCCAAGAGCCACAACTACTAAGCCCGCGTGCCACAACTACTGAAGCCCACGTGCCTAGAGCCCGTGTTCCACAACAGAGTAGCCCCCACTCCCAGCAACTAGAGAAAGCCCGAGTGCAGCAATGAAGACCCAATGCAGCCAAAAATAAATACGAAAAATAAATAAATTTATATAAAAAAAATGTCTCAAGTGTTTCAGACCCTGTAAGCAATCTTGTAATACTGTGCTTGGTGGAGAGACAGTTGAGATAGAAGGAGCCCTGTCTCACCAGCCCCAAGATGATCCAAGGGACACTTGCAATCAGATCCTAAGAAAAGCTTATGACCTGAAATATTTGCTCAGACAATATCATTAGCTGTCAGTAATGACAATAATGCTTATAGTTTTATAGTTTTTAAAATAGGATCACATATTTTTCCTCACATTTCCCTAAATGCTTATCTAAATAGGTATGTGATGAATAGAGCTTTGTGGTCAAATACATTTGGAATAAAAAGGCTTCTTAACTGCAGGAACTGAAAGCCTTTAATACATTAATTTGAATGATTTCTTTGGAAAGAGTATGGTACAGAACCTCCCAAGCCACCAGAAATCAACGGAGACACCCACAGAGCACACTTTGGAAAATTACACCCTTTTCTTATCCAGAGTAGTGTGTCAAGTGGCTTTTTTTATTCAAATGAAGAACTGTGAGATCACTACCAACTAAATCAATTTTATAGGTCCCAGATGTAATAACATAAAGAGAACAGATTGAGCTATTATAACAAATATCTGAGTATATCATCCAAAGTAGTGTATATGAAATGTGCCCGCATGTGTGTACACAGGGTCATAAAGTAAAAATGCATCTTCTGTGGGTTGCAGTCCACTGGGTTCAGGGAATTATCTGAGATCTCTTGGCCAGTGAGGCAGGACAACAATCTGGTTGTTACCTCTTCTTTATTAATTTGTTGGACAGGTCTTTTTTTTTTCTTCTGTGCAGCTTCCTGTTGATACTCTATAAAAATGAATGTCCAGATCTTTCACACTCCAGGTAGGTTATGCCAAGGAAGCACCTTCAGAGGTACCTGTGAAGGGTGCTATCTTTGAGCAGCCCCCTGCCTCTTCACCACACTCTGCTGGCACTGAACTTATGAAAGTTATTTGACCTTTCTGAACTCAGTTTCCTCATCTACAAAATAGGTATAAAAACTATGCTTTTGGGTTGTTGTGGAGATTTTAAAAGATGATGTAGGTGAAGAGACTTTTTTCCCTCACTTGTACCCATCTACTTCCAAAGTAATTCGATTCAGTTGGCTAAGACTTTGATTTTTATTCTCTAAACCAGAATTTTCTTAAATAATATATTGGAATCTACCATCATATAATTACTCAGATTTTAATAAATATATCAGGATCTATAAAACGAGACGCTTCTTCCTCAATTTTTGCTAATGTACTGCCATTCTCATGGTGATAAAACTTCAAGTCCTCTTTGATGCTTTATTAACTCCAAATCCCCTGCATTGTTCCTTAATATCTTCCTATATTTCCTCTCCTTATATCCCCCATTTAGAATGACCATATCATAAACCTAGCTCACCGTGGCAATCTCTTAATAGATTCTCCCAGACTTGTTTCTCTCCAGGTATTCCATGCCTCAAAGAATATTTCCTAAGAAATATTTTGATCTTATAATGATCCTATAAGTAGCTTGGAACTACTGAGTTTTAGGCAGATTAAAAGCAACTTGCATAATATTTGCAGAGTATTTTACCACTGACAATGATTTTAATATACATTATCTCTCAACCTTAACAATAATCCCCATCTCATAGATGAAGAAACCGGACTTCCCTGACGGCGCAGTGGTTGAGAGTCTGCCTGCCGATACAAGGGACACGGGTTCGTGCCCCGGGCCGGGAGGATCCCACATGCCGCGAAGTGGCTGGGCTCGTGAGCTATGGCCGCTAAGCCTGCGCGTCCGGAGCCTGTGCTCCACAACGGGAGAGGCCACAACAGTGAGAGGCCCGTGTACCGCGAAAAAAACAAACCAAAACAAAACAAAAACATGGATGAAGAAACCGATGCTCAGAGAAATAACTTGTTCATGTTTTCTATGCTTACAAGTATTTGACTGAAGATTCAAACGTACCTCCTCATCCGATATTTTGAAGTTCCATAATTAGACTTTCAAGGGCCTTCAAACAATTTCCCAACCTAAATTCTTGCCTTATTCTCCAAGTATGCTAGTATTGCAGCCAAACTGCTTTACTCCTCACCCATATGCTTTTATTGTTTTCTATCTATAGTTCATTAATTCTTCCCAAGAACCTAGAATGTCTTGTCATATCAACTCCCCTCCACCCACCTCCTATGCCTTATCTCACTGGCATTTTCCCAACCTACTGTCTTTCAAGATTCGGTTCACTTTCAAATAGATTTTCTATCTATAGGTTTAAACTCTTCTTATATTTTTAATTGTTTTATTTATAGAATGAATATTTCCGAAACAAACCAGTGCTTTTGAAGGCAAATAGAATCAGCTACTTAGAATCATATACCAAACACCATTAACCATAACCAAGAAATGGAAGGATTATTTTAGGAATTCCAAAGTCCAGCAGAAGAGGGTAAATTAATTCTTGTTGTATATACACTGCGGTTCAGGGGGTGTTCTTATGACTTCCCAGGAATTCTTATGGTTTACAGTTTACAAAACATCTTCAGAAATTTCTAACTCCCCTGGTAACTGGGAGTTAGGCCAGGGAGATACCATCTAAGCATCAGATAAGAAAGCACCATGACTAAAAGTTAAGCAGCTGGCTTAACACCCCAGAGCCAGAAAGTAGAAGAGCCAGGACTTAAACTCAAACGTGCAGACATTTCTAATGTGTATTTTCAGATTCTTACTATGTGCAAAACATAGCCTTGGGCTAGAGAAGCTAGGAGACAAAAAAGTATATGGTGTGGTTTCAACCCTTAAAAAAAAGTCTTTTTTTTTTAAAAAAATCAGTTTTATTGAAGTATAACCAACAAATAAAATGGTAAGACATTTAAAGTGTACATTGTGGTGATCTGATATACATTTACATTGTGAAAGGATTCTCCCACCTAGTTAATTAACACCTCTGTCACCAGACATATTTATAGTTTCTGCCCTTAAGGCTTAAATTTAGGAGGGGATAGATTCATTTATTCATTCAGGAGGTAAGCCCTTAACTGATAGTTCAGGGGACTAAATAGATAAACGAGACAAATGTCCTGCCCCAGGGTGACATACTTATGCAAATATCACAGATGCTACACAGAATTAGGTCCATTACAAGGCACAATAGAACACTAAATTGAGAGTAGTCAATTCTGTCCCAATAGGGATACAGTAGAAAAGGGTTTATAGAGAAATTGACTCGGAAGTGGAGACTTTAAAGAGGAATGGGTGTTCTCCAGGAAAGCAGAATGGTGAATGGAATTTGTGGCTGAAGGAATAACTGTAGAAGGGCAGAAGGGTTCTGAGGAAATGCTTACCAGGTAGAGATAGGACAGAGTGCTCCAGCCTTTAAACTGAGTGAAGTTTATTCTGCCTGACGAAAGTATTTTTGAACAGAAAAGTGATGGTATTGTATATGCATTTTTAATACAAGGCAGAGAAAATAAGTACTATAATTAGAGGTACAAATAATGTCTAAAGGAGCTTGGTGAAAGTCCTTTGAAATAAGAGTCTTCCTTCTATATGAATTTTTTAATTTAAAAATAGGTAGTAAGGGGACTTCCCTGGTGGCACAGTGGTTAAGAATCCGCCTGCCAATGCAGGGGACACGGGTCCGAGCCCTGGTCGGGGAAGATCCCACATGCCACAGAGCAACTAAGCCCGTGCGCCACAGCTACTGAGCCTGCATGCCACAACTACTGAAGCCTGTGTGCCTAGAGCCCGTGCTCCGCAACAAGAGAAGCCACCGCAATGAGAAGCCTGCACACCGCAACGAAGAGTAGCCCCTGCTCGCCACAACTAGAGAAAGCCTGCGCGCAGCAATGAAGACCCAACGCAGCCATAAATAAATAAAATTTAAAAAAAAAATAGGTAGCAGGTATAAATACAGGTAAACAATGAAAGGTCTCCTACTTGTCACCTACCTATCCACCACCCCCACCACTCATTACTAGCCCCAGTAAATTACTAGTTTTAGTTTCATTTGAATCCTTTCACAGTTTCTTTGTATCGAGACAATCATATAGAAAATATATTTTAAATGTATCTGCCTTTTCCAGTAAAGAGTATGCGTATGCTACAGTTCTTCCCCTTGCTTTCCTCACTTAATACATCTCACCTATCTTTCCATATCAGTCCTCTTAGAGTGTGTGTGTGTGTCCTCATGCTTTTTTCTTTTCTTTCTTTCTTTTTCTTTCTTTCTTTTTGTAGCTGCAGAATATCCCATTACATGACTGTTCCATAATTTATCTAACCAGTTCCCTGCCAATGGACATTTTATTTGTTTTTCATTTTCTGCTATTCCCAACAATGCTACATGAAGTACCAGGTCAAATGTACATGCATTTGGAATTTTGAGGCCCAACTGCTATCATTAAGGGATTCTTATTTTTTCAATATTTTTATTCTCTAGAGTTGGAGCCCTTTTAGGGCAGGGACTATTTCTTTTCCATCTTTACTTCCTCGGCTCTAAAGGGAAAGTGCTTAATATATGATTTAATTCCCATATGAAGACACAGTTGGAAAGTAATGAAGGTCATGTCCCTTGAAAAGGAAATAATTGTTCATGAGCTATAATCACCTCCTCTCATCCCCTTCCCAAAAATGATGGCAAAGAGGACGAGGTAAATGCTGGGTCCAGAGCGTTCTTACCACACCCTGAGAGCCAGAGATCACTTTCACCATAAATTTTAGAAAAGGCTATTTCTTACTAAATTCTAAAGCTCTGAAGTATTCATTTTACCACTTTGTCCTTTTTCTGAAGAAGAAAGAATACTTACAAAGTCTTGTTTGTAATTTAAAAAAAAATCTGATGAAAATAGCAATGTTGCCATGAAAAGACATGGAGGGTCTTCAAAGGTATAGCACTAAGTGAAAGAAGCCAGTCTGGAAAGGCTACATACATACTGTATGATTCCAATTATGTGACATTCTGGAAAAGGCCAAACTAAGGAAGCAGTAAAGTTATCAGTGGTTGCCGGGCTGGGGGTCAGGGAGGGGGAGAATAGTCAGAGTATAGAGGAATTTTAGGGCAGTGAAAATACTATGTATAATACAATAGTGGTGGATACACGTTATCCATTTGTCCAAACCCATAGAATGTACAACACCAGGAGTGACTGAATTGTCAACTCTGGACTCTGGGTGATTACCATGTATCAGTGTAGGTTCACTGATTATAACAAATGCACGGGATGTTGACAAGGGGGAGGCTATGCGTGTGTGGGAGTAGGGGTTATATAGGAAATCTCTGTCTTTCCTCCTTAATTTTGTTGTGAACCTACAGCAGCTCTAAAAAAAGTTTTAATTAAAAAAATTAGCAGTGTTAATTCTTCTAAAGACTATTTCATGTCCCTTTAACATTATTATTTTGGTTCAAGTTAATTTTAAAGAACTTGTTTTAAAAGTTACTTTTAAGAATTTTCTATGTGAATATAGCCTCCAAGCAGTACCATCGACACAGGCCATGTGAACTGGCTTCCTCTCCTGTCCCCTGGAAGGACTGAGTCACAGAGGGTCCTAGTGACTTGTTCAGGTCATTGTTAGTCAGGGTCAGGCCTTGGAGTGGATGAGTATTTCTGACCACACTCACACAATCATAAATACTAGGATTTTTCAAAGCTTTTCTGGACAATTTTCATGTTTCTCTCTTCCAAATTTACCTGAAACCTTATATGTTCCTGGTAAGTGGTTCTAAAACAACTTGTTGGTATCAGGACACTTTTCTTTTAAAGACTAGAGGACTTCAAAAGACTAAAGGCAAATATAAGCTTTGCCAAGTTAGCTTTCCTTTACAGAAAATGCTTCAACACATAATACTATCCTGACACTGTTTTACCTACTCTTCTTTACCCATAATTTGTATGGTGCATATTATGTAAGAAAGTAAACAAATCCTAAAATCCTTAACTTCTGTCTCAATGAGTGTCGTTGAGTTCTTCTCTTCATGTCTTAAGCCAGCTCGGAATGTGGCTGGGTTTCTCTCCGTACATTCACACATGCAACAGTTGCACTGCTTTTCACAAGTGATTTATTTCGCAACATCTTATAAAATAAACAGGCAGGACAGACATTATTTTCTATATCAAAATGGAGCTGAGGGCTTCCCTGGTGGCGCAGTGGTTGAGAGTTCGCCTGCCGATGCAGGGGACACGGGTTCGTGCCCTGGTCTGGGAAGATCCCACATGCCGTGGAGCGGCTGGGCCCGTGAGCCATGGCCACTGAGCCTGTGTGTCCAGAGCCTGTGGTCTGCAATGGGAGAGGCCACAACAGTGAGAGGTCCGCGTACCACAAAAAAAAAAAAAAAAATGGAGCTGAGAGCAACATGGACCTATTCATGTATCTTCCATTCATGCTCAGGAGGCAGACATTTTAGTGGAAAAGCAGATGCAGATGTCTGCATACCCCTCCCCTGACAAGGTGGTTAGATTAGTCACAGCCACTCTAAGCCTCAGAGTCCTCAACAGTTAACTGAGGAGATGAAACCCTTACTTTATTTAGATTGATTTTCTCATGCATCATTATAACCTATAGTTTGATGGCTCATATTCAATATTCCTAAGAGTCTCCGAACAGATTGGCAACAGATTCAAACACAGTTGTAAAACGAATGGTTGAAAAAAATATATATATTAATGGGAGGAAAGAAAGGTAGAAACCATGAGATACAATGACAATAAAGCAATGGTGTATATAAGAGAGTTTCTTACTCGGGGTGCAGGATGACTTCAGGTGGTCCATGACCGCCTGATGTTATATGGAAAATTCTAAATGTATGCACCTGTGTGTATTTTTCTAAGAAGTTCATTCTTCGGGTCTTCAAAAGGGTCTGAAACCTTTCCTTCTCCCCCAAACTGAAGCTGAGGGTGGTTTTTCTCTGAATTCTTTAGTGAGCTGGCTAAACCTTGCTTTGTATCATGAAGACATTTCACATATTGTTTATGTTTAAATTTGCATTCCTCAGCCCATTTAAAAGCTTGACTGAAAACTATTGAGAATTCATTCAAATGGCTTCTCTCAGAAGCATTCATTATGCTCTGTGTTCACTAATTTTTTCTACCTTAATTTATGCTGATTTTATATATATGATTAACATTCTCCGGACACCAAACTCCTAATTAAATATGCTGAAGTGATTTAGGATTTGAGATTATATTGCAATTATTTGTAGCCAACAGAATTAGTTACCATCTACAAGATTTGTCTAGCTGTTTCCATTGCTAATGAAAGGAGAGGGTCTCCCTCAACTTGGGCAGTTCTGCCTTAACTCTGGCTCTAACTGGTCAGAACCATAAGGTGACCTCAGGAACATCGGCCCTACTTGAGAAGCTTGCAAAGTCACCTCTGAGTTTTTGTTTTATTTTGCCTTCTAATACTCTTCCTGGCAGTCTTGATCCTTAGTGCTTTCTTGTTTTTTCTAGAATAATCTAGAAGTTTTAAAGTACCCTATTATTGACATTATTATATTAATTTTATAAGCATGTTTCAAAGTAAACAAATGTAGTGTTTTTAATAATAAAAATACTATATATTTAAATGTGAAATCTTTGGTAAGCCTTTGAAAATACTGTAGCTTAAAGATAATTTCCAGGGACTTCCCTGGTATTCCAGTGGTTGAGAATCCATCTTGCAATGCAGGGGATGCTTGTTCAATCCCTGGTTGGGGAACTAAGGTCCCACACGCAGCAGGGCAACTAAGCCTTTGTGCCGCAACTACTGAGCCCATGTGCTCTGGAGTCTGTGCGCCACAACTAGAGAGAAGCACACATACCACAACTAAGACCCCACGCAGCCAAAAAAATAATAAATAAATAAATATTTAAAATAAATAATTTTTTTTAAGAAAAAGATAATTTCCAGAATTGGGGGGGGGGGGGAATGAGGAGACGGATATGAAGTGTTGATTATACAAGATGAATAAGTCCTAGAAATCTACTGTAGCGCTCTACTGTACAGCATAGAGCCTGTAGTTTACACACACACACACACATACACACACACACACACACAGTAATAACAGAGGGCAGGAGGAAACCTCTGGAGGTGATGGATGGGTTTATGGCATAGATTGTGGTGATTTCCCAGGTGTATTCCTATCTCTAAACTCATCAGGTTGTATACGTTAAATATATACAGCTTTTTGCATGTCAATCATACCTCATAAAGTGGTTAAAAGAAAGAGATCATTTCCATTTGTAGAGTGCTTCACAGTTCTTAACACATTCTCTCATGTCCTGCCTTATTTATTTCTCCAAACAACTCAGCAAAGCAGGCGTTACCATCAACTTTTACAAATAAGGAATCAGGCTCAGAGGCTTTCAGCCCCAAGTCACCTACCTATTCTTGGCAGAGGTCAAAGTCAGGACTTTTGAATCTAGGATGGCCTCACCACATACCATGCCTCTTGATTTTTTTCTTAAGCTCCATTAAAGACAAACCTCAAATATGCATACTCTCGTGTTAATAGATACTGGTAAGTAGAATAGAATAAAATTCTCTAGACCAAGGTTTAAGGTATTATTATTATTTTTTTTTGGCCATGGATCCCTGGACAGTTTGGTGATATCCTTCTCCAGATAATATTTATAAATATGTAGAACGAGGGACTTCCCTGGTGACGCAGTGGCTGGGAATCCGCCTGCCAATGTAGGTGACACGGGTTTGAGCCCTGGTCCGGGAAGATCCCACATGCCGCGGAGCAACTAAGCCCGTGAGCCACAACTACTGAGCCCACATGCCACAACTACTGAAGCCCACGTGCCTAGAGCCAGGGCTCCGCAACAAGAGAAGCCACCGCAATAAGAAGCCCACTCACAGCAACGAAGAGTAGCCCCCGCTCGCCGCAGCTAGAGAAAGCCTACATGCAGCAACGAAGACCCAAGGCAGCCAAAAATAAATAAATATGTAGAACGAAAATACATAGTATTACAAAGGAAACCAAATATTTTAAAATATAGCTATTAAGATATTTTAAAATGTGCAATAACATGATTCTTTATTAAGACATTAAATATCAAGGATGAGTGCAATATCTAGTATAATTTTGAAATAGTGAAAACATAAATGATATCGCAATGTATCTGTAAGAACTGTATGAGGATATGAAAACACTGAATTTCTGTTGGTGACAAAGTACTAACCGCCGTGATTTGTTGCCTACATTCATAATGAAAGGAAATGCGACATTTTACTTAGAGAATACTGAAAATAGAGGTGTAATATTTTTTCCTCGTCCAAGTTCATTGACCCCTGAAGTCTGGACCCTGGGCCTAAGAACCCGCCCTGGACTCCCAGGCCCCTGGTCCATGCTTCCAGTGGGCAGCATCAATCCCTTTTTTCCTTTTTAAACGGCGAGAAGAGCGGCGCTTACCTTCCAGGGTCTCACACTGGACCAGGTTGATGTAGTCCCGCTGGGTCAGGAGGCCGGCTTTGCATCCTCGCACCAGGCCCTCCAGGTAGCCATGGTCCGCGTTGAAGTACAGCTCGGCGCCCTCAAGCATGGGGGAAGCGGTCGCGGCCGGGAGAGGCTGAAAACAGCTCTGCGTCCCTGGCAGACCCCGAGGACGTGCACCAGTCTGGAAAGAGTGCTAGCAGTTCTCCGGAGTTACCGGGAAGCGATCTCTCAGCTGATAGTCGGGGTTTCGTGACTAGTTTCCTCCGCTTTCAGTGGCTTTCAACATCGCCTGCCCAGCCCTGTTTTTACATCAACAGTGAATCAGCTAGATAACCCGAGTACACCCGGGAGCAAACCCTTGCTGGGAGAGGAGGGTCGTGAGAAGGCGGGGGGCAGGGCTCTTTCCCTGCGAGAGCAAATGGCCCCTTCCCCGCTTTGCTATTGGAACCCTTGCTACAGCAGAATGTTGTGTAAACATTCCTTCCCCATCTGAGCTTCTGAGCTTTCAATTGTAAATTACATTTGTCCTAAGTGTCCTGAGGACTATCAATAAGAAGAAAGAGAGGACTTCTTTTTTTTTAATTAGCTTATATGTAAATAGAGCAAACGTGAGCAGGTAGTTTGGAGAACCCTGAGAAGCTAATTCATCAGCACCGTGTTTGTAAAACCAGTGACTAGTAATGCCTTAACCTGGTCAAAGGTTCGTAGCTGCTTCCCTCCCTTCCCAGTCGTTAGAGGCAGAGACCAGAAAACAATCCTGGGAGCTGATACACAGTGTTGTGATTCTTAATAATAAGCCACTACCTTTGCAAAATCTGACCCTTTACAAGGCGCTCGTCATTTTCTTTTTCCCATTTGGATCTCAGGATACTCAGACGAGTATCTGGACTGATAGTATTATTACTCAAATCACAAATAAGGAACCAGCTCTCAGAAGTCGGGAGGCAGCTCAAAATGCACAGCTTAATTAAGCCAGGACGTAATTGTGGTTTCATGCTCCCAAAAGGAATGCTTGTTCTCCCTTACACTTAGCTCTAAAATTGTATCAAATATCCTGAACACTATTTTACATATGTAGTATTTCACTTTCATACATATTGTGTCAAATTCTTAATTGAAGTTAAGGTGCCAGAAATTCTCCAGTCTCTTCTCAGTATTTCCAAGACTGTGAGCCATGTGGCAGAGCACTTCTCCCGGGTTCCCTTACCCTGCTACTCTCCGCCCAGGTGCCTCTTCCCAATAAAATCTTTTGCTTTGTCAGTACGTGTGTCTCCTCGGACAATCCATTTCCGAGTATTAGACAAGAGCTCACTTTCTGGCCCTGGAAGGGGCCCCGTCCCCCTTCCTGTTACAGTTACATTGTGAATTGCAAAAAATTTGAAGAAATAGTCTTTCAGTATTCAAAAAACTGTTTTATTCAGCAAAGAAGCCACACACATTACATATGACTTCATTGTTTCATTTTTGTCCTACTCATTAATGTAAATAAAAATATCAACCAACAGTCACTGGAACTATACTTGTTTGTCAATTGCAACCACAGGTTGGCTACAGATTCTAGAGTTGAACAAAGATAAATGAAAGCATACTGTGAAAATCAATGAAATATATGGGATTTGTAAGAAAGAGTATTATTTTATTGTTATTTGTAAATTGGGTAATATGCATCCTTTATATCATAAAATTTATGATAAACATATATACATATTTTGGGGAGAGAGCCAGTTGTTAAATATTTAGAGCACAACACAGTCTTCATGGTTTTGCTGAGAACTAGCCCTGAATGTCCACATGCTCAAAAAAGAATGGATTTTGTGTGAGTGTGTGCGAAAAACTTCAGTTTGCCATGTTTTATATTTATAAGCAGACAAGTTCCAATGTTTCTTTAAAATGATAGACATCTACTTTCTCCACTATTATGAAATTAGTGGATGAAGCAGGCAAAGTATTTCCTTTTCTTCACATTACTCTTCTAACCTAGCAAAAGCAAAAATGTCTCATTCCTGCTGCAGGTACCTATCAAAAATGAGATCAAACTCATGGGATATGAGAGGAAACGCAGTACAGTGACAATAATCTGGAGCTTCTTTGTAAATGGGTCCTTCTTGTGAAAATGTAATAAAAATGTTCATTTCAGTGTTTAAACTACCAATGATGTTTAGGAGAGTGGGCTTTGGAGTGCGACAGAGTATGAGTTTAAATGACTTCCTCTCTCTGAGTGCCAGTGTTTTCATGTGTAAAATGAAGATAATAACACTCACCTCAGTTTGTTGTAAATATTAAATGAGATACAATCCTTAATATGCTTAGCAGGTGTGGGCTTGTGTGCTAAGAAGCTACTGCAATGGCTTCCCTTCTTCCTCCTGTTACTACAAACTGTAATCCTAATTCTTTAACTACATGGAGTTCCTGAAAGCCAGGAAGAGTATCTTATCATCTTTCTGTCTCTCAAGTGCCTAGTAGCATGCCTTGAGGGCGGGCAGAGACTCAAATAGCTGTTTGCTGGATAAAATTGCTCTTACAGAGTCTTTAGTTCCACGTTTCTCTAGGAAACACTATATTTGGTAATTGTATCCAAAGAATGAAGGTATTGCGGTTTGGTAGCATGCTATACAAATATATGTATATGTGTATGTATGCTTATCTATGTAGAATATATAGGACTTATTACAAATTTCTGTCAATTTTAAGAGCTCCCAAGAGTCATTAGCTTCGTAGCCATTCCCAGCCAAACAGTCCCTCGGAGTGTCTTTAGAGGCAGTGTTGTGTAGGATACAGTGCTGTGTAGGCCTTCTACACAGTGTTGTGTAGGCCCCCTGGAGTGGGCCCAGGATGCCATACTCAGTGACAAAGTCAAAGGCCAAGTCAAAGTCCTTTTCTAAAGCTATCAGCACTTCAAACAAATAAACTTTAAACCCTTTTATTATGGGACATTTCAAGCATATATAAATGGAAACAATACTTTATAATTAACCCCCATGTATCCATCACCCTGCTTCAATAATTATTCACTCACGGCCAGTCTTAGTTCAGCTTTACCAGGGATCACGAAGGTTTTTCCCCATAGGGCCAAATAGTAAATATTTTAGCCTTTGTGGGCCATACAGTCTCTGTTGCGACTACTCAACTCTGCCTTTGTAGCAAGAAAGCAGTCATAGATCACATAAACAAATGAGCCTGACTGTATTCCAATAAAATTTTATTTACCAAAAACATTGGATTTCCCTGGTAGTCCAGTGGTTAAGAATCCGCCTTCCAATGTAGGGGACATGGGTTCGATCCCTGGTTGGGAAACTAAGGTCCCACATGCTGTGGGGCAACTAAGACCACGCACTCTGGAGCCCTCCCGCCAAAACTAGAGAGAAGCCCACGTGCCGCAACTAAGACCCGATCAGCCAAATAAATAAATAAATATTTAAACAAACAAACAAAACAGGTGGTGAGCCAGATTTGGTCTGGGCCATCGTTTTTGGCCCTGCTCTATAACATTGCCTACTTCCTCCCTATCCTTAATTATTTACAAGTAAATCCAAGATATCATTTTTTATCTATAAATATTTCAGTTATCTCTAAAAGATAAAAATCCTTTAACAATAATATAATATTGTTACATATACTGTATTATATATTATAATATAATCATGACTCCATTGTACTTGAAGTTATTCCTTAATATTATTTTTTTATTTTTATTTATTATTATTTTTTTTTTTTGTGGTACGTGGGCCTCTCACTGTTGTGGCCTCTCCCGTTGCGGAGCACAGGCTCTGGAGGCGCAGGCTTAGCGGCCATGGCTCACGGGCCCAGCCGCTCCACGGCATGTGAGATCTTCCCAGACCGGGGCACAAACCCGTGTCCCCTGCATCAGCAGGCTGACTCTCAATCACTGCACCACCAGGGAAGCCCTATTCCTTAATATTAAATATCCAGTTAATGTTCAAATTTTCTCAGCATAATTTTTTTTACACTTGGCTTGTTGGAATGAGGAGACATTATAATTGGGTTACATGCCTCTTAACTTTCTTTTAGGTACGCCTTCCCTCCCTCTAGCCCTGCTTTTTGTTTAAGACACTTGGTCTCAGGTTCTGGAGAGTTTTTCACAGTTTGGAATTTGCTGATTACATTCTGAGGTGTCACTGAACTTGTTGGTCTATCTCCTGTTATTCCTATAAGTTGGTAGTTAAATCTGGCCACTAGGTCCCTTTCATGTTAGATTTTTTGCAAGAACACTTAACAGCAGTCTTGAATGCTTCCATCAGGATGCATGTAACGTATCTCTTTTTTTTTTTTATGTCAGATGCCATTTATGATTACCACTTAGGTCCACTGTTTCATTCAGTCACAAAATGATTATATTTTAGTTTATCATTCCTTCTTCATTTATTAGCTGGAGAACTATATAAAAAGAGACTTTTCAACAACTGTTGGTTACCCTAGTTTACATTTCATATAAGAAAGCAGGATAAAGGCTCAACTCGTTCCATTTACTTACTAGTTTTCCAAATAACAAGTTGGCTCTTAGCATCCTCCAAAAGTGACCAATAAGGGTTGTTTTTCAAAATAAAAAATATTATTATTAACATATGGATTTAAGCATAGTCATCCTGTTTTCTGATATAACCCCAGTAGTCTGACAAATTCCTTGCTTTCTGTAGACAGGCTGTTCCCTACTCATTTTGTTCAATTTTTACCCTGACCTGGAATTGGCTATTTCTCCAAGGAGCTCTGGTTTAACATTGTAGTTCTTAATGAGATTTCGCAGAAAGGCAAAGTCTCCGCACTGGAGTGGGCAGTTCAATTAGTGGTCTGATAGCCCCGCGCTGCTCACTGGAAGCTAAGGTCAGTACATGAAGGTGGCTGATTTCTAAGAGCACATGTGCCCAGTAGAAACAGTGCCTTTGTAGATGGGTTTGTGGTTACCTCTCCTTAACTGTTTTCTCCAGTACTTAAGTTTTCTGGTTAGAACATATCAAAACAGAACAAACCTCCCATATCAGTCCAAAAAAACACATCATGCTGAAAAATTGAGTTTTAAAGCCACATGAACTTAAATTCCGTGTACGTTCTTCAAGTGATTAAAGTGGGCTACAGTGAGAAAACCCAGAAAGCATGTGACTGAATTCAGGACAAGAACACTGCAGGCAAAGCAAGACTGCTCCCTTGACATTGATTCGAAACAGCTATCACATTGCTCAGCCAGAGTGTGTGTACTCCCGGTTAACTCCTTTCTTATAAGCCAGAGTGTTTGCCAACTGTCATCAGCATCACTGACTTTCTGGGCCACTTCAGCATGAAGGATCTCTCGTCTGAGGTTAAAAGTGGGACCATTTATGCTTTGTTGGTTTTGGATAATTTAAAGTTTTAAGGGTGTTTTAATATTTTCTTCTTGCTAAAGAGAATACTAAAAGTACTTCACATGTTGGCTGGTGATGAAATCTGTTTTGTCAGGGATTTGTAATGTGCTGTTTGCCTTAATGATTCAGTTTTTATACTTTATCAAAATTATATTTTTGCCTTTATATGTTAATTAAGGCTGGACCTGATACAGTATGTGTCTTCCTTCATAATAGCTTATTGTTCTTCAGTGACCCTATTTAATTTCTTACCACAAAATCTGTTCTAGGGCAAAAATTTTAATCTGATTAGAAAAGTACAAAAAACAATCATCACTCATAATACTTAGATAAAATATTTATGTAAGTATAACTCTAAAGCAAAGGTAAAAAGTTCAAAACCCTGGGCTTCCCTGGTGGTGCAGTGGTTGAGAATCTGCCTGCTAATGCAGGGGACACGGGTTCGAGCCCTGGTCTGGGAGGATCCCACAGTCCGCCGAGCAACTAGGCCCGTGAGCCACAACTACTGAGCCTACGGATCTGGAGCCTGTGCTCTGCAACAAGAGAGGCCGCGATAGTGAGAGGCCCGTGCACCGCGATGAAGAGTGGCCCCTGCTTGCCACAACTAGAGAAAGTCCTCACACAGAAACGAAGACACAACACAGCAAAAAAATAAATTAATTAATAAACTCCTGGGGCTTCCCTGGTGGTGCAGTGGTTGAGAGTCTGCCTGCCAATGCAGGGGACACGGGTTCGTGCCCCAGTCCGGGAAGATCCCACATGCCGCGGAGCGGCTGGGCCCGTGAGCCATGGCCGCTGAGCCTGCGCGTCCAGTGCCTGTGCTCCGCAATGGGAGAGGCCACAACAGTGAGAGGCCCGCGTGCCGCAATTAAAAAAAGACCAAAAAACCCCTTCTACCCACAACATCAAAAAAAAAAAAAAAAAAAAAAAGGTCAAAATCCTGTTTATTTAAAAAGATTAGGGGCAGTAATTTACTTTAATCCAAATTCTATATTCTGGCTTGCAGAGAAACGAATATCTACCTGAGAAAGATGATTATTTTCCCTCATATTTTGTTTAGTCTTTATCGTTTTCTGCTCTGCTTACCAGGGCAATGCATACTTTTTGCAAAAATTTTAACTATTACAGCAATGCATGATATGAAAGTCCCTCTAAAACCACTCTGAAGAGATAACCACTAACAATAGTTTGGGGAACATTGAAAGAATGTTATTTAAACTCCAAGATATTTGCTGCTCATGGTGCCAGGATTAATTTTTCAAAGGGTCATTTTGGTTTTGAACCACAAGGGGTCATCATAACATTACAGCAAGCACCTTTTCACTTAATTTACCCGTCAAAGAACAATTCAACAGAGTAAATCTGAAGGCTTTATTCAACAATTCATGAACCAGGAAGCATCCCATCTGGTAACTACAAGAGCACTCCCAGGAGTGGTACAGGCAGAAGGTTTTTATAGAAAGAAGGGTGGGGAGAGGAAGTCATTAGTAGAAGAAAAGAAAGGATTATTTTGGGCCAGGACAACTTATTTTTGGAGGGAAGAGACCCAGAGGGTTTTATCATGCAGCATGCGTCTTCTTCCTTTGGGATGGGGGGTGGGGGTGGGGTGGGGAGAAGGCCAACATGCTGACTAGAAAATTCCAACTGCGTGATTAAGATTACATTTCTGAGGCAGGTTGAAACTGCACTTAGGTTAGCTGTGAAATCTAGGTGGTATCATGGGCTTTAGCAAAAGTGGTGCCGTTTGGGGCCTGTGGTTTTTCTCTTTAACATACATTACCTATAAATTTTTCATTTAAAAAAGTCGCACTGCAGCTTCCACAAGTGACTTCCTGTTGTATATGTTAGATGTTTTTGGACATCTCATTAAGTGCCAAGGTATTCTCCTACTTCCTCTCTCTTGAAGGCTCACCAAACCATCACTGGTCTTCACCATAATGCAAGCCCTTCTTTTCTTCCTCCTAAATAGCAATTTTTAAAAAATGTTTTCATCTGTTATTTCACAGTCTGGTTCCATTTACCCTACATGTTCACTGCAACTTTTCTTGTTTTAAGGGTCTGTAAACAAAAAGAACAGAGTGTCTGTTGTTTATCATCCAGTTACACAAAGGGCTAAGTTGCAATCCACTGCAGTTACCCACCGACTCTACGCCCTGAATTTGCAGTCACCCACTGACTGTACGCCCTGAATTCAGGGAATTCAGGATGGCAAAAACAGGATGAAGCATTCTGTGTTTAGGATTACCGTCCCTAGATGGTTAAGATGCATATCTAAGGAAGAATTTCAGTGACTCCAGATTCTTGCACCTTCCCATACATAGAAAAGCGCTAAACTCATTGACGTGAGATGTCTGCTTCTGTGATTAGCAATAATTTCTTACCAACATGTACGCATGACTACATGTATTCCCCAGCCCCAAATTCATATTTATACTGGCTCTTCCCCTACCTCTTCAGAGCAGTACCTCAGAGCTATCTGAGAGGCTGTCTCCAGGCTATAGTCCTCAATAAGGTTCCCAAATAAAATAAAACTGAGCTTTCTCCGCTGCTACCCTTCGCACAGCTTCCCGCTGGACTCGAGAGTTCGTTGAACTGCACACGAACTTGCCTGCCGGCCGCGTGCCCGCGGGCCCGGAGAAGCGGCTGTGCGCGGCCACTGCTGCCACCCTGGGCAAGCCTGAGGACGTGAGCATGGGCCGGGGAGCACGGGGTGGGAGGAGGTTGACTGACCTGGGTCGGAATCTGTCCCCGCCCCGGCTCCCCAACCGTGAGCCCGACCCTTCCGCGCCCGCCCGCCCCGCCGCCCGCCGAGTCTGACCTCCAGCTCTCTGTGACCCCGCGGCCCCGCATCCGTTCCGTGTCGCCTTGCCCAGTCAGGACCCCGACGTGACCTCCAGTAACCCCGGCCGGTGCCCCCAGCTTTAATCCCTTGGGGCCCGCGCATCTCCACCCCGCGCTCCCGCACTCCACGCGCCCCGGTCCTCAGCTCGATCCCGGCCTACGCCGGCTTCAGGTTAAGCTTTCGTGTCCCTGCAGCGCGTGAACTTGACGGTGCGGTCTGGCCTGGCCACAGCGGTGAACGACTTGGCGGATCCCGGCGCGCAGCTGCTTGTCTCCTCCATCGGTGTGATGGGCACACCGCCTCTTTGAGTTCCTTACCAAGGAGCTGGAGCTGGCCCAGGACTGGTGCTTAGGGGCAGGGAGAGGACCCTCTTGGGACTGCTGCGCGGCCGGGAGCAGGGATCCCACCTCAGGCCCCTCCTAAGTTTGGGGAAAAAATAAATTTCTCACCCTGTGCAAGAAGGATCTGGTGCCCCAGGGCCCACTGACCCCTTGCCCCCCCACCCTCCGTGGTGCAGCCACTTTCAGAGTGGTGGTGGAATTGAATGAATTCCTGGCTCTGCAGTGGTTCCTGTGACACCTGGGTAAGGTGTGGCCTCTTGGACCTCAGTGTTTCCATCTGTGAAGTGAGAAGGCTGTCTTTAACCACTCCCTGGGGGCACTGCATGGGATGGCACTATACCGTACCTGCCCTGGCACCTGGCAGGGTGGGATGTTGTTACCCTGACAAAACCAAAGCCAGTTATCATCTGCCTTCAGACTTCTCCACATCTTAGGAAAACAGGAGTAATTTTCTAGAACTTCTCCAAGCAGGTCAGGAGGAATTTTGGGTATGTTCTGAGGCTGGGACTTTTGGGTCCCATGTAAGGTTCCCAGGAGGGCCACGGAGTAGTGGAAAGAGCATTGGACTGAATGTCTGGAGACCTGGGTTCTGGGTCCCGAGCAGCTGGGGGATCCAGACAAACCCGGAAATGAACCATCTCTGGTTTGTACCCTTCTCTTCTGTGAATAGAGAGGCATGGATTAAATGATTCTCAAGAAGCCCCTACGGCTCCCAAACCTGGGATTCTGTGGCAAGGTTAACATTTCTTCCCGGGTGAAAAATATTCCTGAGCCAAGTCCATGCCTACGAAGTACTAAGTGCATGAGAAGCTTGAAAGAACCTTCCAGAATGGAGCCTTCATTGGCCCAGAAAGGCTGGTGAAGAATGGTCACTTCCGGGGCGGGGTGGGGGGGGGCTCAGACCTGGTCCTCAAGCTGGGGAGCGATAATAATTCTAACAATGATAAGTAATGCGTAATTTACCACGTGCCAGATACTCGATAGGTAACTCACATGCATGATTCCATTTGATCCTTAGAAGTTTTGTCCCCGTGTCCACACCCCTCATGCAGACATGCCATCCCCATGAGGTAGATACCTCCATTATGCCTATTTACAGATGGGAAAACTGAGGTTGTCACATATACCTCCTTGGCCCCAGGCTATCCCAAGTATCCTGTTTCTTCACAAAGAACTTCCTGTCACTTCTGTGAGAGAGGCACACTCACTCCACAGACATTATGGGGGTGGGGGTGGGGGTGGGAGTCACCTTGTGCTTGGCCTTCTTAAGCCAGGCTTTGCAAAAACAGGTGGCTGGAGCACTGCACATGTCCCCAGGGGGCCTGCGGTTTGAAAGAGAGAGGGTTCCCCTGTGAGCCCACAGACGGCCTACAGTGACCATGGAGGCTGCCGTGTTGAGAGTCTGTCCTGGGAGGGCGATGATGATGTGCAGTCACCATCCCATCCCTGACATGCCCACTGCCCTGTTGGAGGTTGTTGGGAGAGCATTAATGGGGTGAGGCAGGCTTGCAAAATGCCTGGGGGCTAAGGCAGGCTGGCCTGGGAGCCCATGGTGGGTGTGCATGTCTCCGGGTCTTGGAATGTGAGGCATTAGCCCAGGAGCTGATGACATCTTTTTCTCTGTCCCCTGAAGGATCATTATCTGCTTTCTTCCCCTGGATCCCAGGCAGATTGGCAAGAATGGGACAGTCGTGACTTTTTTGTGATTGGCATGGAGGGTGTCCAAGGCATCTGTGAGCTGGCAGCCCCTTCCAGAGAGGCCTCCTGGCAGAGTGAGGGCCTGGTGGATACCAGCTTCTGGCACCCCCATGTGCAGACATGCCTGTGACCTGTCAGTTCTCTTCCCCATCCTCATGACAAATAAACGAAGAGAGCTTTGTCTCTCAAACATGAAAAACTAAAAAATAAAATAAAATAAACCTGAAACTTAGGGCTCTTAAGCTGTGTGTGTGTGTGTGTGTGTGTGTGTGTGTGTGTGTTTTCTTTTCAGTCGACAGTTTCATAAGAGATGTTCTGTGGGGGTAAAGAAAAGCTCTGTGAAAAAACAGGTTAGATAGTACATCCCACCCTGGACAAAGTGCATGTTAACATACTGAAGTCGCTGAGCAGTCCTTTGGTGATCAGAGCCACTTAACTTTAAAACAGCATTTTCCAAACAATTGATTGGACAAAGACTCCCTTCGTTTGGGCAATTAATGTCTTTAACAACCTGAAGAAGTAGTATTCTTTGGAATAGTATTTGAGAAATTCTGATTTATAACATTAATTTTAAAAAGCTATAAAACACGTATATCATACTATTGTATAAATATTCATGTTTCACTTGAAGAAATTATATATTTTTGAATTCACATGTATTTTATAATGTAATAACCTTACAATGTTTTCTTCTGCCCTCCAAATGTTTCTCATTTTTATTTTTTTCTGTCTATTTATTTATTCATTTTCGGCTGCATTGGGTCTTCGTTGCTTCACCAGGCTTTCTCTAGTTGTGGCAAGTGGGGGCTACTCTTCATTGCAGTGCGCAGGCTTCTCATTGCGGTGGCTTCTCTTGGAGCACGGGCTTTAGGCATGCAGGCTTCAGTAGCTGTGGCTCATGGGCTCTAGAGAACAGGCTCAGTAGTTGCGGTGCACGGGCTTAGTTCCTCGGCGGCATGTGGGGTCTTCCCGGACCTGGGCTCGAACCCGTGTCCCCTACATTGGCAGGCGGATTCTTAACCTCTGCACCACCAGGGAAGACCTATTTTTTTTCTATCTTGATGGCAGAGATCCCAGGACCTGTCTTGCTACAGCAGTAAGCTTGTATGGTAATTACATGAACTAATGATGGAAAATTCACCAGTGGGAATAATAAATGGCATTGTTATGCTGAGAATACTGTTTCTATTAGAAAATATGAACTAAGAAAAATGAATTGTTAGGTAGAAAGGTGATTTTACATTATTATAGAGGTCATTATTATACATTATATTTGCATTATTAAAGATGTCACAGAAGAAAGATTTGTAATCAGAGAGAGTTTTATACAAACAAACCTTATAGTCTTAGAATAGGAAGGGATATTATCAGAGATAATTTGATAGAATGTCATACCAACTGAAGAAATAAGGAGGAATTCATGGCTTTTTGTGTCTAATCATTAAAGAATCTGAAAAAGAAATTTCTTGATTTAAGAGTTCTCCAAATGCTACATATAATAGAATTGTAAAACATATTGAAAATTATAAAGAACTTAGGAACATCAAAAACAGCCTTCTTACCTCAAAGAAAGGGAGACCCAACTTCAAAAAGTTAAGTAATTTTTTTTAAAAACAGAAGTTACAAATCAGTAATTGAAGATCTGGAGATAAAACAAAGATATTCTGACTCTAGGTTTATGATTAATTCTACTATTTAAAAAGTGATTTATAAACTATTCATAGTTTTATACAAATATGAGGTTATTACTGGAGTGACTTTAGAGTTGTATTCTGAAATGGGATTATTCTTTAGGGGGGAAATACCTGTACTTCTCCATTTCAACCACTAGATAGCAGGCTACTGAATAAAACACAATATGGGATTTCATAGGTCTAGAGTGGTAAATAGGGTCAATGAGAAGAATGGCAAATTGCAAAGTCACAAAAGACAGGAAGTTATAAAGATTTGGATGAGTTGGGATTTACTTGAGGAGAATGAGGCCGTAACTTTCCCCTACTTCTAACGCAGTGAGAGCCAGGTCTAATGACTCTTGAACCCTGAGATATAATTTGCTTTGGTGATCTCAAATGGGTAGAAAATGAGAAACTGTTCAATCAAAAATACAGAGGCTGGGCTTCCCTGGTGGTGCAGTGGTTGAGAGTCCGCCTGCCGATGCAGGGGACACGGATTCGTGCCCCCGTCCGGGAAGATCCCACATGCCGTGGAGCGACTGGGCCCGTGAGCCATGGCCGCTGAGCCTGAGCATCTGGAGCCTGTGCTCCGCAACGGGAGAGGCCACAACAGTGAGAGGCCCGCGTACCGCAAAAAAAAAAAAAAAAAAAAAAAAAAAAACAGAGGCTGATTACACAGTGCATTTCAACATCACAGTGTATCCAAAGTAGGAGTCCTGTCTGAGTTCGATGCAAAAGGCAGAAACAATAAAGGAAAAAATTAAAAGACTTCTCTCAAATATTTAAAATATCTGTGTTGAAGGGGATGGTGGTGGCTCATCCCATGTCCACCACACAGTGGGACTGAATATTCAATAACAAAAGAATATTTAATTAAATTGTGGAATATCTACACGATGGAATGCTGGTTAGCCACTTAAAATCATCTTTTAGATATTTTTTTTTGACACGGGAAATAAGGATACTGATTGGTGGAAAAAAATTACATTGAATTATATATACCATGATATTTTTAGGAAATAATAATATACAAATATGAAAATAAAGGTATTTATATACGTCCATAAATTAAAGTTATTATTAACAGTCAACTTTCTTTTTGTGTTTTCAAAAAGGTTGTGCTAATCACGTATTGCCTCTGAAATTGGAAAACAACAAAACTAAACATTAACAGAATGGTTGGTAAAGCACCTCCTTTGCCATAATCAGTACCCGAAGCTCCCCTGCTGTCCACTGTCCAAGCCATTCAGAGCTTGCCCAGCGCTCTCACTCCCTCTCTCTCTCTCTCTCTCCCCTTCTCCTGGTGCTGGCTACCTCATATCTGTTTTCCCTGGAGATGATGACATTTGGGTGGGTCTATGAATTTACTGTTTAGGTGCCCAGTTTTGCCATTTATGAGCAATAGTACTGAATATGGTTATGATTCTTTGATTTAAATTTTAATGACTTTTACATTTGAATGTCTAAAACAATATTTTCAAATTGTGGTTTACAGACCACTTTACACTGGTTTGTTAAAAATGCAACTTCTTGGTCTTTTTCCCAGGCTCAATGAATCTAAAATTTTGGGAATAGTGTTCTGGAATTTACATTTTTAACTAGCTCCCTGAGTTTGCCTTTTTGTGTTTTTAATTAACGTTTATTTATTTATTTAATTTTGGCTGAGTTGGATCTTTGTTGCTGCGCGCGGGCTTTCTCTAGTTGTGGCGAGCAGGGTCTACCCCTCATTGCGGTGCGTGGGCTTCTCATTGCGGTGGTTTCTCTAACTGCGGAGCATGGGCTCTAGGCGCACGGGCTTCAGTAGTTGTGGCTCGCGGGCTCTAGAGCTCAGGCTCAGTAGTTATGGCACGCGGGCCCAGTTGCTCCGCGGCATGTGGGATCTTCCCGGACGAGGGCTCGAATCTGTGTCCCCTGCATTGGCAGGCGGGTTCTTAACCACTGCACCACCAGGGAAGTCCCGTGAGTTATTTTTATGCACATTATAATTTGAGAACCTTTGGTAATGGCTGAGATCAAGCATGAGAAAAATGAGATAAAAATATCAAACTAGTGAACGCACTTAAAGTCTGAATATAAAAAAAAATAAAGTCTGAATATTTATCAAACTCCTCATCTGAGCTATTTTTCCAGCAGATGCTTATATATTCAATATTTTTAAAGGTACAAACATATAGGGACAAACTAATAATAATAATTTTAATAATCTAAGCACTCCCCCACCACCCACCAAAAATTTACTACTTTCATGAAAGCACCCAGTATGTATGTGGCAATTGAAGTGAATAAACCAAGAAGCAATGTCTTAAAAAATAAAATGAAACAAAACAGCATTTCAGAAATAAAGCTTCACATAATGGAGGAATAAATCTGGATTTAAACATTCTCTGCTATTCCTGACGCCAAATGGCACCTGACAAATTTGGACACCAGAGGAGTTGATGACAGGGTGAAGAGATTAAGTCTTGAAAGCTTTCACAGCTGGCTTTTCAGCTTGACCATGGGCTCCTCTTGGGCACAGGGCTGTGTCTCACATTCTGAGACTAACATGTGGAAGGAAACTGTGACCTCCAATTTCAATCCATAGCAGGTTTCTCCAAAATGTTGGAGAGAGAAAATTGGTCACAGACTAACAGTCAGAGAGAAAAGCATTGCCAAGGATGCAGTTGATGGTGTCCTAGGAAGAGAAAGCTGTTTCTCTGGAGAGAAAGGCTTGTATGGGAACAACAGATATAAGAGAAGTATCAGGTTGTGGAAATGCCCCGAAACCACAAGTCAATCAAAAACCAAGGTTCTTTTCTCTGTTAACTTTTTTTATAGAGTCTTGCTTGAATTAAACATGGCACCATGGAAATCCAGGGCATGTTTCAGTAAATTGTAAAAAATGTTGATTTATTTAGGTTAGAAATCAGTCTCTAAGCAACTGGTTTTTGAAATGTTTATGAAAACTGTGCAAATATTTTTGGAATAAAAGTTTTGATTTTTGTTTGTTAAAATGCTCATTTAAAAAGAGTTCATCTAAGTATTCAAATATGGTTTTCTTTTCATAACAATTGTCTTGATACTTGATTATCTGTGGCAGTCATGAGAATTGCACCTTGAGAACCTCCTACTAGAGGAAGCTGACTTACTGAGGGACAGCCAACTGTGCATTTTCGCAGAGGTAACCTCTCTGATGCCCAAGTGTGGTGGGCATACTCAGACCTATTATTGAGAGACAGGGGATGCTTCTCAGCTCACTTTGTTAAAGTTTGAAAGCTATTAAATTCAGGGGAGATTTGTTATAAAACAAGAGATAACTAATACAACCCCTTAAAGCCATTTACTTATGTTAGTTTTTAGTGTACTATGTAGTTATTATATATAATATATTACAATAATGATATTTATTGGGCATTTATAATGTTCCAAGTACTGTTCTAATTGCTTTACATGAATGGAGTTATTCACAGCAACCCTATGACATTTGTGTTATTATTATTTCAAATTCATAGATAAGAAAGCTGGAGTGATGGAGAGGCTAGGTAACTTTCCTAAGGTCACAGCACTGGTAAGTGGTGTTAACGGGACTTGAACTTGGAAGTCTACTTTCAGAGCCAAGCTCTCCTGAGGTGACAGTCAAGCTGTCACCTGGGGCTGTAGTCATCTCGAGGCTCAGCTAGTGGTGGAGAATCTGTTCCCAAGTTCAGTCACATAGTTGTCAGCAAGTCTCTGTTCTTGCTGTTTGATTTTTGGCAGGAGGCTTCCTTCCGCACCATGGGAACTTATCTCATTAGCGAGATTACAAATGAGATCATACTATATAGAGTTTGGTTTTTTTACCCCACCCCGAAATATATTGTAAATATTTTTCCATGTAACTAAATCTATTTCTAATCATCATTTTTTTTTAAGGTTTGGATGCAAATTGTCAACTTGAAAAGGCAGATGCTTTTAGGCAAATCAGCTAAAATATCATGGAAATACTCTCACTTTATCTTCTTTGATTTATGCACAATATCAGGGAAACTTCACTCATCAGTTGGCTGTCGACTTCTTTGAGTCATTACTATTAAAAAAAGCAAAATTTGTGTTTTTTACTTGACAGCAGAGATCTTACCTGCAATTTATTATTATATACTAACATTTATCTTCTTTTTTTGCAATTATAAGATAACTTATAAAACTTGAAATTCTACAAGAGCTAAATATTCTATTTTTCAGTGCTAAATGTAGAGCTATGCAAATTAACAGGAGTGATTCACTACTATAGTGGAGACAAAGTATTTTCAGTAATTGAAAATTTCTTACTGACTTGTCTGAATTATTATGTTTTTTTGGTGTTATGATAATGAAAAATAGTCTGCCAAGGGTAGCAGGAACATTTCTCTCATCTCTGAGTTTCACATGAAGGCATCCTACTTAGAGGTTCTTTATTATTGGTTTATGAGAAGAAAGCTCAGAGAGGAGCTTTGCACTGTTGGTTCCACATTTCACTTTGTATGTGAAATTGGCTTAAAAGAGCCCCATACTAATTGTCTTTACAAACACAAACCCTACACCTTGGGGAAAAGGAAGTCAATAAGATGAACACCTACACCTTCAAACTGATGTTTCAAGCATGAGATCACTCTAGAGAAAATTAATCCCAGTAGGTGGAATCTAAAGAAAAGGAAAACTTGAAAAACAACAACAAAATTGCAGCTATTCCAAGAAAAACTCATTCCAAATGAAGCAAATTCTTCATTTTTATCTGTTAAATATGCCATTTGGTTATATTTTTTTCTTCTTAATCTAAAGAAGAGAGTATAGAATTGTAGGGCTTCCCAGTGTATCACTCCTTGAGACCTCCCTAATTTCTTGCGTTGCTCTTTCTTTCACTGAAATGTACTAACTACTTACAATAGAATAGAATACAAAAATTCATAATATTTTTCTATTTTCCACCAATATTATTCATGTACGAGAGAAATGAGTTTTCCCTAAATGATAGTCTAAGTCTTTAATGAGTTTTAGATTTGGCATAATTCTGTAAATCCTTTCAGTGCAATATTCTTTAGGGACTGGATTATAATTTGTTGAGTATATCTTTCACACACCAAGTTACTTAGTTGACTCAATTTATGACATATAAGCCAGAGTGTTATTCTAGGAAGTTCCTATGGGTTCAGAATCTCTATTGCCTAGGACTCAATGTGCCCTTCTAACTCTGCTATTTAAAAACTGGGTATAGGAGGGAACCCAGCACTGAGTGATTGGAGCTATGCGTTACGTATTGTTTTGAACATTATGGCTGACAAATGAGAATTTATGACTTTGGGGTAATAAGTGGGAGCTGAGGATGAGGTAAGTTTTTTTTCTTTAGAAACTGGAGGTTCAATTTATTTAATACTCTTCAGAAAACACCACTAGAGTAAAGTTTAGCGCAGAATCAGATGTTTAACACCATTTTCATTTCTTCAACTGGTGTGAGTGTTACAGGAAGCCATTTATAGGCACTAAACACAAGGACATAAAAATAAAAGTTCATTTAAAATGGGCCTTAAGTCTAAAACTTACTTGAACAAATTTATTACTTCAATTAGGATAAAATATATAATTTAAATAACTATAAATAATTAATGTGTAAATAGCATGTGGTCCCAAACAGTGTTTGCGTGGTCTCCAAAACAATGAGGCAATTACGCACAATAAAGAGAAATACACACAGGAGACCCTGCAGTAGGATGCTATTCTACACGTTACTGATCCTTTTGGAGGGGTTTGTTGGGCTAAAAGAACACACTGAAGATGTGTGGTTAACATTTTAACATTTTAAAGCTTGGTGAAAACCCTTAAAAGTTTCGAATGCGTAAGTAACTTTTGTCTCCTGGAACGGAATTTATATTGTCAACAACACTTCCATTTAATTGTTGGTGCTTTCCAAAAGAGAACTAATCAGTGGTTTCTATTTACTGTTTTCATTTCTAAAGAGCTTAAAAACCAGTGTTTGTTTTAGACAATTTTCAAGGAAAATTCAGGCTTAGCAGGAGGCTCTTGACAAAGCTCTCCCTGCTGGGTGGCCAGCTGCCTAGAGGGACTGCCTTGCGGGACTGAGGCAGGCCGTCACCGCTGGCCAGGGCCAGGATTCACGGTAGACGCTTCCTATCTGCTGGGCCGCATGCATCCTCACAGCCCTGTGCTCCCTGAACAGGAGAGCTTGCTCTTTCAGCAGCACCTGAACGTTTTACTTCTCTCCATCTCCTCCCTTTTCTTCTCTTTTCCATTCTGCTTATTTTGCCTATTCTGAAAATTAGTTAAAAACTTGCGACACAAAAGCATGAATTCTTCACCTGCTTACAACCAACTTTCTCTCTTTGTTTCCCAGTACCTGGCGAATCTTGAGGGTTCTTTTTCATGAAAAGTCTACTATTTGGCACTTAAGCTCCCTTTGCAGGATGGGCTCATTTTCTCTAAGCTAAATCCAAGTCGTGTTTTACATTTTCCTTCAAAATACACTTCTTCTGGGCAAATCCATGACTAATTGACTCACCACAGATGGTCTCTGTTAAGCCAAACTAAACATTAAACAAAATTAGAAAGGATACGACCATTGAAAGAGCACTAGACTGGGAGACTTGGCCCTCACTTCTGGCTCCTCAACCTCTGAGGGGTACCTGATCTTGACATGCCTGGCTGGTTTTGACTGAATTTCACTCCCCACACATCAATTATATAAAATTTATCAATGTAAATTATACATAATCAATATATTGATATCTGACCAATACATAAAATATCATTTACTAAAACGATATGTATAACATATACTCATGTATAAATAATTATGAACACAAGGATGAAATAGATAAAATAGATGATATATCATATAATAATTTCAATTAATAATTAATATTATACATAATTAATACTATTTTTCCCCCCCACAGATTTTACCCTTGTATTTGCAAAGTGTATTGGGATGGGTTCTAGACAGAGTTTTTCTGTCTCAGATGCATCACTCAGAGGGTGAGGCTCATGTCTCTTACAGATGTAGGAGTTAGCGGAGTGCCAGACACAGACTAGTGTGCTCAATTAATGCAGTAGAGGACAGTGATATTTTATACTTTAAATATTATAAGCTCTTAGAGCTTAAAAATATTATATTTAATGTTCATATCATCTGGATATGAGTGTGCTCTGCCTTGGAGACATAAAAGTCCTTTAGAAGGAAGATCTCCTTTATAAACTATTTAACTTTATATGTTCACGTCCTCATTTCACAGATGAGAAAACTGAGCCCTTGAGAATTAAGCCCAGGCTCCTGACTTCTCGCCCACTTTGTTTTTACCACGTCAAGCTCTACTATGGATCAGTGGTCAGTGCGGATCAAGGCGGCCGGACTGTAGGCCGGGCCTTCTTCCTAACAAGGGCCCTTGGGCGGGGGGCTCAGTTCTGCCTGCTCTGCTAGCCGGGGATAAATGGGCGCGCGCACCGGGAGCCTCGGGCCCCGCTCCCCGCCGTGGCCATGGGTTGTGGCGCCAGCCGCCCGCGCCGGCCCGGGTCGAGCGGGAGAGTCAAAGCCAAGGCCTTCCCGGAGTCTCAAAGGATGCAGGTGGCCCGCCTCCGCGCCAAGTTCGACCCCCAAGTCCTCTCCAGGTAAAGCGGGACGTGAATCGCAGGCGGAGGGGCTGGGCTGAGCAAGGTGAACCGCTGACCGAGGCGCCCTTAGAGTTCCCCTCGACTTGACCCGACCTTAACGCTTCTTTCTGATCAAAGGCCACAGACCTCCCTAAATCGTCTCTGCCCTTTGAGATGTAAATCTTTTACAACCCAGGAATGTCTTTCTCAAGGACCTGGGCGCCAACCTTTTGAAATGTAATAAAAGAAAGATCGAGGCTCTATCTACCAGTGTCTGTGGGAGGGTAGGAATCTCACTTCCATGACACCCCTTCCTCCCCTAATGCCCTTGAGTAATTTCCTACAAGCTCACTCCAGCCTTACAACTCTCTTGCCTTGTGTTTCAACAGTTGAGTTCAGTCTCTCCCATCGCAGTAATTTTGACCCCTCTTGCAATAGTCTGGAATAAAGTCTTCCTTGATGTTTTTAGCAAGTGTCCAGTGCAATTTCTCTTTGAAAGAGGGGGGAAGGGCAGAAGATAGGGAAAGTTCAAGACTGAAGAAGTAGGGACTTCCCTGGTGACGCAGTGGTTAAGAATCCGCCTGCCAATGCAGGGGACACGGGTTCGAGCCCTCGTCCGGGAAGATCCCACATGCCACGGAGCAACTAAGCCCGTTCACCACAACTACTGAGACTGCATTCTAGAGCTCGCGAGCCACAACTACTGAAGCCCACGCACCCAGAGCCCATGCTCTGCAACAAGAGAAGCCACCGCAATGAGAAGCCCGTGCACCACAACAAAGAGTAGCCCCCACTTGCTGAAACTAGAGAAAGCCCGCACACAGCAATGAAGACCCAATGCAGCCAAAGATAAAAATGCAGCCAAAAATAAAATAAAATAAAATAAAGACTGAAGAAGTAGAAGGAGCCGCAGGGAGGAGAGGGAGAGAATCCCTGACCTCAGAGCCCTGGGGGGACTTGCAATACATACACTGGAGCTGGGGTGTGTGAAGGATCTTCTGTTACGTTCTAGAAAAGGAGATCATAATTAGTGGAATAGAAACAGGGCTTTGAATCAACCAGACTTGAGATCCACTCCTGTCTTTTCTATTGTGTGTCATTGGGAATGTTCCTTAGCCTTTTTCCTTCCTCAATTTCCACCTCTGTAAAATGGGAATAATAATAATAGCTGCCTCGTAAGAATGCTGTGAGGATGATTAAGTAATATATGTAAATGATGCTGCATGGTGCAGGTCCTCATGTAGATACTGTTACTGTCTTCATAAGATGACCATGTAAGAAATGAACAAGGAAGTCTGGCCAGTTGGTTGGCCTGAGAAAGAATTTCCTCAGGGTGCCCCACGTTGGCCAGGTGGAGGAAGGACACCATGGAATCCCCTCCACTCTGCAGCGTTTGGTTGGACACAGTGGTAGGTGGCTTGACTGGATTCTCAGGGACACTTCTAGTCCTAGGATTATACGCTCACCTCATCACCGTGTTCTGACCAGAGTCTATGCAGAGCCATTTCCTGGCATCCTTGGGAAATTCTGGTATAAGGATGACTCGAGGATTATTCTAGTATCTGCTAAGCTTAGAGAAGAACAAAGTTGGCTGATGCAACTGAACTTGAATCAGAGGGGATATGGGGTCTTATCAAGACTGAATTGATTGGGTGGCATCTCTGGTCATCTGTGGCCAGGGAGTCTGGTCTAGTCTTTATCCACCTTCATAACCTCCACCTCCGGGTTAGTCCCAGGCCCTTAGATTATGACAAAGTCATAGAAGTAGAGGATCTCAATATTTGAAAGCTTTAGAGACTAACTAAAGGCTCTTCCTTAACCAATGAGGAATTGAGCCCCAAAAGATTAAGTGACTTATCCAAGTTGGTGACAGAAATGGGTCTAGAACACAGTTGTCTTTCCTCTCCATTGTGAACCCAAATGATAGATGATAGAATTAAGTCTGACTCTATTCACTTTCTTCTTGGGAGTTCATTACAATTGCTTCTGTCAAACCGGTTGCGATATTATTATTGTTTCCATGTTTCATTTTTTTTATCATGTTCAGTTTGTGGCAGCTGAGGTCAAAGTAATAATTTTGTTTCTTATAATCTCTGGGATGTTGTAAAATTGCATGACCTACAAACCTGACTTTGAGGCTGCTTTGTGAGAGGGTGGGAGTGGAGGGTGGAAATGGAGGAGGTGGGTTGGCCTTGTAGATGCATCCTCCCATGCCTGATTCCATTCTTAATGTTTTCAAAATAAGGCGATAATTTGGAAATAATATTCATTCAGTGAATGATTCTCTCATTCAACATTTATTGCTGTCCCCTCTGTGCCAGGCGCTACACAAGATATAGTCACCCAAGTCATAAAAATAGTCACCATTGTCATAAAAATTGTCACCATCCTCATAAAAATAGTCACCATCCATGGCCATCAAGGGTTCACAAGCAAGGCCACAGCTTCAGGCTTTTGTTGTGGGATGGTTGTTATCTGAAAGCATTTATTTGCACTATAAATTTTGGCTTAAAGCTTACTGTTTCTTCCAATGCCAAATTACTGACATTTTTTTAAACATTTGGTTTATGAAGGCTTGTAACAGTGTTGAATAACACTCGTTTTATTTGAGTGAGAGTGTAGTTCCTCAGAAATGGTAATTCGTCTGATAGCTGATGATTAATCCCATGAGCAAATGAATTTTCCTGCAGCTTTGAGGGCATAGTCATAAATTAGTATTTGCAAAGTGCTCTCATCCACATTAGAGGTAATGTGTTGGTCTGCAAAGCAACAGAATTTGAAATGCCTGTGATTATCTTCAAAATCATACTGGGAGTGCATGTGAATAAAAAAAGCAGAGTTGGAAAGAGAAGAGGGGACAGAATCCATTTAAGATTACTAAATTGTTATGTTTTGATAAGGTAATTGGCCAGAAAATTAAATGCACCGTATAGAACAAAGCTATTTTCTGTAAGCTGGTACAGCCAAATGCCATTTTTATTCAGTAAACACAGGAATATAAGGAATAAGTAAGTAGACAAATGAAAAAAACTACAGGAAGAATAAACTCAGCAAAAAGAAGTAAGGCTGTTTAAAGTACAGATTGATATTTGCATTTGAATCTTTGGTATTCAGTATGTGACTTAAAGAATTACCTTCTCCCTGTGTCCTCCTTGACTGCATGCCATTCGTTGGCATTCTTACCTGGGAGAAGTTTTAGTAAAGTGGGAAAAGCACCAAATTATGATGCAAGTAAGGAGACCTGGGTTCTAATCCTCACTCCACAAATTAAACAACCAATCAGCTAACCTGATCTTCAAATGTCTTCATTTGTAAAATGAGGGGTTGGATTAAATCATTCTCTAATATTCTTTCCAGCTTAAAATCGTGATTCTAAGTCAAGCACTTTCTCAACATTTCTTAAATAAAGATAGAAGGTTAAATTTTGATAGGATTCTTAAATTTACATAGACATTAACACAGGTAACTAAAGTTTAAGATCCCTAGCCTTTGAAATCCTAGCTGACTTCCTGGCGTTTCTGAGAGATGATTACTTTACACATTACTGACATACATCCCAGGTTAAAATTTTGTTGGCTGTGTAAAATTGCAAGTGCAGTGGCGTCAGGTAGGGGGAACTATGAGAGCTGCTGGCTGCAAGGGGGTCCTGACACCACCGCTACCCGTCTTCTGAAAGCTGCACTTATAATAGCTCAACCATGCTGACTTTCGCAATGGTACATCTACTGAGGAGCGATTTGGGGCGATACCTTGGGTGAGATATGAGTTATGCCTGGGACTGAGCGCTCACAGTCTAGCAACATGAGGAAGCCTCCTCTTTGTACCCTGTCTCCTGATATGGTTTCCTCCATCTTTGGAGAAGTTATAAATAGGACTAAGCTTCTTTTTTATTCTCTCCACCTGGTTTGGTGGTTGCTGTTGCAGAATGATAAAAACAAGAGTTGGAGGGAGGAAAGAAAATGGTAGATGGAGGTCCCAAAATTCTTCAAGAAAATTGTGGAGAAATGCATTTGAAGGAATTGGATTTAAATCCCATCTATTCCAACTATCAATACAATCTGTGTGGCCTTGGGAAATCACTTAACTTTTTAATATCACCCAGCAGGAATTTTATAGGGTAGGATTTTAAAAAAATATAATTCCTGGCACATAATAAATGTGTAATAAATGGTAGCTATTGTTATTAAGATTATTTGTCTTTCTACCAACTAATTACTTTTACATCACTTGCCTCCATTTCAAAAGAGGATTTGGGGTAACTTTCAAAAATAATGAACACAGTTATGCAAGGAAATTGGATGGGGGGAATATAAAGCTCGAAAGGATGATATAAAGCATCTAATTAAATAATTTTGAAAATCACTTCAGAGGGTAACAGATTTATTTGGTTTTTCTTCCAACAGATATGATATCAAGGCTCTTATCAGGACAGGCAGTTTCAGCAAGTTTGTCAGAATGGAGCAGAAGACCACCAAGAAACATTTTGCAATAAAAGTGATGGAAACCAGAATGAGAGAAGGCAGAGAGGCGTGTGAATCTGAGTTCTCTATCCTGTGGTGGGTTAGCTATCGTTACATTGTCCAGCTCCTGGAGATCTTTGAGACCCAAGATCAAGTTTACATGGTGATGGAGTTGGCTACAGGAGGGGAATTCTTTGATGGACTCATCTCTCAGGGATACTTTACAGAGCAGGATGCTGTCAGAATCCTCCACATGGTTGGTGATGGCATGAGGTATTTGCAACGCATTGAAAATAACTCACAGGGACCTAAAGCCCGAAAATCTCATATGTTATCACCCAGGTGCAGAGTCAAAATTTTTTATCACAGATTTTGGGTTGGCAACTCTGGGAACAAAAGTGGTGACTGGACAGTGAAGATGCTCTGTGGGACCCCAGAGTAAATAGCCTCCGAGATTTTGCTAAGGAAACCTTTCACCAGTGCAGTTGACATGTGGGCTTTTAAGGCCTAATCACATATGTTTTACTTCATAGATTCCTGCCTTTAGATGGTGAAAGCCATACGAGAATTTACAGGACGATTCTGAAAGGCAAATATAATTACAGAGGAGATGTAAGCGCTCACTTTCTTTCTATTGACTTGGTCTGGAATAGAGTTTCTCAACCTTAGCGCTATTGCTGTTTAGGGCGAGATGATTCTTTATTGGGTGTGGGGTGGGAAGAGGTGATGGGGTGGGACTGTCCTGTGCATTGTAGGATGTTTAGCAGCATCCCTGGCCTCTACCAGCTAGGTACCAGTAGGTACACTACTAGCAGATACTGGTAGATACTGATTTCTAGTAGCTACACTAGATACGCACCTTCCCCCAGCTGTGACAATCAAAATTGTCCCCAGACACTGTTTTTTTTTAAAATAACTATTTTTGTTTTAATTTTATTTTTTTGGCTGCGTTGGGTGTTTGTTGCTGCGCGTGGACTTTTCTCTGGTTGCAGCGAGCGGTGGCTACTCTTCGTTGTGGTGCACGGGTTTCTCATCGCAGTGGCTTCTCTTGTTGCCGAGCATGGGCTCTAGGCACGCGGGCTTCAGTAGTTGTGGGCTCTAGAGCGCAGGGTCCGTAGTTGTGGCGCACAGCCTTATTTGCTGGGATCTTCCTGGACCAGGGCTCGAACTGCGTTGACAGGCGGATTCTTCACCACTGTGCCACCAGGGAAGCCCTGTCTCCAGACATTGTTAAATGTCCCCAAGGGGGCAAAATCACCCCTGGCTGAGAGCCCCTGGTCTCAAGGTAGCAAGAGCCTCGATTACTGAGTTGTCTGTGGTTAGCAAATGACATTGACCATCAAGTAGATGAGTGAGTTTGCTGTTGTTTCTCCAATCATCATGCAGAGCCTGAGCCAGCTGAGTAGATTTATGTGTACTCAGAGGCTCAGCATGCTGCTTGGGTGTTTGATGAGAGATTTTCTGCCTTGATTCTAGATGATCCACACCCTTTTTGAGATGTAGTGTTTCCTCAGTGAAATGTTTAACTTCACAGTTTGTGTAAAATATTTATCCATTGTTTAAACTTGGAACTCCCAGTGTTTACGGAAGTGTTAACTTTTTTGTTTTGTTTAAGGAAGGAAAGTTACCAATACTTCTCTGTGGGAAGCCTGACAAAATAGGAAATTCACTTCCTGTTGAGCAAATTTATTTTATGTTTAACTATAAAAGGGCTTTTTTTTTCCTGCATAAAGAAAAGTATGGATAGTTTGATTTTACCTACTTAAAGTGTAACATCTATATGTATAACATCTTAAGCAAAATTGAAAGCTAAATAACAAATTGAAAAATAATATTGTCTATACTCTGACAGATTTAATATCTTTTTCTTTTTTTTTTTTTCGGTATGCGGGCCTCTCACTGCTGTGGCCTCTCCCGTTGCAGAGCACAGGCTCTGGACGCGCAGGCTCAGTGGCCATGGCTCACGGGCCCAGCCGCTCCGCGGCATATGGGATCCTCCCGGACTGGAGCAGGAACCCGCGTCCCCCACATTGGCAGGCGGACTCTCAACCACTGCGCCACCAGGGAAGCCCCCAAATTTAATATCTTATAGTACATATATATGTTTTTTTAAAAAACTGATACAAATTGACAATTGAGAACTGAGACTTACATAGGGAGATAGGAAAGGATGGGAAGAATTCACAGACAATGTAAACCACTGATTATTAAAAGCTTGAAAAAAATGTCTAGCTTCACTAATGACCAAAGAAATGCAAATGAAGACAACAATATCTTTTCTTTGTCTTTCAAACTGATAAAGATAAAAAAAAAAACACTCAACTTAATTCTACTCATTGCTGCTAAGAGTACTAAGAGATTAGTCCTGTTATTCACTACTGGTAGAGGATGAATTGTTGTAGATTTCTTGGAAAGTAGTTTGAAAAGATACATCTAGAACTTTTAAAAGTTTATGTATTTTGATCTACTAATTCCACTTTTAAGAATCTAAGGAAATAATCTCAGATGCAGCAAAGATTTCAGTGTCAAGAGGCTCATCTGGGCTATACTACAAAAGTGGACAATTGAAAAGAACGCTAAGAGAATGTTTGAATAAATTATTGAACATTCATACGGTAGTCCCTAAATTATTCATGCTTAAACATTATAAGGGTATTGGAAAATATTTCCGATATACTGCCAAGTTAAACAAAAAAAACAGAATACAAATTGTGTATACGGTATTAACACAAATCATGTGGGAAAATGTATGCATAGGAAATAGTCTTTGAGGAAATACAGTGCAATGCAGTATAATGTTAACAGAGCTTATCTCCCGGTTTACGGATTATGTACCATTTTGGTTTTCCTCTTTATAGTTTGAGTATATCTATATTTCTGTTTTGGTTTTGTTTACAAAGAACATATATTTCTGTTTTGGTTATCTATTGCTGAATAACAAACCTTCCCTGAACCTAACGCCTTAAAATAACAACCATTTTATCATGACTCATGATTCTGTGGGTTGACAGGGCTCAGCTTGGTGACACTTCTGCTTCACATGATGTTGCAGTCATCCGGTTCTTGCCTGGGATGGAATAGCCATGATGACCCCTCAAATGGCTGACCTCTTGGTGGGAAAGCTGGATTAACTAGGTCACTGGGACCACTCCGCCTTTTTCTCTCTCCTCTCTCTGTACATCTCAGGGCCCTTTTCTCTTCATGGGGTTTCTCCACGTGGTCTCTTCAGCAGGGCAGTCAGACGTTTTACATGGCGGTTTAAGCTTTCCAAAAGGCAGTATTCCAAGAGGGAGATAAGAAGTCACCAGTCCTCTTAGGCTGGGCTTGGAAATGGCACAACATCCTTTTTGCCTCATTCTATTGGCTACTGTGAGTGCTAGATCAACCCAGATTCCACGTGCAAGGAGACCACGTAAAGTGTGGCTCCAGGGGGCCTGGTCCATTGGGGCCACATTTGGACTAGATATCACAATGCCTTTTTTAATGTGCAAAAATAATAAACAATTATTCTATTAAGAGGTCCTTTTGTCAGGTTTAAATCAGAGGATTTCTAACATCAGTTTCCTCAGAAGGCAGCCCTGAGAAGAGGGTTCATGTACAAGTAATTTATTAAGGATAGACTCCCATGGACACAGGTGAGGGAGTGAGGGAACCAGGATGGATAGGGGAGGAGGCCAAGGCCATGGAGGTGAGCCTCATCCCACAGCGTTGTTCCAGCCTGAGGCAGGTGAGCTGGTCTTCACTCCCACCTCTCTCTGCTGACCCGTGGGGTGGTGGTGATAAGAATGCTGTGGCAAATACTCACTGCTCTCTGGGATCAAGACAGAATGACCCCCCGAAGCCCAAGGGTGATGATGAAAAAGATCGAGGTGCTGCATTTCAGAAGCAAAACACTCCAAAAGAGAAGAGTATACGCACATACTGAAAAGAGGGGCTCAGCGGCAGGATGGAGCACTGATATCTCCATGATGTCATGCTCTGTCTCTTGAGGAAATGCCTGTCTGTAGCCCCAGAGTACTGAAAGCACATACCACAGAGCAGAAGTGCAACTGCTTTTAATAACTTATTGGATTTATATTCCCTTGGCCTTCTTCCCCATGCTTGTCAGCCACATATGTCTACATATTAACATTTTCTTATAATATTACCAAGTGTCTTAGTCATCTTGAGCTGCCATAACAAAATGCTACAGACTGGGTGGCTTAAACAACAGAAATTTGTTTCTCACAGGTCTAGAGTCTAGGAAGTCCAAGATTGAGATGCCAGCAAGGTAGGTTTCATTCTGAGGCCTCTTCTCTTGGCTCACAGGCAGCTGCCATATCACTGTGTGCTCATTTGATGTCTTCTTTGTGTGCATACAGAGAAAGAGAGAATGAACTCTCTGGTGTTTTTTTCTTATGAGGACACTAATCCTATCAGATCAGGGCCCCACCATAATGACCTCATTTAACCATAATTACTTCCTTAGAAATTTCATCTCCAAATACAGCCACACTAGGGGTTAGGGCTTCTATATATGAATTTCGGAGGGACACAAACATTCATTCCATGACACCAAGGAAACATATGTCGATAAACTCAGATAAGGGTATCATCATGTTTTCTCTGTCATAATATTGTTGTCTATACCTATCAAGAAGTCTAGTAATTTCTAAATGCACCAATTTTATTTAAAAACCAGGGTGACCATCAAGTCTGGAAGCATAGATGTGATAGACAGAATAATGCCGCCACCCCCCTCCCACACACCCGGCAAAGATGTCCACATCTTAATACTCAGAATCTGTGGCTATATTAGTTTACAGGTCTTTATACTAGTTTACAAAAGGAAATTTGCAGACATGATTAAATTAAGGGTTTTGAGATGAGGAGATTATCTTGGATTATCTGGGTGGACCCAATGTGATCACAAGTGTCTTTATATGTAATGGAGGAAGAAGGGTCAAAGTTAGAGGACATGTGAAGACAGAAAGATAGGTTGGATTAATGTGTTTTGAGGATGGAGGAAGGCACACAATTAGCCAAGAAATGTGGGTGGTTTCTAGAAGCAGGAAAAGGCAGGGAACAGATTCTCCCCTAGAACCTCTGAAAGGAACACAGCTTTGCTAACACCTTGCTTTTAGTCCATCTCTAAGAGGAAAACGGCTCTGCTGATACCTTGATTTTAGTCCCTAAGATCCATTTCAGACTTTTGACCTGCAAAACTGTAAGATGATAGATTTGCACTGTCTTTTTAAAAAGTCCTGTTGTCTATAACTGAAATTCCAGGTGTGACACATTGTGTGAATCACTTCTTTTCTCTGGAAGTCAGATGTAAGAGTGAAATAAATAGCATCAGAACATCCAGAGATCTCTTATGGTGAAGAAGAGAGACATGTTTAATATAAATAGCTGATACTTTACTAGACACCTGGCAGATCTGTACTCTAGTCTCACCCATGTCTAGGCAAAAAATTAGCTATAATGTTAATGTTTAATTTTTCTTGATTTCGGTGTGAAGTACATTCCTTTTCATGAAGCTTTTATGACCATTCCACTGTTGTTCTTTCCTTTTCTGAATACTGTTTAGGATTACCATAAATTTCTTTTGTTTTGACACTTAATCTATGTGTCATCTTTCTAAGATATTGTAGGCTCCTTGAAGGCTGGGATTCTGTCATATTTTTCTACCTGTCTCCAATATGATATCACAAAGAGGTAAGCATAGACATCGCATTTCTTAAAACTGAATTGCTTATAAAAATTGAGATTCTGATTTATACCTACACGAGTAAATGGATCTCAACCATCACTGCATTGAGCATAGAATACAAATTTTAATTTATGGTATGGTAGACTATTAGATAACTCATATTTTTAGTTGCTGAATTGATTAGGTACATTCTGGAATATTTGGGTGGTTTAAAGGCTGCATTTATTTTACTGGGTTTTGTAAGATAGAGGTGGCAGTTCCCCATTCCAGGTGCTCCCGGCAATGCCTGAGGAGCAACCAGGGTAACAAGACATAGCACATGGTGGAAAAGAGGTGGAAGAGAGCAAAGAGTTCCTCCCCACTGTGTGAGGGAGACCTTTGCTTACCTACTTAGTCACCAATGCCATCACAATGCTTTCAGCATGGTGGCAGGGCTCGTGCTGGAGTCTCATCCATAATTCTCCTGGAGACCATTTGATGCATGCTTGTGTGTCTCCACCCCTTCCTTCTTCCTGGTTAGGCTTTCTTCATGTCAGGAATCAAGCTCAGCTTGGGGAATACCCACATGAAAAATGCTCGGTGTCCCTGCTCTTGGGGATCTAGTGCTCTTGTCTAACAGTCCACGTATTACTACGTATCTCTTCAAATATGAAGGCTGTGATACACATAGGAAAAATGGCTCAAAGTCCATGGAGCAAGGGAAGAGAGCCTCTCACTGTGTAGGAAAGCAGGGTCAGATTTCCTGGAGAAGGGGACATTTGTGCTGTGACTTGGTGGAAGAGTAGGAGTTTCTGAAAGGGAGATGAACACATTCTAAGTAGACAGAACAACATATGCAAAAGCACAGGAAACAGAATAAGTTGACTAGTAAAAATTAAGACTTTTAGAGCATTTGTGTGCACGTGAATGCATATTTATATGAGTCTTTTGTAAAGTAGTGTAGTGTAAATGTTAAGAGCACAGTCTGGAGCGATACTGGCTGCCCTTCACTCCCAGCTGTGCCATTTACTAACTGTGTAACTCTGGGCTTGCTTCTTAATTTCTCTGTATCTCAGTTTCTTCATTTGTAAAACAGAAATAATGACAGTATCTGCCTAACAGGGTTGTTGTGAAGATCAAATGAGCTAATAGATATAAAGTGCTTAGAATAGATTTATATGTTAGTACATATGTAGTCAGTGCTATATATGTGTTGGCTATTTCTGTTATTATTACTATTAATAAGGGAAATATTGGGAATGAAAGTTTGAATTTTGCTTAACTATATAATATATATATATATATAGAGAGAGAGAGAGAGAGAGAGAGAGAGAGAGTATATAGTTATCAAGTGTACCTGTCTCACCTTTTAAATGGAATGGTGAGAAACGTGTGGTGTTAGATTTTTAATATTAATGATAAATCAATGACACATTCTTGCCAATTAGTTGAGAAACACATATTTTGCCTAATTATCTCCACTATATCGCAGTAATCTTTTTTTGGTGTGAAGTAAATTGATAATAAAGTGAGTCATAACCATATTAGCTAGCTGACAAGGATAAACACTGGTATTAAAAAGATATATATATATATTTTTAATAAAATTATTTTATTTATTTATTTGTTTTTGGCTGCGTTGGATCTTCGTTGCTGTGCGCGGGTTTTCTCTAGTTGTGGCGAGTGGGGGCTACTCTTCATTGTGGTGTGTGGGTTTCTCATTGCCGTGGCTTCTCTTGTTGCAGAGTACGGGCTCCAGGCACATGGGCTTCAGTAGTTGTGGCTCGCGGGCTCTAGAGCACAGGCTCAGTAGTTGTGGTGCATGGGCTTAGCTACTCCGCGGCATGTGGGATCTTCCCGGACCAGGGCTCGAAGCTGTGTTCTGTGAATTGGCAGGCAGATTCTTAACCACTGCACCACCAGGGAAGCCCTAAAAAGATATTTTAAAAATAACCCACATGGACATTAATAGAAAGTGGTGCCCATCTGCTTAGATTCACCTATGATTGATGTACTGTTAGGAAGAAATTTACTGATATGTTCCCTTGGAAGGAAAAGATCTGATGGATTATGCTCACCAGCCATGATCCCAGTTTCTTTCTATTTCCTTATCTCCACTAGTTTCTCACATTTTTTTCTTTACTATATTTCTCCTCTACTCAGGTTATTAAGTAGGAAAAAAAGGAGAGGAGAGCAGAAGATTTGGTCCTTTAACTCCCGTTCATTCTCTTTCTATCCTGACTAGAATGCCAATAATGAACATTACACTGTATCTCAGGCCATAATTCTTGTAATTTGGTTCCTATTCCTGTGTTTTAGTTCCTAAGTACTTCTGCTCACAAAAAAGTGGTGCTTAATATTTCTTTAATGATATTTTTACTTTAAAAGTTATTTTACAGAAAATAATTTAAAGATTATAAATTTTTCAAATTGGATTTCATTTTCTGCTTGTCACTTTCTTCATCTCTTCTTTGACTCACCTTAAATTGAATGTATGTATATCTTCTTTTAAACTCAATCACCAATAGTTAGTGTTTGTAAGAATTAAAACATAGAGAAGCTTCAAGATGGCGGAAGAGTAAGACGCGGAGATCACCTTCCTCCCCACAAATATATCAGAAATACATCTACATGTGGAACAACTCCTACAGAACACCTACTGAACGCTGGCAGAAGACTTAGACCTCCCAAAAGGCAAGAAACTCCCCACGTACCTGGGTAGGGCAAAAGTAAAAAAGAAAAAGCAGAGACAAAAGAACAGGGACAGGACCTGCACCAGTGGGAGGGAGCCGTGAAGGAGGAAAGGTTTCCACACACTAGGAAGCCCCTTCACGGGCGGAGACTGCTGGTGGCGGAGGGGGGAAGCTCCAGAGCCATGGAGGAAAGTGCAGCAACAGGGGTGTGGAGGGCAAAGCGGAGAGATTCCCGCACAGAGGAGCTGTGCCGACCAGCACTCACCAGCCCGAAGAGGCTTGTCTGCTCACCCGCCGGGGCAGGCAGGACTGCGAGCTGAGGCTCTGGCTTCGGTCAGATCCCAGGCAGAGGACTGGGGTTGGTGGCGTGAACACAGTCTGAGGGGGCTAGTAAGCCACAGCTAGCCCGGAGGGAGTCCGGGGAAAAATCTGGACCAGTCGAAGAGGCAAGAGACTTTTTCTTCCCTCTTTTGTTTCTGGGTGCGCGAGGAGAGGGGATTAAGAGCATCGCTTAAAGGAGCTCCAGCGACGGGCGTGAGCCGCGGCTACCAGCGCGCACCCCAGAGACGGGCATGGGACGCTAAGGCTGCCGCTGCCGCCACCAAGAAGCCTGTGTGCGAGCACAGGTCACTATCCACACCACCACTCCTGGGAGCCTGTGCAGCCCGCCACTGCCAGGGTCCCGTGATCCAGGGACAACTTCCCCGGGAGAACGCACGGTGCGCCTCAGGCTGGTGCAACGTCACGCCGGCCTCTGCTGCCACAGGCTCGCCCTGCATCCGTACCCCTCCCTCCCCCGGCCTGAGTGAGCCAGAGCCCCCAAATCAGCTGCTCCTTTAACCCCGTCCTGTCTGAGAGAAGAACAGACACCCTCAGGCGACCTACACGCAGAGGCGGGGCTAAATCCAAAGCTGAAACCCGGGAGCTATGTGAACAAACAGGAGAAAGGGAAATTTCTCCCAGCAGCCTCAGGAGCAGCGGATGAAATCTCCACAATCAACTTGTACCCTGCATCTGTGGAACACCTGAATAGACAACGAATCATCCCAAATTCAGGAGGTGGACTTTGGGAGCAACGATATATATATATTTTTTCCCTTTTTCTCTTTTTGTGAGTGTGTGCTTCTGTGTGTGATTTTGTCATAATAGCTTTGCTTTTACCATTTGTCCTAGGGTTCTGTCTGTCCATTTTTTTTAAATTCCTTAAAAAAATCTTTTTTTCCTTAATAATTATTTTTTATTTTAATAACTTTATTTTACTTTATTTTATTTTATTTTACCTTCTTTCTTTCTTTCTCTTTTTTCTCACTTTTATTCTGAGCCATGTGGAGGACAGGCTCTTGGTGCTCCAGCCAGGCATCAGGGCTGTGCCACTGAGGTGGGAGAGGCAAGTTCAGGACACTGGTCCACAAGAGACCTCCCAGTTCCATGTAATATCAAACTGTGAAAATCTTGCAGAGTTCTCTATCTCAATGCCAAGACCAAGCTCCACTCAAAGACCACCAAGCTACAGTGTAGGACACCCTATGCCAAACAACTAGCAAGACAGGAACACAACCCCATCCATTAGCACAGAGGCTGCCTAAAATCATAATAAGGCCCAGACAACCCAAAACACACCACCAGACATAGACCAGCCCACCAGAAAGATGATATCGAGCTTCATCCACCAGAACACAGGCACTAGTCCCCTCCACCAGGAAGCCTGCACAACCCACTGACCCAAACTTAGCCACTGGGGACAGACACCAAAAATAACGGAAACTACAAACCTGCAGCCTGCGAAGTGGAGACGCCAAACACAGTAAGTTAAGAAAAATGAGAAGACAGAGAAACACACAGCAGATGAAGGAGCAAGGCAAAGACCCACCAGACCTAACAAATGAAGAGGAAATAGGCAGTCTACCTGATAAAGAATTCAGAATAATGATAGTAAAGATGATCCAAAATCTTGGAAATAGAATGGAGATAATATGAGAAATGCTTAACAAGGACCTAGAAGAACTAAAGAGCAAACAAACAATGATGAACAACACAATAAATGAAATTAAAAATTCTCTACAAGGGAACAATAGCAGAATGACTGAGGCAGAAGAACAGATAAGTGACATGGAAGATAAAACAGTGGAAATAACTACTGCAGAGCAGAATAAAGAAAAAAGAATGAAAAGAATTGAGGACAGTGTCAGAGACTTCTGGGACAACATTAAATGTGCCAACATTCAAATTATAAGGGTCCCAGAAGAATAAGAGTAAAAGAAAGGGACTGAGAAAATATTTGAAGAGATTATAGTTGAAAACCTCCCTAATATGGGAAAGGAAATAGCTAATCAAGTCCAGGAAGCACAGAGAGTCCCATACAGGATAAATCCAAGGAGAAACATGCCAAGACACATATTAATCAAACTACCAAAAATTAAATACAAAGAACAAATATTAAAAGCGGCAAGGGAAAAACAACAAGTAACACATAAGGGAATCCCCATAAGGTTAACAGCTGATCTTTCAGCAGAAACTCTACAAGCCAGAAGTGACAGGCATGACATATTTAAAGTGATGAAGGAGAAAAACCTGCAACCAAGATTACTCTACCCAGCAAGGATCTCATTCACATTTGATGGAGAAATTAGAAGATTTACAAACAAGCAAAAGCTAAGAGAATTCAGCACCACCAAACCAGCTTTACAACAAATGCTAAACAAACTTCTCTAGGCAGGAAACACAAGAGAAGGAAAAGACCTACAATAATAAACCCAAAACAACTAAGAAAATGGTAATAGGAACATACATACCGATAATTACCTTAAAAGTAAATGGATTAAATGCTCCAACCAAAAGACATAGACTGGCTGAATGGATACAAAAACAAGACCCGTGTATATGCTGTCTACAAGAGACCCAGTTCAGACCTAGAGACACATACAGACTAAAAGTGAGGGGATGGAAAAAGATATTCCATGTAAATGGAAACCCAAAGAAAGCTGGAGTAGCAATTCTCATATCAGACAAAATAGACTTTAAAACAAAGACTAATACAAGAGACAAAGAAGGACACTACATAATGATCAAGGGATCAATCCAGGAAGAAGATATAACAATTGTAAATATTTATGCATGCAACATAGGAGTACCTCAATACATAAGGCAAATACTAACAGCCATAAAAGGGGAAATCAACAGTAACACAATCATAGTAGGGGATTTTAACACCCCACTTTCACCAATGGACAGATCATCCAAAATGGAAATAAGGAAACACAAGCTTTTTTTTTTTTTTACATCTTTATTGGAGTATAATTGCTTTACAATGGTATGTTAGTTTCTGCTTTATAACAAAGTGAATCAGTTATACATATACATATGTTCCCATATCTCTTCCCTCTTGCGTCTCCTTCCCTCCCACCCTCCCTATCCCACCCCTCCAGGCGGTCACAAAGCACTAAGCTGATCTCCCTGTGCTATGCGGCTGCTTCCCACTAGCTATCTACCTTAAGTTTGGTAGTGTATATATGTCCATGCCTCTCTCTCGCTTTGTCCCAACTTACCCTTCCCCCTCCCCATATCCTCAAGTCCATTCTCTAGTAGGTCTGTGTCTTTATTCCTGTCTTACCCCTACGTTCTTCATGACATTTTTTTTCTTAAATTCCATATATATGTGTCAGCATATGGTAGTTGTCTTTCTCTTTCAGACTTACTTCACTCTGTATGACAGACTCTAGGTATATCCACTTCATTACAAATAGCTCAATTTTGGGAAACACAAGCTTTAAATGATACATTAAACAAGATGGACTTAATTGATATTTATAGGACATTCCATCCAAAAACAACAGAATACACATTCTTCTCAAGTGCTCATGGAACATTCTCCAGGATAGATCATATCTTGGGTCACAAATCAAGGCTTGGTAAATTTAAGAAAATTGAAATTGTATCAACTATCTTTTCTGACCACAACACTATGAGATTAGGTATCAATTACAGGAAAAAATCCGTAAGAAATACAAACACATGGAGGCTAAACAGCACACTATTTAATACCCAAGAAATCACTGATGAAATCAAAGAGGAAATCAAAAAATACCTAGAAACAAATAACAATGAAAGCACAATGACCCAAAACCTATGGGATGCAGCAAAAGCAGTACTAAGAGGGAAGTTTATAGCTATACAAGCCTACCTTAAGAAACAAGAAACATCTCAAATAAACAACCTAACCTTATACTAAATCAATTAGAGAAAGAAGAACAAAAATACCAAAGTTAGCAGAAGGAAAGAAATCATAAAGATCATATCAGAAGCAAATGAAAAAGAAATGAAGGAAATGATAGCAAAGATCAATAAAACTAAAACCTGGTTCTTTGAGAAGATAAATAACATTGATAAACCATTAGCCAGACTTACCAAGAAAAAAAAAGGGAAAAGACTCAAATCAATAGAATTAGAAATGAAAAAGGAGAAGTAACATCTGACACTGCAGAAATACAAAGGATCCTGAGAGATTACTACAAGCAATTGTATGCCAATAAAATGGAAGAAATGGACAAATTCTTAGAAATGCACAACCTTCCGAGACTGAACCAGGAAGAAATAGAAAATGTGAACAGACCAATCACAAGCACTGAAATTGAAACTGTGATTAAAAATCTACCAACAAACAAAAGCCCAGGACCAGATGGCTTCACAGGCAAATTCCATCAAACATTTAGAGAAGAGCTAACACCTATCCTTCTCAAACTCTTCCAAAATATAACAGAGGGAGGAACACTCCTAAACTCATTCTATGAGGCCACCATCACCCTGAAACCAAAACCAGACAAAGATGTCACAAAGAAAGAAAACTACAGGCCAACATCACTGATGAACATAGATGCAAAAATCCTCAACAAAATACTAGCAAACAGAATGCAACAGCACATTAAAAGCATCATACACCATGATCAAGTGGGGTTTATTACAGGAATGCAAGGATTCTTTAATATACACAAATCAATCAATGTAATACACCATATTAACCAATTGAAGGAGAAAAAACATATGATCATCTCAGTAGATGCAGAGAAAGCTTTTGACAAAATTCAACAGCCATTTGATAAAAACCCTCCAGAAAGTAGGCATAGAGAGAACTTTCCTCAACATAATAAAGGCCATACATGACAAACCCACAGCCAACACGTCCTCAATGGTGAAAAACTGAAAGCATTTCCACTAGGATCAGGAACAAGACACGTTTGCCCACTCTCACCACTGTTGTTCAACATAGTTTTGGAAGTTTTAGCCACAGCAATCAGAGAAGAAAAAGAAAGAAAAGGAATTCAAATTGGAAAAGAAGTAAAGCTGTCACTACTTGCAGATGACATGATACTATATATAGAGAATCCTAAAGATGCTACCAGAAAGCTACTAGAGCTAATCAATGAATTTGGTAAAGTAGCAGGATACAAAATTAATGCACAGAAATCTCTTACATTCCTATACAGTAATGATGAAATATCTGAAAGAGAAATTAAGAAAACACTCCCATTTACCATTGCAACAAAAAGAATAAAATATCTAGGAATAAACCTACCTAAGGAGACAAAAGACCTGTATGCAGAAAATTATAAGACACTAATGAAAGAAATTAAAAATGATACAAATAGATGGAGAGACATACCATATTCTTGGATTAGAAGAATCAACATTGTGAAAATGACTCTACTACCCAAAGCAACCTACAGATTCAGTGAATCCCTATCAAACTACCACTGGCATTTTTCACACAACTAGAACAAAAAATTTCACAATTTGTATGGAAACACAAAAGACCCTGAATAGCCAAAGCAATCTTGAGAAAGAAAAATGGAATTGGAGGAATCAGGCTCCCTGACTTCAGACTATACTACAACTACAGTAATCAAGACAGTATAGTACTGGCACAATAACAGAAATATAGATCAATGGAACAGGATAGAAAGCCCAGAGATAAACCCACACACATATGGTCACCTTATCTTTGATAAAGGAGGCAAGAATACACAGTGGAGAAATGACAACCACTTCAAGAAGTGGTGCTGAGAAAACTGGACAGCTACATGTAGAAGAATGAAATTAGAACCCTCCCTAACACCATACACAAAAATAAACTCCAAATGGATTAAAGACCTAAATGTAAGGCCAGACACCATCAAACTCTTAGAGGGAAACATAGGTAGAACACTCTGTGACATAAATCACAGCAAGATCCTTTTTGACTCACCTCTTAGAGAAATGGAAATAAAAAGAAAAATAAACAAATGGGACTTAATGAAACTTCAAAGCTTTTGCACAGCAAAGGAAACCATAAACAAGACGAAAAGACAACCCTCAGAATGGGAGAAAATATTTGCAAATGAAGTAACTTACAAAGGATTAGTCTCCAAAATTTACAAGCAGTTCAATAACAAAAAACCAAACAACCCAATCCAATAATGTATTGGGTTAAGACCTAAATAGACATTTCTCCAAAGAAGATATACAGATTGCCAACAAACACATGAAAGAATGCTCAACATCATTAATCATTAGAAAATGCAACTCAAAACTACAATGAGATATCATTTCACACCAGTCAGAATGGCCATGATAAAAAAATGTACAAACAATAAATGCTGAAGAGGGTGTGGAGAAAACGGCACCCTCTTGCACCGTCAGTGGGAATGTAAATTGATACAGCCACTATGGAGAACTGTATGGAGGTTGCTTAAAGAACTAAAAGTAGAACTACCATACGACCCAGCAATCCCACTACTTGGCATATACCCTGAGAAAACCATAATTCAAAAAGAGTTATGTACCAAAATGTTCATTGCAGCTCTATTTACAATAGCCAGGACATGGAAGCAACCGAAGTGTCCATCAGCAGATGAATGGATGAAGAAGATGTGGCACATATATACAATGGAATATTACTCAGTCATAAAAAGTAACGAAACTGAGTTATTTGTAGTGAGGTGGATGGACCTAGAGACTTTCATACAGAGTGCAGTAAGTCAGAAAGAGAAAAACAAATACTGTATGCTAACACGTATATATGGAATATTAAAAAAGAAAGAAAGAAAGAAAGGAAAATGGTCAGAAGAACATAGGGGAAAGACGGGAATAAAGATTCAGACCTACTAGAGAATGGACTTGAGGATACGGGGAGGGGGAAGGGTAAGCTGGGCCAAAGTGAGAGAGTGATATGAGCATATATACACTGCCAAACATAAAATAGATAGCTAGTGGGAAGCAGCCGCATAGCACAGAGAGATCAGCTCAGTGCTTTGTGACCACCTTGAGGGGTGGGATAGGGAGGGTGGGAGGGAGATGCAAGAGGGAAGAGACATGGGGACATATGTATATGTATAACTGATTCACTTTGTTATAAAGCAGAAACTAACACACCATTGTAAAGCAATTATACTCCAATAAATATGTTAAAATAAAAAGAATTGGAACAGTGGTTCATCTCACTTTGACTGTGTGGATGTTAGCCTTGGCATAAAGGATAGTGATTAGAGTGGAAAATAGTTATTGGCTTCCTTGATTATGTTGCACTTCTTGACGTTGATCTTATCAATGGAATTCATGGAGTTGAGGGGAAAAGAACTATTTGCATAAAGTTTTCATAAACTTAGAAGTATCTGGATTTAATATTATATTTATATTATTTATATTATGGTTTATGAGGCTTATAATATAGGAACTAGTTCTAAATGTATTTTATGTATGGAAGAATGGGGCAACCGATGATTTAGCATTCAAAGGCCAATTCAATTTTTTGTTATTTTTCTTATCATCTTTCTTTGAGGATAATCTCTGCTGAATCCTTTTAAAGTTTCAGCAGTTTCTTTATCAGTGAAGAGCTTAAACCATCCCTCCCCCCATGTCAAGAGCCTCAAAATTATCCTCTTAACTTACAAAAATATCTTCTTTATGAGCCTCATGTAAGATTAATTGGCTGTTTCTCCATTTTTTATTAGATGTCACCTATAATAACTTGTGAATGTCTATTCACTTTTTCCAGGGTTTACAAATGTCCCAACAGATAGAGCATTGTGACATAATTAGTCAAATCAGATAGAGCATTGTGACATAATTAGTCAAATCTTGACTTTGAGCTGTTTCAGCTTTGGCAAATATAAGACCTAATTTGAAGTCTAGGGAGTCTGAATATTGGGAAGAAAAAAAAACCTTAAATATCTATGACATAAAGATGATGTACAGAATCTCTTACTTTTTGAAATGAGGAATAATGATTTTGCCCAGTCTACTGCTAACAAAGTTATGGAGAGTTGTCAGTACTTTGGGACACATTTACATAAAATTTAATTGTAAAGCTTAAGTGAAATCCTACCAAGGCCATAAGGCTAAAGTTCAAAGAAGGAAGGGAAATGCTTGTCAGAGGTTTATCACCAGGAGAAATTTTAATAAAAACAACAATTTTTGAGGGGATTAATATTACCTTGAGAAAAATAGATGTTTGTAGTTTTATGAAAACTTATGATTAAATCCACCAGTAATTGCACTTTACTTCTATAAGCTCTATATTTATCAAGTTTCAACATTAATTATAATCCTTAAATTTTTTTCTTCCAGTTTTATTGAGGTATCATTGACATACCACACTGTATAAGTTTAAGGTATACAGCATGATGATTTGACTTATATATATCATGAAATGATTTTCACAATAAATTTAGTGAACATCCATCATCTAATAGAGATACAAAATAAAAGAAAAAGAAAAAATATTTTTCCTTGTGATGAGAACTCTTAGTATTTACTCTCTTAACAACTTTCATGTATAACATACAGCAGTGCTAATTATTAAATCTTGTATATTACAACCCCAATACTTATTTATCTTGTAACTGGAAGTTTCTACCTTTTAACCACCTTCATTCAATTCCTCTTCCCCCTTCCCACCTGCCTCTGGTAGCCAAAAAATCTGATCTCTTTTTCTATGAGTTTTGTTTGTTTTTGAAGTACAATTGTCCTACAGCACTGTGTTAATTCCTAGTGCACAACATAGTGATCCAATATTTCTGTACATTAAAAAATGATCACCATTACAATGTTTAAAATTTAAGACATTGCATCCAAAATTTTAGGGACTACATCTATATTGCATGTGCTTGTGCTTGTGGTGTCTAGCTTTTAATAATGATTTTTAATAATGATTCTCTGTGGGAATGCCTCAAAGGAACCAAGAAATATGAAAGCTTTGACTAGTCATATGAATATTATTCATTTTTAAACTAGTTACATAGTCAGTTTTTGTATATTTGGTAACCTTCTGACAAGCTATTACATTACCTTTATTAATTAGTGTTCATTAAAAGGAAAGAATTAACATGGGAATCTGGAATGTAGGACTCTGTAGTCTCTTGCAGGGGGAGCTGGGAATCTCTATGGGGACTCCTGGGGCTCCTGGGGAGGAAAGTGAAGGAGACTAAGCTGTGGGCAACCCCTAGGTAAGAGAATCCTGGACAAATAATTTAATTTGGGAGATGATGCATAAAATTAGAGGTGAAAGTAAGGCCTGGTTGTCAGAATGAGGAAGAAGGGCAGGAAAGGATGGGGTGAAGGACAGAGCCAGTGAATGGAATACTGCAGAGAAGTCCAGGGAGCACCAGGTGAAGGGGAAGCTGGAAGTCTATGCTGAACAATAAGCCAGCAAGAGCCTCACTGGGACAGGATCCAGAGAGCCAGACTCTTTCAAAGGCCCTGCACTTGGGTCACATTAAGAGAAAAGTATTCATCAACAAATTGGAAAGCAATAAACTACTATCATCCCCTACTTCTCTGTTTAGAGGCAAAGGAGTCAAGACATCAATAGAACATGATACCATCCTTCTAAAATTTTTTAATTCCTCCAAAGCTAATAGTGCAATTGCTAGTATTGAATTTTACTTTTATACCCTTTTTTGTTGTTGTTTTGTACAGTTTAGCTAGTTTCTATTAGAGAGGACAGAGAAATAGGAAGAAATGAACAAAGGAAGAGAGAAGAAAGTGGAGAAAGCCCCATATTGTCCACAAATATTACAATGTACTTGTAACTAATTGGATGAGCTTGGGATAAAAGAAAGTGCTGTCTTTCTTTTTACATGGTTCATTACCACTTCACACAGAATAATTTTTTTTGAGGACCTACATTTATCTTGGTAATAATAAGTGGAATTAGTCTGAGAAGTTTTGGATAATTTGCATCTTCTTGTCCTCTAAATATTGTTAGTGAGGTGTCTATAGAAGTACTGAGGAGGAAGTTACATTGTGATTTAATAGTAACCATGGCAAAAGCAACAACAATCTTCCTAATATTTTATACTTTGAAAACCATTTTTCACATACTTTATTAATTTGTTCCTAATAGGAGATATGATGATCCCCATTTTTCTGATGAGGAAACCAAGATCTTGAGCTGAGTGTGGCCAGTCAACCTGTCTGGTCCAGATCCCCTTACCTCAATCTGCAGCTCTTTCCACATTAAGACGGGTTAACTGGCTGGCTGACAGCAGTGTCTCCCTGAGACTGTGGAGAAAAGCCAAATGGGAATTTTAAAGTCAAAGAGTGGGAGTGGCCATGTCTAAGAAGAGAAATGGTGAGGAAAGCCTCATTGGACATAACGTGGTTGTGAAAGCTGCTGACAGAACTTAATGATGTCATCAGGTGACAGTTGGTCCAGAGTAGGGATTTGATTCAACCTGTGGTGCCACAACCTGATTGTTTTGTGTCATATAACACTATTAGCTCAAAAATTTTGAGCATGCACACTCAGTTTTTATGCATTTCTAGAATATGTACATGTATGCATATTAATCTGTTTTATACTTTATAAAACATAGACAAAAATAAAGTTTGGATTAAGAAGATAAAAATACAGTAGAAGTCTTAACATTTTTTTCCTTGTACCTGTTGTCTTCTAATATGTAACATGAAACTGTCTTCTACATACTCTCTAGTTGTTCTTTGTGGCTCAGGGATTCTGTCATTTATAACCTGTGTTTGAATAATGAGCTTTGTCTGAAGAGTTCTTTTCCAGGACACTAGTTACCTTATTTTCTGCAACTGCATTTTCAATGTATATTCATTTGGTCATCTTAATGAGCTCTCCATAAATCTCATTGCACATATTTTATATTCTTTCCAGAAAGATTCAGTTGCTTGTCTTATAATGCTCCACTGAAGACATCTAATTTAACCTTCATTTAACTAGACATGAGCCCAGATAAATATGTCTGGATCCAGGGCCAACTAAATGTCTAGCCAGAATCAGAGGACATGCCATCATGAGTTTCAGCTACTGACATGTTTTGTCTAGACTTGCAAGGTTTATGTTTTATTTGTGTTTGGCAAGTGTGTTCATTTATTTCAGGAATTTTATTTTTGGGATAAACATTTCTCGTATCTCATTTATCTAAATAAACTGAAGGAAAAAAAGAAGAGTAATTCCTTTACTGATTTCTTTGATCCAGATTCTCAGAGTGCTAAGAGATTGGAGGCTGTGATGTTTATGTATGGAGTTTGATTTTTCCTTCCACAAGGACAAAGCAATAGCTTGTAAGGATTCCCTTATTTTTCTTGAGATACACATATCAACCAGAAATTGCTGTTTGCAATATAGCAAATATATGGTCAGTTTTCTCAATCTCTCTCCTTTCTAGATAAGGAGGGATACAAAACCATAGTATTTTCCAGATACGTGCTACATGTTGATAGGTAACACAGAAAACAAGTTTGAGGAAAAACAACAGCCCTCTTGTCCCCATCCTCACAAAAGTCACTATGAATTTCTGTCATCGTACTTAAATTATGTGCAAAAGCTGTAGATTTTGCCAGAATACGTCCTCGAAACATCAAATAGCTGGTTGAACATGTCATATCTCTGCTACGGGCTGAATCCCACTTGTAGGCAACTGACTGGGAGTCATGAGGGCCCTGTGTGCTCAAAGGAAAGGCGCTGTGAGGGATTCTTCCCCAAAGTCCTCTTTTCTCTCCAGGCTGTGGAGAGGTAGGCATCGTAAGTCCAGAGTAAGTTTTCAAAGGGAGAGAAAAGTTGATGATTTCCCAGTCCATTCCACTTTCCATTCTAACTCATTCCTGGAGTCATAGGGGCTCTCTGACTTGACCACAATGGGGTAAATACTCACCTGATACTGGTGGAGTTCACCAACAAGAGCTGCTTTGCCTTATCCTGCTTATGTGAACAGGATGTGGAAACTTGCATCGCTGCTGGCAGCACACTGGACAGATTTCTGGAAAAGAATTCTCATTCGTTGGACAGAGAGTTTGGAAGAGAATTTTTGTGTTGGTTTTTTTCTTTTGCTAAAGAGAGATTTTTTTTTTGTCTTTTCAAAAGTGGAATTTTAGGTTCACTACATGTTTAATGACATAATCTCCGAATGGCTTATTTGAAGAAGTCATTTGGATTTAATAAGCATTGACCTTTGTAATTAAGAACATGATTCTGTATGTGTGTTTGTGTGTGTTTTTATTTTATTTATTTTATTCTATTTTATTTATTTACTTTTCTTCTTAGCCTTGACCAACTATATCCCACTGGGTGAAGGACTTAACAAACTACTGATTTTGGAGGCTAAACATCAAGTGTCAGCTGGGCAGGCCCTGGACCATCCCTGGGTCCTCATGACTGCAGGATCTTCCATGAAGAATATTTAGAGGGTCATTTCCCAAAACTTCATGCGGAGGGCATCTCCCCAACCACAGAGTCCCAGATCTGCACAATCTTCTAAGCGATGTTCTTATCATAAATCAAGGCATATGTGGAGCAAGAGAAACTTAAAGGTAGAAGAATCACCACTATCTGCACTTTAGTGAGCAGATGAACTTTAAAATCACGTTATCCAATTTCAAGCCAGATACATTAACTTCATTTATAGCATTACGTCAGTAGGGACCATTTCATCATGATTAAGGCACCCTAAAGCTCCAGGGATCTGGGAGTATGTGGTTATTGTTGGATAATGGTGACTTTCACTTTTAACGTTTTTTGATCTATAATTTGTCCCATATTTATATAGGAAAAATATTCTCCAAAATTACTGCTGTAAACGATGACTAATATAGTAAATACTTAGTGCATTTATGTAATAGGAAAGAGTAGATAAAGAAAATCTCTTAATAATTGATGGATTAAATAAAATATGAGATTATAGGAATAAGGGATGAATATGTGAGGGAATGATGAATCAGAGACATAGCAGGCATTGTTAGATATGGGGAATAAATGTACTTATCCTGAAATTACTGATTTGCAGTTAAGACCAGTATATGGTGTTAATAACCACTGGATAACACTCAGGATAGTTACAGGTGTCTGTTAATTTCATATTTAGTCTGCAAGTATTCATAGAAATTGTTAATTATGGGGCATATAAAAAAGCTTAGCAGGTAACAAGATAAAAATAAACCAGTGGTACTACCTCAGACTAAAAAGTTTCTGTATAGCAAAGGAAACAACAAAACTGAAAGGCAACCTACAGAATGGGAAAGAATATTTGCAAACCATATATCTGATAAGAGGTTAATCTCCAATATATAAGGAACTTGTATAGCTCAATAGTAAAAAACAAACAAACAAACAAAAAAGCAAACTAATAAACCCAATTTTTAAAATGGGCTAAGGGCTTGAATAGACATTTCTCTGAAGAAGACATATAGATAGCCATCAGGTACCTCATCAGGGAAATGCAAATCAAAACCACAGTGAGATATCACGTCACACCTGTCATTAACAAAACAAAAGACAACAAGTGTTGGCAAGGATGTGGAGAAAAGGGAATCCTTGTACACTGTTGATGAGAATGTAAATTGGTACAACCACTATGGAAAACAGTATGGCGGCTTCTCAAAAAATTAAAAATAGAACTACTGTATGATCCAGCAATCTAACTTCTAGGTATTTATCCAAAAGAACTGAAATCAGGATCTGAAAGAGAGATAAACACTCCTATGTTCATTGTGCATTGTTTACAAAAGCCAAGATGTGGAAACAACGTAAATGCCCATCTGCAGATAAATGCATAAGAAAATGTGGTGTATACATACAATGGAATACTATTCAGCCTTAGAAAAGAAGGAAATTCTGCAGTATGTGACAACATGGATGAACCTTGAGGGCATTATGCTTAACTGAATAATCCTGTCACAGAAAAATAGATACCGCATGATTCCACTTATATGAGGTATCTAAAATATTCTAATTCATAGAATCAAAGAGTGGAATGGTTAGTTGTCAGCGCCTGAGGGGAGGAGGAAATGGGGAGTCAATAATTAACCAGTGTAAAGTTTTAGTCAAGCAAGTTTCTAGAGATCAGCTGTACAACCTTTTATCTATAGTCAACAATACATAATATACTGTACACTTAACATTTGTTAAGAGGATAGATCTCATCTTACCATAATAAAATTAAAAACCAAAAATGAATTTTAAGATTCTGTAGCTATCCATCAGAAGCTTACAATCTAATTGGACCATTATTCACTGGAAAATGGGATTTTACAGAATCAGACAATAGTGATATTTTTCTACTGTTAGCATCCATCACCCACCAGAGTTTACAAAGGAATATGTATGTGATCATCTTGCTTCATTCCTCTACTGTCAACTCTTTTTTGGTTAGCCCGGGTTTCTTCCAGAATCATTTAATCAAATACCTTGATGGCTCTAAATACCCAGCATGGAATAATTTTAAGTGGTGTATTAAAAGAAGTAAACTCTAAAACTCAGTTCTCCAGGCAAGTCACATATGGTTTGATCCCTTGTACAGTAAATTTTTGCAAAGTGATACAAAGACTGAAATATTATTAAGTATATCACTTAATATCACTCTTTGAATGGATAAATATAGTAAATAGTGATTCATCAGCTGACATCACTTTATTTTGTTAAGTACAATAATAAAATACTAGAGTGACATTTAGTATAACCATAAAATCAGTTTTAATTTTCTGTTTTATTTTTCTCTTTTAGGTTATATATATGGAACAATTGTATGTCATATATAAATATGAATGTTAATTAGTGACAGAAATATTTCCAGTATAAATTGTAATGCTGTATCATATACGGAAAACAGTGGTTAATTCCTTTACTATAGAAAAAATACAAATTCATTAAAAAATAGAAAAAAATGGGCAAATATCTTGGCAGGTAGTTCATGAAAGTACAAATGGCTAATAAGCATGTGAAAATGCTCAATTCCACTCATAATTTAAAAATGAAAATTAAAACAACAAAGAGATAGGAATTTTTCACCATCAGATGAATGCAGTTTGACACTTGAATAAAATGTCTAGTGGAGGTTGCAGGAAAGCAGACGTTGTCATGCACCCTTGAGACAGAGGAGTGCAAGCTGTTTCCACTTCACTGGGGAAAAGTTTGGCAGCAATATCTATTCAAATTAAAAACGCAATGGCCCATTGACCTAATAGTAGCATTTCTAGAAATTTGCCCTATCCATATTCTTGCCAAAGTGTGAAAAGATAATATGTGCAAAAGTGTATAAAGCATTGTTATTTATATAAACAAGAATCCCAAGAGAATGCCCATCAGTACAGGAACTCTTTAAATAAAGCATGGTACATCTAAGCATAGGGCAACCCCACATTAAAAATGACGTGGTAGATCTGTATGTTATGTTTTGTGATACGTTATTGTGTAAAATGAAAAGACAAGGTGCAGACAACTATTACAGTATGGTCTCATTTGTGTGAAAAATACATTTAGAAGCTTGAAAGTTGTAAGAATTTGATGAAGATAGTGATTATATCTGGGGGGAAAAAAGTAGGAGGTCTGGGGTGGAAGGGAAAGGTTTATTTTCATTTTATACCTATTTCTACCTTAAATTTAAACTGATGTATTTACTTTGTCTATAGTGAAAGAAAATCCAGTTGAAAATGCAAGTGGCAGAAGTGAAAAAAATCAAAAAGAGAGAAGCTTGAATAAGCAGTCCTAAAAAAATTGGGGACTGACTGACTAAGCTGTGAAAACTAGTTCTTTATAAAATTGGAAGTTTTATATCTTTTCCAATTGAAAATTTTCAGTTGAAAAAGTACAAGCAATAAAAGTACAAGCAATAAAAACTCTAATGCTAGATGTAGAAAACAAACTTATGGTTACCAAAGGGGAAAGTGGGGGAGGGAAAAATTAAGAGTTTGGGATTAACACACACACACACACACACACACACACACACACAAATATATATATATATATATATATACATATATAGCACAGGGAACTATATTCAATGTCTTGTAATAACCTATGATGGAAAAGAATCTGAAAAAGATTATATATATATATATATATCTGAATCACTTTTCTGTATACCTGAAACTAACACAACTTTGTGAATCAGCTATACTCCAATACAAAATTCTAATGCTAATACTTTCAGACTTCTTAAACGATTAGAAATAGCTTTAACATTCAGTCATGTTATTCTAACATTTATTGAACACAGTATTACTCTGTGCTAAGAACTATGCCCAACACCTTTAATATATATTATCTTGTTTACTCTTCACAACAAATTTACGATGCATGTATTATTCCTAATTTGATTTTACACATAGCTCAGAGATGTGCAGTAACTTATTCATGATCACACAGCAGGTAAATAGCTCTGGAATTAGAAACTCAGAACTCCGCCCACAATCTCTATGTTGGATTACTTCTAGGAGATTAGAATGCAAGAGGAAGGCTCTGAGGTCTTAGATTTTGTCCATATTGACACAAAGAAATAGTGGAGTACAGTATTACCTGAAGTTATGGCATAAATATTTGTAATATCCATGGATAATTTACTTTCATGTCCTTTGCTTATGCAGGTTACCCAGATTTAAAGAGCCCACCTGCAGGCATCCTCTAATCCAGGGGTCCCCAACCCCTGGCTGCGGACCGGTATCGGTCAGAGACCTGTTATGAACCGGGCCGCACAGCAGGAGGTGAGAGGTGGGCTAGCGAGCGAAGCTTCACCTGCCGCTTCCCATCGCTCGCATTACCGCCTGAACCATCTCCCCTGCCAAGTCTGTGGAAAAATTGTCTTCCACGAAACCGGTCTCTGGTGCCAAAAAGATTGGGGACCGCTTCTCTAGTCCAGAGTCAGCACTGGGTTATTGTGGGGCCAACAAAGGGTGTTGAATGCAGGGCACGGAGAAAGGTTTAGGAGAGGTAGGGCTGGCTAGGAAGATGGGTCGAGCCTCAGAGATGAACAACGGCAGGGAGCTTGGAATCCAGGGAGGCAGTCTGGGGCAGCAGGGACGAGACAAGAAGCATCAGGAACCCAGGCAGAGGGAGACAATAAGAACTCAGTGCCCCAGGAGAGGAGCCTGACACTGAGTCCAGTGTTCCTCAGGGTCAGAGCGCTTGTTTACATGGCAACTAGGTACCATTAGTGAGAAAACCCATAAGAGGGAAGGACCGAGAGGCAGACAGTTGCTCATGACGCCTACATTTTTAACTTCTCAAGGGCAGGGACCAGACCTTATTTATTTTTGAAACCCCAGAGCCTGGTAATGTGCACTTAGCAGGTACTCACTGTTTGAAACTGAAATGTGGACAGTTCTCCCCCTGCCCTTGCCCCAAGGGTTCCCTGCTTAGCAGCCAAAGTTCCCATTGATCTAAATCTCTTAATCATTTGTAGAAGTTGGGTGGATGAGATGGGAAAGGCTCAAGATGTCCAGCGGGATGTACACTATGAATTTTCATGAGCAGAAAAAACACCCTTCTTTTTCCTGCTAGCTATTTGTGGACCGTCACTAACAGTCCAGAACCCTTTAAAGGATTTTGAATGGAGGGCTGTGGGTTAGGTAACGTCCCCTGCGCTCCAACTTTTGAAAAGTTCTTACAAATCAACTCACTTTGTTTTTAGTTTTCTCTCTGAAAAATTCATAGTTCTTTCACAGGCTCACTTTCTTGTTATGTTGATTTGATGTGACAAGGAACTTGTAGGTCATATTTAACACCCCAGGATGGAGTTCGTTCCACCCTCTTCTCTCCACCACAAAGAAACAGTCTAAGGAGCAAATCAACCACATTACCGGCTGTATCATCTTCCGAAATTTTATTTTTGAATAAAATGATTTTGACAGTTCTACAAATCACAGAATTTTGTAGTCAACTCCTGAGAGAAAAATATAAATTCGCAATTTTTTCATATGTGTCGACCCTCTTCTACCATCCTCTGGTGAAATTAGGTATTGCAAACCAATTTTAAAATATTTGGATATTCTTCACTTGAACATTGCTAATATGAACTAAGTGAAAAGAAACAGATTATTTTATAAAAGATAATTAAATCTCACATTTCCTTTTACATTTCATTTTTTTTACTTTTATGAAATCACTTCTCTCTTTCTCTAATAGAGAAAACAGGTTTATCCTGAATAATAATACCAACTTCCTCTTTCATCACCGTCTAATATCCATTTAGATTTTGTCTTGAATTATTATTTGTTCTGAATTTTCTTATCTTAGTATATTCTGTCTTACCCTTTCTCCCTGTCTCCTGGTGGTTATGTGATTGTTTACTATTATCTTTGCTTGCATATTTTAAAAATGTTTCTCAAAAAGATCTACATTCTGTGATATAAGGTTGATAACTATATTTTGAGGAGTTCTATGTTTGATTGACAAAATCTGAATAACAGAAATTATGCGGGTTATGGTTCAAGATGGCAGAGTAGAAGGACGTGCTCTCACTCCCTCCTGTGAGAACACAGGAATCACAATTAAATGCTGAACAAACATTGACAGGAAGACACTGGAACTGACCAAAAAAGATACCGCATATCCAAAGACAAAGGAGAAGCCACAATGAGATGGTAGGAGGGACACAATCACAATAAAATCAAATCCCATAACTTCTGGGTGGGGGACTCACAAACTGGAGAACAGATATACCACAGAAGTCCACCCACTGGAGTGAAGGTTCTGAGCTCCATGTCAGGCTTCCCAACCTGGGGGTCTGGTAACGGGAGTTGGAATTCCTAGAGAATCAGACTTTGAAGGCTAGCGGGATTTGATTGCAGGACTTCAACAGGACTGAGGGAAACAGAGACTCCACTCTTGGAGGGCAGACACAAAGTAGTGTGCACATCAGGACCCAGGGGATGGAGCAGTGACACCATAGAAGACTGAACCAGACCTACCTGCTAGTGTTGGAGGGTCTCCCGCAGAGGCAGGGGGTGGCTCTGTCTCACCGTGAGGACAAGGACACTAGTAGCAGAAATTCTGGGAAGTACTCCTTAGGGTGACCCTCCCAGAGTCTGCCATTAGCCCCACCAAAGAGCCCAGGTAGGCTCCAGTGTTGGGTTTCCTCAGGGCAAACAATCAACAGGGAGGGAACCCAGCCCCACCCATCAGCAGTCAAGTAGATTAAAGTTTTACTGAGCTCTGCCCACTAGAGCAACAGCCAGCTCTACCCACCACCAGTCCCTCCAATCAGGAAACTTGCACAAGCCTCTTAGAGAGCCTCATCCACCAGGGGGCAGACAGCAGAAGCAAGAAGAACTACCATCCTGCAGCCTGTGGAAAAAAAACCACATTCACAGAAAGATAGACAAGATGAAGAGGCAGAGGGATATATACCAGATGAAGAAACAAGATAAAACCTCCCAAAAACAACTAAATGAAGTGGAGATAGGCAACCTTCCAGAAAAAGTATTCAGAATAATGATAGTGAAGATGATCCAGGACATCGGAAAAAGAATGGAGGCAAAGATCGAGAAGATGCAAGAAATGTTTAACAAAGACCTGGAAGAATTAAAGAACAAACAAACAGAGATGAACAATACAATAACTGAAATGAAAACTACACTAGAAGGAATCAATAGCAGAATAACTGAGGCAGAAGAACAGATAAGTGACCTGGAAGACAGAATGGTGGAATTCACTGATGCAGAACAGAATAAAGAAAAAAGAATGATAAGAATTGAAGACAGCCTAAGAGACCTCTGGGACAATATTAAACACAAAAACATTCGCATTATAGGGTCGCCAGAAGGAGAAGAGGGAGAGAAAGGACACGAGAAAGTATTTGAAGAGATTATAGTCGAAAACTTCCCTAACATGGGAAAGGAAAGAGCCACCCAAGTCCAGGAAGTGCAGAGAGTCCCATACAGGATAAACCCAAGGAGAAACACACAGAGATACATAATAATCAAATGGCAAAAATTAAAGACAAAGAAAAATTATTGAAAGCAGCAAGGGAAAAATGACAACATACAAGGGAACTCCCATAAGATTAACAGCAGATTTCTCAACAGAAACTCTACAAGCCAGAAGGGAATGGCACAATATACTTAAAGTGATGAAAGGGAAGAAACTACAACCAAGATTACTCTACTCAGCAAGGATCTCATCAGATTAGATGGAGATATCAAAAAAATTACAGACAAACAAAAGCTAAGAGAATTCAGCACCACCAAACCAGCTCAACAACAAATGCTAAAGGAACTTCTCTAAGTGGGAAACACAAGAGAAGAAAAGGACCTACAAAAACAAACCCAAAACAATTAAGAAAATGGTCATAGGAACATACATATTGAAAATTACCTTAAATGTGAATGGATTAAATGCTCCAACCAAAAGACACAGGCTTGCTGAATGGATACAAAAACAAGACCCATCTATATGCTGTCTATAAGAGACCCACTTCAGACCTAGGGACACATACAGACTGAAAGTGAGGGGATGGAAAAATATATTCCATGCAAATGGACATCAAAAGAAAGCTGGAGTAGCAATACTTATATCAGATAAAATAGACTTTAAAATAAAGAATGTTACAAGAGACAAGGAAGGACATTACATAATGATTAAGTGATCAATCCAAGAAGAAGATATAACAAATATAAATATATATGCACCCAACATAGGAGCACCTCAATACATAAGGCAGCTGTTAACAGCCATAAAAGAGGAAATCGAAGTAACACAATAATAGTGGGGGACTTTAACACCTCACTTACACCAATGGACAGATCATCCAAACAGAAAATTAATAAGGAAACACAATCTTTAAATGACACAATAGATCAGATAGATTTTATTGATATTTATAGGACATTCCAACCAAAAACAGCAGATCACACTTTCTTCTCAAGTGCGCACAGAACATTCTCCAGGATAGATCACATCTTAGGTCACAAAACAAGCCTCAGTAAATTTAAGAAAACTGAAATCATATCAGGCATCTTTTCTGACCACAATGCTATGAAATTTGAAATGAATTACAGGGAAAAAAAATGTAAGAAACACAAACACATGGGGACTAAACAATACGTTACTAAATAACCAAGAGATCACTGAAGAAATCAAAGAGGAAATCAAAAAATTCCTAGAGACAAATGACAATGAAAACACGATCATCCAAAACCTATGGGATGCAGCAAAAGCAGTTCTAAGAGGGAAGTTTACAGCTATACAAGCCTACCTCAAGAAACATGGAAAATCTCAAATAAACAATCTAACCTTACACCTGAAGGAACTAGAGAAAGAAGAACAAACAAAACCTGCAGTTAGCAGAAGGAAAGAAATCATAAAGATCAGAGCAGAAATAAATGAAATAGAAATGAATAAAACAATAGCAAAGATCAGTAAAACTAAAAGCTGGTTCTTTGAGAAGATAAACAAAATTGATAACCCATTAGCCATACTCATCAAGAAAAAGAGGGAGAGGACTCAAATCAATAAAACTAAAAATGAAAAAGGAGAAGTTACAACAGACACCGCAGAAATACAAAGCAACCCAAGAGACTACTACAAGCAACTCTATGCCAATAAAATGGACAACCTGGAAGAAATGGACAAATTCTTAGAAAGGTATAACCTTCCAAGACTGAACCAGGACGAAATAGAAAATATGAACAGACCAATCACAAGTAATGAAATTGAAACTGTGATTAAAAATCTTCCAACAAACAAAAGTGCTGGACCAGATGGCTTCACAGGTGAATTCTATCAAACATTTAGAGAAGAGCTAACACCCATCCTTCTCAAGCTCCTCCAAAGAATTGCAGAGGAAGGAACACTCCCAAACTCATCCTATGAGGACACCATCACCCTGATACCAAAACCAGACAAAGATACTACAAAAAAAGAAAATTACAGGCCAATATCACTGAAGAATATAGATGCAAAATTCCTCAACAAAATACTAGCAAACAGAATCCAACAACATATTAAAAGGATCATACACCTTGATCAAGTGGGATTTATCCCAGGGATGCAAGGATTCTTCAATATATGCAAATTAATCAATGTGATACACCATATTAACAAACTGAAGAAAAAAAACCATATGATCATCTTGATGCAGAAAAAGCTTTTGACAAAATTCAACACCCATTTATGATAAAAACTCTCCAGAAAGTGGGCATAGAGGGAACTACATCAACATAATAAAGGCCATATATGACAAATCCACAGCAAACATCATTCTCAGTGGTAAAAAACTGAAGGCATTTCCTCTAAGATCAGGAACAAGACAAGGATGTCCACTCTCACCACTATTATTCAACATAGTTTTGGAAGTCCTAGCCATGGCAGTCAGAGAAGGAAAGGAAAGAAAACGAATACAAATTGGAAAAGAAGTAAAACTGTCACTGTTTGCAGATGACATGATACTATACATAGAGAATCCTAAAGATGCCACCAGAAATCTACTAGACCTAATCAATGAATTTGGTAAAGTTACAGGATGCAAAATTAATGCACAGAAATCTCTTGCATTCCTATATACTAATGATGAAAAGTCTGAAAGCAAAATTAAGGAAACACTCCCATTTACATTGCAACAAAAAGAATAAAATACCTAGGAATAAACCTACATAGGGAGACAAAGACCTGTATGCAGAAAACTATAATACACTGATGAAAGAAATTAAAGATGATACCAACATATGGAGAGATATACCATGTTCTTTCATAGGAAGAATCAATATTTTGAAAATGACTCTACTACCCAAAGCAATCTACAGATTCAATGCAATCCCTATCAAATTACCAATGGCATTTTTTTACAGAACTAGAACAAAAAATCTTAAAATTTGTATGGAGACACAAAAGTCCCCGAATAGCCAAAGCAGTCTTGAGGGGAAAAAAGCGGAGCTGGAGGAATCAGACTCCCTGACGTCAGGCTATACTGCAAAGCTACAGTCATCAAGACAGTATGGTACTTGCACAAAAACAGAAATATAGATCAATGGAACAAGATAGAAAGCCCAGAGATAAACCCACACACATATGGTCAACTAGTCTATGACAAAGGAGGCAAGGATATACAATGGAAAAAAGACAGTCTCTTCAATAGGTGTTGCTGGGAAAACTGGATAGCTACATGTAAAGGAATGAAATTAGAACTCTCCCTAACACCATACACAAAAATAAACTAAAAATGGATTAGAGACCTAAATGTAAGTCTGGACACTATCAAACTCTTAGAGGAAAACATAGGAAGAACACTCTTTGACATAAATCACAGCAAGATCTTTTTTGATCTACCTCCTAGAGTAATGGAAATAAAACAAAAATAAACAAATGGGACCAAATGAAACTTTAAAGCCTTTGCACAGCAAAGGAAACCATAAACCAGACGAAAAGACAACCTTCAGAATGAGAGAAAATATTTGCCGACGAATCAATGGACAAAGGATTAATCTCCAAAATATATAAACAGCTCATGCAGCTCAACATTAAAAAACAAACAACCCAATCCAAAAATGGGCAGAAGACCTAAATAGGCATTCCTCCGAAGAAGACATATAGATGGCCCAGAAGCACATGAAAAGCTGCTCAACATCACTAATTATTAGAGAAATGCAAATCAAAGCTACAATGAGGTATCACCTCAGTTAGAATGGGCATCATCAGAAAATCTACAAACTACAAATGCTGGAGAGGGTGAAAAAAGGGAACCCTCTTGCACTGTTGGTGGGAATGTAAATTTATACAACCACTATGGAGAGCAGTATGGAGGTTCCTTAAATAACTAGAAATAGAACTACCATACAACCCAGCAATCCCACTACTGGGAAGATACCCAGAGAAAACCATAATTCCAAAAGACATATACACCCCAATGTTCCTTGCAGCACTATTTACAATAGACAGGTCATGGAAGCATCCTAAATGTCCATTGACTGACGACTGGATAAAGAAGATGTGGTACATATATACAATGGAATATTACTCAGCCATAAAAAGGAACGAAATTGGATCATTTGTAGAGACGTGGATGTATCTAGAGACTGTCATACAGAATTAAGTAAGTCAGAAAGAGAGAAACAAATATCGTATATTAACGCATATATGTGGAACCTAGAAAAATGGTACAGAGGAACCGGTTTGCAGGGCAGAAATTGAGACACAGATGTAGATAACAAACATATGGACACCAAGGGGGGGAAATGGTATTGGGGGAGGGGTGGTGGTGTGCTGAATTGGGTGATTGGGATTGACATGTATACACTGATGTATATAAAATGGAAAACTAATAAGAACCTGGTGTATAAAAAAGTAAATAAAATAAAATTCAAAAAAAAGGTTAAAATTTAAAAAGAAATAGAAATCATGCACATAGAGCTGTAGTTTTTCATTCTATTGAAAATCATACCATTGTTTATTAAAATGCATAATATAAAAATGTGATGGAGAATAGTATTTAAGTGTACAAACTTCTGGAAAGTCAAAACATTTAGGCCACAGTATAAACATCTTCAGCTTAATATATCTTAATAATTACTGATTTGTGTTTGAAATATGTTTTCAAAGTGAAGAAGCTTCACTTTCAAAAAGTCACTTTAATCAAGAGTCAAATTCATAAAGAAAGGTTCTGAAACCTAAAACATGGATTGGTGTGAATTTGAATCTGGAGACCTAAGATGGTGCATTAGTTTCCCAGGGCTGCTGGAACAAATGATCGCAAACTGGGTGGCTTAAAACAACAGAAATGTGCTCTGGAGACCAGAGTCTGAAATCGAGGTACCTGTGGGTTTGATTCCTTGTGGAGGCTCCGAGGGAGAATCTGCTCCATGCCTCTCTCCTGGCTTCCTGTGGTTGTTGACAATGCTTGGCACTCCTTGGCTTGCAGCTGCCCTCCAGTGTCTGCATCAGTCTTCATATGGCTTTTCTCCTTGTGTCTGTGTCTCCTTCTCTGACTCTTATAAGGACACTTGTCATTGGATTTTCCACCTTAATTCAGGATGATCTCATCTCTAGATCCTTACCTTACTTATACTTTAAAAGACCCTTACTCCAAATAAAATTGCATTCTGAGGTTCTGCTTGGACATGTGTTTTAGGGTCACCATTCAATCCATTACAGATGGGAATTATCACCTATATTTGCAGCTTTGAGGTCACACTTGGCGTCCTCCGTTAGACCTGGCTTCCTAAACCATTGTCTGTTGCCTGTGGCCCTGGCCTTGGGGCTCCACTTCCAATCTTTCATGAAATGGTACTCAGAGTATTAACTAGTGGATTTTTTAAAAACTATATTCCATAGAATTGTTCCAATTCTATAATTCTATTCTATTTCCTAGTATATCAGGAAAAGAGAACACTTTTATTTGCCTCTGATAAATAATTAAAGTACCAGATATTCCAGTCTTTATTTATTTATTCATTTCCCTGTTCCAAAGGTTTTAAGGTATCTTACATAAATAGATAAAAATGAGGTAAAAATCAATTTGAATTAAATAGAAGAGGAAAGCAGGAAAAATGAGAGTAGAAGGGATAGGAAGAAGCTAGAAGGTAAAATTATTACATAAAATTTATAAATAAAAATATTAAAACCCATAAATGGTAGAAGATGATTTGCTAAAGGTAAACTTCAAATTTGACTCTCAGCTTTCTAGCAGGCCATTCAAAGAAGAAAGTAGGTATGCGCTTCAAAGTGTCCATAAAATTAAAACAAATTAATTTTAATTAGTTGCTTGGAGGAAGTACATTCATTCCTGACTCTTAGAAAATTTCTTGTGGGATCTCCAGGTGAGGATGTGCTATGTAATTAGCAAGTGCAATGCAATTAGCAGCATCTTTAAACACAGTGAGAAGTTTCAACAGGTTTCTTGTTTGTAGTGTCCCTCAATATAAACTTCTGGGTGATTTGGTGAAAATAGTTACAGGGAGCTCAAAAGCATTTGGTCCAGGTACAGAGCTCAATGTTTGTCTGGATTGCTGGAGAGAGGGATTTTTAGAAAATCAAAAAGAAGGGATAGCTAACATGTCTTCCAAGTGATATTCCAAATATACTATTTCTCAATACGATTTTGGCTTGTATTGCACAGCAGTTACATCAGGCTGTTCTGGTGAAAATAACCTGGAGGGTGGCTCCCTGCAATGTCAGCTGTCATGTGCTCCAGCTGGCAGCCAGAGGGGTAGGCTGACAACCTATGCTGCACACATGCTGAAGAGAAGCTGCCCACCCTCCCCACGTGGAGGGAGGATGAGGGCACAGCCTCGGGGGCCACCAGGATTTTCTCCAGGAATTGGGGCCTGCTGCAGTGCCCTGAGGAGAGGGCAACCAGGGCCACCAAAACTCCACAGCAAATGGTGTAGATGTTTTTTATTTGAAAAATCTTTAAATGTCTATGGCAAAATATTTTCTTCATATGTAAAAACATTTCAATAAAGTTTCACAGAAACTTTACTGTTAAATAGTGCTTTTTCTTGGTGTAACTTCTGAAATAAACTAGCATAAAAAACGATTTCTAGGGTAACAGTAAATTAACATGTTGTGTAGACTTAATAGCTTTATGCTAGTTAAAAGTTGGGAATCATCTGACAAAAATGATGGCTTTGATTCTAAAAGATCACTAGCCCTTCTTTCCAACAGATATCAGATAGGCTCACTCATCTACTGAAAGCATACCTAGTTCGTTGGCAACAGAGCCTCTTATCCTGCATTTTAAAAAGTGACTGCCTATGATTTTATTTTATACAGGATTCCTTACAAATAATTAACACATTCTCTTAATAAAATAGGTGATCTAACTATGGATAGAAGATAATCTCCTCTCAGTGGCAAGGACCGGAGAAAAGGCAATTTGACTTGCTTGCCATCACTGCAGAGGCTTGGGATGGTTGAAAGGATTGTCACTTGTAGGCTGGGTCCTTGACCACACATACCTCCTGTCCCCTTAAAACACCAGTACATCCAGCATTCAAAAAATGGGGCAGAGAGCCTGGAGCAGGAGGGCGCAGATGCTGCTGCGTGTCTGTCGGGCTATCCAGGGGATTAACTTGCGGGGTGCAGTTGGATAGTTTTCTTCTGGATACAGAGGCAGAGTTCTGCTTGTTCTTACAAACCATCTAAAGTTAGGTTCATGCCCCAGGCAGTTCTTCTGGTACTAACTTGATGCGGCGGCTCTGGCTACCATTTAGAGCAACTTCAGAAGAGCCCTGCTCACTCTGTGCCAGGGTTGGCTTCAGGTTGAACGTGATTAGTGCAGCCCAGTGCTAGATGCCATGCATTAGCAGCACTTCAGTGCTAAGAACATTTATGCCACGATAACTGCCAACTACTCAGTGTGGGTTAGGGACAAGCAGAATAGTGAGAAGGGGGTGGATGGTGTGGGAGAGAGCATTTCATGGCCTTTTAGAAGAGATTTGTGCTCAAAGAGAAACAGAAAACAAAAGGGAAGGGAATCGAGGACAAGGTTGCTTCTTATCATACACTCCAATGTTGTTGAGGAAACCAAGGGACTCTTCTTCCCCAGCCAGAGCGAATCTGAAGCGAAGCTGCCCTCTGGAGTGGAGAAGGCGACCCAGAAGGAGTCGTGAATCCCAGCTTGGGTTGAGGTTTTCACTAATCCAGGTTCCTGCCAAGACAGAGGACCTGGACAGGCAACTTTCCAAGTGATGGCTGGTCTCCACTGGCATCCCTGACAAAGCAGGAGGCACCAACAGCTGAGAGGGGCATGCTCACCGCTGTCTGGAAGGAAAGCCAGGGAGGAAGGTGGCACTTTGGAAATGTGACTGTACACAGAAGCCACTGTGAAGTGCCCCGTGAACAAAAGTCTTCTTAGTGGACAGTGCATTTCTCCCAGTGGGAATTATTCTCCATGAAAGACCAGTATTACAGAAGCAACTGTTTTCCATGTTCAGATGTGGGTGTTTCCGAAAATAGGGCTTTCTTTAAAGTCTTGAAAGAAAAAACACCAAAACAAACAAACAAAACCCTTGTAGCTGCTGGATGGAAAAAGAGAAAAAAAAAGGAGGGAAAAATCAGTCCAGAATTGGGTCCTCAAAATTCCTACCCATTCAAGCCTTCAAGAAGGAAGGAAACCTATGAACACAACTTTATCAAAAGCCTGTATATAACTGGTAGATAGGTTGAAATATGTGTTGTAACTTAGAAAATGCAACTTTTGATACATTACTTCCATTGGAATGTACACATCTATGTGAGGACATTTCACAACTGTGACAGCCATTCAAAACAAGCAGAGAAATACATCTCATTTAGAAACAAACATCTAATTACGATGTTGCAAAGCTTAGACAAGGTTTCCAACAATAATGAAGCATAATTAATTATATGATCTTATAAAATATATTTTAATAAAAGTGAAATATATTTTATTAACAAATGACATTTTATCATTAATAAATAAAATTTAAATTAAAAAAATATTATTTTACCTTTAGTTTGCCATTTTGAAATCACTAGTTTGTGTATTTTCCCTAAAGTCTCTATTAATATAATAGTATTTGCAAATAATTTTAAATATAAATATATAAATACATTTACTGATAAAAACTAGATAAGTTTGGGGATCATTTATCTAAGCTATCAAAAGAGTATTTCTTTTTCTTTTTTTTTTGCGGTGTGTGGGCCTCTCACTATTGTGGCTTCTCCCGTTGCAGAGCACAGGCTGTCCGCCTGCCGATGCAGGGGACACGGGTTCGTGCCCTGGTCCGGGAGGATCCCACATGCCGCGGAGCGGCTGGGCCCGTGAGCTATGGCCGCAGAGCCTGCGCGTCGGAGCCTGTGCTCTGCAACAGGAGAGGCCACAACAGTGAGAGGCCCGCGTACCGCAACAACAACAACAACAACAACAACAAAGAATAATATAACCGTATATTTACCAGGTTCTATTTTAAGTCTTCAATGGACTGTAGTAGCCTTTCCAAGTTAATGGTAAATATACTTTCAAAAGTATAATGCCGATTTTGAAATTTGTTCAGCCAATGAACATTACCAATGTAAGTAGATGAGAGGAATATGATAAGTGAGATGCAGCCTATAGGGGTCAATGACCAGAAAATACACATAAGCTTTGCCTGAAGGATTTGTTGCAGTTTCCACGGGGAGCCAGTGAGACAGACATATGACTCAAACGTGGCTTCCCTGCTGGATGAGGAAAACCATCACACTCACCCACCAGCCCCCTTCTGTCTGGCCCAACTTGAGCCCCGACCCTGAGAGGTGACACGAGGCTCAGGTAAAAGCTGAGGATGTTGCTTCACACGTCACTTAATAGTAAAATTGTAGCAGTAGGAGCAACAACAAAAAAAAACCCTATACCTGTAATGAATTCTTTTTTTTTTGGTGGGAGGGTTAGGTCAAAATGTGTTTCTTTAATAAATATACCTACAGGGAACTCTGCTCAATATTATGTAACAACTGAAATGGGAAAAGAATTTGAAAAAGGATAGATACATGTATATGCATAACTGAATCACTTTGCCATACACCTGAAACTATCACAACACTGTTAATCAACTATACTCCAAAATAAAATTAAAAGTTAAAAAAAAATAAACCTATATTCTAAAACTAATATTTAAAAAAATATCCAGTTTTAAGTTATACATATCATTGCTCTTCTGACCTTGTGCTTGACGCAGAGGTAGCTGGACATTAGTAATAAATTCCATTTATTGCTCCAAGGTTCGTAGGGGCTCTTTGTGGCTATAAGAAGCTAAGAGTAGAGTGGCACACTGTCACATGCTAAATGTGGTCAGATTTGTAGTTGTAGGATGTTTTCCACTCACATAAATTGTGATAATCAAAACTTCCAAAGTGTGTGCTGGTTCCACCATCACGGTTGAGCAGTCAGTCACCTAAATATTTTCTCAGTCACTTTCTGATACCACTGGATCACCACGCCCTGTTCTCTCCACCTCCACGATGCCTCTTTAATCTGTTTCCTTCTCACCACCATTTCTGTTGTTCTAGTCCTATTTCAGGCCTCTTATTTTTATTTTTTGTTTATAGTTCCCTGTGCTATAAGTAGGTCCTTGTTGTTTATCTGTTTTATATATTGTAGTCTGTATCTACCAAATTCCAAATTTATCCCTCCTCACCCCTTTCCCCTTTGGTAACTATAAAGTTTGTTTTCTATGTCTGTGAGTCTATTTCTGTTTCGTAAATAAGTTTTTTTATATCAGTTCTTAAGATTCCACATATAAGTGATATCATATGATATTTGTCTTTCTCTGTCTAATTTACTTAGTATGATATTCTCTAGGTCCATCCATGTTGCTGCAAATGGTATTTGTTCTTTTTATATGACTGAGTAATATTCCATTATATATATACACCACATCTGCTTTATCCATTCATCTGTTGATGGACATTTAGTTGTTTCCATGTCTTGGCTATTGTAAATAGTGCTGCTATGAACATTGGAGTGTATATATCTTTTCAAATTAGAGTTTTCTCCAGATATATGCCCAGAAGAGGGATTGCTGGATCATTTGGCAACTCTATTTTTTTAAAAAAAATAATTAATTAATTTTTTGGCTATGTTGGGTCTTCGTTTCTGCACGCAGGCTTTCTCTAGTTGCGGCGAGCGACGGCTACTCTTTGTTGTGGTGTGCAGGCTTCTCATTATGGTGGCTTCTCTTGTTGCGGAGCATGGGCCCTAGGCACGTGGGCTTCAGTAGTTGTGGTGCACGGGCTTAGTTGCTCTGCGGCATGTGGGATCTTCCCAGACCAGGGAACGAACACGTGTCCTCTGCATTGGCAGGCGGATTCTTAACTACTGCACCACCAGGGAAGTCTCTTGGCAACTCTATTTTTAATTTTTTGAGACCCTCCATACTGCTCTCCATAGTGGCTGCACCAATTTACAATTTACGAGTTTGGATTATCACATTTACAGCAGTGTGGGAGGGTTCCCTTTTCTCCATACCCTCTCCAACATTTGTAGACTTTTTGATAATGGCCATTTATTTGCCCTAAAATTTGCCCTACTGTAGTAGCTTCCTGACTGGCAAATCTGCCTCTGGTTTCTTTTCTCTCAATTCATCTTCCACATGACACACACATACACACACACGTTTCTAAAACACAGATGTTAATTGTGGCGTAAATGTGCTGAAAATGCTTGAAAAAATGTCCTGCCAGCGACCTACTGAATATGTCCAAACTCCAAGTAGAATTCTTTCACACCATCTTTCCAAGGTATTTAAAGTCATCTTTCCAGTTTTCTCCCTGTTCCCTAATTGCACCATGAGCTGTGGTCACGCTGTAGTCTCCCGGTTACCGAAACACCGTGCACACTGCAGCTCCTCCCAACCACGACTGTGTAGTCTTGGCGCACTGTGTGAGCCCCATTCTCACCATCTGACTCAGCATGAACCTTACACAGGCACATTGCCTAGCCTAGTCCTGCTGCAGGACATTAAGATAAGTTATTATGAAAATAAAAGCTGGAGGAATTTCATGTAATCCCATCACCTAAGTGACACTTGGCTGGCCCCTGTTATATTTGCTGAGTTGCAGTTACAGAGTCATGATTATTTTGGAAGAACAAGGGATGTTTCTGTTTCTTCATTCAGGCTCATGACTCTATCCAACACATGATGCTGCTTCTTCTTAATTTTTTATAGACAACCTTTATTGTTTATTTTTCAGATTACAATGGGCATACATGCTCATTGTACAAATCCATAAACTGCAAAGAGAAAATCAAATTACCCATAACAACACCCAAAGATAGCTACTGCTCACATTGCCATACTTTATAAATATGCACACACTGTTTCATAGTATGTTTTTTCTCTATATTTTTATACTGTGAATAGTTTCTCTTTATTCTTTCATACACTTTTAAAAATGATTACATGGTGCTTCATCATGTAGATAGATCATAACTTATTTAACCTTTATCCTATTTTTGAGTGTTTAGGTTGTTTCTAAAACTTTGTTATTATAAGTAAAAGGTATAATGAAAATCCATGTAATATCCTTCTTTCCACATTTGTTCTTGGGATAAATCTTCAGAATGGAATTGATGTGTCAAAGGGCATGCACTTTTTATTCTCTAGAAAGTTTATATAAGTTTATACCTCCTACATCCTTGCCAATATACTGGGTACTGGTAGTTTAAAAAGAATCTGGCCTACTCAAATAAGTAAAAAAATGATATCTTGATTAACTTGGATTTTTTACCTTTCAGTTGTAAATGATTCCAAAGATGAATTAGAGGATAGAGAACAGAACTAAACATACGTATGCAAGGATAGTGTGTTATGTCATTTTGGCAAGCTTTTAACATTCAAACACCTCCTCCCTCCTTTGTTTTACCTATCAGGAATAAAACAAACAAAATCCAGAGCAGAAATATCTTATTCTATAATTTATTGACACATTATACAAAGTAGCTTATTTTAATGAGCTATTCTTGGTAACCATATTGCCCTGCCTTTTGCTGCCAACATCAGAGCCTAGAAAGGGCTGCCTGACTTCCCCGTCAGGGTTGAGACCTGTGTCAACCCGACCTGAATGATCGTAGTGTGATCATGACCTTCAGTTTGAGGCAGGAGCAGGGATAGACTTCATTTGCGCCTGCATTTCTGTGAGCTGAAATACTGATAAAAGAAAGGACACCGACCTTATTGTTATTTTAAGTGCCTGCTCTCACTGAATTCTGCGGCTCTATTTGTCTATGTTTTCAGGGAAGCTGCAGTCAAGTGGATTTGCTCAAACTTGGGAAGTCGTGTCGCACAGGTATTTCCTTATACAATAAGGGCAAAACGTAGAAACACTTCTTACCAATAGCTAACAACTTGTCACAAGCAATAAAAATACCAATTTTTTACTTTATTTTGTTGAAATATCTGAGACAATTCAATTTACAATTAAGAAACCAATTCCTACTTTTGAAAAACACACAAGCAAAAACACAAGCAAACAGAATGGGCTATTCTTCACTGAGGCTTTGTGTACCATCCCCAAGGATACAGATCAAGAGAGCTGAGGCTGCTTGTGCTTCTGATCAGGCAGATGCTGTCATCACAAACCCCTAGCCTCAGCGCCTCTCTCTAGACTGCTACACACATGTGAGGTGCGCTCTGTGAGTAGGGCTATCAACACAGTCAGGCCATCAAAGCTCAAAATGCCAAACGCCTCAACAAAAGCCACTTACAGAAGAAATGATTGTATATAATTTTACCACCAGAGATTTTTGTTATTCTTTGTAAAGATACGCCTTTATCTTGTAAGGAAATTATTTGGACCATAATTTTTTTCCTTTTAAAACACAGTGTAATTCTACCACATTGTTTATGTTTCTATTCTCATCCATTGTTCCAGGTACTGCGAACAGCATGGTAGCCACAGAGAGGAATGAGACTGGGTTCCTACCTGTCCAGGACACGGGAAAAGGTCATGTGTGGGGAAAAAAAAAAAACACAGAAAACACATGGATTCAACGGGTAATAAGTATAGAGTATAATGCTAACAGAGACAAAGGACTGGTCCCTTCCAAATAATGGTTCATGAAATCGCTGTATAGTAGGGATTCTTTAGTTCTAGAAGAGCAGATTGTATTAATAACTCTTTGACACTAGATGGCGCCCATAAGGCATTCATGTGTTGGTATTTTGGCGGTCTGGAGTGAGACTAGTTCAAACTAAAGTTTGAGGTTGAAAAAATTTATTAAGGAAAAGGCACAGTTTCTAAAGTCTACACTTTTTCACCGTTATAAAATCTTCAAAATCTAATGGATTATAGACATACATTTTATATGGTTACAAAATAGATTTTTCATTTAAAAATTACATGTAGATATTATTACCAAATGGCAAAATGTTCCATTTTTCATATTTTCAGTCCTAACCTTTATTAAACACTTGTTGTCTTTTATTTTAGACTCAAGTATAATTGACATACTACATTATGTTGGTTTCAGGTGTACAACATAATGATTAGACACAAACACAGCAAAATGATCATCATAATGTCTAGTTACTATCTGTCACTATTTTTAAAACTTTCTCCTCAAGGCTAAATTAGGAATGCTTATTAAGCATTTTTCTTGTGCTGAGAACTTTTAAGATTTATTCTTTTAGCAACTTTAAAATATTCAGTACAATATTATGGACTATAGTCACTACGCTGTATGTTACATCCCCATGGCTTATTTATTTATCTGGAACCTTTTACCTCTTGACCCTCTTCACCCATTTTGCCCCCCTCTCCTCTGGAAACCACCAATCTGTTCTCTGTACTATGCGTTTTGTTTTGTTTTGTTTGTTTTGTTTTTTTAGATTCCACGCATGAGTGAATTCATACAGTATTTGTCTTTGAAAGCACTCACTGTGTTCTATATCAAGATAGTATAAAAGTCAAGTTAATAGTACTTGTAATAATGAAGATGCATTCCATGAATCTCTTCATTTTCAAAAAACTTTGACAAAAGAAGAGATAACACTGGTAAGGAAATAGATCAGAAAAATAGAATTACAGTATAAAAATATTTGATTAAATAAATTTTGATTTAATAAATAATTATTGAGTGCCCCTGTGTATTAGAACCTGGGCTAAGTGTTTTCCAAACATAAATAAAGAAAAACTTTGAAATAGTTTTCATGACTTCCATTTTATGGTAGGGAAAACTAAGTCTCAGAGATGTTAAGTAATTTGTAATAGATAGTGTTGTTAATAAATGCCAGTATGCCATTTTTTTTTTTTTTTTTTTAGTGAAAGAACTTTATTATCCCCTTATATTTGCTTTATATCTTGCTTTACAAAGTTAGGAAGTTTTCAGCTTTATACCAAAATGTAAGAAGGCTAAGCTATTTGCTTATAAACATTTTTACAGTCAAGTGTCATCTGATTTCATTCTTCTAACCCATATTCAATTAAAAAAAATCAGACATCAAGGGTGCTGGCACAGCTCTAGGGCATATATTTCTCTTGAGTAGGAGAAAGATCTTCAACAACCTTTCCTCCTTGACTCCCTCCTCCCCCAGTTCAGTTGGGCTACTACCTTGAATTTAGAGGAAATCTGGGAAACGTTAGTCACCATGTGACCCAGCAAGGCCACATACTTGGGGGTTGGAGGTGAGGTTAGAGGTTATTGTCTGGTAAGTAGTAGGTTTGCTTTAATCAGGATTTCACATCCACTTGTATATGGAACTCAGTATAACCCAAATCATCTCTACCACAGCTTCTAATTCTAACCATTAGGCAGCTTCTCTGAAATCCTGAGGAATCTGATGGTTTGGGGCAGGGTTAAAATCACTGTTTTAACATTGTGGCAGGCATGGCCTTCTTAACAGATTTAGGAGTTCTCCTTTAGGTAGCAGGAACAAAATTTGTAAGACAGCGTATATAAATTGCAAACCAGAGGGTACATGCTGTTTAAATCCCACTTCACAATATACTTTACTTTTCCCTCCAATGAATTCTCTTCCATAAAACATACCATACCACTCCGCTAAGTTTTTTTTTTTTTTTTTTTTTTTTTTGTGGTACGTGGGCCTCTCACTGTTGTGGCCTCTCCCGTTGCGGAGCACAGGCTCCGGACGCACAGACTCAGCGGCCATGGCTCACGGGCCTAGCCGCTCTGCGGCATGTGGGATCTTCCCAGACCGGGGCATGAACCCGTGTCCCCTGCATCGGCAGGCAGACTCTCAACCACTGCGCCACCAGGGAAGCCCTCCGCTAAGTTTTGTACACTTACTCGCACCAAATCATCCACATACCTAGTCACTAAAGTTGTGCACTGTATAATCTACCAAAAAGAAAAAACCAAAACACCCTTTGTTAGGCAAATAATCACTTAAATAGCAGTAATGTTGCCTATAAGTTACAGGTAGGTCAGGAGCTAAACACTCAACTGCTAACTCTTCTGAGGCAGAAAAAAATTCTCCACAAAAGCAGGAGTGTAGTAGCAATGACGTTCTCTCCAAATAAATGCCAAAATAGTGTCCGATTGTCAAAGACCAAGTGTACTTTGATGTGAATTTTAATATTTAATTCTGAAAAATTCTTCTTTTGATCTCCCTGACCATCTAGATTCACCATTTCTGCTACTTCTAGTGAATAAACGTTGGAATTCCTTCATTTATCTTCCAAATATTTTATTTTTTCTCTTTATCACTCCATATCATATTCTGGGTAATTTCCCCCAATTTAACTTCCAATTCTAGTTCTTTCAATTCTGTCCAATCTACTCTTTAATCTTTTGTTCCAGTAATTATATTTCTTATTTTAAAAAATTTGTTTGCTCTTTTTCATTACCTCTTGCTGTAGAGAGCTTATTGGGGAAGAAATTTAGTGCAGAGGTTAAATAAAGATGGAGGTTCCGGAGTCAGACTGCCTGCTTTGCATTCTGACATCTTTGGTTCCGAGCTGTGTGATCTCAGGCAGGTTACTTAACCTCTCTGTACCTCAGTCTCCTCATTTATAAAGCAAGATAGTAATACCTACTCATAGGAAATGGAAGTCCATTTTTACCATTTGAAAAGGAACCCTGCCTGAGAAAGATAAGTTAGAAGGAGGGGAAGCAAGTAATAGTTGTTCTCGGGTGATGTGAATTGGGTTCCCAGGGCCTCCCCTGCCTGACCCATCACAAACAGAAGGCTATCAGCTGTGAGGGGTGGCTCTGACAGCTACTTTGCTCTTTTCTTTTCTTCCAGGTGAAGCAATCTGGAACTCTCCCTGGAATTCTCACCCTGTCTGTGGATTCATGTTGGCAGAAAATGCAGGATTTGTGCCTCTCTCAGGCAGTCTCCTCCCATGATTCTGCCTCCTGTCTCTGGTGATATGACTGCTCAGTTTGGGCAACACCCACTTTGTGAGCCCTGGAATGTGGCCCTTGCAGCTGCCAGGCTTGTAAGAGGCTGATACAGAAGGTGCTCCAGATGGTGCCAACACATTCTCCATTACTGCCGCCCACTCTCTTTTCAATAGTCTCTCCTTTCCTCTGCCTCAGTCCCCATTTCCCACTTCCCCACATCCTGACCTCCAAAAGTTATGAATCTAAGACAGAAATTGTTTTGGGGGGAAAGGAAAAGTGAATGAGAGGGAGGAAACTTTTAGAGGTCATGGTTATGTTTTATGGTATTGTTTAATGGTGATGGTTTCACAGGTGTATATTATCTTCAAACTCATCAAGATGTATACATTAAACATGGACAGCTTTTTTGCATGTTAATTATACCTCAGTAAAAAAAGAGTTGTATTCTTTGGGAATTTACTAATAGGGAATCATTGTAATGAAGATATCTTTCATCCAAGGACATTTATTTATTTATGTATTTATTTATTTATTTTTTTCGGTACGCGGGCCTCTCACTGTTGTGGCCTCTCCCATTGCGGAGCACAGGCTCCGGACACGCAGGCTCAGAGGCCATGGTTCACGTGCCTAGCCGCTCCGCAGCATGTGGGATCTTCCCGGACCGGGGCATGAACCCGTGTCCCCTGCATCGGCAGGCGGACTCTCAACCACTGCGCCACCAGGGAAGGCCCCTTCCTGCTTTTTTAATGGCGTCACCGTCCTCCCAGTTTTTAAAGCTAGAAACCTCAGAGCTATCCTCAGCATATTTTCTTCATTGTCCCCTATGTTTAAGTATTCACCGAAGCATGTCAACTCTAACTCCAAAATGCCTCTCAGATGTATCCCCCTGTTGTATTTGCTCTTCCTTACTTAAGGTCACGCTTTATCAGTCTCACCTGGATTGCTCAGTACCTTCTAACTAGTGTCCTTGGCTTCAGGCTTGAACCCCTCAAATCCATTTTCATACCTATTCGAGGCAGCTTTCTAAAACACAGACCTGGGCTTCCCTAGTGGCACAGTGGTTGAGAGTCCGCCTGCCGGTTCAGGGGACGCGGGTTCGTGCCCCGGTCCGGGAGGATCCCATGTGCCACGGAGCGGCTGTGCCCGTGAGCCATGGCTGCTGAGCCTGCGCGTCCGGAGCCTGTGCTCCGCAGCGGGAGAGGCCGCAGCGGTGAGAGGCCCGCGTACCGCAAAACAAAACAAAAACAAAAACAAACAAACAAAGAAAAACCACAGACCTGACCCCAGTCCTCCCCTGTGGTGATGGCGGCCCCAAACCCAAAGGCTCAAGGCAACTCCTTTACAGGTGATAAGGCCCTTCACAGTCATATAATGGGCCTGTCTGTGCACTTCCCTACTGGCAAGTCTTGTGGGTCCTATCAGGATGTTATTCCAGGGAGTGGACAGTGCCCAGGTTTGTGGGTTTTCTCACTTCAACTCAGCAGCAATGCGTGGAGCCCAGGGGCAGTTGTTAGGAACAGCATCCAAAGATGTGCCGGGGCAGAACCCACAGACCAAAGTTGGGTCCTCAGTCCAGGGGGACAAGAAGAAACAGGTAAGGTGTAGACCAGAAGAAATGGACACTGATGGGAAGTGAGAAGCAAAGAACTTGGGTGGAGGGTGTACGAATAAGCCCCTCACAGGTCTTTGGGAAGCGAGCTGTATAGATCTCCTAGAGGTGTGCCTGGAGGGTTATTTTTATTTTGCGTGGGGAGTTTTTAAAAGGCCTAAAAGGAGCCAATATCCTTTATGAACCTTCCTTCCACTCTGATTGCTGCTCTTCTAAAACACTGGGCATCTTGGCTGTGTATTTGCTTTCTGCATTCTGATTATTAAGTTATAGATGAACTGTTCAAACATAGGAGATTGGTAATGAACTTGAAGTTGAAAGGTCATAGATTGGTTGCACCCAAGATAGGGAAAAAAGGCATCTGTTATCTTGTGGATATGAGACTTCATGTTTCTCGAGTATAAAGAATAGAGAGACACATGCTGGCTGAGGGAAACACGCAGAGCATAGCAACTGAGATCACCGTTCTCTGCTGCGGGACTTACAATAGTGTCAATACTGACAAGCTTTTGGGACAAGAGGCAACTGAATAGATAGTTATAAGAGAGCAAATAAGAGCAATACCTGTGATATCAATAGAAATGCATGATAGTACAGAGGAGTGATTAATTCTGTTTTGGAGCATCTATAGGAAGCCTATATGGAGGAGGAGACCACAAACGAGGTCCTGAAAGATGAGTAGAGGCTTGCAACCTGGCAAAAAGAAGGAAGGGAATTCCAGGAAGAAGAAATGTGCACATAACAGCACAAAGGTATAGGGGATCACAGCTAATCTGAAGATCAGAGTGACACTGAGTGGAAACGGGGTGGAGACAGGTGGTGTGTAGTGAGGAGACCTCGGCCAGGAGGCCAGGCTATGGTTGGGTTGTGAGGAACCCTCTACACCATACTGAGAAATGTGTGAGTTATCTTTCAGGGATGGCAATGGGAAAACCGTTTACTTCGTCCATTTAAAAATAGCATGGCGATGAACAACTTCCTGGGAGATACACTTTTTGTCTGGCATATCTCTGGCGGAATCTTCCTTTCTGAGGTTCTCACACTAGAAAATACAGTAAGAGGATTCTTCAGCATAAACGCGACTGCCTTTATTACTTTGGCAATTAAGAGGGTTTCAAATGCAAGTGCAGATTTTCTCACTCCTCAGTGGAGTTCTTCTAGAAGGAGACAGAAAGCAGTATAGTACAGTGATTCAGAGCAAAAAGTTTGGCTTCAGGTTGTCTGGGTTTGAATCCTGGCTCTACCTTGAGTAAACTAGTATCCCCTTAAAACCTCAGTCTCCTCAGCTGTGAAACGAAATGAAAATAATATTACTCACCTCATGGGGCTGCATAAGGATGGAGATCATGCTTGTAAAGTATTTAGCTCAGTACCTCTGGCACAGGGAAACACTGCATAAATATTAGCTGACAAAAGGTCCAACTGTTATCCGAGATGTATTTAGTGCACATCAGAGTCCTGTCTCCTGTCCATGGAGCCTGAATCAGTCATTGTTCAACTCGAGAGCTGCCTCATTAGAAATTCACTGAAGTTAGAAATGAGTCTTGTTTTCTGGGACCTTATTAAATATTCCTTCCCAGGCTCTGTATGATGAAATCCCAGTGACTGATGAACAACAGCTATCTGCACATCTGTTACCCTGAGACCTTGAAGTCATTAAGTTCGTAATCTGAATACAAGTAGTTTTGCCTTAATTATTTTTGTGACAATTAAGAGCTTTGCAAATCACATTTTTGGTTAATAGGTGGCAGAAAGATTGGAGTAACTTTGGAGCAGTCATTACTCTTGTCATCATAGTGAAAGAATGAAATGAGCTAAAACATGCAAGTTAATGGAGAGTTATGTGTAAATTCTTATACAACATGGCTTAGAAAACTCAAAGAAAAGTTGTAGTTAGGCAAGTGGAAGGCCGTGGATGAGAAAGGCCATAATAGAAGAGCTTTAAAAGAAATGGCTGGTAGGAGCAGATATTAATCTCTGTCTCTCCTCCTCTTGGCAGGAGTGGAGGGTGAGATGCAGTGGGGAGGGACTGGCTGAGAGGCTGGGTTAGCACAGCCAAGACAACGATAACTTCCAAAGTCCAGTCCTAGACATTGTGAATGTTTAAAAAAGAAAACACAACAAAATATGCAGAAAAGATTTTCGGTAACAAAAATTTTGGTAATTTTTTTCTCCTTCACATTTCATCATGAAGGGAAAGATCTTTTTCATTTAACCCATATTTGCTCGCCACCAGGGTGACCACAGAAAATGGGAGGGAGAATTATGTGCAGAATCCACAAAGACTTGAGAAATTCCAAGAAAAAAAATGACGTTAACTTAGAAAATCACCTCAAACCAGAATGTTGATATGACTCTGGGATCCCAATACATGTTTTTACTGTCTCTCGTTTTCAGCCCCCCTCTCTCTTTCAATCCCTTTGTTGAATCACTTCAGTAATATTTCAAGTGGAAAACATTAGAAACAAAACCAATGAATGGCTAAATTAACATGCATATATTTTAACTTTTATCTACTAGATTTTAAAGTCCTTAAGAGCAAGAAATGTCATGGTGTTCCCACAACAGCCTATATCTACTTGTAATGTGGCTTTGGGTAAGCATCTAAGCTGTCTGTGTCATGCTTTTACTAGCTGTAAAATATGAATAATAGTAGTTCCTACCTCGTTTGGTTATTGTGATAATATAACGAAATGACACAAGTGAAGCGTGTATTGTAGTGCCTGACACATGTCCTTTGTTTACTAATAGAGTGCCCCATATTTGTAAATGCACCATGCCACCTTTCACTCAGGGTGTTGTATCTTTCAAAAATTTTATCATCTTACTTCTTTTTTTTTTTTTTTTTTTTTGCCTGTGCCTGCAGCATGCGGGATCTTAGCTCCTTGACCAGGGATCGAAACCATGCCCCTTGCAGTGGAAGCGCAGAGTGTTAAACACTGGACCGCCAAGGAAGTCCCTTATCTTATTTCTAAGTACCACAAATTGGGTGGCTTGAAACAGAAATTTATCATCTCACAGTTCTAGAGGCTAAAAATCCAAGATCAAGATGTTGGCAGGGTCACACTCCCCTGGAAATCTGTAGTAGAGACTCCTCCCTTACCTCTCCCTGGCTTCCGGTGGTTTCCTATCAATCCTTGCCTTGTAGCTGCAGCCTTCAGTCTCTGCCTCTATCATCACATGCTGTTCTCCTTGTGAGTCTGTCTCTCCTTTTTCTATAAGGACACTAGTCATTGTGGGCTAAGGGCCCACTGTATTCCAGTATAACCTCAACCTAACTAATTACACCTCCAGCTAATTACATCCTATTTATAAGGTCACATTGTGAGATACTGGGAGTTAGGACTTCAACATATCTTTTGGGTGACACAACCTATAACATTACTTCATTTTATGTTCGTTAAAACTATGACTACATATGATCATCATGCAGTAGTTCACAATCAAATAAACAGAGAAAAGGGAGATTGTTTAAATTGCCAAGGATTATGGAGGACTAGAAATCAAATTCTCTGCTTCACAGCTCTTTCCCTAATACAAAATCCTTCCTGCAGTTATATGACTGTAGATTAATGAATAGCAAATGGAATATCAGTATTTTGGTTTATACATATTTACACATATCATGTTGATTTTAATCTTGAATCAGTTATGATTGTGTTTTCTTTTGTTTGTTTGTTTGTTTTTGGCCATGCTGTATAGCTTATGGGATCTTAGTTCTCCGACCAGGAATTGAACCCAGGTCCTTGGCAATGATAGCACAAAGTCCTAACCACTGGACCGTCAGGGAATTCCCATGATTGTGTTCTCATTCCAGGCTCTGTTGTAGCATTACCGAATACAATCACAAAGCAAACAATCTCGGAACAGAACAAATGGTAGTAGGAACACACCCTGCTATAGAGGAGGGGACAAAGATGAAGTTGAAGGCCTTGGCTGTTTCATTTGTGTTTTTTTGTCTGTTTGTTCCATCAAAAAAGAAAGATATTTTTCCAAGAAAAACACTACAGAGGAGATCCAACAAGAAGAGAACTTTTTGAGAATTTTTTTTGGATACAGGTATAGATTTATTTTAAGAAGCTGGCTCATGCAATTGTGAGGGCTGGAAAGTCCTAAATCTGTAGGGCAAACCATAGGTGAGAGGTGATTTGCAGTCTTTTCTTTTCTTTTTTTTTAATAAATTTATTTATTTTTAAAATTTTAATTTATTTTTGGTTACGTTGGGTCTTTGTGGCTGCACGTGGGCTTTCTCTAGTTGTGGCGAGCGGGGGCCACTCTTTGTTGTAGTGTGTGGGCTCTCACTGCGGTGGCTTCTCTTGCTGCGGAGCATGGCTCTAGGTGCACAGGCTTCAGTAGTTGTGGCTCACGGGCTCTAGAGCGCAGGCTCAGTAGTTGTGGCTCATGGGCTTAGTTGCTCCGCGGCATGTGGGATCTTCCCAGACCAGGGCTCGAACCCATAGCCCCTGCATTGGCAGGTGGATTCTTAACCACTGTGTCACCAGGGAAGCCCTGATTTGCAGTCTTGAGTGTGGGGTGTGTAGGGTTGGCCAATAGGCTGGAGATTCAGGAAGGATTCCTCTGTTACAGTCTTGAGGCAGAACTCCTTCTCTGAGAAACTGCAGATTTTGCCCTAAAGCCTTCAGCTGGTTGGATGAGGCCCACCCACATTAGCAAGGTCAATCTCTCTGTTTTTCACTCTGTGGGATCTCGATGAAGTCAGAACTAAGTTGTAATGTTGTCCAAACTTGAAGGAGCACATGTTGAGAAGAGCAGTATAAACGTTTGACTGGCAAATGACTGAGCAGTACCAACGACTGAAAGAATAAGGGAGACAGAAGTGCAGGAATTGACTCTCCTGTAGTTACTGGATGGGGCACGGCTAGAAAGCTGGACTCCAGACCCCTTGCCCAATTCATTGTCTGGTAAGCTTCTAGTTCCGACCCCTGCAGCAGTCTCCTGCCTGGGCCTCCTGCCTCTGTTCCCAACCTCACGAAGTGGCTCAGATCCAAGGCTACATGAGGGCCTCTTTAATCCCACCTCCTCAGAGAGAATGTCATTGGTCAACAATTATTCTCACCACTTCATCCTTGTTTTATGTTTTCATTGTTTTTATTGAAGGGTATCTAATTTTGATAGGCTCTATTTTCTAGGAATGAACCCAATTATTTGAAATTCAGTTCAAAAATCTGCATAACAGCAAGAAAAACTATGGAACATCGATTGAGCAACGTTTACATACCAGTCATTGACCTCACTCATCACTGTTCCTGAGAACTCCCATAAACAAAAGTGTTATTACTCCCTGTTCAGAGGTTAGAAAACAGAGACAGTGAGGTTTGTGCTTTGTCCCCGGCCTCTCAGAAGGAAACAATTCAGTCTAAAGTGATCTTAGGATCATCTTGGTTCTTTTTTTCTTTTTTACGGAGGTATAGTTGATTTACAATATTATGTAAGTTTCAGGTGTACAAGGGATCATCTTGGTTCTTAAATGTCTGTATTCCCTTCTGGAAGCTGGCTAGGCCTAAGGCTCATGTTAATCATGCTTCTTGTATGTTGAAGCCTATCACATGGCCATCACTCTGCAATGCATCTTAGCTAAAATAATCTAAAACATGTCTCAGGTGCAGTGAAAGTGCTGGTGGCTCTCAGAGTCACATCTCATAGGGCTGGGAAACTCTTCCCGAGGAAGCTCACATCTGCAGACATCAGCTCCACTGTGCACCATGCTGGCTTTTCTACATCTCTGCATTCTAGAGCTGCTTACATACAGAAATGTGCCAAGAAAGTGTACACAGAGTGTTTTGGAAAAGCAAACATTTGTGCAAAAATGATGCTTTTCAGTTTTTTCTGTGTGACTGGTTGCTTTCTTTGGAAGGTAATTTTTACACAGTATGGTTAGCATAGAACATCAAAGGTCTCACAATCTCAGTTAATCCCTCAGTCAGCATTTCTACTGAGTTATAAATGTTGCATGCACATTCCCAAACCAATTTTGTCTTTCTGGCATTTTCCTGAAAGATTAAGTTCCATTGCTAATGTCAATCATCTGTTTCTTTGACATATTATCATTCAGATCTTCCTTTATATGCAAAGATGAGCAGTCCCTCCTGTGATGAGCTGGTCACAGCTATTTCTGAGATTGAAAGAAGACGATATCGTGTAGGGATTAAATGTGTGAGCTGGGGGGCCAGACGGAAGCTCAGAATCCCATCTCTGCTTCTTATTGAAAACAGCTCAATCTCTCTAGTCTTAGTGTACCTATCAGTTAAATAAGGATCATAATAATTGTACCTAGTTCTTAGGGTTTTAGTGGAGATTAAAGGCAATCATGTACTCACATTGCTTAGCACAATGCCTGGCACATAGTAAATCTAGAATAAATATTAGCTAAAATTATTTTCCCAGTCGTTCCTATCAATTCAGAAGCCAGAGTACTTACATACATACAGACGTCTTGAGAAATCTTAAATCAGTTTTATGAATTAATGTCTAATTCAATTCAGTGAACACTTGGTGACCATTCCTAGGACACCAGGCACTCAGCTGGGTGCTGAGAGTATGGGTTGACTCATCATGAACCCTGTTTTCAGGAAGCTCACAGCCCATAGGCGAGGCAGTTATAGAAACACCTGATTACACAGTGCATGTACAATGACACAGGGACAGAGGGATGCAGTAGTTGCAGCAGGAGCACAGGTGTGGCACCAGGTAGCTCTGAGTGGACCCCAAGGAGAGAACACACAGGGTAAGGGCACCCAGGCAGCATGCGGATTCTTCCTTCTACCCCTTGTTCAGGGCATCATCAGCTCCTACCCAGTTAACCTTTACATGTTTCTTGCCTCTCTGTACAACTGCAGTGTCCCAGTTCCAATGCCCATTAACTCTGGCCTGGCCTATTGCAATGGTCCTCATGTGGTCTCCAGCTTGTTCGTGCCCAATCTGTTGAAAAATAAAAAACAAGTCCTGACTTAGTAAGGAGAGACTTTGTTCCAAATGATAATTACTAAGCGAGGAGTGTGAAATGAACTATAGCAATAGGGAGAATGCTCTGACCGTGAGATCTGTGGCCTATTGGACCATGTGGCAGAGAATGTTCTGAGGATTCAGTCTGCTTTCAGGAGGGGTTTAAGGAGGGGCTGCTTGCTGGCTCAGGCTGATGAGGCCAAAGCTCACCTTATCCAAAATTTGATTAACAAACCCTGTGTTCTGATTGAGCAGTGAGGACAAAACAGTTCAGCTAATTATTTATGAGGCAAAAATGGGAATCTGGAGGGTCTGTGTCTGGCCTTGCCAGAGGTAAATGCAGGGTGTCAACGAGTCTTATCTAAGTCACATGGGGACTTCTTTGCAGTAAGTAGATGTTTCCAGAACACAAAGGAATTTCTAAAGCTTCCCCATTTTCCAGGAACACAGGGCTCGGGTCAAGTTCAGCATTGTCACCATCCTCTATCAGCTACAAGAACTTTTTCTCTGAATGATGCGTGTGATCAGGTGGCCCTTTGTGTAGCACGGCTCAGTGGCTCTCATCAGATGGCCCTTGCTTACCTCTCCTACCGAATCTCTGGTTTCCGGCTCCAGCAATACCAAACTGCTCATGGTTTCAGGCCTACACCACGTGGCTTCCAATCTCTGTGTCTTTGTTCATACTGTCCTTTGTGCCTGCAATGCCATCTCCCCCTTTACTTGATGACACCTAAACTCCTAATTACCCTCAAAGTCTCAGATGAGGCAACATCTTCAGGAGACCTCCCCCAGCCCTGCACTGGTTTGGGTACTTTTTGGTGTTCCTGTAGCATTCTGAACTTATAGCTTTTGGTGTAATGATTGCTTTTGTGTCTTTAGTGTCAGGGACTATATTATAAACCTTATGAGTGAACATTTGTTTAGTGTGTGCCTGATTCTCTGCCCAGTGCTATAAACTCACTTATTTGTTAATCTTTGTCTTTCAGACAAGAATACTGAGATTAGGAGGATAAGCAACTTGCCAGCTATCATGCAGAGACTTTGAATTGAAGAGAATGGATATGCCAACATGAAGATTATTTTAGAATCCTCTCTCTAGAGTTCTCTTACAGTTTGCCTGGTAGTGACAGAACGTTTGAGCTCAGCGGGATTGTGTTGTTCATCCAGGTCACTGTCACCAATGTACCAGTATTTAACCTTTGGGAGGTAGAAGACACAGAGCTCTTTGTGCTTGAACAATATTGTTTTTTCTAGATCCTGTTGAGGTTTTGCAACAGTGAGCTTATCATCTTCAGTAGTGTAGCACTCAAGTTAACTAGTATGTGCGGTCAGCATGGCCCCAGAAAGCTGGTACTTTTATTCAGAATTCTGAGTAATATGTTAAGAAGATGCTTAGCTTTCACTCCCAGAGAAAGTTTCCTGGTGCTTCAGAGGCTCCTCCCTTGTCTCATTCTTGATCCTCTAATAGTGGCAAAAGGAGGGCTCTTTGGCCTTAAGAATGGCAAAGGCCTACTGAGAAATCCAGCAATCATTCATTTACCCAGTCATGCAATTAATTATTGACTCATTCATTTGGTACCTCAACCAATATTTATTAAACACTTAATTTGTGCCAGGTACTATCAGAGGCTCTGGGGATGAAGAGAAGAATAGGACGCGATTCCTATTTTCAAGGAATTTATAAACTTCTAGATGAATCAGTCAGGTAAACAAGGAAGCAATAAAATGATATTAGTGCTGAGTTAGAAATAATGCTGGGGCAAAAGAAAGGAAAAATGGACTGTAATTCCTCAAAGCATTATTTACGGTAATTATCGTCTCCCTGACTATTCCAGGTCTCATGTCACTCAGTAATTATAAAGCTTGAAGCCAAATCACTAATCAGATTCTACCGAGAGGCAATGCAATTCAATCAAAACACTCTTATAATTTTGCAGGTTTAAGTCTGTCAACTGAAAAATAAGCACAACCTAAGAGTTGAGGATTATGTCTTAATCAGCAAATTTACTGAGTATTGAAGCCCAAGATACAGCCTCTCAGATAGCTCTGAGGAACTGTTCTGAAGAGGTAAGGGCGGAGCCAGGATACAGAGGAGTTTTGCAAAAAACACCCCCAAACCACTAGGTACTCAGAACATCTGAAGATTGCTGCTAATTAAAAAGAACCAGACATGTTAAATTAATGAACTTAACACTTTTCTATGGGAAGATCCAAGTGTCTGGGCTTATTGAAATTATCCTTTGATATGCACCTTACCTATCTAGGGTTAGTATCCTGTTTTTTTCCATCCTGAATTCCCCTCAGGATATACTGTCAGGGGCCACTGCAATGGCTGATACTTGATGACCTCAACATCCTTTGTTTACTGAAATGGCAGGCGACACTTTTTGTCCACAAGTCTGCATGTATAGATTGCACATACAGCAAAAAATTATAGGAGTATACTTTGAATCATTAATAAAACTTGAGACACTGGGTTGAACAGAGAACATGAGTGCTGATTGCTGAGTCTGAAAAATAGTAAATGTCAGAGTATCAGCAATGAAATTGTCAGCCACAGAGTCTTGATAAAAATACTAACCTAGAAATTTGTTTTGCTTCCCTGTCTACTGCAGGTGTCTTTGTTTTGCTTCCCTGTCTACTGCAGGTGGTTGACAGGATGTAACTCTGAAAGGCTTTCTTAGGAAATTTTTGTTTCTCTTGTTTGTTTGTTTTTCTCTTCCTGTGCCTCCACACAAGGCTCTGTGACCTGGTGCCACCTGCCTCATATCCAAGAGCCCACAGAAAGGCTGGCCTTTTTTGGTAGAAGGCTTCTGGGGCATATTGACTTACAAAGGAAATAGCTTGTGAAAGAAAAGTGCATGCAAGTACAGGAAACGTCTTTTTTCTCATCTAATTTTTATTCAGATGAGAACAAAATATGGTAACTTATTCCAACTGCCAGTGTTGTTTGCAAGATGGCCATATTTTTGCTGAGCTAGTGAATCTCTGCAGGACTCTGGTGAGGTCCCAGCACCACTTATTGGAGTCTCTTTCTCTTCTCACCAAGTGAGGACAGTAGTAGTTTTCTTCCCCTGGGAAGATAAGTTTATATTTGTGAAGTTCAGCAAAACTATAAATGATCCAACTTGGGGAAAATGAAAAAAAAAATGATAATATAGTATACTATCTAAAGTTATGTAATTAACTCACTAACCCTGTGAGTTAATTCTTTACTTTTCTTATCAGAAAGGCACCACAGTGGATGTCGATGGTGTCTGGAAGTTCTTATAGCTCTTATACTTACTAGCCAAGGGACTTGGATTAATTTCTTTTTAAAATTAATTAATTAATTATTTAGTTTTGGCTGCATTGGGTCTTTGTTGCTGCATGCGGGCTTTCTGTAGTTGAAGCGAGGAGGGGCTACTCTTCGTTGTGGTGCACAGGCTTCTCATTGCGGTGGCTTCTCTTGTTGTGGAGCATGGACTCTAGGCACATGGGCTTCAGTAGTTGTGGCACGTGGGCTCAGTAGTTGTGGCGCACGGGCTTAGTTGCTCTGCGGCATGTGGGATCTTCCCAGACCAGGGCTTGAACCCGTGTCTCCTGCATTGGCAGGGGAATTGTTAATCACTGCGCCACTAGGGAAGCCCTGGGTTAATTTCTTAACCTCATTTTCCTCCTACTTGAAATAACACCTTTAACAGTTGTAGGATTAATTGTGGTTAGAGACCAAGGATGCTGCTAAACATCACTAGATGCCGGTAGCATACCCCCTTCCCTGATTATGACAATCAAAAATGTCCCCAGATGTTGCTGGGGGTTCAAAATCATCCTTGACTGAGAACCATAACTATAGAAAAAGATGCCCTGGACTCAGAAGGGGAAGGATGGCTACTTCTGGCTAGTCTACCTACTAGTTCTAAATTTTGCTTTTCTCGCTTTTAAAAAGTAGGGGTTAGGCAAGATTATCTTTAAGATGCTTTCTAACTTTAGCAAGATGAGATTCTATGGAAGGAAGAAAAAAAGATGATGAAGATTTAGGAAGACATGCAGCGAAGGCCAGGGAAATTGGCTAAGATAGGAAGAGGTCAGGTAAGTTCTGTACTTCTGAGAAAAGTTAAGAGTACACACCACCAATTAGACAAAATTGCTAACCTAACTTAACTAACTAGGGAATAAAGGGTCAGAAATCCAGACCAGGAATCATGACTCCTACAGATGATGGAGATGTTAATGATGATGATAATGGTGGTGGTGGTGATGGAAATGACACAGCAGCTAACATTTATTGAGCACTAAATATGGACCATGCTCCCAGGCCAGAAAGTGGGTGACAGAAGGTTGGCATATAGACTCGGGTGGGATATGATGGTAGGAGTCATAGAGAGAAGCTGCAAGAACCAGACTGCTCTCAGATCTGGAGTAGGTCAGAGCCAAGGGAGATGTGCTCTGGAGATGTGCACACGTTTTACATGGTCCTTTGTGAAGCCACTTCAGTTTCTCTTGGGTGTTTGGTGCTGAGCAAATGAATCCCATTATTAACTTTTTCCTTCATCAGATCCTCTTCACTTGGCTTTTAAGAAGATCAGTATGTTAGGCTGGAGTTGTGACCAAGGAGGAAATTTTGAGTCTCCAAATTCTCTGTACACCACAACTTGTGCTTTGGATAATGACCTGTTCTCTGCATCCCTAACCCAATAGTTTAAGTAGAATAGTAGACTAGTCTAAGTAAGTAATGGGGGGCTGGGAATAAAAATTCAACACAATGAGGTAAGAGTGATTTTCTTTTTCTATAGTAAAAGAGGAATTGAAATATTTCCAATGGCAATGGAATGAGTATATGCAGTAGCACAGTTGAAATACTAATATTGTCTGGATAGGTGGGTCATTGGGAATTAGTTTTGGAAAATAAAATGAGTCAATAACAATAATGTCTAAAGTAGTTTTTGGCCTTTTCCTGAGAAGGATATTAGTGATTTCTAGTATCACATTTCCCTCATATTCCCTTATTCTATATTATCAGATTAATAGAGAGGATACACAATTCTTAAGGGTGAGTGTGGCAGGGGTCATGGGGAGGATAGTAAGTTTCTGGACATACTGAGCTATATATAATCCAGAAAAAAATATCTATGTATGTATGCACATAGGTATGTATGCATCTATTTCTAAAATAACTACAGATTTTATTTCCACTTTTTAATAATGGTAATTTATTGTTACAAATTAAGAATTTTGAAAACAATTTCATTCTTAGAATTAAGAATAATCTTTGGATAAAATTTTTCCATGAAGCGTCATTTCCCCATAATCCCATCCAGGTTGGGAGCTCACCTTAGTTGAAGCTCACCTGATGCATTTATAATTCTTCCAGTCAGTGTGCAGTAACCCATCCAGAAGAGTTTTACTAAGAACCTTATGCTATATGTGCTTGTAAATGCTAACCCATCAGAATTCCTTTCAGAAGGAAATAATAATGAATTAGTTTTGCAAGCAGTGAAGAAAAGAAACTATGACTGTGAAGGGTGTAATCCAAACGCAAACAAATAGGAAATATGTACTTTTCTCCTACTCACTTTTTAAAAAATGTCTTAAAAACCAAGTATATTAATTAAAAGCACCTAAGTATGCATCTTGATTTGACAGTGTGATCAGAGGAGAAACACACTAAATGTATAGATTTAGAACTAATATGGTTTTAAATACATTTCAATCAGCTCAACATTTCCCCTCCGACTCACTAATCAGACTGAGAAATAGATATGGAAATAGTTGGAACTCTCAAAGGAATACTAAGTAACTTAGTGGCATGGTCTCTACTAGCCTTATACTATACTAGAAAATAATATTAAAGTTTTACTATCAGTATTTATGAAGTGCCTCCTATCTTTAAGATAATTCATCATATGAATGCTTTCACTTGTCACCTACAGGCAACTAAAGTCATTTCAAATCAAAAGACGAACAGAATATTTGCTTGGGCCTGGTTGAATTCTGAGACCTGAAAATTAAGGTTTTCAGTGTCTTCTTATTGTATAACAATAAAGCCTGTCATTCATCGCTTTCCATGCTTTGTTCCAGACCTATCTTTTTGACCTGCTACTTCTTCAGAAATGACCTCCAATTATATATTTTTGGTTCTATCTTCCATCCTCTCTTCATGCCCATCATATTCTAGCCAAGCTGAGAATTTTCTTCCTCTATCTCTTTGCCAGTATATTCTCTCTTGCTTAGAAGTTCCATTCCTTCATCTCCAACTGTGAAATCCTTTGCATACATGACACCCTCATCCAACATTACATCTTTTTTTGAGGTCTCTCATGATCCCTCCTGTTGGGCATGTTTTCCCCTCTTTTCTAAGCAAGTGAGGCTGGTATCATATCTTGCACCATGCCTAGCCCAGAGTGCCGTACAAGGTACGAGCACATTAAACACTGATTGAATGGGTTGTACGTGGAATGATTGTAGAAGAGGCCAGCAGAGTTGTATTTGCATCTCTTGTGGGAGAATGTGGGAGGAGAAGGAATAAATCAGTCTTGGCTCAGTCAAGGTTAAGGCTAAGCTGCTGAAGAAAAAGACCCAAATAAACAATATGCAGTGGCTTGCAACAGACTAGAGCTTGACAACAGTCTCCCTGAATGAGGCTGTGGGGTGGCTCTGTTCTATACAGTCATTCAGGGACATGGTTTGCTTCCATCATTTTCCTCCCTTTCCCAGGGCACTGGCTTATCTGGAAGGCTGAAGCTGCATCTCAGGCATCGCTGTGTTCAATTAGCACAAAGGGGTAACACAGCAAGTCAAGGTAAAAATAGCTTCCTACTAACGAAGTGCAGCAGAGTTTGCATACATCACTTCTGCTTGCACTCCACTGGTGAGAAATTTAGTCATATGGCCACATTTAGCTGCAACTGTGTGTGGCTATAACCTTTAGTTTCTGTACTGTGCCCAGGAAAAAGAGGAGGATGCATTTGGTGAGGAGGGTAACTGTGAGGCTACTTCCTTCAGGAACTAGGTATCGAGCCCAGGGAGGATCTGATTGCACTTATGTAGGTCCATGCTCTCTCAGGGCCTGGACTCCCTGTGAATCAGAAATCCTGGAGAGGAAAGAGAAAATGCCAAAATGTAATGTTTGCATTTAGCTTCGAAGGGAGCACACATTAAAAAAAATAACATCAAGGACTTCCCTGGTGGTGCTGCAGTTGGGACCCCGCTTCCACTGCAGGGAGCGCAGGTTCAATCACTGGTCAGGGAACTAGGATCCTGCATGCCACGTGGTGTGGCCAATAAAAACCCCAAACTGAAACAACAAACAAAAAATCAGAAATGTGTAATGACACAAAGTTATACAACATAATGGGACATTCTTCACATTTGGGGGTGAGAATGGAGAAAGGCAGTGAAAGAGAAAGAGCAATGAGGACCAAATGCATTTCTTCTCCCACCCTGTGCTACGAGGAGCAACTTGGTGGAAGCAGAGGATTGATTTCAGTCCCTCTTTATTGTATTCCCAACCTCATTGATCAAAGCCTAACACTAATCCATGAAAACTGCTGAGAAGACTTGTTCATATTTTTCTGAGGAGCCATAAAAAATTTAAAAGTGTTAACATGCTGAAGACTTACACAGATCGTTGCAATAACAGACATAAAGGAAAATTTTAAGCATTGTGAAGGAGCTAGAGAATCGAAAGTAACCAGTGACAACCCAACTGGAAGTGTCACTTCCACTGTGTGAGTTAGGATGTGCCATGGAGCCAACAGCAGTTTCCCGTGGACATTTCTGGCCTGTGGTGGAGGTGAGAGCATTTGCAGGGCGCCATTTAATAAACTTTTTATAAATTGCAGGAGCAATACTAGACAATGTTAAGAGCTTTATTTATTTCTATAGAATATAATAAAATCTGTAATATCTTTGCCTGAAATTGTGTCAGTTCAGAGAACAGAGCGAGCTTCTATTATTGTGTGTGCAGGAAACCAAGTGAGGAACAGGTGTCCACAGATGGAATTTGGAAGAAAAGCCATATTTTCAGAATAAAAAAATATTTTTATCTCTCTTGAAAGAGAGACTACATAACAAATAAAATACTTTAAAATCATAAATATTTCCTCATCCTAAAAATGACCTCAGACATAGAACAGAAATTCTAAGAGACGAGAAGGATCAGTAAAGTGCATATTTAAAAACAATAAAAACTCAAGGCTCAAGGAATTGAGATTTTATTTTTGATATGAAAGAGAAATTACTTTAACGGGAGACTGGAGAGGCTAAGAATGGAAAATGACATGGAAAAATGACAGTTTTCAGGAAATCAGTGTTCTCATTTCATTGACACATTTGTGCACATTTTCTGACCTGAACTCAAAGTGTAAGAGGCAGCAGGTTTATGAAGTAGAAACCTTGAAGGACATAATGGTTTCTGGACTAACTATGTGCTTCCAGTTTCTGAATCTTCTCTACACTGTTTCTGTCTTCTGAAATGCCCCCTTCACATCCTTTCCATGTCTCATTCTATCCTTTCTTCCATCCTCTATACATTCATCACAACTTTGCCCACAGAGATTTTGAACTCATAGCATTTACTAACCGTAACATCCACTCAGTGGTTATGATTTGCTTCATTGCATTGTTAGTTTTAGAAGTGCTTGTCCAATCTCCCCTCATTTATGGTGCCTCACCCCCACCCTCATGAAGTCAGGAGCCAGACAAGAATCAGTTTCAGTGACGCATGTGGGAAATCATGAGAGTTAGATAAAACAGTGAGTGTGAGGAAGGAGAAACATGATGGGTTTAAGACACTGAACCTGTCCACTAAGTATAGGTATCTATTTTACTGAACAAACACTGATATTGAGATTACTATGTGCCAGGCTCTGACAATTGACAAACAATAACTCATTTAACACTCATGGTGAGCCAAGAAATAGGCACAGTACTTCTGAATAGACACTATCCTCTCCAAATCCTATTCCTGGAAACCATTTAGTGTTATTATTTCCCAGCTGGCACAAGAACTTGGGGGTGTCTTTCCTCCCATCTTCAACCTCCTAACTTTCTTGAGACAAAATTGTATATACTTAGACTAAATTTTGTATACCCAGGAAACTCTTGTGCCTCTTTATTGGCCCTGCCAAGCCAATATCTGTCTCCTAGGAGGAAAAGAAACAGAACTACTATTTTCTCTGCTGAAACTCCCCAGATATGCCTATATCACCAGTTTCCCCCAATGCTGAAGGAATGGGTAGTGGGGGACTTAATTCTTATCATAATCAAGTTCTCTTGTGCTGGGAAGAGAATACTTTTCTGATTCACTGGATCTTCTTTTCCCAGATTCATGGGCTTTGGGATCCGACTGCTTGGGTTCAAATCCCAGCTTGGCCACTAAATAACTGTTTAACATTCATCTGTAAAATGTGAATTATTACTACCACTCCATTAGTTGTTGTAAGTATTAAGTGAATACTTACACATCAAGAGTTTAGGACAGAGCCTCATCCACCAGAGGGCAGACAGCAGAAGCAAGAAGAACTACAATACTGCAGCGTGTGGAACAAAAAACACATTCACAGAAAGATAGACAAGATGAAAAGGCAGAGGGTTATATACCAGATGAAGGAACAAGATAAAACCTCCCAAAAACAACTAAATGAAATGGAGATAGGCAACATTCCTGAAAGAGAATTCAGAATAATGATAGTGAAGATGATCCAGGACCTCAGAAAAAAAATGGAGGCAAAGATCGAGAAGATGCAGGAAATGTTTAGCAAAGACCTAGAAAAATTAAAGAACAAACAAACAGAGATGAACAATACAATAACTAAAATGAAAACTACACTAGAAGGAATCAATAGCAGAATAACTGAGTCAGAAGAACGGATAAGTGACCTGGAAGACAGAATAGTGGAATTCACTGCTACGGAACAGACTAAAGAATAAAGAATGAAAAGAAATGAAGACAGCCTAAGAGACCTCTGGGACAACATTAAACACAACAACATTCGCACTATAGGGGTCCCAGAAGGAGAAGAGAGAGAGAACGGACCAGAGAAAATATTTGAAGAGATTATAGTCGAAAACTTCCCTACCATGGGAAAGGAAATAGTCAATCAAGTCCAGGAAGCACAGAGAGTCCCATACAGGATAAACCCAAGGAGAAACACACTGACACACATAGTAATCAAATTGGCAAAAATTAAACACAAAGAAAAATTATTGAAAGCAGCAAAGGAAAAACGAAAAATAATATACAAGGGAACTCCTATAAGGTTAACAGCTGATTTCTCAGCAGAAGCTCTATGATCCAGAAGGGAGTGTCATGATATACTTAAAGTGATGAAAGGGAAGAACCTACAACCAAGATGACTCTACCCGGCATGGATCTTATTCAGATTTGATGGAGAAATCAAAAGCTTTACAGAAAAGCAAAAGTTAAGAGAATTTAGCACCACCAAACCAACTCTACAACAAATGCTAAAGGAACTTCTCTAAGTGGGAAACACAAGAGAAGAAAAGGGCCTACAAAAACAAACCCAAAACAATTAAGAAAATGGTCACAGGAGCATACATATCAATAATTACCTTAAACGAGAATGGATTAAATGCTCCAACCAAAAGACACAGGCTTGCTGAATGGATACAAAAACAAGACCCATATATATGCTGTCTACAAGAGACACACTTCAGACCTACGGACACATACAGACTGAAAGTGAGGGGATGGGAAAAGATATTCCATGCAAATGGAAATCAAAAGAAAGCTGGAGTAGCAATACTCACATCAGGTAAAATAGACTTTAAAATAAAGAATGTTACAAGAGACAAGGAAGGACACTACATAATGATCAAGGGATCAATCCAAGAAGAAGATATAACAACTATAAATATATATGCACCCAACATAGGAGCACCTCAATACATAAGGCAACTGCTAACAGCTATAAAAGAGGAAATTAACAGTAACTCAATAATAGTAGGGGACTTTAACACCTCACTTACGCCAATGGACAAATCATCCAAACAGAAAATGAATAAGGAAACAGAAGATTTAAATGACACAATACACCACATAGGGCTTCCCTGGTGGTGCAGTGGTTGAGAGTCCTCCTGCCGATGCAGGGGACACGGGTTCGTGCTCCGGTCCGGAAAGATCCCACATGCCACGGAGTGGCTGGGTCCATGAGCCATGGCTGCTGAGCCTGCACATACGGAACCTGTGCTCCACAATGGGAGAGGTCACAACAGTGAGGGGCCCGCGTACGGGAAGGAAAAAAAAAAAGGAAATAGACCACATAGATTTAATTGATATTTATAGGACATTCCAACCAAAAACGGCAGGTTACACTTCTCAAGTGCAAATGGAACATTCTCTGGGATAGATCACATCTTGGGTCACAAATCAAGCCTCAGTAAATTTAAGAAAACTGAAGTCACATCAAGCATCTTTTCTGACCACAATGCTATGAGATTCGAAATGAATTCCAGGGAAAAAATGTAAAAAACTCAAACACATGGTGGCTAAACAATATGTTACTAAATAACCAAGAGATCACTGAAGAAATCAAAGAGGAAATCAAAAAATACCTAGAGACAAATGACAATGAAAACACGACAGTCCAAAACCTATGGGATGCAGCAAAAGCAGTTCTAAGAGGGAAGTTTATAGCTATATAAGCCTACCTCAAGAAACAAGAAAAATTGTAAATAAACAATCTAACCATACACCTAAAGGAACTAGAGAAAGAAGAACAAACAAAACCCAAAGTTAGCAGAAAGAAAGAAATCATAAAGATCAGAGCAGAAATAAATGAAATAGAAACAAAGAAAACAGTAACAATGTTACTGAAATGAAGGAAACAATAACAAAGATCAATAAAATTAAAAGCTGGTTCTTTGAGAAGATAAACAAAATTGATAAACCATTAGTCAGAATCATCAAGAAAAAGAGGGAGAGGACGCAAGTCAATAAAATTAGAAATGAAATAGAAGAAGTTACAACAGACACTGCAGAAATACAACGCATCCTAAGAGACTACTACAAGAAACTCTGTGCCAATAAAATGGACAACCTGGAATAAATGGACCACTTCTTAGAAACCTATAACCTTCTGAGACGGAACCAGGAAGAAACAGAAAATATGAACAGACCAATCACAAGTAATGAAATTGAAACTATGACTAAAAATCTTCCAACAAACAAAAGTGCTGGACCAGATGGCTTCACAGGTGAATTCTATCAAACATGTAGAGAAGAGCTAACACCCATCCTTCTCAAACTCTTCCAAAAAATTGCAGAAGAAGGAACACTCCCAAACTCATCCTCTGAGGACACCATCACCCTGATACCAAAACCAGACAAAGATACTACAAAAAAAGAAAATTATCGACTAATATCACTGATGAATATAGATGCAAAAATCCTCAACAAAATAGTAGCAAACAGAATCCAACAACACATTGAAAGGATCATACACCATGATCAAGTGGGATTTACCCCAGGGATGCAAGGATTCTTCAATATATGCAAATCAATCAATGTGATACACCATATTAACAAACTGAAGAAGAAAAACCATATGATCATCTCAATAGATGCAGAAAAAGTTTTTGACAAAATCAACACCCATTTATGATAAAAACTCTCCAGAAAGTGGGCATAGAGGGAACCCACCTCAACATAATAAAGACAATATATATCAAACCCACAGCAAACATCATTCTCAATGGTGAAAAACTGAAAACATTTTCTGTAAGATCAGGAATGAGACAAGGATGTCCACTCTCACCACTATTATTCAACATAGTTTTAGAAGTCCTAGCCACGGCAATCAGAGAAGAAAAAGAAATAAAAGGAATACAAATTGGAAAAGAAGAAGTAAAACTGTCACTGTTTGCAGATGACATGATACTATACATAGAGAATCCTAAAAATGCCACCAGAAAACGACTAGAGCTAATCAATGAATTTGGTAAAGTTGCAGGATACAAAATTAATGCACGGAAATCTCTTGCATTCCTATATACTAATGATGAAAAATCATTAGTCAAGCAAAATTAATTAATTAATCAAGCAAAATTAAGGAAACACTCCCATTTACCATTGCAACAAAAAGAATAAAATAACTAGGAATAAACTTACATAGGGAGACAAAAGACCTGTATGCAGAAAACTATAAGACACTGATGAAGGAAATTAAAGATGATAGCAACAGATGGAGAGATATACCACGTTCTTTGATTGGAAGAATCAATATTGTGAAAATGACTATACTACCCAAAGCAATCTACAGATTCAATGCAATCCCTATCAAATTACCAATGTCATGTTTTATGGAACTAGAACAAATCATCTTAAAATTTGTATGGAGACACAAAAGACCCCGAATAGCCGAAGCAGTCTTGAGGGAAAAAAAACAGAGTTGGAGGAATCAGACTCCCTGACGTCAGGCTATACTACAAAGCTACAGTATTCAAGACAATATGGTACTGGCACAAAAACAGGAACATAGATCAATGGAACAAGATAGAAAGCCCAGAGATAAACTCACACACCTATGGTCAACTAATCTATGACAAAGGAGGCAAAGATATACAATGGAGAAAAGACAGTCTATTCAATAAGTGGTGCTGGGAAAACTGGACAGCTACATGTAAAAGAATGAAATTAGAATACTCCCTAACACCATACACAAAAATAAACTCAAAATGGATTCGAGACTGAAATGTAAGACAAGATACTATAAAACTCTTAGAGGAAAACATAAGAAGAACACTCTTTGACATAAATCACAGCTAGATCTTTTTGGATCCACCTCCTAGAGTAATGGAAATAAAAGCAAAAGTAAACAAATGGGACCAAACGAAACTTCAAAGCTTTTGCACAGCAAAGGAAACCATAAACAAGACCAAAAGACAACCCTCAGAATGGGAGAAAATATTTGCAAATGAATCAACATACCAAGGATTAATCTCCAAAATATATAAACAGCTCATGCAGCTCAATATTAAAGAAACAAACAGCACAATCCAAAAATGGGCAGAAGACCTAAATAGGCATTTCTCCAAAGAAGACATACAGATTGCCAACAAACACATGAAAAACTGCTGAACATCACTAATTATTAGAGAATTGTAAATAAAAACTACAATGAGGTATCACCTCACACCAGTTAGAATGCACATCATCAGAAAATGTAAAACAACAAATGCTGGAGAGGGTGTGGAGAAAAAGGAACCCTCTTGTACTGTTGGTGGGAATGTAAATTGATACAACCACTACGGAGAACAGTATGGAGGTTCCTTAAAAATCTAAAAAGAGGATTACCATATGATACAGCAATCCCACTACTGAGAATATACCTAGAAAAAACCATAATTCAAAAGACACATGCACCCCAATGTTGATTGCAGCACTGTTTACAATAACCAGGTCACGGAAGCAACCTAAATGCCCATCAACAGATGAATGGATAAAGAAGATGTGGTAAATATGTACAGTGGAATATTACTCAGCCTTAAAAAGGATCGAAATTGAGTCATTTGTTGAGACATGGATGTATCTAGAGACTGTCATACAGAGTGAAGTAAGTCAGAAAGAGAAAAACAAATATCGTATATTAATGCATGTATGTGGAACCTAGAAAAATGGTACAGATGAACCGGTTTGCAGGGCAGAAGTTGAGACACAGATGTAGAGAACAAACGTATGGACACCAAGGGGGGAAAACCGCTGTGGCGTGAGGATGGTGGTGTGCTGAATTGGGTGATTGTGATGGACATGTATACACTGATGTTTATAAAATTGATGACTAGTAAGAGCCTGCAGTATAAACAAAGAAACAAACAAACAAACAAAAAAGAGTTTAGGACAGTGCCTGACATAAAGCATCCAAAAGCTTTTAGATATTGTAATTCTTTATTATAGTTTCATAAGATTTATCTTGTTATCAAAACAAAGTTTAAAATTTGTTCAAAATATTGAAAATTCTTTATCCTTCTTTTAAACCCTCCACAGACCCTAGAACATTGTCAAACTTATAACAAGCATAGTGAAAAGCACTGAAGGAAAATGGGGAAGTCCAAATTTTGAAGGTAACCTAACCAGATTTGGGGTTCAGATCCACCATTTACTGCCTAAGTGTCAGTTTCCCCGACCAATAATTAAGATAATGGTTGATTCCTACACAATAGAGCTGTTGAGAAAATTAAATTATATGTATGTATACATATATATTGATACATCTGTATATATCTATAAATGTGTGTATATATATATATAGGTAAATATACATAGTGTATATTTATACCTGTATGTATGTATATAGTATTCAACAAATAGCAGTTACTTCATGATACAGTGAGGTTACATTTATTTATCCACAGCCTGAGGTCAAGAGAGAGTCAATAGAAAAAATGGCTACACATTGACATTTATGAATATAGTCTTTAGCCCGAAGAAGATGTTACTTAGTACTGCTGGAGACCTCCAATAAGCAATTTGGACTATAGAAAAATTTTAATTATAGTGTCATGCAGGCAGATACTCCTGTTTAAAGTTCCAGGTTGGCAATATAACCAAGCTCTCGTATGCATTATAGATATGTTTTTAGATGAAGAACTTATAAAATAAGCTTTGTCTTACTATTGAAAGCTTATTTGATGTAATTTAATTTTCTGCTCTTTGAACTTCATTAAATGATATTATTTAGAAAGAAGTTTGCTGCTAACTAGAATTTATTGTCAGGACAAATCTCAGGAAGTAAAACTTATGTAACGTGGCTCTTGTGAATTTTCCCAATGATAATGTTGTATTTTTCTTTTCTGTAAAGTTTGGTAATAATCAATTTTCTAAATTTTTAGAAAAATGGATCATAAATTAATCAAAGCATAATTGTGTTTATTGATGAGACTATATTAGTTTATAGCAATCTACCATTATATTGAATATTTAAAATTAAATTTCTTATGACCCTAGGAACTAACATTTCTTGAAATGAAAATAGAAAAATGTACTCATCTGCTTATTGATCAATTCTGCTTGAGCCAGAGGTCCTGAGGTTACAGGCAGTTCTCTGGCTGTGGTTTTGCTCATCAACTGGAAGTTTAGATACCAGTAATGTGCTTGCAGTTTCTCCTTTATTTTGACCTTATTTTTTTTCTGACTTTAACTTCTTTGGTTTAATAAGAATAAATGCAGGAGAGGGAGCATGTTCTTAGGCTGATACTAGTTTATTTGTGTTCTTTCTGGTAAGAAGGAAGTAACATCCTTGAGATGATTGCAATTTGTTAATGACAGTAATATCATGTCCTAGTCTGTCATCATCCTTACCTCCTAGCATTTAGATATTGAATAAGTGTATTGCTATGAAAAGTTTATCAACAGTCACAGGAATGAAACATTGAATTCGGGGGATAGTGAAGACATAAGGAAGGTGCTATGGACTGCACTGTGTCCTTCCAAAATTCGTATGTTGAAGTCCCCCAATGTTACTATACTGAGAGATAGGGACTTTATGAGGTAACTGAGGTTAAATGAGGCCAGAAGTGTGGGGCCCTAATTCCATAGGATTGGTGGCCTCATAAGAAGAGGAAGAGAGAGTGATGTCTCTCTTTCTGTATGTGCTGAGAGGAAAGGCCATGTGAGGCCATAGTGAGGAGGTGGCCAACCATAAGCTGGGAAGAGATTTCCCACCAGAAACCAAACCCTGCTGGACTTGATCTGGGACTTCCAGTCTCCACAACCATGAACAATAAATTTCTAAGTCACCCAGTCTATGATATTTTATTATGGCAGCCTGAGAAGACTCATACACAAAGAAAAGGAGATGAAGGAAGGAAAGGGACACAGTTTCCTGTAGATTCGTACTCTAGGTAAAGACAAAATAAGAAATTAAGTGGATTCAGTTTGACATGTACAACTAATCAGGAGGTTTTTAAATGTCACCCTGTACATTGGAATACCCAGCAAGCAGAACAAAACTGGGGTGGGGGAGGTGGCTTTTTTATAACGTTTTCCAAGAAAATTGCAGTATAAAAGTTATGAGTGACTGCTTTGCTTACCAGAGGAGATTACAAGTCACGTTGAAGCAGATTGGCTTTGTTTTGGGAATATTTATTTGAAATGCTTTTAGCTATGATTCTATAAGAACAAAACACACCAAACAAATATCCAATATTCCAGGGTAGGTGTGTAACAGGGCAATATTCTTTGTTTGTCATAGAATTCCTAACCATTCTTTAGTTTGTGAAAGTAGAATGCAGTTCCAGGAGTAGTGGGGGATTTGAATAAGGGGTTATTTAGTCTTCCAGGAAGAGAAAGATTGCAGTCAAATACTCTTCTCCTGAGTTATAACCCCTGGAAAAAGATTGAGAACACAATTCTTCCTCTTTTGGAAATCAAGGCTATTAGATGGATTAAAAGGCCCTGGCTGAGCTCGTCTGGCAGAAGAAAATCCCGTTTCCCTAAGGGTTACTGTTCATGAAGGAGAGAGAAGTGTCATAATAGAAATTGTTACCAAACCAGGTTTGTTTAACCAGATGTGCATGAAGCCAAAATGCTGAGATGCTGATGTTTGCAAGAGAGGGTTTAGAACTGGAGAGTGAGCCGAGTTGCTGTGTGAATGACAGGGTCTTGGTGCTCCGGCCAGGTGTCAAGACTGTGCCTTTGAGGTGGGAGAGCCAAGTTCAGGACATTAGTCCACCAGAGACCTCCCAGCTCCAGGCAATATCAAATGGTGAAAATCTCCCAGAGATCTCCATCTGAATTACAAGACCCAGCTCCACTCAATGACCAGCAAGCTACAGTGCTGGGCACCCTATGCCAAACAACTAGCAAGACAGGAACACAACCCCACTCACTAGCAGAAAGGCTGCCTAAAATGAACATAAGGTCACAGACATCCCAAAACACACCAGACATGGTCCTGCCCACCAGAAAGACAAGATCCAGCCTCATTCACCAGAACACAGGCACAAGTCCTCTCCACCAGGAAGCTTACACAACCCACTGAACCAACCATAGCTGCTGGGGGCAGACACCAAAAACAACAAGAACTACAAAACTGCAGCCTGTGAAAAGGAGACCCCAAACACAGTAAGTGAAGCAAAATGAGTAGACAGAGAAACACACGGAAGATGAAGGGGCAAGGTAAATACCCACCAGACCTAACAAGTGAAGAGGAAATAGGCAGTCTACTTGAAAAAGAATTCAGAATAATGATAGTAAAGATGATCCAAAATCTTGGAAATACAATGGAGAAAATATAAGAAATGTTTAACAAGGAACTAGAAGAACTAAAGAGCAAACAAACAATGATGAAGAACACAATAAATGAAATTAAAAATTCTCTAGAAGGAATCAATAGCAGAATAACTGAGGCAGAAAAACAAATAAGAGATCTGGAAGATAAAATAGTGGAAATAACTACCACAGAGCAGAATATAGAAAAAAGAATGAAAAGAATTGAGGACAGTCTCAGAGAACTCTGGGCCCACATTAAATGTACCTACATTCAAATTATAGGGTTCCCAGAAGAAGAGAAAAAGAAAGGGGCTGAGAAAATATTTGAAGAGATTATAGTTGAAAACTTCCCTAATATGGGAAAGGAAATAGTTAATCAAGTCCAGGAAGCACAGATAGTCCCATACAGGATAAATCCAAGGAGAAACACACCAAGAAACATATTAATCAAACTATCAAAAATAAAATACAAAGAAAACATATTAAAAGCAGCAAGGGAAAAACAACAAGTAACATACAAGTGAATCCACATAAGGTTAACAGCTGCTCTTTCAGCATAAATGCTGCAAGCCAGAAAGGAGTGTCAGAACATATTTAAAGTGATGAAAGGGAAAAACCTACAACCAAGATTACCCTACCCAGCAAGGATCTCATTCAGATTCGACAGAGAAATTAAAACCTTTACAGAAAGGCAAAACCTTAGAGAATTCAGCAGCACCAAACCAGCTTTACAACAAATGCTAAAGGAACTTCTCTAGGCAGGAAACACAAGAGAAGGAAAAGACATAAAATAACAAACTCAAAACAATTAAGAAAATGGTAATAGGAACATACATATCGATAATTACCTTAAATGTAAATGGTTTAAATGCTCTCACCAAAAGACATAGACTGACTGAATGGATACAAAAACAAGACCCATAGGCATGCTGTCTACAAGAGACCCATGTCAGACCTAGGGACACATACAGACTGAAAGTGAGGGGATGGAAAAAGATATTACATGCAAATGGAAATCAAAAGAAAGCTGGAGTAGCAATTCTCATATCAGGCAAAATAGACTTTAAAATAAAAACTAGTACAAGAGACAAAGAAGGATACTATATCATGATGAAGGGATTGATCCAAGAAGAAGGTATAACAACTGTAAATATTTATACACCCAACATAGGAGCCCCTCAATACACAAGGCAAATGCTAACAGCCATAAAAGGGGAAATCGACAGTAACACAATCATAGTAGGGGACTTTAACACCCCACTTTCACCAATGGACAGATCATCCAAAATGAAAATAAATAAAGAAACACAAGCTTTAAATGACACATTAAACAAGATTGAAAGAAAATAGAAATCGTATCAAGTATCTTTTCCGACCACAACACTATGAAAGTAGATATCAATTGCAGGAAAAAATCTGCAAAAAATACAAACACATGGAGGCTAAAGAATACACTACTTAATAACCAAGAGATCACTGAAGAAATCAAAGAGGAAATCAAAAAATACCTAGAAGCAGGGCTTCCCTGGTGGCGCAGTGGTTGAGAGTCCGTCTGCCAATGCAGGGGACAAGGGTTCGTGTCCCGGTCTGGGAAGATCCCACATGTTGCGGAGCAGCTAGGCCCATGAGCCATGGCTGCTGAGCCCGCACGTCCAGAGCCTGTGCTCTGCAACGGGAGAGGCCACAACAGTGAGAGGCCCATGTACCGCAAAAAGAAAAACAAAACAAAACAAAAACCTAGAAACAAATGACAATGAAAACACAATGACCCAAAACCTATGGGATGCAGCAAAAGCAGTTCCAGGAGGGAAGTTTATAGCAATACAATCCTACCTTAATAAACGAGAAACATCTCAAATAAACCTAACCTTTCACCTAAAGCAATTAGAGAAAGAAGAACCAAAAACCCCAAAGTTAGCAGAAGGAGAGAAATCATAAAGATCAGAGCAGAAATAAATGAAAAAGAAATGAGGAAAACAATAGCAAAGATCAATAAAACTAAAAGCTGGTCTTCAAGAAGATAAACAAAATTGATAAACCAATAGCCATACTAATCAAGAAAAAAAGAGAGAAGACTCAAATCAATAGAATTAGAAATGAAAAAGTAGAAGTAACAACTGACACTGCAGAAATACAAAGGATCATGAGAGATTACTACAAGCAACTCTATGCCAATAAAATGGACAACCTGGAAGAAACGGACAAATACTTAGAAAAGTACAACCTTCTGAGACTGAACCAGGAGGAAATAGAAACTATGAACTGACCAATCACAAGCACTGAAATTGAAACTGCGATTAAAAATCTTCCAACAAACAAAAGCGAAGGTCCGGATGGCTTCACAGGCGAATTCTATCAAACATTTAGAGAAGAGCTAACACCTATCCTTCTCAAACTCTTCCAAAATATAGCAGAGGGAGGAACACTCCCAAACTCATTCTACAAGGCCACCATCACCCTGATACCAAAACCAGACAAAGATGTCACAAAGAAGGAAAACTACAGACCAATATCACTGATGAACATAGATGCAAAAATCCTCAACAAAATACTAGCAAACAGAATCCAACAGCATATTCAAAGGATCATATACCATGATCAAGTGGGGTTTCACTCAGGAATGCAAGGATTCTTCAATATATGGAAATCAATCAATGTGATACACCATATTAACAAATTGAAGACAAAAAAACCATATGATCATCTCAATAGATGCAGAAAAAGCTTTTGACAAAATACAACACCCATTTATGATAAAAACCCTGAAGAAAGTAGGCATAGAGAGAACTTACCGCAACATAATAAAGGCCATATATGACAAACCCACAGCCAACATTGTTCTCAATGGTGAAAAACTGAAACCATTTCCACTAAGATCAGGAACAAGACAAAGTTGCCCACTCTCACCACTATTATTCAACATTGTTTTGGAAGTTTTAGCCACAACAATCAGAGAAGAAAAAGAAATAAAAGGAATCCAAATTGGAAAAGAAGAAGTAAAGCTGTCACTGTTTGCAGATGACATGATACTCTACATAGAGAATCTTAAAGATGCTACCAGAAAACTACTAGAGCTAATCAATGAATTTGGTAAAGTAGCAGGATACAAAATTAATGCACAGAAATCTCTTGCAGTCCTATACACTAATGATGAAATATCTGAAAGAAAAATTAAGGAAACACTCTCATTTACCATTGCAACAAAAAGAATAAAATACCTAGGAATAAACCTACCTAAGGAGACAAAAGACCTTTATGCAGAAAACTGTAAGATACTGATGAAAGAAATTAAAGATGATACAAACAGATGGAGAGATATACCATATTCTTGGATTGGAAGAGTCAACATTGTGAAAATGACTATACTACCTAAAGCAATCTACAGATTCAATGCAATCCCTATCAAACTACCACTGTCATTTTTTACAGAACTAGAACAAAACATTTCACAATTTGTATGGAAACAGAAAAGACCCTGAATAGCCAAAGCAATCTTGAGAAAGAAAAACGGAGCTGGAGGAATCATGCTCCCTGACTTCAGACTATACTAGAAAGCGACAGTAATCAAGGAAGTTTGGTACTGGCACAAAAACAGAAATATAGATTAATGGAACAGGATAGAAAGCCCAGAGATAAACCCACACACATATGGTCACCTTATCTTTGATAAAGGAGGCAAGAATATACAATGGAGAAAAGATAGCCTCTTCAATAAATGGTGCTAGGAAAACTGGACAGCTACATGTAAATTAATGAAATTAGAACACTCTGTAACATCATACAGAAAAATAAACTCAATATGGACTAAAGACCTAAATGTAAGGCCAGACACTATCAAACTCTTAGAGGAAAACATAGGTAGAACACTCTATGACATAAATCACAGCAAGATCCTTTTTGACCCACCTCCTAGAGAAATGGGAATAAAAACAAGAAGAAACAAATGAGACCTAATTAAACTTAAAATTTTTGCCTAGCAAAGGAAACCATAAACAAGACGAAAAGACAACCCTCAGAATGGGAGAAAATATTTGCAAGTGAAGCAACTGACAAAGGATTAATCTCCAAAATTTAGAAGCAGCTCTTGCAGCTCAATATCAAAAACCAAACAGCCCAATCCAAAAATGGGCAGAAGACCTAAATAGACATTTCTCCAATGGAGATATACAGATTGCCAACAAACACATGAAAGAATGCTCAACATCACTAATCACTAGAGAAATGCAAGTCAAAACTACGATGAGGTATCACCTCACACCAGTCAGAACAGCCATCATCAAAATATCTACAAACAATAAATGCTGGATAGGGTGTGGAGAAGAGGGAACCCTCTTGCACTGTTTGTGAGAATGTAAATTGATACAGCCACTATGGAGAACAGTATGGAGGTTCCTTAAAAAACTAAAAATGGAACTACCATATGACCCAGCAATCCCATTACTGAGCATATACCCTGAGAAAAACCATAATTCAAAAACTGTCATGTACCACAATGTTCATTGCAGCTCTATTTACAATAGCTAGAACATGGAATCAACCTATGTGTCCATCAACAGATGATTGGACAAAGAAGATGTGGCACATATATACAATGGAATATTACTCAGCCATATAAAGAAGTGAAACTGAGTTATTTGTAGTGAGGTGGATGGACCTAGATAGAGTCTGTCATACAGAGTGAAATAAGTCAGAAAGAGAAAAACAAATACTGTATGCTAACACATATATATGGAATCTAAAACAAACAAAAAAAAGTGGTTATGAAGAACCTAGGGACAGGACAGGAATAAAGACACAGACCTACTAGAGAATGGACTTGAGAACATGGGGAGGGTGAAGGGTAAGCTGGGATGAAGTGAGAGAATGACATGGACTTATATATACTACGAAATGTAAAATAGCTAATGGAAAGCAGCCGCATAGCACAGGGAGATCATCTTGGTGCTTTGTGATCACCTAGAGGGGTGGGATAGGGAGAGTGGGAGGGCGGGAGACCCAAGAGGGAAGAGATATGGAGATACATGCATATGCAGAAACTAACACACCATTGTAAAACAATTATACTCCAATAAAGATGTTAAAAAAAAGAATAAAAAAAGAAAGAGGGTTTATTCGCAAGGCAGCAAAGCGAGGAGAGAAGAACAAATCTCAGATATGCCTTCCCAAGGGCAGAGGGCTAGGGTATTTGTGGAATAAAGAGTAAATAAGTAGGGCCGTCTGAGGAATGGGGAGCGTGGCTAAAGGTGATTAGAAAAAGGTGCAGTAACCACAGTTCTGTGCAGAGGTAACTAAGCTACAGTCCTCTGCACATTTAAAAGTGGAGTTGCTTAGCATGACCTGGGGGTGGAGTTTTATGCCCTCTGACGTCAAAAGATCACCAAGCAGACCCTTGCTTATGCCCATTTGTAGGGCCAGTGGTCCTAACCTGTCTTAATAGCTAAGCTCAAACTAGACACAGCTGACCCCAGTTCCTGGAAAACAACTGGGGCAACATCTTATTGTTTAGGTGCTGCTTGGAGGACAAGCAAGTCTTCTGTAGATGACCTTAATTAGTGAATGCAGGTGAAATGGATTTGACTGATTGCTCACTGTTTCAGTTCCCCCATTTTTTGATCATTTCTCAGTCTTGGGGGAAGAGGGGCAATGACTGCTCTGGTCACTTTCTGCTGATAAGGGGCACAGACCTAACAAGGGATTGAGGAATGAAACTATTTAGCACTCATTTGAAAATATTCTCTTGCTCTCAGTTTGAATGTTTTGATCCCAATACTAGCTTTTTGCCAGCTGTCAAGACATTCATATGTCCAAAATAGGTAAACCACAGACAAAGATGTACCCTGAAGGGACACACAGAATGCCAGACATAAGGTGGACATTTAGGCCCTTATTTTTAGGGATTTTATCTAGGACACGATCAAGCCTGTGATCCGTGTCTGACTGTTTATGTATTAGAGGGTCTCGATCATTATCAGTTTGGAATAAGCAGCTGCTTCTTCCTTTAATACTCTGCTGCTTCTTACCCTCATGCTGCAGCATGTCAGCAGAGAGCTGCTACTTCATGCCCAGGGGACTTACAGTCAGGGCTGCTGTGTGCTTTCTTTCAAGCCAATAATCTTACCAACGTCTGGGAACATGGTCTGGAAAGGATCCTGTTATATTATCACTTTCTCCTTGAGAGGAAGTTAAAGCTGAAATGACCACTGAAAAGTGGGCATCAAGAGTAAAATGGCGATAAATGCTATCTTGTCCATGCAATTAGATCTTGTGTATCCTGTTATAAGGCAAACTATGTTCTTCATAAGGTGTTTTACATGGCAAGAACCCAAGCCCACTGATTCAGCTCTGTAGTAATTCATTCAATCTACAGATATTTTTGATTGCCATGTGTAAGGAATACTCTGATTGCCCATTCTAAAAGCTTTTATTAAAACCTGTCTACCTTCATTTTCTTGCTTAGCAGAATAGTTTTGAAAAGTTTAATATGGCTTTTAATATACATAATTCTGGCTCTAGACTCCATGAAATATCACTTCTTCTTCACTCCAAATATTTAAAAAGCATTTTAATAAACAACTGGCACTATCTCAACTTCTTATTTACATTCAAGGATGTTTCCAAGTATTGTCTGAGTAATAATAGGTTTCATAGTCACATGCAAATGCAGCTGCTGACCCAATCAGCAGGACCTTTTCCTTAGACTTGCCAGTGAAGGAGAGTTTATGCCGACTCATTCATATACTTATACGCAGTTTCCATTTTACACATTTTGCTGGAGACCGGGGCAGCTAGTCAGGGTAGGGTGGGGAGAGAGGAGAGTGTCCTCCTGCGGGAAGCCAAGTGATCTAAAATGGAACTAAAATTTCTACTTCAATAGCTCCAGACTATTACCAATAGAGCTAACTAGGTTGGCCCTTGCCCTGCTGAATTGGTTTGTGTAGAAAGAGTTAGTTCTGACTCTGGTGAGTGGAAAAGTTTATTGGCCACAATGGACCATTTCCTAAGTCATGAGGTGATGGCTCTTCTGTTTAAGTTAAATCATATTTTCATATGCTCCTACAGTTGCCTGTTTTCCCCCAGTTGTAGCATTCAGAAGTCCCATGATTACCTATGTAATGTTTTCCTTCATCAACTGTGACCTCCAAGAAGGCAAAGACCTCCACACTTGCCTCACAACCCCAGTGTTTAGCACAAGAATGCAGTAAAATTTTATAGAATTTAGTTAAAATACATTTGAATTTTCTTTATAGAAATGGATGACTCAAAATGTATCAATAAGAATAATAATTTAAATACTCTGAGTTTATTCCATTATTACATATTTATAAAAATTGGTTTAGGTCATAGATTTTAATTACGATACAGAAAATTAAGAAAAGAATTGTCGAGTCTCGAGCTCTAGCTGGCAGCCAAGCTTACGAGCTCTGCGATCAGTGGCTGCCATTGATGTTGCTTCGCTTCTTCTGGGCTCATCTGCGCCACTCGCTCGCCACACAGTCCGCAGTCCTAAGCCGCTATCATGGTAAAGCTTGCAAAGGCCGGTAAAAATCAAGGTGACCCCAAGAAAATGGCTCCTCCCCCAAAGGAGGTAGAAGAAGATAGTGAAGATGAGGAAATGTCAGAAGATGAAGAGGATGATAGCAGTGGAGAAGAGGTTGTTATTCCTCAGAAAAAAGGCAAAAAGTCTACCACAACTCCAGCAAAGAAGATGATGGTTTCCCCAACAAAAAAGGTTGCAGTTGCCACACCGGCAAAGAAAGCAGTTGTCACCCCTGGTAAAAAGACAGCCGCTACGCCAGCCAAGAAGACAGTTACACCTGCCAAAGCAGTAGCAACACCTGGCAAAAAGGGAGCCACACCAGGCAAAGCATTGGTAGCAACCCCTGGTAAGAAGGGAGCAGCCGCTCCAGCCAAGAGAGCAAAGAACGGCAAGAATGCCAAGAAGGAAGACAGTGATGAGGAAGATGAAGATGACAGTGAAGAGTAGGAGGAGGAGGATGAAGAGGAGGAGGAGGATGAATTCAAGCCCACGGTGATGAAAGCAACTGCTGCTCCTGCCTCGGATGACAAGGACGACGAGGATGAGGATGACGATGAAGACGATGATGAGGATGATGAGGATGACGAGGATGACTCTGAAGAAGAAGCTATGGAGACTGCACCAGCCAAAGGAAAGAAATCTCCAGCAAAAGCTGCTCCTGTGAAGGCAAAGAGCACTGCTGAAGATGAAGATGAGGAGGATGACGAGGAAGATGAGGAGGAGGAGGAGGACGAGGAGGATGATGAGGAGGAGGACGATGAGGAGGAGGACGAGGAGGAAGAACTTGTCAAAGAAGCACCTGGAAAGCGAACGAAGGAAATGGCCAAACAAAAAGCAGCTCCCGAAGCCAAGAAACAGAAAGTGGAAGCTACAGAACCAACTACATCTTTCAATCTCTTTGTTGGAAACCTGAACTTCAGTAAATCTGCTCCTGAAATGAAAACGGGTATTAGTGACCTTTTTGCAAAAAATGATCTTGCAGTTGTTGATGTCAGAATTGGTTTGTCTAGGAAGTTTGGCTATGTGGATTTTGGATCTGCTGAAGACCTGGAAAAAGCCTTGGAACTCACTGGTTTAAAAGTCTTTGGCAATGAAATTAAACTAGAAAAACCAAAGGGGAAAGACAGTAAGAAAGAACGAGATGCGAGAACACTTTTGGCTAAAAATCTTCCTTATAAAGTTACTCAGGAAGAATTAAAAGAAGTGTTTGAAGATGCTGTGGAGATCAGATTAGTCAGCAAGGATGGAAAGTGTAAAGGGATTGCTTATATTGAATCTAGGACAGAAGCTTATGCAGAGAAAACCTTGGAAGAAAAGCAGGGAACAGAGATAGATGGGCGATCCATTTCCCTGTACTATACTGGAGAGAAAGGTCAAAGTCAAGACTATAGAGGTGGAAAGAATAGCACTTGGACTGGTGAATCAAAAACCCTGATTTTAAGCAACCTCTCCTATAGTGCAATGGAAGAAACTCTTCAGGAAGTATTTGAGGAGGCAACGTTTATCAAAGTGCCCCAGAACCAAAATGGCAAATCTAAAGGGTATGCATTTATAGAATTTGCATCATTTGAAGATGCTAAAGAAGCTTTAAATTCATGTAATAAAAGGGAAATTGAGGGCAGAGCCATAAGGCTGGAGTTGCAAGGACCCAGGGGACAACATAATGCAAGAAGCCAGCCTTCCAAAACTCTGTTTGTCAAAGGTCTATCTGAGGGGGCTTCCCTGGTGGCGCAGTGGTTGAGAGTCCGCCTGCTGATGCAGGGAACACGGGTTCATGCCCCGGTCCGGGAAGATCCCACATGCCGCGGAGCGGCTGGGCCCGTGAGCCATGGCCGCTGAGCCTGCGCGTCCGGAGCCTGCGCGTGTGGAGCCTGTGCTCCGCAACGGAAGAGGCCACAGCAGTGAGAGGCCCGCGTACCGCAAAAAAAAAAAAAAAAAAAAAAAAAAGGTCTATCTGAGGATACTACAGAAGAAACAGAAAAGGAGTCGTTTGACGGCTCTATTCCTGCAAGGATAGTCACTGACCGGGAAGCTGGATCCTCTAAGGGGTTTGGTTTTGTAGACTTCAACAGCGAGGAAGAGGCCAAAACTGTCAAGGAGGCCATGGAAGATGGCGAAATCGATGGAAACAAAGTTACTTTGGACTGGGCCAAGCCTAAGGGTGAAGGTGGCTTCGGTGGCCGAGGAGAAGGCAGAGGTGGCTTCGGTGGCCGAGCAGGAGGCCGAGGTGGATTTGGAGGCCGAGGCTGGGGAGGCTTTGGAGGGCGAGGAGGCTTCTGAGGAGGCAGAGGAGGAGGAGACCACAAGCCACAAGGAAAGAAGACGAAGTTTGAATAGTTTCTTCTATCCCTGTCTTCCCCTCTTACATTTGAAAGAAAGGACTCTGAGGTTTTTACTCTGTTACCTGCTCAATGACGGAGCCTTCTGAGGACATTCCAAGACAGTATATAGCCCTGTGGTCTACTTGGAAATCCGTATAGATAACATTTCAAGGGAGATAACCCTGTTGGTGTTGACTGGATATTCGTATAAACTTTTTAAAGAGATGAGTGATAGAGCTAACCCTTATCTGTAAGTTTTGAATTTATATTGTTTCCTCCCATGTACAAAACCATTTTTTTCCTACGGAGTTTTTGTTTTTGTTTTTGCGTTGGTGGGTTATAAAGGAAAGCAGAATGTTTTATCATGATTTTTGCTTTAGCAACTTTGGGACAAATTAAAAGTCCTAAACTCTGGTGCCAGACTTGTACTTCCTGTCCTAGAGTGCTTCTCCTGGAATATCACTGAGAGTGGAGCATGGCAAATCAGTTCTGCCACTCCAGATCTCCACCCCCTGTGAAAATGCTTATGCTTTGGTTTCAAGTAACCCAGCCATAAGTTTTTGCAGCCCTGTGTATGTCATGTGAAAGGCTCATTGGAAGTCCACTGTGGCCTTAGCCCACTTAGAAACAGGCCTGAGGGGTCAGGTGTCCTGAAAAAGTGCTTTGGAAAGAGGACCAGGAGCACTTTGGTCCGGTCTTGTTTAGGTATGCATGCGAGAGCGATGACTGATGAGTGTAATTCCTGCTGGATGCATGGGCCAAAATGGAGGCTTTGGGACTGTGAGGCTGGAGAGGAAACTACCAGTCTAGCCGATGGACCTAATATCTTTTGTAATTCCCCTCAGGTTAAACCAACAAGAAAGGCCTTTGGTTTTGCACTATGATGAGAACATGGACATTCTGGCTTGTTAAGCATTCCCTTGCCCACCCCCCACTTCCAGTAAAAGGTCACATGAGAGGCCTAGGTCAAGCGATTAACATGATATACTTAGTTGAAAAATAGTGCGCAAGATGGTACAGAATGAAAATGCCAACTCAAAAATACGGTACTGGTAGACTAGAGGGCAAACTAAAGGATTTGAATTAGCTTAGTTTTGTCCTGTTTATGAGTTGCTGGCAGGATGAGGGAATCTAAACCTTGTGCATATCATGCACTCCTCACCAAGTCAAGTCCTTTGTAAGTACTAAAGGCGCAGACCAGGACAAATAACCTGGTTTGAAGGGGTGGAAGATTGGAAGTTTGGGTGCTGCTGGGAAGAAAAATCAAGCCAGCAGAGGGACATCCTCTGGTCAGGCAAACCTAAAAACTAAAATGAACTATTGGAGAGCCTACTGTATAGCTCAGGGAACTCTACTCAGTGCTCTGTGGTGACCTAAATGGGAAGGAAATCCCCAAAAAAGGGGGATGTATGTATACGTATAGCTGATTCACTTTGCTGTACAGTAGAAATTAACAACATTGTAAAGCAACTATACTCTGATAATTAAAAGCAAAATAATGAAAAAAAAAGAAAAAAAAAGAATTGTCCATGGAATATCTTCAGAAATGAGCCTTTTATACAAATTTTTGTTATACAAGGCAAATTATCTTTCAGATGGAGATGTGTTACTATACAAAAAGAGAAGAGTTCCATTTTCAGAGGTAATTCAAGGACATATTTGCCAATAGCCTCCTGTTTTCTATTAGCATTAGGTACAGAACACGAGCTGTTAATGACACTTGTGACATTGTCCATGCCCTTCAAGATGAAGTCTTATGAGTCTTGATTGATTGTCTTATTATTTCATGTAAAGAGAAGGCAGCGAGTGATAATTAGGGCTTTTAGATTCAGATTTTCAGTGTCACACAAAGGGAAGATTGTAATTCTCACTAATAATTATAAGATTTCTGTGTTGAATTATCTACACACCAACCTGCATATTTGCCCATTAATACATGGTCTGTAAAACATGAGAATGTATGTAATATACTGCTTTGACTGCTTAATAGCAACATTTCTGAAATAGATATGATTTAGCAACAAAAGAGGTTATGTGTTCTGAGGTATGAAACACCCTGAAGATTGTTCCAGAGAACTTTTCCTGAGGCCATCAACATTACATCAGCTTTTCACTTGTGCTCATTACTTCAGCAGTGACTAAAATGAGTCAAATATGTTCCAAGAGAGTTTTAAAGTAACTATATTAATGCAATTGTCTGCTAGTTAATTAAAATTCTGAATGTTATAGTCATAGCTGCTACCAGCAATATTCATTTTGTTGCTGCATTTTGTGAACACAGCATTAGTTATGTTCTTCGTCCATTGGGTTTACAATCTGAATGTGACACAGGCAAGTCACAGAGAATGGATGGGAATCACTCAAGAGGAAGGGAATCTTAATACACCAGGAATGCCCAGCATTGTTCAGTGGACCCTGGAAATTTTAAGGCGACTAACGCTGGCTCCGAAGGTGGGGTTGAGAAGGGACTAGTGTGATGGAAGAAAAGGAAACAGGATAGTGAGCTCATTTATTTTGTTCATATGCATATAAAGAAGAAAGGAAAGTAAAGCTATGAGAAAAAATAAAGAACCTAATTAAGAAGTCTCATTTAGCTAGGTTGAAGAGAGTGGAGTTAAAACAAACAAACAAATAAACAAAAAAAACAAACAAAATAAGTGGGCCAGAGAAGAAGTGCAAATGCTCTTGGAAGCAGAAGGGCTGCTCATATTTGATCTAAAAGTAAGGGGAAGATAAGTATGGTCCTTAGGATAAAAAAAAATAATCATAGTAATGTGATCAGAGTGTGCAATTATAGATACATTTTTGTTGCAGATCAACAAAGGAAACCTGGAGCCAGGAGAATTGTGTCCTAGTCTCAGTCATGCCGATTTTTGGACAAACTATGAGCCTCTATTTCAGTTCAACAATTTTTTTTGAGCATCAAGTATATGGCCTGCCCTCTACAGGTACCAGAAAGTCAGAGGTGAATACCTGCCCTAGAGGAACTAGGAGCGCTAGAGGAGAGGCTGCCCTCTATAGAAACTAAGCCTCAATTTTTCTCAACTGTAAAATGCAGATAATATGTTTAATTCTGGTTCATATGGGTTTTCTAGAAGGTTAAATATAAAACTTTGCTTCAGTAAAAATAATGGTTTAGTAAAATTAATATTTGAGATCTGTTTGAAGTATATCATATTTGCATAGTAATTCCAATTTAGAGGTTTTGGTTTCACTGTTGGGAAAATTAATAAAGTAGTCTTGTTTAGGCTTCAGAGGCATAATAAGCAAGTCTTTGACGGACCTGTGACCCTGCGCACCTGCTTGCACACCTAACAATTGCTGTTAGCAAGTCAAGCGGTGCTTACAATAAGAAAGGGAGTGGGTCTTGGAATTTCTTGAGCTCTGGGGACCTGGCCAGACCCCTGGGATCTGGAAAATCTTGGGACTCACATGGTGAAATTAACAGCAATGTTACAATTGAACCAGAGCTGCATTTTTGCCCGCAAACTGATGATATCAGTTTGCGGCCTGGAATTATAAACGGAAGTCCCCAGAACTCCGACCTGAAGTCTCACCCGTGGGATGGACGCATTGCCCGGGACCCTTCCCAATTGGGGCTCCAGATTTCTGTTACTCGGGCCTTCCCAGCTGCTGCTTGGATCTGGAAGTAGGTGTCGGCCCAGTTCGGTGATGTATACCCTGTTACTTTTTTTTAATATTCTTATTCTTTTGTATATTATTTTGTATATTGATTGTATATTAAAATTAAGTTAAATCATCTTTCATTAAAGAATTGCTTAAAGCTGTTTATTTGTATGAGCCGAGTGGTTATTTTGCCAGCGAATCCAATGAACCTTAAAACCAAAAGCACGCTTTCAGCAAAACATTCATTTATTGAAAGCCCTGAAAGAAAAGTTTGCGAATGCTGCCCAGACATCACCTAATCTTTTCTTTTTTGACAGTTAATGCAATTTTAAATTCAAGTGTAGTTGATTTACCATATTGTGTTAGTTTCAGGTGTACAGCATAGTGATTCAGTATTTTTGGCAGATTGCATTCCTCTATAGTTTATTACAAGATATTGAGTATAATTCCCTGTGTGATATGGTAAATCTTTGTTGCTTATCTATCTTACATATAATAGTTTGTATCTGTTAATCCTATACCACTAATTTGTCCCTGCCCCCTCTCTCTTCCCTTTGGTAACCATAAGTTTGTTTTCTATGTCTCTCTGTTCCTGTTTTGTATATACTTTCATTTGTATTATTTTTTAGATTCTATATGTAAGGGATATCACATAGTATTTGTCTTTCTCTGTTTGACTTCACTAAGCATAATATTCTCTAGATTTAACCACTTTGCTACAAATAGGAATATTTCATTCTTTTTTATGGATGAGTAATATTCATATATATATGTACACCACCACATCTTCTTTATCCAATCATCTGTCGATGGACACTTGTGTTGCTTCCATATCTTGGTTATTGTAAAAAGTGCTGCTATGAACATTGGGGTGCATGTATCTTTCAAATCAGTGTTTTTGTTTTTTAGGGATATATACCCAGGAATGGGATTGCTGGATCATATGGTAACTCTATTTTTAGTTTTTTAAGGAACTTCCATACTGTCCTCCACAGTGGCTGAACCAATTTATATTCCCACCAAGAATGTAGGAGGGTTCCTTTTTCTCTACATCCCATAAATAACATTTGATATTATTTATAGACTTTCTGATATTAGCCATTCTAATAGGTGTGAGGTGATATCTTGTGGTTTTGATTTGCATTTCTCTAATAATTAGCAATATTGAGCATCTTTTCATGTTCCTATTAGCAATCTGTATGTCTTCTTTGGAAAAATATCTATTCAGATCTTCTGCCCATTTTTTGATTGGATTGTTTATTTGTTTGTTTGTTTTTGATATTGAGTTGCATGAACTGTTTGTATATTTTGGATATTATCCTCTTGTCGGTTGCATCATTTGCAAATATTATTTTCCTATTCTTATGTTGTCTTTTTGTTTTGTTGATGGTTTCCTTTGCTGTGCAAAAGCTTTTAAGTTTATTAGGTTCCATTTGTTCATTTTTGCTTTTATTTCTTTTGCCTTGGGAGACTGATCTAAGAAAACATTGCTACAATTTATGTCAGAGAATGTTTTCCCTGTGTTCTCATCTAGGAGTTTTATGGTGTCCTGTCTTATGTTTAAGCCATTAAGCCATTTTGAGTTTTTATTTGTGTATGGTGTGAGGGAGTGTTCTAACATCATTGATTTGAATGTGGCTGTCCAGCTTTCCCAACTCCACTTGCTAAAGAGACTGTCTTTTCTCCATTGTACATTCTTGCATCCTATATCATAGACTAATCGAC